>NC_143040.1:17947500-18600000 GCF_057628025.1 Oncorhynchus mykiss
TACACTAGTTCATTCAGCAGACAAGATTTTCTTTGAATACGGTGGCATTATTTTATAGTATGAAGAATACAATTGAACATAGCTGAATAAAACAAAAAGAATATTTTCTCCAAACGATTTGAGGGAGTGCGCACATGGGGCTATTCTGTGTTGAGAGGTTAACAAAGAAATAGGTTATTTATGTCATATGTGATACAAATTTTGGGATATATGTTTAGATGTTCAAAACATTCTAAGGCTGCATGATGCGACTAACGATGATTTGAATAAAGTCACATGAAAGGCATGAGCTCTGCTTTGTTTTTTTTGCGCAGGCTGTACACACTTCATCAGTCTCTCATTCACAATTTGACAAGCACTTGATAATGCCTCGAATCCATGCCTTTTACCACCAGTGGCCTTTGTGCACTTGGGCTGAATATAATAATTATAATTCCCTCCTCCCAGCTGCGTGCCGAAGCACCTCTCACTCACATGGTCGTCCGTCATGTGATTGGGGTTTTTCTCACAGGCTACAAGTGAAGACAGACACATTGGGGACTCAACTGCGAGTGTCCTTATCCAATTCAGAGGTGCATATTGAAGATATTGGAAGAACTGTCCAAATGTACTTTTTGTCAGCCAACACGATGAGTAGACCTAAAGAACAGCAAAAGCACTAGCCTATGTCAATCTACTATCCCCCATAGTACACAAGTTGACCTATTCTACTCTGTGTGAGAAATAAATATTCCAAACATAGTCTGGGACAGTTGTGGGTTGTGATAGATCCCAAATTAATACAACCCCTAGCATCAAAACAACTGTTTTAAGCAATGAGCCTGATGCAACAGATGATAACATTTAGCTTAAAAAGTTGATAAACGATTAAACTATTTCTTCACATTAGAAGCACAGCAACGCACACACGGGAGTAGGCTGTAAGCACAAATGTTCCATGAGCATGAAAACCCCATTCTCAAAAGTGACCACAAATGTGATTATGCATGTAATGCTTTTATTATAAAGGTGCATTTTCTATGGTGAAAAGTGGATTAATGAGCTTCATTTTAAGAAGTTATTTGGCCACTTCAGATGTGATACTAACCTTATCAAAAACATATAGGTCTATGGGCTAGGCTACATGAGGTGTGATACAAACCTTATCAAAACATATAGACCTATGGGCTAGGCTACATGAGGTGTGATACAAACCTTATCAAAACATATAGACCTATGGGCTAGGCTACATGAGGTGTGATACAAACCTTATCAAAACATATAGGTCTATGGGCTAGGCTACATGAGGTGTGATACTAACCTTATCAAAACATATAGGCCTATGGGCTAGGCTACATGAGGTGTGATACTAACCTTATCAAAACATATAGGTATATGGGCTAGGCTACATGAGGTGTGATACAAACCTTATCAAAACATATAGACCTATGGGCTAGGCTACATGAGGTGTGATACAAACCTTATCAAAACATATAGGCCTATGGGCTAGGCTACATGAGGTGTGATACTAACCTTATCAAAACATATAGACCTATGGGCTAGGCTACATGAGGTGTGATACAAACCTTATCAAAACATATAGGTATATGGGCTAGGCTACATGAGGTGTGATACTAACCTTATCAAAACATATAGGCCTATGGGCTAGGCTACATGAGGTGTGATACTAACCTTATCAAAACATATAGGTATATGGGCTAGGCTACATGAGGTGTGATACAAACCTTATCAAAACATATAGGTCTATGGGCTAGGCTACATGAGGTGTGATACTAACCTTATCAAAACATATAGGCCTATGGGCTAGGCTACATGAGGTGTGATACAAACCTTATCAAAACATATAGGTCTATGGGCTAGGCTACATGAGGTGTGATACAAACCTTATCAAAACATATAGGTCTATGGGCTAGGCTACATGAGGTGTGATACAAACCTTATCAAAACATATAGGTCTATGGGCTAGGCTACATGAGGTGTGATACAAACCTTATCAAAACATATAGGTCTATGGGCTAGGCTACATGAGGTGTGATACAAACCTTATCAAAACATATAGGTCTATGGGCTAGGCTACATGAGGTGTGATACTAACCTTATCAAAACATATAGGTCTATGGGCTAGGCTACATGAGGTGTGATACAAACCTTATCAAAACATATAGGTCTATGGGCTAGGCTACATGAGGTGTGATACTAACCTTATCAAAACATATAGGTCTATGGGCTAGGCTACATGAGGTGTGATACAAACCTTATCAAAACATATAGGTCTATGGGCTAGGCTACATGAGGTGTGATACTAACCTTATCAAAACATATAGGTCTATGGGCTAGGCTACATGAGGTGTGATACAAACCTTATCAAAACATATAGGTCTATGGGCTAGGCTACATGAGGTGTGATACAAACCTTATCAAAACATATAGGTCTATGGGCTAGGCTACATGAGGTGTGATACTAACCTTATCAAAACATATAGGTCTATGGGCTAGGCTACATGAGGTGTGATACAAACCTTATCAAAACATATAGGTCTATGGGCTAGGCTACATGAGGTGTGATACTAACCTTATCAAAACATATAGGTCTATGGGCTAGGCTACATGAGGTGTGATACTAACCTTATCAAAACATATAGGCCTATGGGCTAGGCTACATGAGGTGTGATACTAACCTTATCAAAACATATAGGCCTATGGGCTAGGCTACATGAGGTGTGATACAAACCTTATCAAAACATATAGGTCTATGGGCTAGGCTACATGAGGTGTGATACTAACCTTATCAAAACATATAGGTCTATGGGCTAGGCTACATGAGGTGTGATACTAACCTTATCAAAACATATAGGTCTATGGGCTAGGCTACATGAGGTGTGATACTAACCTTATCAAAAACATATAGGTCTATGGGCTAGGCTACATGAGGTGTGATAAACATATAGGTCTATGGGCTAGGCTACATGAGGTGTGATACTAACCTTATCAAAACATATAGGTCTATGGGCTAGGCTACATGAGGTGTGATACTAACCTTATCAAAAACATATAGGCCTATGGGCTAGGCTACATGAGGTGTGATACAAACCTTATCAAAACATATAGGTCTATGGGCTAGGCTACATGAGGTGTGATACTAACCTTATCAAAACATATAGGTCTATGGGCTAGGCTACATGAGGTGTGATACTAACCTTATCAAAACATATAGGTCTATGGGCTAGGCTACATGAGGTGTGATACAAACCTTATCAAAACATATAGGCCTATGGGCTAGGCTACATGAGGTGTGCGATTAGGATTTTAAAAAGTTGCAAAAAAAAGCTTGTGCTGTTTCTTGCCTTACGCTGGGCATCATTGGCAAGAGATAGGCTAATATTGTCACCCATCACACTATTGATTTAATCTTGTCTTTACCTGTCCCGGAAAAAAATATGTCATCTATGCACTTAAATAGTGAATGGAGGACGGTTTTCCCGTGGTTAATTGTCATGCCAGACAGGTTGGCTATACTCCTGTTGTAAAGAGAAGCAATGTGCTTAATATTAGGAACGTTGAGAAATAAATATAGTAGGTGTCACGTCCTGGCCATAGAAAGCCTTTATTTGCTATGGTGAAGTAGTTCAGGGCACGACTGTGGGGTGTTCTAGTTTATTATTTCTATGTGTAGTCTAGTTTTTGTATTTCTATGTTAGATGGTATGGTTCCCAATCAGAGGCAGCTGTCTATCGTTGTCTCTGATTGGGGATCATATTTAGGTAGCCTTTTCCCACCTGTTGTTTGTGGGATCTTGTTTTTGTATTGTTGCTTTTGAGCCCTACAAGGCTGTATGTTTGTGTCTTTTTATTGTTTTGTTGCTGGTTCACATTTAAAATAAATATGATGAACCCAAATCAGCGTGCGCCTTGGTCTACCCATTATGACGATCGTTACAGTAGGCCTAGCCTATAGAAATCTGATGGGATCCTTCTCTATTAGATAGAGGCCATCACTCTGTTTTCTCACGCAATTGCATAGCCTATGGAAATGTTGTGCAACATAAGCTCATGGGCTCTCATGAAGTGTTTGATTAGATTTTCGATAACATTTGCATTGATGTCTGAGTGATTAGATGGACAATAGAGTGCTGAGTACCATCAGCAGCATCAGAGCTTGGAGAAGCCTAATTACCATGACTAAAAAGGTCACATGGAATTTGACAGCCGTCATGACTCGTGATCGCCGGTGTGGCGTTAAAACGGTCACCGTAACAGCCCCATTTCCAACACATTTATTTTACTTGCATTCTTATACTGTAAATTCCTACATGGGAGTCTAATATTCAAGTACTGAGGAGCTCAACAGATTGCCAAGGAATCTTTAAAGGTCAACAAAGAGCAATGTTCATGTGAGGCAGATAGACAGTGATCGATTTGGGTTCCGGTCCAAGGCACTGCATCTCAGTTCTAGAGGCGTCACTACAGACCCTGGTTAGATTTCAGGCTGTATCATAACCAGGCGTGATAGGGAGTCCCATAGGGCGGCGCACAATTGGCCAAGCGTCGTTCGGGTTTGGCTGGGGTAGGCCGTCATTGTAAATAATAATTTGTTCTTAACTGACTTGCCTAGTTAAATAAAGCTTAACTAAAATAAATATTGTGATGCATACTGTTGCACTTTGCCAAGCAGATTAAGCTGCAGTAGAATGTGGTGACCCAATTGGCTGCATTTCAACATTGATAGATTATTCCTGCCAAAGCTATTTCCAGGTTAGCTCTCACTATTCTGTATATGTGCGATATATTACATTGAGTGTGTCTGAGTATCTGTATGCAAGTGTGTGTGAGCAGGAGTAGCTGTGAGGGTATATGGGTCTGAGTGTGTGTGTGAGCAGGAGTAGCTGTGAGGGTATATGGGTCTGAGTGTGTGTGTGAGCAGGAGTAGCTGTGAGGGTATATGGGTCTGAGTGTGTGTGTGAGCAGGAGTAGCTGTGAGGGTATATGGGTCTGAGTGTGTGTGTGTGTGTGTGACTTTACAATGATTCAAATGGATTTGTCATTTTTTTGTCAACGATCTACACAAAATACTTGAATGTCAAAGTGGAAGAAAAATTCTAACATTTTATTTTATTAATGGAAAATAAAACACGAATATATTTTGATTAGACAAGTATTCAACCCCCTGAATCACCTTTGGCAGCGATTACATCTGTGAGTCTTTCTGGGTAAGTCTCTAAGAGCTTTACACACCTGGATCGTACAATATTTCCCTATTATTCTTTTAAAAACTCTTCAAGCTCTGTCAAGTTGGTTGTTAATCAATGCTAGACAGCCATTTTCAAGTCTTGCCATAGATTTTCAAGCCAATTGAAGTCAAAACTGTAACTAGGTCACTCAGGAACATTCAATGTTGTCTTAGTAAACTCCAGTGTATAGTTGGCCTTGTGTTTAGGTTATTGTCCTGCTGAAACTTGTATTAGCTCTATCCCCTTTTCTGTTTATCGAAACAAATTCCCTTGCCGATGACAAGCATACCCACAACATGCAGCCACCACTATGCTTGAAAGTATGAAGAGTGGTACTCAGTAATGTGTTGTCTTTGATTTTCTCCAAACATAATGCTTTAATTCAGGACAAAAAGTTAATTTCCTTGCCACATTTTTTGCAATATTACTTTAGTGCCTTGTTGCAAACAGAATGCATGTTTTGGAATAGTTTTATTCTGTACAGGGTTCCTTCTTTTCACTCTGTCATTTAGGTTAGTGTTGTTGATCCATCCTCAGTTTTCTCCTATCACAACCATTTAACTGGTTGAAATCTCTGAGCGGTTTCCTTCCTCTCCGTCAACTGAGTTAGGAAGGACACCTGTATCTTTGTAGTGACTAGGTGTATTGATACACCATCCAAAGTACCAATAGGTTCCCTTTTTTGCAAGGCATTGAAAAACCTTCCTGGTTTTTGAATACTTATTGAGGCAAGACATTTCAGATTTTCATTTTTAATTCATTTGTAAAAATGTCTAAAAACACAATTCCACTTTGACATTATGGGGTATTGTGTGTAGATCAGTGACACAAAATCTCCATTGAATCCATTTTAAATTCAGGCTGTAACACAATAAAATTTGAAAAAAGTCAAGGGGTGTGAATACTTTCTGAAGGCACTGTATACATGGGCTTGTGTATCTGAGGGTTAGTGTGTGTGTGTTACCTGGTAGTCATAGCCAGTGCTGAAGAGCACATTGTTGGCAGTAGGGTGCCACTCGATGAGGCCCACCCTGCGGCTGTGACCCTGCAGCTCCTTCCACGGCACCGTCAGGTTCTTCAGCACACCATGGGGAGGGATGTCCCACACCTTCACCTGTTAGAGCAACACACACACACACACACACACACACACACACACACACGGACACACATAAAAAGTTACATACACACACTTCAAAGCTAACCATTGACTAGAGCCAACTCAGAGAGCCAAACTGAAAGGTGAGGAATTTGAGACTGACCAGCAGCTAATTCATAACACACAAAGAAGAGTTGTAAGTCTCAAACATGTTACAGGTGGTAGTACAGGTCAGGACTTCAGACAGCTATTACCTAGGCCCTCCAGTTATCTTTGACTGTTTAAAAGATGTTGCTCTAACCCCAGTTGGCTACTTAGTCAGTGGTATGAAATGAATGGAAAAGTGATTTTATGTGTGTGTGTGTACACTACTGACCGTGGAGTCCTCCGAGCAGGATGCTATACAGAAGTCGTTGAAGGGGTTCCATTTGATGTCCAGTACGTTACCTCTGTGGCCTGACACTTTGGGGTGAAGGGGGTCCACCTTCCCTGTCTGAATAACACAGACGGGGGGGGGGGGGGGGGGGGGGGCAATAGAACATTACATCAGGCATCACACTCCTGCCCTGAAGTCAATGTGTGTTTGCAAGATTCCTAGGAGCCACGGGGTCAGGAGAAAGTGGAGCTAGAGTCTGAGGTTTGATCTTATTCATCATTACATCAGGTAGAAATGTGTAGGCAGGATACAGACTATACATAAACATATGAGGACTAGGACTAAAGGTAAACAGGGGAAATCGCAAGATAAAATTAATATTCATTACTCAAAGAAACCGGTCAACAAATATCCAGTATTCAAAGTCAGGGACAGAATTCGTCCAGGTAAACATGATGTAATCGGCAGACCAGCCTAGAAAGAACCAAGTCTGACTCCTCTTCACAAGTCAGGACAGGCAGCCTACCTCAGCATACTGAATGACAACCTCACTACAGAGCTAACCAGCAAGTCTATGCAAGGCGGCATAGCAAGCCCTTCACCTACCTGAAGACAATTGAGCAATAGGCAATGACAGCAAGGAATAGTTTACAAATAATTAACTTCAATACCCTAGCTGGCTAACATGATGGCAAAGGTGGTACATAAAGAAGTCATTTAAGAAAGCGTGTGAAAACAGTTTTAAAAGCCAACCGTATTGATGTGTTTTATTCTTTAGATGTCTGTCTACTCAGACACTTCCTGAAGATCTAGACATAATCTATCAAGATCAGCAACTTATGACAGAGGTGAGCATGTTGAGCAATGCTGGGGCGTGTTCACTATTCACCATTGTTTTAACACAACATGTCTCTATTACACAATCCTTATGGTCTCAATCTGATTTGCATCAGACAATTCAAGAAGTTTAAGAATGCAGTAATCCAGGCCTGTTTTAGCACCCTTACTAATGAGTCTGAAAAGAACCACTCACAGGTGTGTTGTGACAGGTGACACTGCATGACATCATTGGTGTCCAGGAGGAGCATGGTGTGTGTGTGTGTGTGTGTGTAGGCAAGGTGTGTTTGGGATAGGGGGGTGAGCCCTGAAACTACATGAATGACTCAGTCTAAGAACATGCTGTCAGAGAGAGAGAGATGGGTCATACATGTATTAGATTATAGGGACCAAACAGTGTGTGTGTGCGTGCCTGTGTGTGTGTCGGGGTACGGGAGGGCGTCTCTGAGACAAGCCATAGTTTCAACTCCTTGCGACGGGTGGAGGGGGACATAGGTGAGTTATGTCATTCCTATGTCCCTATGTAACTCCTGTCTGAGCCAAGAAGAGGCGTATGATAAATTCAGAGAGAGACCCCTTCAAGAAGAAAGAGGGGAAAAAGAAGGGAGAAGACAGGAAAAAAGGAAGGGGGGAAAGAGGGAGCGGTGGATCGAGAGCCTTTCTGATGAATCACTGCAAGGTCTTTGATAAATGAAAGCCTGTAAATTCAGCTGGTGTTCAGGTGAAGAGGTCTGGAGGTGCTATAGCCGTGCAGGGAGTTGAAAGAGAAAGCCAAGTTCAGTGGAGAGATCAACACAATGCCTCCACTGATAAGAGGCTACACATAATAAAGGACATCTTTGTATACGTCATTTACGAGTCAGATTGATTTTTGATATCTAGACAGCAAAGGGAAGGAGGGAGAAAGAGTTTGTGGAGGGGTAACAAAATAAAGATGACAGGTGTTTTAGGAGGGAAAGTTATGGGTTAGACGGTTTAACTTTCCCTGCATTTTCTTTCTGTCTTTTTTTGCCGGTCTTTGGCTGGGGCGCTGTTTGAAGTGAACCCCCCCAAAACATCAGCCTTAGCAACAGACTACAGAGGGCTTGGAGGGATACCTCAACATGAAAAGTCTAAGCTAAAAACAGACATTTTAGGTAATATAACGCAGCAGGGCATCTCAAACAATATGCCCAGAATCTATCAAATGTGAAGACCCTCAAATACTCACTAATTCACCAACAATGACATCACCCTCTAGGTAGAAGTTACCCCTAACGACTGATATTCTGATCCCAGACCTATGGTTAAGAAAAACTTCTACCTCGACAAGAGAGAGATTTCACATTTATTTCTCAAAAAAAGCAAAGGTGGGCGGAGACTCACGTGATGGACAGAGAGGACCAGGAAGGCTCCGCCTCCGGCGCACTCTGTGATGACGGCAATGAAACGCGGGTTGACGGCGCAGAAGTGGTTGTCGTGGACGCTCCGCGTGATGGGCACGCCATCGTAGCAGTTCTCCTTGGTGGCGGCCTTACCGAACACGTGGCGGAACTTGGAGCTGCGATACTGAGGACGCCATGTCATCTAGGATGGAGAGAGCAAGAGAAAATGTAGAATCCTGTTTTTTGGATCAACATCATACCTCACTACACAAACACATTAGGCAGAGCGGAAGACAAGGCAGAGGAAGAGAGAAGTAGGAAGAGAGAGATGGAGGAGGGGAGGGAGCGAGAGGAAAAATGGTCAATGAAGGAGAATTGCCAGTTTCTCAAAGTTAATTTAATGGTGCCTTTAACAAGGTTTTTGATTGTTGGCCACGCGTACAACAGAACACAGATACAGAACTAGATATACGCCTTAACGAGACAGCACTTCAGCCCAATCTTACCAGAGTGTGAGAGATCCATCTATGTCAACCAGACATAAAAAAACATCTCCGAAAAGCAGGCCACCACATAACAGTTATTAGAATCAAAATGGCAAGCTGCCCACTCCAATTGACATTCTACACGGTGACAGGATAGATGGATTTTGTAAAGCTGCACCCTAACACTGTCAAACACCACGGGGGATTGGAACCATTCAGTAAAGTGAAGAGCAAGATAATCACTATTAGACCTCCCCCAAACCGTAAGCCTCTTGTTAGTCCATCCGCCTCTCTGCAGCCTGCACTTCAGGATCCTATCCATTAGGGAAAACGTTTTAAAACGGTTTTCAACGGGAAGCTAAAGAGAGTGTTTCTTATTGGACCAGGTAGTCCCTCCCTGTTTCCGTCTGTTTTAGTGCCTGTTAAAGCCAACCTAGTACTACAGCTAGTGGATAAGTCATCTATGTGCTAGAATAAGTGCCTGTGTGGAAGAACGTCTGGGACCCAGCCTGGCTAGCCAACATGTCTGTCTGCCTGCATGTCTATTACTGCTGCATGGTCATTATTTATGAATTAGAGGAGAGGCTGGTGGACCTGAGGTTACAGTACAGTAACAGTACAGGACCAAAACTGTGAGCAGGATGAAGCTGCCCCTATAGACGCTGATCTTAGGTCAGTGTTTCTCTCAAATGGTCAAGGTTAGGGTATGATGAGTGTAAACCGAAAGGTCGCTGGTTCGAAACCTGAGCTGACTAGGTGAGAAACCTGCTGGCGTGCCCGTGAGCAAGGCACTTAACCCTAATTGCTCTGGATAAGATCATCTGCTAAATTACTCAAATGTAAATAGGAGTAGTATGTAGTGGCTCCTCAAACACTGATCTAAGGTCAGTTTAACATTTTTATTTCCAATGGTTAAAGTTAAAGGTTTGCTGAGGGTAAACTGATCCTAGATCTGTGCCTAAAGGAAACCGCTATCTGGAGCCCAAAGGATATGGGCTGTTGTGTCACCTGGAAATGACCTATGGCTTAATGACATCATCCCTCTCTGTGTTTGGATGGAAGTGAGTTTTTTCTGGCGATGCAGATGGTGTCAGTAAAAATATGGCAACGAGGAAGACAGAGTGACATCATTGTGGGGGGGAAGAGGTAAAAATAAAACACTGGGAGCCAGGCAGGCCAGTGGTTGGTTGGTGCGGGTGTGGCTTTAGTGGTGGTGGTTGGTTGGCCTCAACAGAAGCAGAGAGGGGGAGAGAGGGGGAGAGAGAGAGAGATGGGCAAGAGAGGGAAAGAAGGTGAGAGAGAAAGAAAGAAAGAAAAGAGAGGCGGAGAGAGAGAGAGAGGGAAAGAGAGAGGGGGGAAAGAGAGATAGAGAAAAAGAAAGCGAGAAACAGGGAATAAGATTTCCCATCTTTCAGCTCGCCTCAGTCTCTGTTTACGCGTGGCCCTATCGTCTTCTACCCCCGGGTGAGCGTTGAGAGCGCTGTGCGGTCACGCCCGAATGTTCTCTACCTGACGAGAGCTTCGTTAACCTTTTCAGGTGAGTGAATGAACCCAACCAGCCGTGGGACACAGATGGCTCACACTGATAATGCCATATCCCTGCAGCTGCACTGCCAACAGCTAGCTTCCTAGGTGAACTACACTAGTGGAAATAATGCATTGACTGCTGACAAATGTTTGTACCTCAAATGAACAAAAGCCAACACACAATCCCAAACAGTGAAATATCTCAATGCATGTCAAGACAGAAAGCAGGAATGTGTCTACCAGGTCCTATGTGTATATTTACACAAACACCACAACGGTCCTATCAGACTGGTCCTATCTTCTCTCCGCTCTTGCTCTGGGCAACATCTGTGTCCTCAAAAGAAAGAGAAAGCAACAGCCATATCCCATCCCTGTCAGTAGCAGTCAGAGACAGTAGCTCTCTACTACCCCTCAGTAGGAGCCTGTTGGGTGTACCTGATAGTGTCAGCCTATTGCCTGTCCGTTTTGAGTCAGTGAGAACAGGCTTGATGGGCCCTGTTGGAATGAATGACGGGACGTTGATCGTTGGTTGGCTCTGGGTGGTGTTCATAAGTGCACGCAACGGAAGAAAACAGCTGGACTTATCCAATAAATTCACAAATTTTTGTTTTCCGTTGCACAACGTTTCGCTACAGTATTCCCTTATGAACACGACCCAGCTCCAACAAGGCTCTCTCCATTGGTTCAGCTGTAGAGAGCCGAGTTGACATCGTTCTGCTCCAAGGCTCTCTATTTGAATGTGTCTTTCCCCGCTTCCAGTCATTAACCCAAATACATAGAACCTGATCATTATCTCTCAACCCGCTGCTTCTCTCCAAACCCACCTGTCTCTCTTCTTCTTCTACAGAGGGAACACAATGACCTGAAGAACTTCACAGTGAGGGGCTTGAAAATGGCAATCTCAAAAGCTGCGTTCGAAATGGCAGCCTATTTGATTTATTTAACTATGAAAAGCCCATTGAGACCCAGTCTCTTTTTCGAGGGAGACCTGGCCAAGGAGGCAGCAACAATCAATACATGACAGAATTAAAACATACAACAATACAATTCAACAACATGATCCAGCCTAAAAAAAAACATTTAAACTCCTCTGTAACAGAGTCTACCATCAGAATGTGTAATTCATTCAGTGGCACTAACATAGCTAGATGAAGCATGGGTTGTAGACTATTCCATGCCTCTGGTGCACAAGGTGAGAAGGCAGTCTTGCCTAATAAGAGTGCATTACTATATACAGTATATAGGGCCCTGGACAAAAGTAGTGCACTATAAAGGGAATAGGGTGCCATTTCAGACACAAACAAAGTGTGACAAGCCTCCAAGAGGAGAAAAAGCACCAACCCTTTCCCTAGAAATCCAGCCTGTAGTCATAGACTTCAAATACAGAGTTAAGTAGTGAGAGAAAGTGACAGTTCCATTTTGTGCTTTAACAGCAGGTAGGTACACAGCTTGGCTGAATAGTGGGGGCCGTCTGAACAAGGAAACGATGACGAGTACAGATTATTCTATTTTTAACCCTGTCATCTTGCTGATCAAAAGTCTTCCACTGCTCCAAAAATGTCAAATATGTCTGTATAGCACATTGCAAAGGCTGGATATCTCTTGCTGTATAAAGGAGAGCAAGGTACATAAGATATAGAGCTAGCTCTATCAGTTGGACTGTAGAACATCTATTTTTGTCAACGGAGGGCTATAACCAATGACTCACAACTTCATATGGTAAAAGGGTGCTGTAAAAACCACTGTGAAACGCATCACAAAGACAAATGTAGAAGACCAATCTCAAGTTGCATTTTTCACGCCTTTCATATTTCAGTGGCTTTCAACAATCTGTTCTTTAATCCTGTGCGAGCTGGGTGCGTTACCGTCTCACCCCAGTCACCTTGGTGTGTTCAGGACTCTCCACAGCCCCATGAGCCCTGGTCAAAAGTAGTGCACTATATAGGGAATGGGGTGATATTTGGGACGCATCTCTAGCTTTCCACAGGACAACATGTCAAAGTTCAGAGCCAAGAGGAGGGCAAAGTTCACATGCATTGGCACTAATCCGGACACGTATAAGAAATCCTGCTATGCCCTCAGACAAACCATCAAACAGGCAAAGCGTCAATACAGGACAAATGTATTTTATGCTAACTGTCTTTTATTCTTGCTTCTAGGCAAGCAACACTGAAGCATGCATGAGAGCACCAGCTGTTCCATGACTGTGTGATTACGCTTTCTATAGCCGATGTGAGCAAGACCTTTAAACAGGTCAACATTCGCAAGGCTGCAGGGCCAGATGGATTACGAGGGCGTGTACCCAGAGCATGCACGGACCAACTGGGAAGTGTCTTCACTGAAATGTTCAACCTCTCCCTGACCCGAGTAAGTAATACCTACATGTTTCAAGCAGACCACCATAGTCCCTGTCCCCAAGAATGTGAAGGTAATCTGCCTAAATGACTACCGTCTCGTAGCACTCATGTCAGTAGCCATATGAAGTGCTTTGAAAGGCTGGTCAGGGCTCACATCAACACCATCATCCCGGAAACCCTAGATCCACTCCAATTCGTATACCGCACCAACAGATCCACAGATGACGCAATCTCAATCACACTCCACACTGCCCTCTCACACCTGGACAAAATTAACACCTATGTGAGAATGCTGTTCATTGACTACAGCTCAGCGTTCAACACCATAGTGCCCATAAAACTCATCACTAAGCTAAAGATCCTGGGACTAAACACCTCCCTCTGCAACGCCTTCTGTACTCCCTGTTCACCCATGACTGCAGGCCAAGCACGATTCCATCACCATCATTAAGTCTGCTGACGACACAACAGTGGTAGGCCTGATCACCGACAACGATGAGTCAGCCTATAGGGAGGCTCAGAGACAACAACCTCTCCCTCAATGTGAGCAAGACAAAAGAGCTGATCGTGGACTACAGGAAAAGGAGGGCCGAACAGGCTCCCATTAACATCGATGGGGCTGTAGTGGAGCGGGTTGAGAGTTTCAAGTTCCTTGGTGTCCACATCACCAACGAACTATCATGGTCCAAACACAACAAGACAGTCATGAAGAGGGCACCACAGCACCTTTTCCCCCTCAGGAGACTGAAAATATTTGGCATGGGTCCCCAGATCCTCAAAAAGTTCTACAGCTGCACCATCACCGCCTGGTATGGCAACTGCTTGGCATCTGACCGTAAGGCACTACAGAGGGTAGTGTGTACGGCCCAATACATCCCTGGGGCCAAACTTCCTGTCATCCAGGACCTATTTACTAGGCGGTGTCAGAGGAAGGCACAAATTATTGTCAAAGACTCCAGTCAACCAAGTCATAGACGGTTCTCTCTGCTAACACACGGCAAGCGGTACTGGAGCACCAAGTCTAGGTCCAAATGGCTCCTTAACAGCTTCTACCCCCAAGCCATAAGTCTGCTGAATAATTCATCAAATGGCCACCCAAAATATTCACATTGACCCCACCACACTTTGTTTTTACACTGCTGCTACTGGCTGGGCATTATGCATAGTCACTTTACCCCTAACTACATGTACAAATTACTTTGACCAACCTGTAGCCCCGCACATTGACTTGGTACCGGTACCCCCTGTATATAGCTTTGTTATTGTTATGTAATCTTAATGTTAGTTTTTATTTAAAAAATGTATTTAGCAAATATTTTGAACTGCATTGTTGGTTAAGGGCTTGTAAGTTGTTGTATTCGGTGCATGTGACAAATAACATTTGATTTGATCTCTCTATTTACCTCTGTGGCTGAGATGGACTACAGACTCTCTGTTAGAACGCCATGCCTGAAGCTGAAGGCACCATGACACCTTCCACCCACCACTAAACCTCCAACATCTCTGACATCTATCAGTGATCTCTCTCTCTCTAAGGATCATGTCACCTCACAACTCCCTTCACCACAGCCTAACTACAAGTCCCTCACAGCCAAACTACAACTCCCTTCACCACCCTCCCAACTCCCTTCACCACAGCCTAACTACAGCTCCCTCACAGCCAAACTACAACGTCCCCCGCCACCCTCACAGCCTAACTACAACTCCTTCACAGCCTAACTACAGCTCCCTCACAGCCAAACTACAACTCCTTCACAGCCTAACTACAGCTCCCTCACAGCCAAACTACAACGTCCTCCGCCACCCTCACAGCCTAACTACAACTCTCTCACAGACAAACTACAACTCCCTCACAGCCAAACTACAACTCTCTCAAAGCCAAACTACAACTCTCTCACAGCCAAACTACAACGTCCTCCGCCACCCTCACAGCCTAACTACAACTCCTTCACAGCCTAACTACAGCTCCCTCACAGCCAAACTACAACTCCTTCACAGCCTAACTACAGCTCCCTCACAGCCAAACTACAACGTCCTCCGCCACCCTCACAGCCTAACTACAACTCTCTCACAGACAAACTACAACTCCCTCACAGCCAAACTACAACTCTCTCAAAGCCAAACTACAACTCTCTCACAGCCAAACTACAACTCCCTCACAGCCAAACTACAACTCCCTCACAGCCAAACTACAACTCTCTCACAACCAAACTACAACTCTCTCACAGCCAAACTACAACTCTCTCACAGCCAAACTACAACTCCCTCACAGCCAAACTACAACTCCCTCACAGCCAAACTACAACTCTCTCACAACCAAACTACAACTCTCTCACAGCCAAACTACAACTCTTTCACAGCCAAACTACAACTCTTTCACAGCCAAACTACAACTCTTTCACAGCCAAACTACAACTCTTTCACCAAACTACAACTCCGTCACAGCCAAACTACAACTCCGTCACAGCCAAACTACAACTCCGTCACAGCCAAACTACAACTCTTTCACAGCCAAACTACAGCTCCCTCACAACCAAACTACAGCTCCCTCACAACCAAACTACAGCTCCCTCACAACCAAACTACAGCTCCCTCACAACCAAACTACAGCTCCCTCACAACCAAACTACAACTCTCTCACAACCAAACTACAACTCCCTCACAACCAAACTACAACTCCCTCTGCCCCCTTTCACAACCAAACTACAACTCCCGCTACCCCCTTCACAACCAAACTACAAATCTCTCACCTTTACCTCAACCTAATGTCTTGTCTTATGTTTATATGGTTTAGGAGAATATGTTACTATTAAACTATCTTTCCACTGATGTTTCCACTATGAGAGCCTGTGAGAGGGTTAGTGGAGGAGGGGGTAAGGTGGGAGAAGAGGGCGAGTCGGGATAGTTGAGGAGGGGGTAAGGTGAGTGAGGAAGGGGGAGATAGAGTGAGGGCTGTTGCCGGGTCGCCTGCCGTGTTTTGTAAGCGCTCAAAGGGAAACACGAGCCAGGGAATGTCCAGGTCTGTGTGTGTGTGTCTACGTTCCTGTCTGACATGATACTCAGACGACAGCCGCGCGCTACAGGCTTTCTCCCTGTAAGAGAAGGCCATGCAGCACAGGTAACACAATAACAGCCCAACACTGTAGAATGTACATGGAAAAGAGGAATGTACTATAGAAGGAGATGCCTTGATGGAGCGAGTGGGATGTGTGTGTGTGTGTGTGTGCTGAGGTGGGATAGCATAGCCTTCTGATTGATTTGTACTGTAAAGGGTTGCATTGGCCTACAATGAGAGAAGTAACGTGTAGATACAGGCATAGTCCCATTGTTGGACACACCACACCCTGCTCACCTAATTCACCCATTAGTTAATCATTAAATTCACTCCTGTCACTGGAGAAATCCCTCCGGCTTGAAGATCTGCACAACACAAAGCAGCACTTTATATTGCTATATGAACCCACATAATACCAGGATTCCATTGCCTGGTGTTCTGCTTTTGAAACTTTTAAAAGGACGTTTTACCAGACTTTACCAGAGCGTATCAACATGTAGGAAGTGGTGAGTGAGTGTTGACAGTAGTTTGGCACTACACCTGTATACTGTATAGGGAAGTTGTTTGGCCATGGGACTATAGGCTATCTGTTTGTGCAAAACATGCATACATGTTATTTCCACATTCATACTTCCTCTGGGCTTCAATACCATTGACTTTGGCAGCAGTCGTATGCATACAATTCTAGCATTCTAAGAATGCACCGACTCGCACGCACACACGCAGGTGCACAAACGCATGTTAATGCATACAATTCTAGCATTCTAAGAATGCACCGACTCGCACGCACACACACAGGTGCACAAACGCATGTTATTGCATACATAAGCAACTGGAAAACAGCTGACTGTTGTTCATTCAGAGTTAGCATTTGTTCTGTATGGCGTGCAGCCTGTATACAGATGCTTGTACACTTCAACACACACATTGTCCTGTAGTGGGAGTTTGCCCATTGATAGTGCTGCAAGTCCCAGGCTCTCTCTCTCTCTAGTATAACATTTCACCTGCTGCAGATCCTCCACAAGCTCAAAGTGCTCTTTCTTTCCCCATGGTCTGTAGACAGAGGAAACATGTGTGTGTGTGTGTGTGTATATATATATACACACACACACACACACACACACACACACACACACACACACACACACACACACACACACACACACACACACACACACACACACAGCCTTAACATGAATGAGAAATGGGACCCAGAGCTTGATGAATAGGTCTTGTGGGTCTTGTGTGTCTTCCATAGTTCAGTGGCAGAGAGCCTTAGATGACCCGACCATAAAACCCATCTGTGATTTAACACTTGACTGACTCAGTATAGGGATGATGTCATGTTTACTATTCTAAAACTGTAACAGCTCCTTCTTCACATTCCCTTTTCGGTTGAGCCAGAGGCAGCAGGATCATGCTGCCGCTGGCGATGTGCGTGAATAATTACTTTGTAATGACAACTTCATAGAGCTTTGCCGACAGGATCTTTTAAAAATACTATGCACGGACGCAAACAACACACTTTAAACGCTCCCTAGAGGTGTTAGGTGTATCTTGTTGGAGCCTGCCTCAGCTCCTCAGGAGCCAGAAAACTGCACACTGTAATCACCCTGTCCCTCACTCAGCTATCCCACACACACACACACACACACACAACTGTCAAGCCCTGTGGTGAGCTCACCCCACGCCAACAAACACGTTACCACACACACATTATAGGAAGAGAGAGGTAGAGATGAAAGGACAGGAAACTAAAGGAATGAGAGGTAGTGAAGAGGACAGACAGAAAGAAGGAGCAAGTATCAAAGATCAAGACAGTATGAGTGAACAGCGGAAAGTGAAAAAGAGAGAGAAAGATCTGTCATTCCCTCTGTCTGAAGCCTACTCACCCTGTCTAGTCAGTGTGGGATGGCAGGCAGGCCAACTGAGAGGAGAAAAAGAGAAGAGCTCCTTGAGAGAGAGAGAGCAGGTGCTGTCTATATGTCACGTCTAGATGGCTTGCCTCTGTAAATCTCTTCTCTCCCGTCTCGCTCTCTGAGGCACGTGGAGCAAGCCAGCCTCCTGCAACACAGGCTTCAAAGAGTACAGCCACTGAGTGATATCATCCAACTCTACAGACCAAGCCCTTACAGTCCTGCTGCTGGAGTCCAACCAGAGCTCATCCAACTCTCTCTGGGTAGAGCAGTACAGCAGGTCTACGGACACAGAGTTCAGTATACAGTAGCTGGTGGTCACTGTAAGCAGGAGAGAGCAGGAGCGTGTGTGTGTGTGTACACTCCCTAAAAGGGTGGTGCCTAACCCAGTGACGAAGAGAAACAGGGAGGAGATGGGAGAGGGAAAGATCCTCCGATCGCCACTCCCTCTGCCTTCACTCCTCCTCCACAGTATTGGTTCAATCAGAATTCCTCCCTCTATCTTGGAGTTGCCACAACCAGAGAGAGAGAGAACGGGACAAAACCAGTAATCAACCAGAGATAGAGAGAACGGGACAAAACCAGTAATCACCCAGAGATAGAGAGAACGGGACAAAACCAGTAATCAACCAGAGATGGAGAGAACGGGACAAAACCAGTAATCAACCAGAGATAGAGAGAACGGGACAAAACCAGTAATCAACCAGAGATAGAGAGAACGGGACAAAACCAGTAATCAACCAGAGATAGAGAGAACGGGACAAAACCAGTAATCAACCAGAGATAGAGAGAACGGGACAAAACCAGTAATCACCCAGAGATAGAGAGAACAGGACAAAACCAGTAATCAACCAGAGATAGAGAGAACGGGACAAAACCGATAATCACCCAGAGATAGAGAGAACGGGACAAAACCAGTAATCAACCAGAGATGGAGAGAACGGGACAAAACCAGTAATCAACCAGAGATAGAGAGAACGGGACAAAACCAGTAATCAACCAGAGATGGAGAGAACGGGACAAAACCAGTAATCAACCAGAGATAGAGAGAACGGGACAAAACCAGTAATCACCCAGAGATAGAGAGAACAGGACAAAACCAGTAATCAACCAGAGATAGAGAGAACGGGACAAAACCAGTAATCAATCAGAGATAGAGAGAACGGGACAAAACCAGTAATCAACCAGAGATAGAGAGAACGGGACAAAACCAGTAATCAACCAGAGATAGAGAGAACGGGACAAAACCAGTAATCAACCAGAGATAGAGAGAACGGGACAAAACCAGTAATCAACCAGAGATGGAGAGAAGGGGATAAAACCAGTAATCAACCAGAGATAGAGAGAACGGGATAAAACCAGTAATCCACCAGAGATGGAGAGAACAGGACAAAACCAGTAATCAACCAGAGATAGAGAGAACGGGACAAAACCAGTAATCAACCAGAGATAGAGAGAACGGGACAAAACCAGTAATCAACCAGAGATAGAGAGAACGGGATAAAACCAGTAATCCACCAGAGATGGAGAGAACAGGACAAAACCAGTAATCAACCAGAGATAGAGAGAACGGGACAAAACCAGTAATCAACCAGAGATAGAGAGAACGGGACAAAACCAGTAATCAACCAGAGATGGAGAGAAGGGGATAAAACCAGTAATCAACCAGAGATGGAGAGAACAGGACAAAACCAGTAATCAACCAGAGATGGAGAGAAGGGGATAAAACCAGTAATCAACCAGAGATGGAGAGAAGGGGATAAAACCAGTAATCAACCAGAGATGGAGAGAAGGGGATAAAACCAGTAATCAACCAGAGATAGAGAGAACGGGACAAAACCAGTAATCAACCAGAGATAGAGAGAACGGGACAAAACCAGTAATCACCCAGAGATAGAGAGAACAGGACAAAACCAGTAATCAACCAGAGATAGAGAGAACGGGACAAAACCAGTAATCAATCAGAGATAGAGAGAACGGGACAAAACCAGTAATCAACCAGAGATAGAGAGAACGGGACAAAACCAGTAATCAACCAGAGATAGAGAGAACGGGACAAAACCAGTAATCAACCAGAGATAGAGAGAACGGGACAAAACCAGTAATCAACCAGAGATGGAGAGAAGGGGATAAAACCAGTAATCAACCAGAGATAGAGAGAACGGGATAAAACCAGTAATCCACCAGAGATGGAGAGAACAGGACAAAACCAGTAATCAACCAGAGATAGAGAGAACGGGACAAAACCAGTAATCAACCAGAGATAGAGAGAACGGGACAAAACCAGTAATCAACCAGAGATAGAGAGAACGGGATAAAACCAGTAATCCACCAGAGATGGAGAGAACAGGACAAAACCAGTAATCAACCAGAGATAGAGAGAACGGGACAAAACCAGTAATCAACCAGAGATAGAGAGAACGGGACAAAACCAGTAATCAACCAGAGATGGAGAGAAGGGGATAAAACCAGTAATCAACCAGAGATGGAGAGAAGGGGATAAAACCAGTAAACAACCAGAGATGGAGAGAAGGGGATAAAACCAGTAATCAACCAGAGATAGAGAGAACGGGATAAAACCAGTAATCAACCAGAGATGGAGAGAACAGGACAAAACCAGTAATCAACCAGAGATAGAGAGAACGGGACAAAACCAGTAATCAACCAGAGATAGAGAGAACGGGATAAAACCAGTAATCAACCAGAGATAGAGAGAACAGGACAAAACCAGTAATCAACCAGAGATAGAGAGAACGGGACAAAACCAGTAATCACCCAGAGATGGAGAGAACAGGACAAAACCAGTAATCAACCAGAGATGGAGAGAAGGGGATAAAACCAGTAATCAACCAGAGATGGAGAGAAGGGGATAAAACCAGTAATCAACCAGAGATGGAGAGAAGGGGATAAAACCAGTAATCAACCAGAGATAGAGAGAACGGGACAAAACCAGTAATCAACCAGAGATAGAGAGAACGGGAAAAAACCAGTAATCACCCAGAGATAGAGAGAACAGGACAAAACCAGTAATCAACCAGAGATAGAGAGAACGGGACAAAACCAGTAATCAATCAGAGATAGAGAGAACGGGACAAAACCAGTAATCAACCAGAGATAGAGAGAACGGGACAAAACCAGTAATCAACCAGAGATACAGAGAACGGGACAAAACCAGTAATCAACCAGAGATGGAGAGAAGGGGATAAAACCAGTAATCAACCAGAGATAGAGAGAACGGGATAAAACCAGTAATCCACCAGAGATGGAGAGAACAGGACAAAACCAGTAATCAACCAGAGATAGAGAGAACGGGACAAAACCAGTAATCAACCAGAGATAGAGAGAACGGGACAAAACCAGTAATCAACCAGAGATAGAGAGAACGGGATAAAACCAGTAATCCACCAGAGATGGAGAGAACAGGACAAAACCAGTAATCAACCAGAGATAGAGAGAACGGGACAAAACCAGTAATCAACCAGAGATAGAGAGAACGGGACAAAACCAGTAATCAACCAGAGATGGAGAGAAGGGGATAAAACCAGTAATCAACCAGAGATGGAGAGAAGGGGATAAAACCAGTAATCAACCAGAGATGGAGAGAAGGGGATAAAACCAGTAATCAACCAGAGATAGAGAGAACGGGATAAAACCAGTAATCAACCAGAGATGGAGAGAACAGGACAAAACCAGTAATCAACCAGAGATAGAGAGAACGGGACAAAACCAGTAATCACCCAGAGATAGAGAGAACAGGACAAAACCAGTAATCAACCAGAGATGGAGAGAAGGGGATAAAACCAGTAATCAACCAGAGATAGAGAGAAGGGGATAAAACCAGTAATCAACCAGAGATGGAGAGAAGGGGATAAAACCAGTAATCAACCAGAGATAGAGAGAACGGGATAAAACCAGTAATCAACCAGAGATGGAGAGAACAGGACAAAACCAGTAATCAACCAGAGATAGAGAGAACGGGACAAAACCAGTAATCAACCAGAGATAGAGAGAACGGGATAAAACCAGTAATCAACCAGAGATAGAGAGAACAGGACAAAACCAGTAATCAACCAGAGATAGAGAGAACGGGACAAAACCAGTAATCACCCAGAGATGGAGAGAACAGGACAAAACCAGTAATCAACCAGAGATGGAGAGAAGGGGATAAAACCAGTAATCAACCAGAGATGGAGAGAAGGGGATAAAACCAGTAATCAACCAGAGATGGAGAGAAGGGGATAAAACCAGTAATCAACCAGAGATAGAGAGAACGGGACAAAACCAGTAATCAACCAGAGATAGAGAGAACGGGACAAAACCAGTAATCACCCAGAGATAGAGAGAACAGGACAAAACCAGTAATCAACCAGAGATAGAGAGAACGGGACAAAACCAGTAATCAATCAGAGATAGAGAGAACGGGACAAAACCAGTAATCAACCAGAGATAGAGAGAACGGGACAAAACCAGTAATCAACCAGAGATAGAGAGAACGGGACAAAACCAGTAATCAACCAGAGATAGAGAGAACGGGACAAAACCAGTAATCAACCAGAGATGGAGAGAAGGGGATAAAACCAGTAATCAACCAGAGATAGAGAGAACGGGATAAAACCAGTAATCCACCAGAGATGGAGAGAACAGGACAAAACCAGTAATCAACCAGAGATAGAGAGAACGGGACAAAACCAGTAATCAACCAGAGATAGAGAGAACGGGACAAAACCAGTAATCAACCAGAGATAGAGAGAACGGGATAAAACCAGTAATCCACCAGAGATGGAGAGAACAGGACAAAACCAGTAATCAACCAGAGATAGAGAGAACGGGACAAAACCAGTAATCAACCAGAGATAGAGAGAACGGGACAAAACCAGTAATCAACCAGAGATGGAGAGAAGGGGATAAAACCAGTAATCAACCAGAGATGGAGAGAAGGGGATAAAACCAGTAATCAACCAGAGATGGAGAGAAGGGGATAAAACCAGTAATCAACCAGAGATAGAGAGAACGGGATAAAACCAGTAATCAACCAGAGATGGAGAGAACAGGACAAAACCAGTAATCAACCAGAGATAGAGAGAACGGGACAAAACCAGTAATCACCCAGAGATAGAGAGAACAGGACAAAACCAGTAATCAACCAGAGATGGAGAGAAGGGGATAAAACCAGTAATCAACCAGAGATAGAGAGAAGGGGATAAAACCAGTAATCAACCAGAGATGGAGAGAAGGGGATAAAACCAGTAATCAACCAGAGATAGAGAGAACGGGACAAAACCAGTAATCAACCAGAGATAGAGAGAACGGGATAAAACCAGTAATCCACCAGAGATGGAGAGAAGGGGATAAAACCAGTAATCAACCAGAGATGGAGAGAAGGGGATAAAACCAGTAATCAACCAGAGATGGAGAGAACGGGATAAAACCAGTAATCCTCTCTCTCCCTTCTTTTGCTTTCATGTCTGTCCATCCTGTTCCGATAACAAACAACCACTAACCAGACAGGCCTTTGAACCCGCAATGCCCTGAACACAAAACCCATAAAAATGAAATAAGAATTCACAATGTATGAAGATTCTCACCTCAATGCAAAATCTCCACATTCCAACTCACAATACCAGGATACAAGAGTCTATCGACTACATTCTAATGTGAGGTGGTGGTGTCTTGCTCTACCAAAGACTAGGCCTAATCTGTGGGGGAGAGTGACTGCTCTTTAAATGAATGGTTTCCATCCAGCAGGGAGAAAAGCACACATTGCACAATGTGGTCATGTAAAGGGAGGGAGGTTGGTTTGGCCTCTCGCCAAACTTCCACGAAAATTCATCCACATGTGCTGCACTGACAGCGAGACATTGGTAATCGCTACACGCCAGCCCCTGTCAAAAACATTATATAACAGCATATTTTGCACTGGAGGCAAGGCAATGTGGCTAACAGCCTAACAGGTCAATAAGAGTGAAGTGGATAGCTAGGCTAGGCTAACAGGTTAATAAGAGTGAAGTGGATAGCTAGGCTAGGTTAACAGGTCAATAAGAGTGAAGTGGATAGCTAGGCTAGGCTAACAGGTCAATAAGAGTGAAGCGGATAGCTAGGCTAGGCTAACAGGTCAATAAGAGTGAAGTGGATAGCTAGGCTAGGCTAACAGGTCAATAAGAGTGAAGTGGATAGCTAGGCTAGGCTAACAGGTCAATAACAGTGAAGTGGATAGCTAGGCTAGGAGGTCAATATGAGTGACGTGGATAGGCTAGGCTAAGCTATATGAGGACAGGAGAGAGGGGATATATAACAGGCATCGACAGCTGGACTTCACATGGTGAAACAGCAGGTCAGAAAAGTGGCCAGGCGATCGATACACATGTGCACGTCAGTGTTGGCTGGTGGGAGGCGCTATAGGAGGAAGGGCTCATTGTAATGGCTGGAATGGAACAAATGGAACGGTATCAAAACACATCAAACATATGGAAACCACATGTCCGACTCCATTCCATTTATACAATTACAGCCATTACAATGAGCACGTCCTCCTATAGCTCCTCCTACCAGCCTCCTCTGGTGCATGAACACACACACACACACATACACACGTCCAAAGTCCAGCAGAACCTCTAAACTTTGTGTGTGAGAGAGATAAGCGACAGGTCAGAGAAATAGTTTGTCTGAGTTGCAGAAAAGGAATTATCTACCTGGAGACATTGGTGATTGATCCACCTAATCCAAGTCCCAGATATATGTCATTTAGCAGACGCTTTATAGGATATCCTAATCAAAGACACACACACACACACACACACACACACACACACACACACACACACACACACACACACATAAACACACACATAAACACACACACACACACACACACACACACACACACACACACACACACACACACACACACACACACACACACACACACCAGGTATGACTGAATGAAGTCCAACTAAGTGTTGGTGACGACAGAAACAGCTCAATCACACAGAGATGTGCACAACAACATGCTCCAGGAGTCAGAAGTAGAGCGATCCCTCCCCCACACCCCCTGGGTCAACCAAAACAACACCATCAATATCAAGGGGAGGCCAATGGCCACTGATATGTATACTATAATACCACAGGAGACTGGTGAGGGGAGGATGGATCATATTAATGGCTGGAATGGGGTGAATGGAATGATATCAAACACATGGCAACCATTTGTTTGATGAGTTGGAAACCATTCCATTTGTTCCATTACAGCCATCAATATAAGCCTGTCCTCCCCAATTAAGGTGCCACCAACCTCCTGTGTATAATACACATACAAGTGAATTTGTCCCAATACTTTTGGCCCCCTAAAATGTGGGGGACTGTGGACAAAAAGTGCATTCCTTTCTAAACGGTTCACACAATACGGATGAAAATCCCCTCAAATGAAAGCTGATGGTCTGCACTTTAACCTCGTGGTCATTGTGTATCATTTCAAATCCAAGGTGCTGAAGTACAGAGCCACAACAACAACAATAATTGTCACTGTCCCAATACTTTTGAAGTTTACTGTATATTAGGCTAGACAGACAGGGACACTATAGAAACTCATTATAGATAAACAATGGCAGTCAATTTCCATCCATTATTATTGAAGAGGCATGTTCAAGAGAACCGGGTTTCAATGGCTTTTTAAAGTGTTGTCAACCTTCAATGTGTGCACGATAATCCAGGTTGTATAGAGTGCTTGAAGAGTGATTTCTTGGAAACCGGCTTACGTAAGACACCAAACACACATGCGCTGTGCATATTTTGCCCACACACATTGATGTGAGCGAGTGCGATGCTGTGATCTATTGCAGGTTTTTCTTTGAGATCGGACCAACTGAAAGCTGTGCCAACCCTCTTTATCTGGCCAATGTCTAATCTTGAGCATTCTGCCAAGGAAAGGAGTACAACCGAGACATCAGAGCAACACAGTCAGTGGTCTGGGCCAATACCAGAGTCTGCTTATTAAAGAGGAAGATAAGACTATCTGATTAGTCCATCAGTTAGAGTCAGTATAATGTACAAGTCGTCCTCTTTCATCATGAACTCAGGTTTGTTCGATGTAGGACCATGCATTCATCTTAGAGTAGGTAAACTAGGTTACATTTCTTAGCTATTATCCTAGACTGCAAACCGCCTAATAGCTTGGGAGCCTTTCCAGAAATCTAACAGCTAACGGTTCTCTCTAATCACAGATCACACAGTCGTGAGGTAATAGGCAGCTACTGTGGGAAACGGGGCTCATGTCTTTGACATGGCTGAGCTATAATGGCCATCCCTTCCTCACTGTCATTTCTGATAGGCGGCCTGGCTGTTTTGACGGAGAAACACCTGGTTTAGGCACAAAGTGCTGTGCTGCCTTTTGTCTGGATGTCTGTTGCCTTTGCTTTATTTGAGGAAGAGGGTTGAGGAAGTGTAAAATATATGGTTGTTTGGAGACCTAGATGTTTGTAGGGTGTCGGTCGGTAATCATTATTTAGTGTTAATTAGGATCCCCATTAGCTGACAAGGGAGCTGCTTTATGAGAATCGTCTCCGGGGTGTGGAACATGAAGGCAGGCTGGTCCTGTGTTTTGGTGTCGCGTGGCTCTGGATTACAGGGCGGTCTCTCAGAAAAGGGTGTGTCTGCCATGTGTGTTTGTGCTGTAGATTTTATGATTTGAACCCATTCACCGACAGAGCTAATATTTTATTCCCTTTAGCCTGCATATTTTGTGTATACTGTTGATCGAATCTCATTGTACATCTGACTAACGGCTGATGTCATTTCGGGGACTTTTACAGCTGCACAGGTAGGGCCAGTAATTGCGTAACTATTCTCCAGTCCTGAAGCTGTTGTGTGCCAATGTACACAGAAGCAACCATTAAAAGCAGATCCAAAACAGATCCACTGAGATCATTTGTAGTAAAGGTAAATACATGACCATTTCCTGTCTTTTTCATGGCGTTGTCCCCCTCGACCGATCAACCAAAGAACAGGTCAGTCCCTCAAGCTTACCTGTAGGGGTGTGTTAGGCAGCATACCACCCTGCGTCCCACTGCTGGCTTGCCTCTGAAGCTAAGCAAAGCAAGGCTGGTCCTGGTCGGTCCCTGGATGGAAGTGGTGTTGAAGGGCCAGTAATAATCACTCTTTCCTCTGGTCTAATATATATATATATATATATATACACACACACACACACACACACACACACACACACACACACACACACACACACTACCGTTCAAAAGTTTGGGGTCACTTAGAAATGTCCTTGTTTTTGAAAGAAAAGCACATTTTTTTGTCCATTAAAATAACATAAAATTGCTCAAAAATAAAGTGTAGACATTGTCAATGTTGTAAATGACTATTGTAGCTGGAAATGGGAGATTTTAAATGTAATATCTACATAGGTGTAGAGGCCCATTATCAGCAACCATCACTCCTGTGTTCCAATGCGTTGTACGAGATCTTCAGTTTCTTGGCAATTTCTCACATGGAATAGCCTTCATTTCTCAGAACAAGAATAGACTGACGAGTTTCAGAAGACAGATCTTTGTTTCTGGCCATTTTGAGCCTGTAATCGAACCCACAAATGCTGATGCTCCAGATACTCAACTAGTCTAAAGAAGGCCAGTTTTATTGCTTCTTTAATCAGAACAACAGTTTTCAGCTATGCTAACATAATTGCAAAAGGGTTTTCTAATGATCAATTAGCCTTTTAAAATGATAAACCTGGATTAGCTATATCTCCCAATGCCCCAGGATAGTGATTAGGGACATTGCCCTGTGTAGGGTGCCGTCTTTCGGATGGGATATTAAACTTGTGTCCTGACTCTCTGTGGTCACTAAAGATCCCCGGTGTCCTGGCTACATTCCAAATCTGGCCCTCATACCATCATGGCCATCTAATCATCCACAGTTTTCAATTAGCTCATTCAACCCCCCTCCTCTCCCCTGTAACTATTCTCCAGGTCGTTGCTGTAAATGAGAATGTGTTCTCAGTCAACTTACCTGGTAAAATAAGGGTTAAATAAATGGACTATGTCATGTAACGCACCCAGACAAACCCACACACACACACACACACGTATGCACAAATATAATAAAACACGTCAACAGAAGTCTTTCAAATGATGTACAGTGCATTTGGAAAGTATTCAGACCCATTGACTTTTCCCACAATTTTCTTACATTACAGCTTTTTTCTAAAATTGACTAGAGTGACCCTAAGCACACAGCCAAGACAACGTAGGAGTGGCTTTGGGACGAGTCTCTGAATGTCCTTGAGTGGCCCAGCCTGAGCCCAGACTTAAACCCGATCTAAGATAACTGGAGAGACCTGAAAATAGCTGTGCAGTGACGCTCCCCATCCAACCTGACAGGGCTTGAGATGATCTGCAGAGAAGAATGGGAGAAACTCCCCAAATACAGGTGTGCCAAGCTTTAGCATCATACCCAAGAAAACTCGAGGCTGTAATCGCTGCCAAAGGTGCTTCAACAAAGTACTGAGTAAAGGGTCTGAATACCTATGTAAATGTGATGTGTTTTTTATTTTAAATACATTTGCACAAATTTCTAAAAACCTGTTTTTGCTTTGTCATTATGGGGTATTGTGTGTAGACTGATGAGGCGGAACAAGTATTTAATCAATTTAGAATAAGGCTGTAACGTAACAAAATGTGAAAAAAGTCAAGGGGTCTGAATATTTTCAGAATGCACTGTACGTCTCTGGCTAGTATTTGCATGTTCCTTCCTATGTTGTCTTTGGTGGTTTGCCATGCAAAAGAGGTTTGGGACCACTCCCATAACACATAGCAGATAAACTAACCAACAGCAAAATTGGAACATGCATTTATTTTTAGATACAGTGAATCAATTACATTTTCTTCTGCCATCATAGATATGGTAAAAGCGAGGTAGCAACAGCATTTATTTTTCTCTTCTGTCAACACAGAAAATCTCTTGCAAGTAAATCAAAGATTGACTAACAGTTTGAGAATGTGGTGTGATTTTCTGAGATGTAGGATAAACCCAGCCTGCACACCATTCCAGTGGCGACCCGTCATTCAGGGCAGGTGGGGCTCAAAACAGGTTGAGCAGCCTGAATGACGGGTCACCACTGGAATGGTGTGTAGGCTAGCACAACAAGGTGAGTCCAAAAATGTAACGTATGCTGGAGCATAAATTATGTAATATGTCATGGAGATATGGCATGGTGCATGGTGATATGGCGTGGTGCACATGTAGCCTATAGCCTGTTTTAGAGAAACGTCATCATCGAATATTGTAAGAGCTTTCATTGTCTGCTTATATGCCCCCTTTATTAATCCTACGTTTCTGACTTGGTGTACAGGGAGCATACTGTAAGAACGGCCCATGTTCTGAATTCTGTCGCTGTACATTTCAAAAGTGCTGAACAAATAGTTATATTGACTTCGTCCGTCTTAGCTCGCTCATTAATGTCGAAATTACGGATTGCCTCTTATGCGCTCATCGTTCCCTTATGCCATAGTTTGTACATTGCAATTGTCAGTAGAAACCACATCTGCACCAATCTGCACAAGTTATCACGCTTGAAACATACCGTAACAATGGCAGAGGTCTCTACAATAACCCGGTGTTTGACAAATCAGTCATTGTGACACAATACTGCAAATGAAAAATCAGATCACAATGTACACTATGTGTTCATCTGTTCAAACAAGCAAAGCAGATCAAATCTCTGAGTCAACTCAACACTGAGGCAACAGGTGGGTTTGGTATCTCTCTCTGCCTAGCCAGCACTCGTCCATATCTGACACAACACAGACAGAACACACATCTGTCTTTCTGTGGAAATACCCACTGCTAAGTATTCTTACCATCATACACCCCATCAAAAGTACAGTACCCACCTATAGCTCCATCATCCTGTCTGAATGCACCTGACACTATGGGACTGGAGACTGAGGTGGTCTCATGATCCTACCTCTAATCTAATTGGACGGAAACACTATAGGGATCCTTGGGTGACGGATTTGAGATGCGATCTGTTTTGTCACTGCACGTGAAGTTGAAAAGAAGTTCCAGATATAGTTACAGTACATAGAACGTTGGAGTTATGAAGTTGGGATATATAGAAGAGTTCTAGATCGTTATAGGCTCTAGAAAAATGATAGCATGGAGCGCCAAGTATCCAGCATTATATTTTGACATCGTCTTAAGTAAAAAAAAAAGTGTAAAAAGATTTCATATCAAGGGGTTCATTCCCCTTATGGAAAGTCCTTTATTGGATGTAAAGCGACTATGATCTCACCTGTGATATGGTTACTACCTGTGGTGCGGTGTTGAGTCAGAGGTGTGTGCGTGTCTGTACAGCTGGCCCTGTTGATTCTTCCAGGCCAGAGGTGACTCATTTAAAGCCCCATGGCGTTAACCTGCTTATTAGCTGTGTTGCTCATTGAATGATATCATGATATGGCTGCTGCTTGATACTGAAACCTATATTGGCAAGTCTCTCGTAACATTTCACAGCCTTATACAGACTTTATCAGCCTAGCTTTCAACAGGTCCAAAGACAAGAATGTCATTTCACTTCAAGGATGAATAGCCAACTAAACCTATGCTTGAAATATGAAAAGAAAAACAATACTTTAAACCACCTCAATGGAAACATTTTAAATATAGCCTGCGATCTCATCATGACACTCGTTACCCAACTTTCATTTCCCTCAGCCGTCCTTTTCTATTATGACCAAACATCCATGGTGACGAGATAGACGTTACAACCCCCCCCCCCCCCCCCCCGAAGCATTGCAACAAATATCAGATGCGTCCGTGAAACTCTAAACTAAATCAATCCCTTTATTGACTTACAGTAAAAAGCCTCTGCCTGACTGTAGTGGAGGGGTGGGGGTGGGGGGTGGGGTGCATTTTAACACAGCAGAGATAATGACTACATCATTATTACTATGTCTTTGGAGGCCGTGTCTGAGTGGCTGGGGGGGAGAGGGCCTGGTGTAAATCAAATAAAGACATGGAGAGGAGAGGGCCTGGTGTATAGAACCAGTCTGGAATCCTCAGGGACTTTAGGAAGAGATTCCAGTAAATGTCCATGATGTATTCGTCCCTGTGCTTCTACAGGTAGTTGGGGTTCAGGGAACTGTTTGTAAAGGACACACATAACCGGTGGTGTGAAGCGTTAAGTATGGAGGAAACGTAATTATGGATATCATGTCATAGCTCTGAGGGGTGAGCCATGTTGGAGCCGGACCTCTGGAGGGAATTTCTTTGTCTAGTCTTAATTCTGAAATGCTCTGGCTCTTATTGAGAGGACTGACTGATCCTCAGTAGCTACAGCCCCTGGCAGAGTGGAGAGTTTTACACACTACTATCTTCTAGCCAGGAAACCTTATCTGATACTAAAAAAAATGTACTCGATTTCACTGAGTTCAAAACTGACTTTACCCAGAGGAGCAGTGAGCACCCCATTCCATAGAAGCCTCTTAGTAACACCGGCATATCTAAACTCTGCTGAGCTCAATGTCAATTTGTCAAAGTAGCAGGAGATAGCAAAGAGAGGAAAAGGGCTACGTCGAATCCAAAGTTGGATATCGGTCAGGCTTTAAATTGGCCTTGTTCTTGAAACCATGTGTAGTGCTGCTCTGGTAATGAATAGCAGCTATAAAACAGGTTATGACATCCAATTCATTCCTCTTACCTTTTCACTCTCATGCATTGGTTTTATTCTACAACCTCAGGGAATGAAATTGGAATGAAACCTAAATATTTGATGCTAGTTAATGTAAAATGTTAAATTATTCAGTGCAGGTGATAAGAACAAGTAGGTCTAGCGTCAACGCAAGTAGCCATATCACGCCATTCCCATAACTTCAGATCTCCACCAGCCATTTACTCCATTACTCCTAAATCAACAGTCAGCTTCACTAATGACACCCATCCATCCAAACCATAATAACGGCAGCCGAGGTAAGTTACACTTTAAGCAACGGGAGGAGGAGGTTGCATTTATACTATGCTGATCCAACCCCTCTATCCATCTCTCTAACAACAGCAACTACAGGATCCTAGAGGCTCACAACCAGCTCCATGATGACATCAGACTGTCTGATGCTTTCGCTAATCAGATCTCTGCCATTGGCTGACTGCATTAGTGTGGCGTGATATGGTTACTACAGCATTCACAGCTGTTTTCTGACTGGCCAAAGTAATGCTCAAGGAGCTCACACTATTAGTCTGGAGACATTGGCTGTTTCTGAGGTAGGGCCATTAGGGCCACTTAAGGTCTGGCTGGTTAACAGAGAGAAATAACATGTCAATGGGAGAGCGAGGCCCTCTCCTCCTCCTCATCCTCCTCCTCTCTATGAATAATAGAGAAGACTTGTTCTAGTCACTGACACATCCACCTTCTGCTCTTTTATTTATTTAACCTTTGTTTAACTAGGCAAGTCAGTTAAGAACAAATTCTTATTTATAATGAAGGCCTACCAAAAGTCAGAGGCCTCCTTGCAGGGACGGGAGCTGGGATTAAAAATAAAAATATAGGACAAAACACACCGTACGACAAGAGACACCACAACGCTACATAAAGAGAGACCTTAAGACAACAACACAGCATGGTAGCAACACATGACAACAACCCGGTAGCAACAAAACATGGCAGCAGCCCAACATGTTAGCAGCACAAAACATGGTACAAACATTATTGGGCACAGACAACAGCACAAAGGGCAAGAAGGTCATGACCCTCAGACTACATCCTCCAGGAAAACATAAATAAACACAATGTTTTTGTACCAATCAGTGAAATACGTAGGCCCACTGAATGGTAGGTAGTTGTAAAAAGATGAATCTCCTTCACAAGTATCTGAGAAATCTGTATCATAGTTTCTCTGTACACTCCATTTTCTACAATGTTAAATGTAAAACAAATCAAATTTAGAGACACAGGAGTCATCATACAACAAGGACTGTGCCAACTGAGCTAGTCTACCAAGAGACACTCAAATGAGTGAAGAATAATTCTGGGTCAAGTTGTTGTTTGTTTTCTGGAAGAGCCACGGACTGGGTACTTACTGTCAGAGAGATCCTCCACTTGAAGTTCTCTCCATATGACTAGAATCAAGATCAATTCATTCAATACCCTAATGCACCGATTAATACACTTACAGACCAACTATACGGGGCACGTTAGCATAAGGGAACCAACCGTAAGCATTGTAATCAACAAGAGGCTTCAGCGGTCGCAGAAGGCCTTCCTGTTTGGACACAGTGGGAAACATCTAGGCCTACATCTCAGCAGCCTGGACATTTTCTGGGATGGAGCATACCATTGGGAACACCAATCGGAGCAGGATTGGAGCTGGGCAAATCCAGGGGAGGAGGACTCTCCATTTTTAAAGTAATCCCCTCCCTCTCCCCGTGTCCACCCCAACTGAAGCCCACCCATCTGGGATAATCCGTTAGGACAGCTGGTGTGTCAGAAAACGTCCATGACAACCTTCATGACTGACGTCGGTCAACTATGACATAACAGCACGGGAGCATAGCACAACGTAAGAACATACTGTACATGCAAGCAAACACTTCAATGCACTTTCAGAAACTGCCACGAGAAATACGTGTTATGGTAATGACAACTGTAGAGGACAGTGTGTGTGTGTGTGTGTGTGTGTGTGTGTGTGTCAGCGACTACGACAGTGACAGTCGGGGGTGGTCTCGGTATGTCACGTGCAGATGGCTCGGTGGTTACGTAAAAGCATTTGAGGATTTCAGTAAGAGCCATTGTAAGGGATGTAATCATCCCAAACAACAGATTGGTCCCTTGGATGGAATTTGTGCGGTACAGTATTTGGAGAGCTCGGCTCAGCCACAAAACTCCCTGCCGTAATGGTCAGGTGCCCAATATGATTATTTCATCAAACAAATGTTATATCTAAGAGTTGTGGGAATAATAAGGAACACAAACAGATTAAACAATAAAAATGTTTCATTGATAGAAATTCAGTATGTGAGAGCATGTGATGGCTGGTTGTTCAATACTACAACCACAACATTCAAACAAACCAATCTCAGTTCACCTCAACAAAACACAGTAATCTTGAAATCAATCAATCCGCACCACTTTCCTAGAACCTCTCTCCACTACAGATAAATCAAGTCACTGGAACGTCATCTGTGGAGACTCATGGAAAAGGGTGAATAATCAGACCTTTGTGAGAAGAATGTAACCAGGAAGACAATAGATTTATGTTGTTAGCTCAATGGCACAATCAGAAGGAGTGTGGGTTAGAGTCCAGAGAGATGAAATCATGTCTCCAGGTAGCCAGGGCTGGATTACCATAATGGCTTGTAGGGCATGTCACCCCCCCAGATGGCATATGAGGGTGATTTTCATGAAACTCATTTGAAAATGTCTGTAGCAAATTGAGTTTGAAAACCATGATGCATCTGCAGAAATCAACTACCATTCTGAGGACTAGAATGTGTATGTCACGTTCTGACCTTTATTTCCTTTGTTTTGTCATTATTTAGTATGGTCAGGGCGTGAGTTGGGGTGGGCAGTCTATGTTTGTTTTTCTATGATTTTGGGATTTCTATGTTTCGGCCTAGTATGGTTCTCAATCAGAGGCAGGTGTCATTAGTTGTCTCTAATTGAGAATCATACTTAGGTAGCCTGGGTTTCACTGTTTGTTTGTGGGTGTTTGTTTCCGTGTCTGTTTCTCACCACACGGTACTGTTTTGGTTTTCGTTCGTTTCACGTTTATTGTTTTTGTATCAGTTGTGTTCATGTTGAGTATTTCTTATTAAAAGAACCATGGACACTTACCACGCTGCATATTGGTCCCCCAATCCTTCTCGCCTCTCCTCTTCAGACGAAGAGGAGGAAAACCTTTACAGTGTAGCTTTTAAATAAAGACATTTTCACCTGAATTTGATACATTTTCAACCAAATTCTCATTACTGAAATTAGTATGGATTTAATTAAAATTGGGTCATGTTATATATAATATTTATAAAAAGCTAACTTATTTGAACAAAACACAAAATGATGTTGCTGTAGTTTGTCCCATAAATCATACAAATTGTATAATAGTTTAAGTTGACATTGTACACAATAAATATTATGGTTTAAACACAGTGTCTGTGTCTCATTACCATAACACTTTTTCAAGTTCCTGTAAAAACTCCAATCAGTAAAAATAAAAGTAGTAGTACATAGACAAGCCCAAGTTTAGTTCATTTGTTCTCTTATATGCCTCCAGAATTAGGTTCTTATTCCCAAACACCCGCTTTACACCATTTGGCCTTCTCATTACCGAAATGGCTATAAAGCTCAAATTGGGAAAAAGTCTGATTCAATGTTATTATAATAATAAATGTCAAATTAAATATTTGTATTTTCAGTGTTATGTTTAACTCGGGCCTTTTCATTATGGGAGATGTTTTTATTTTTTATATTAGAAATATTGATTTGTTTATTCATTTTTGGGACTTTGAAAACGGTTACGGTAATGACAATGTTGGTACAATGCATAATATCTGATATAGATCATTACAGATCTTAATCTCAGTGATTCAACAGGAAATGTTGTGAAAAGTGACACCGTTTTGTGAGAATGACCCATGAACACGTTATAAGCCATGACAAAGTGTAGAATTGCAGGAATTTAGCTTTAAAACGGCAAAATATTCTCTCAGCCTCATGGAATGAGCATGAGATTAGCTACAAAACTGTAGCTGTGCTAGTCTGGCCCTGCAGGTAGCCCCTTGGCACTGATCTAGGATGTGCTTACAGGCCCATATTCCTGACCTTAACATTTAGGGGAGTAAAACACTAAACAGACCTTAGATCAAGAGTCAGAGAATACAAATCACCTGAGCCCATACTGTGAGGCCATAGACATCACTGGGGGCGAGCTCCCTGCCCTCCAAGACATCTACTCAAAGCGGTGTTTGACGAGGGCCCAGAAGGTCGTCAAGGACTCCTGTCACCCGAGCCAGGAACCATTCACTCTGTTACCATCTGGTAAGCGGTATCTGAGCATCTGGTCTCGGACCAACAGGCTCAGAGACAGCTTCTACCACCAGGCCATCAGACTGCTTAATCGTAGCTGTCTCCCTGCACAAACCCGGGCCCGGTTTCCCGATAGCGAAGGAAACTTAGGCTGGCGCGTGTTTTAACCATGCATCTTTCCCACAACGGCAAAAGACATAACATGTGTTTCCCAAAAGTGTGTCATTGAGGCATGTGTCGATACTGATAGGATCAAAAGAAAGGCAGCGCTGCTCTCTGTCAACTTTCTCCAATCAAATCTTACCTTAGCATTAGAATTACTCCACAACACTGACAACGGATCAGTTCCTAGAGAGATATTATCACCTATGGCTGCAAACATTGAGACGGCTTATTCTAATGCTTACCCTATAATAATGCACTAAATCAAGATTTGACACATCATTAGGCTACAAATCATGAAACATATTGAGGAAAAATTACAGACAGTAGCCAAATCAAACTCAATTGAATGAAAATGAAATGTATTTCAATATCATTTAAATATACGGGCCTATGAAGCCTATACTGTAGGAATGTTATTTAAACTTTTCATGCAGTCATCTCAGTTCTATTTGAAGCATCGTTTTATCCTGCTTGTTTGTAAAAAATTGCAAAGACATTGTCAACAGAGAGACAGATACGCGTCTTGATTCTATGTACGGCGGAGATCTTCTGTGAAGAAAGTGACGCGGTGGGGAAAACACATCTAACGAAGCACTAAGCTGTTCCACAAGTGGTCTGAGGCAGTCGGGAAATAACACACGTTTTCAAGGGCACCTTTTGTAACGATGGTTTTGGGGAACAGCTCGGAGATTCAACAATGCTCCTACAAAAGGTTCTAACGATGAACTTAGCCTGAAGATGCTTTTGGGAAACCGGGCCCGGCACCTTAGTGACTGTTGCCACTGACTCTCCACATTTTAGTCACTTTATATGTAAATACAGTCATTCTTGACACAGCACATTCATGATCTATTCTGTATATCCTATTGTGTACATACCAATATATTACTCTGCATACTACCTCTTCTATTACTTATTTATTATTGATTATTATTAATAATAGTACTGGAATGTTGAGGTAGCTAGCACACGAGCATTTCACTGCACCTTTCATACCTGCTGTATAAACTGTGTGCGTGACAAAAAACATTTGATTTGACAGGCAGGCCATCATCAGTGGGGAATGTCATAGGAAAGGCCTTCCTGTTTGAAATCCGATAAATAACTCCTCTCTGAGTCAGAGCTCCATGGAAGAACAGTCTACATGCAGGCTTATTGGTATGGGACATGACTGAGTGAGGCAGATGTACAGTCAGTCAGTGTGTTCATGTCTCCTCCTGCAAACAGACTAGATATCCATGACAATGAGGCAACCAAGTACATGAAGTGACATCCCTCCCCTTCAGGCCCTCTTATAGAGTGGTTCAGTTCCTAAGTGTCCAAACGCAAAACACAGAGTCATAGGCACGTACACACACACTTACTCACACACGCAGACAGGCACACACACATAACGGTTGTCAACCACTATGACTAACTGGCCAAGTCAAGTAGGCAACTTTTCCTCAATTAAGTAAATCAAATGTTGGCTATTCCCAAATGAGAATAGAGACACAGCACAGAGAGTGGAAAAGATTGGGCACTAGGCTGACAACAGAACATAGTGTTGTGTTATTCCTCTGTGTTCTCTACAGTATCCTATCTGACAGTGTTACACAACACCACCTCCTCATTGGTTGATTCCCCTCTGTGCTGATTGCAGGCAACATTCCAAGGATGTGCTACTGACCCAATACATTCTCAGAGTGAACAGGGCGGCATGTGTAACACAGAAAGACCGACTTCAGCAATTTCTCAAACACCATCAATGTATGTAAGCTTCCTGTAGCAGAACTCAAATGCAAGTTACTCTGGGGTAGCAGGTAGCCTAGTGGTTAGAGCGTTGGGCTAGTAACTGAAAGGTAACAAGATCAAAATCTGTCTATATTCCCCTGAACAAGGCAGTTAACCTACTGATCCCCGGTAAGCCGTCATTGTAAATAAGAATGTATTCTTAACTGACTTGCCTAGTTAAATAAAGGTTACATATAAATATATATATATATATGTGCATACAGGTAGTCAGGGAAACATAATTTAACATAGTTCTGGATTTCACAATACAGAACATAAACCATTTCCTATCTCAGTTACTCAACAGTGAGTGATGTATGCTAGCTAGCCTAGGTTCCATGTTTTCTCTGAGATTGTGTCTGTCAATCAAATGTAAGTAAGCTACAAAGCACTCAGGTTCAAGGCCATGTTTGCACAGGGCCACGCCTCCAATCAAGAGAGCTCTTACAGTGAGGACTTTGATACCTCCTGCTACAATAAAGTTGCTGTACTTTGCTGCATGGTCCTTCTATTGACTTCATTCAGCAGTATTACAGTAAATAACCTGAATATGGGTCACATATTCTGTTTACATACTTACTGTATAATTGTAAATATTATACATGACTGTACATATGACCACTATTTTTGTCAGAATATAACCTAAATCACGACTTGTTTGAATTAATTTTTTGGGGGCGTGTCAAGCATTAGACAGAAAAACCCAACGTCTCAACCAAGAGTGAGCTATCCAGAATGCCAAACAGTGTAACAAGCAACGTACAAAAGGGCATTGCAACCAGTCACAACCCTGTGGCATAGAAGCTACGGTTAATAAACGGGCAGTGTGGACAGGTGTGAAAGACAAAAATGTTCATCCCAAATGGCACCCTATTCCCAATAGTGCACTACTTTTGACCAGAGCCCTATTGGCCCTGATCAAAAGTAGTGCACTACTATATAGGGAATAGGGTGCCATTTGAGACACAATAGAGAATCTCCAGCATCTGTTGACTGTCTTAGTAATAACATGACACAGATATGGGCCAGCGGTTTATGGTCCAGCTTTAAAGTATTGGCGGCAGAGATTTCACTGAGTGTGAAAAATACTAGAAGTGTGTTTCTATCTACTAGGCTACATGTATTGTGACTAGAGGTCGGCCGATTAATCGGAATAGCCGATTAATTAGGGCCGATTTCAAGTTTTCATATCAATCGGAAATCTTTTTTTATTTTTTTAAACCTTTATTTAATCTTTATTTAACTAGGCAAGTCAGTTTAAGAACACATTCTTATTTTCAATGACGGTCTAGGAACGATGGGTTAACAACGACAGATTTTCACCTGGTCAGCTCGGGGGATCCAATCTTGCAATCTTACAGTTAACGAGTCCAACGCAATAATGACCTGCATCTTGTTGCACTCCACAAGGAGACTGACTGCCTGTTATGCGAATGCAGTAAGCCAAGGTAAGTTGCTAGCTAGCATTAAACTTATCTTATAAAAAACAATAAATCAATCATAATCACTAGTTAACTACACATGGTTGATGATATTACTAGATATTATCTAGCGTGTCATGCGTTGCGTATAATCTGACTGAGCATACAAGCATCTAAGTATCTGACTGAGCGGTGGTAGGCAGAAGCAGGCCCGTAAACATTCATTCAAACAGCACTTTCGTGCATTTTGCCAGCAGCTCTTCGTTGTGCTCAAGCATTGCGCTGTTTATGAGTTCAAGCATATCAAGTCCCGAGATAAGGCTGGTGTAACCGAAGTGAAATGGCTGGCTAGTTAGCGCGCGCTAATAGCGTTTCAAACATCACTCGCTCGCTCTGAGCCTTGGAATGGTTGTTTCCCTTGCTCTGCATGGGTAACGCTGCTTCGAGGGTGGCTGTTGTCGTTGTGTTCCTGGTTCGAGCCCAGGGAGGAGCGAGGAGAGGGACGGAAGCTATACTGTTACACTGGCAATACTAAAGTGCCTATAAGAACATCTAATAGTCAAAGGTTAATGAAATACAAATGGTATAGAGATAAACAATCCTATAATTCCTATAATAACTACAACCTAAAACTTCTTACCTGGGAATATTGAAGACTCATGTTAAAAGGAACCACCAGCTTTCATATGTTCTCATGTTCTGAGCAAGGAACTTAAACGTTAGCTTTCTTACATGGCAAATATTGCACTTTTACTTTCTCCAACTTTGTTTTTGCATTATTTAAACAAAATTGAACATGTTTCATTATTTACTTGAGGCTAAATTGATTTTATTGATGTATTATATTAAGTTAAAATAAGTGTTCATTCAGTATTGTTGTAATTGTCATTATTACAAATAAAATACATGTAAAAAATCAGCCGATTAATCGGTATCGGCTTTTTTGATCCTCCAATAATCGGTATGGTATTGAAAAATCATAATCGGTCGACCTCTAATTGTGACCTACATCTTCCATTAACCAATGTGTGGGTATAACTATCGGCCAACTGAGGATAGGACTGATTAACTGTCTGCTGCTAGACATGACGTTCTAATCATTATCCTCCTTTTTCCTCACGCGTTCAATAGTCTTCCCTTTAGCCCAGCGTTTCCCAAACTCGGTCCTGGGGACCCAAATGGGTGCACGTTTTGGTTTTTGCCCTAACACTACACAGCTTATTGAAATGATCAAAGCTTGATGATTAGTTGGTTAGTTGAATCAGCTGTGACGTGCCAGTGCAGAAACCAAAACATGAACGAGTTCGGGAAACGCTGTTCTAATCTTTATCCTCATGTTCCTCACCTTTCTTCAATATTGGTTGTAAGGAGATGATTTTTTAATAAAATATTTTTAACTTATTCTAGCTACAAAAGTGTTCTTCACCATCTCAGGCGATAATATACATTTTCCTAATGCATTATTTGGCCAGTCTTCCCTTCAGCCTGAAAGACTATAACATGTATACATCGCTACATATCTAATTGGATTGCCTCACCAACATCTCACCCCCCCCCCCCCCCCCCCCTTACCCCCCCGAAAAACTCTAAACTCAGTAAATTAAGCAAAATACTTGTCAAGTTGTCCTTTCAAGACAAAATAGTAGACATGTGGCTCTCTTATAATGCATGGGTTACTATTGTCGCCTACTTTTAAGCCTAAATATTACACTTGGGTTAAACAAGTGGAGACGGTTCACGCCATGCCTTATAACTAACTAACTACACTTTTATACAGAGGGAGAGGCTGTGAGTGAGGAGACAAGTCCAGGTTCATCCCACCACTAGCCTACACATATGTTCAGCATTAAACCCATGCTTCAAAACACCAAGTATGTTGCCTTCAAGTTTGTTTACGTCTTCCTCTGTGTAACACTATGGAGCAATCGTACATCATCTCTGGCGAACGGATGAAGGCACCAGTAGTACAGTAAAACGCCCTGAAAGCGATACCTGGGTGCTCCGTAACACCGCCTGCCAATCCCTTCAATGCACCCTGAAACATACCCTAAAATGCGTATATTGTTGTCCATTTGGTAGCTAGTTATCATACATCTGTGTTCATTTCATTTCTACATTACAGGAGTGAGTAGCTTACATACAGCCGCGTGGCAGTGCTGTGGACGTAGCCACACGGTCAGTCAAGCTAAATAAACCGTCCTTCAAAACAATATTTAGGCTAGGTTACGATATTAATGTAACAACAACATTCATATTTGTACCGTGAGCCGCTGGTAACATTAGTTGTTATCAAGAAACGGTAGATACAAGAGCGGTAGATACAATGTAGCAACTTCTTACCTTTGAGACGGTCATATAAGATGTGTCGGCAGGTGGAAAGATTTTCCGGAGAGGACTGAACTGCAGAGGTGGATGGATGGTGGAGTGCTTCTCTTGAGGCGGGTGTCTTTATTTGCCGTATGTCTTCAATGTCTGGCTCGGTTTTGATAGCCGGCTGGCAAGTCGATTTACATGTCAGCTGTATGACTGAGGCGGTTACCATAAGGGTATTTCTGTGTCAGCTCACAGACTTCACACACACACACACACACACTCACCGCAGTGATGAAAAAAAATCGACAAGCGAGGTAAAGCTCTGCGGGACCCAACCTAAGAGGGGTGGAGTGGAAAGAGCGGTGGAAAGAGCGATGTTCAGAGCCGCGGAGGGAAGGGAGAGGAGGGGGGCTCTCTCCCACAAAGAGTGGGGTTGCTATTGTAGTTCTCCCAGTCGTCTGGTCCTCTGGAAAACAGTCCCAAAGTCGTGGTCAGGCTTTGCCTTGCAACAGACCGCTCGCCTTCCGTCCACCGTGACTAAAAAGGACCCCTTTATTGACGCATAGAGAACGTGCTATAAAGTAACCCCGGGAACAATCGTGGACGGTCCCTATGGATGCGACGTAGCTGTGACCTCACAGTGCCATTGATATTTAAAACAATGACAGGCTGCTAAGCAATATGGTCACACTCAAGTAAAGAGCCCCACTACAATAACACCATTAAATCTATTAACATATGCGTAATTTCCTTGGAACGCGTTTTGTAGCCTATAAATGGCATACACGCGCTACAGGATGATCATGGTGCATATAATCCATTGAAGCCTGTAAAAAGTATTTACTGTAAGGTAAATTCCCTTATATGGGTCAATGCTGGCTGGATACTGGCACCAGTTACAGTGATGTCTTCCAACCCACAACATATGTGCCTGGGTCCTATACGGCAATTATTGGAGTTATTTAACATACGCACTAAACACACACGTACATATGGATTTTGTGTTGTAGATTTGTGGTAGTAGTGGCCTGAGGGCACACACTTAATGTGTTGTGAAATCTGTTGTGAATGTATTGTAATGTTTTTAAAATTGTATAACTGCCTTAATTTTGCTGGACCCCAGGACGAGTAGCTGCTGCCAATGGAGATTCTAATAAATACAAATACACATTTAGCCACTAGAAAATGTGCAATAAAATATGACTTTCAATGTAATTGTAACAAGGTGAGAAATATTATGCTGCCGTTGATGTTCCTTTGTAATAAGGCCAATGCATTTAAAAATAATTAAACATCTGCAACGATAGAATTGATAGAATTACAGACCTAGTTACTCAAGCGTCTCTTACAAATAAATAATCGTCAATCTCATTTGATGTAACAGTCATTCATACTGTATTGTTTTCATCCGTCATCCTAATCCATGTTATACAAAGAAGTGACGCGCTGGAGAAGCTTTGTCTCCCCCAAGTGGAGGTACACTGTAACGGCATGATGATTTATGAACAGAGGGAGAGAACACTGAAGGGGACAGTTCAAAGAATAGGGTGATAATAGGGAGATGGTTGTTCCCTGCTGTAGACTCTCACAGACTAGACCTAGAACACATGTATGGGTTATCATTATCTTTTTCCATGTGTCTGGGAACATCTCATGTCGGTAGGAGAAGTGCTCATTACTTGTATGTTGTTGTCAGTGGGGCCACAGGGGGTTGTACACACACTTGCTCAAATATGGAATTTATCATGGAACAACTGTTCATTGTGTGTTACTGTGCATGAACATTTAATTCTCAACAGCCATGCATGTTTTTCCAAGTGGATCACATTATGGGCTGTACAAATCTTGAATGGTAGTGTCATGCTCAGTAACAGCCAATAACTCAACATGGAACACCTACCTCATAGGAACACATTCATAATGACGTCATGTGTGTTGTTGGGTTCATACTGCACAATAAATGTTTTGATTTAAAAGGTCTCTCTGTAGCATCACGGCTGAACTTAGTCTCTCTACTGTCGAGAGAGTAATGTTTTTTGTCATAAAAATATACCCAAGTGCTATGATACGTAGGGCATAAAAAACGATTTACCGACAGCCTAAGGTATGGAATATCCAGTGTAGCGAATGTCATAATTCGCTGATAGAACATTTGAAAATGATAGGTGTGCTTTTTCACACTTTCACAAAAACCAGGGGTGTTATTTCTAACTTAATTTACATTTTTGTATTTCTTGAATATGATTTAGTTGGCATTACCTTCCCCTAGTCAACACTATCATTTGAAGGGTTGAACCAGGACTCAGACCATTTGTCAAGGAAACCAAAAACTGATACAGTACAGCTTGAGAGGGCAAGAAAGTTCCTCGCAAACATATGAACCTGTATAATATCACCTCTGTCCTTGAACCCAGTTTCCATTCTAAAATGTGTTCCACATCAACTTGTTCCCTCCTACATGACTGTTTTATGACTACACAGATCTGACTATACATTTTTCTTGGATATTATGAAAACGCTGTGTAAATGTAGCACACCACTCACTGTGCAGACCTGAATCCTTTATGTCATCTTGTTACCTACTGCTCTCCCGCCATAATAAAAATAATTCTGCAGAAGATACAGTACTACTGTCACAACCTCAGCCTGTGTATATTGTAAAATATGTGTGTGTGTCTCTGCTACATTCACCCAGCCCTCAGAGTCAATGGGCTGGAAAGTCAGGGAGTGTGCCTGCTGTCTACCTTGGCAACTGGGCCCAGCACTGTGGAAACATGGCAGGCAAGGTGTTTACAGCACAGGAGGAGCAGAGTAGACAGCACTGCAGCATGTGCTTCACCAGAACCAGGTGTGGATCGTATTACCTGTCTTCCAGGAAGCATTCCCCTCACTTTGTGGGACAATATTTAAAATACTGATAGGCTGGATTAAGTTTTCCCATATGAAATGAACCTAATGATGTGCCAATCAACTGAATACTAATGGGTTAAGGCCGGATGAGGTCTTCCCATATGAAATGAACCTAATGATGTGCCAATCAACTGAATACTAATGGGTTAAGGCCGGATGAGGTCTTCCCATATGAAATGAACCTAATGATGTGCCAATCAACTGAAATACTAATGGGTTAAGGCTGGATGAGGTGTTCCTATATGAAATTAACCTAATGATGTGCCAATCAACTGAAATACTAATGGGTTAAGGCCGGATGAGGTCTTCCTATATAAAATTAACCTAATGAGGTGCCAATCAACTGAAATACTAATGGGTTAAGGCCGGATGAGGTCTTCCTATATAAAATTAACCTAATGAGATGTTCCAATCAACTGAAATACTAATGGGTTAAGGCCGGATGAGATGTTCCAATCAACTGAAATACTAATGGGTTAAGGCCGGATGAGATGTTCCAATCAACTGAAATACTAATGGGTTAAGGACGGATGAGGTCTTCAGTAGATTAATTTCATATAGGATGTGCCAATCAACTGAATACTAATGGGTTAAGGACGGATGAGGTGTTCCTATATGAAATTAACCTAATTATGTGCCAATCAACTGAAAATATGTGAGGCATGAAGGGTGTGGTATTCTAAAGAATCTGTGCAGGCCAATACTGTAAACTAAACAATAATATATACAGTGGGGAGAACAAGTATTTGATAACTTGCAAAATCGGCAGTGTTTCCTACTTACAAAGCATGTAGAGGTCGTTAATTTTTATCATAGGTACACTTCAACTGTGAGACGGAATCTAAAACAAAAAATAAAATCACATTGTATGATTTTTAAGTAATTAATTTGCATTTTATTGCATGACAAGTATTTGATAATCTACCAACCAGTTAGATTTCCATCTCTCACAGACCTGTTCATTTTTCTTTAAGAAGCCCTCCTGTTCTCCACTCATTACCTGTATCTGTTTGAACTCGTTACCTGTAGGACCTGGTCAATGACCTGAAGAGAGCTGGGACCACAGTCTCAAAGAAAACCATTAGTAACACACTACGCCGTCATGGATTAAAATCCTGCAGCGCACGCAAGGTCCCCCTGCTCAAGCCAGCACATGTCCAGGCCCATCTGAAGTTTGCCAATGACCATCTGGATGATCCAGAGGAGGAATGGGAGAAGGTCATGTGGTCTGATGAGACAAAAATAGAGCTTTTTGGTCTAAACTCCACTTGCCATGTTTGGAGGAAGAAGAAGGATGAGTACAACCCCAAGAACACCATCCCAACCGTGAAGCATGGAGGTGGAAACATCATTCTTTGGGGATGCTTTTCTGCAAAGGGGACAGGACGACTGCACCGTATTGAGGGGAGGATGGATGGGGCCATGTATTGCGAGATCTTGGCCAACAACCTCCTTCCCTCAGTAAGAGCATTGAAGATGGGTCGTGGCTGGGTCTTCCAGCATGACAACGACCCGAAACACACAGCCAGGGCAACTAAGGAGTGGCTCCGTAAGAAGCATCTCAAGGTCCTAGAGTGGCCTAGCCAGTCTCCAGACCTGAACCTAAATAGAAAATCTTTGAAGGGAGCTGGAGGTCCGTATTTCCCAGCGACAGCCCAGAAACCTGAAGGATCTGGAGAAGGTCTGTATGGAGGAGTGGGCCAAAATCCCTGCTGCAGTATGTGAAAACCTGGTCAAGGACTACAGGAAACGTATGATCTCTGTAATTGCAAACAAACGTTTCTGTACCAAATATTAAGTTCTGCTTTTGATGTATCAAATTCTTATGTCATGCAATAAAATGCAAATGAATTACTTAAAAATCATAGTGATTTTCTGGATTTTTGTCTCACAGTTGAAGTGTACCTATGATATATTACAGACCTCTACATGCTTTGTAAGTAGGAAAACCTGCAAAATTGGCAGGGTATCAAATACTTGTTTTCCCCAGTGTGTGTGTGTGTGTGTGTGTATGTGTGTATATATATATATATATATATATAAATAAATAAAATGTGAGGGTCTAGTATCTTACCAAACAAGGAAGAAACAAGGAAACAATGGTGCAGTTAATCAAAAAACTGAAACTTTATGCAGAGGCCAGACACAAACAATGGCACTGTTCAAATTAGGGGTCTAGATCTGGATGTCATTGTGACTTGTCCGAAAAGGAACAAAAAAAAAATGCAACTTAAATTCAATATTGCAAAAGCTAAATATTTTTAATTCTTTCCCTAGTAAATGCGATAGAAACTCCATATTGCAAATTTTGAAGTACTGTAGTATTTCTCTTTAGCCAGCCATCCTAACTGATATGCTCAATAGGAAAACAGAGCACCTGAATTTGGATTTCAGGCTATTTTCTCCTAGCTTATAATGTTACTAAAGCGCTTCACACCAAAACTGTGAAATTCATTAGAGCTATAAAGTGAAATACATTTTTACATCTCATTCTTCAAACACAAAAAGTTTGAAAGCGGAACCCAGATGGATGGTCAATATTTCTTATATCAACAATTATGGTCAAATGTCTCTATTCAGAATCAGTATGTATTCACTTTGGCATAAGGCTAATGTAATATGTATAGAATCAATAGGCAAAAATATGAGGAAACTTAAGTCTTTAAAATAACAGGCAGAAACCAGCCCTGTGGGTTTATAGAGCTACTTTAGTAGTTTAGTTGGTTTAAATGTTGGTTTAAAAAGTTCAGCTACTTCTTAAGTTAACACCACTATTGAAATTACATAAAATACTGTTGAAGTGAAATGAAAAATTCCTCGTTTTCATCTATAAAACAGATTTAGTCAAAGTGTATAGTAAGTATTCACAAGTATTCCTACAAGCTGTACAGATTTATATTTTATTTATTTCAATGTGGCTCATAAATTGATAAGTTACAACAATCACACAGAGAAGCTGGGCGTCAGGTCACTTGCCAAAAGTTGCAAAAATATCTCTTTTCAATCTTTTTCTATCATCAGCGAACGTTGCAGCATATTGCAGAGCAGTACTGTAGCTGAGGGGTCAAGCTCATATTGGAAACAGTTATGATAGAACACTGACTGAACTGGTGCCAAGAGGGAGAGTGTATACACAGATACATTTGGGGGGGGGGGGGGGGGTCATCGAGTACGCTGAGCCTCAAGGACCCTTACAGGTCTTCAACTGGTGGTCTACAGTGCAGTTACCATGGTACCGAAAGAGGCGGTCAAAGAGGGCATCCGTTCGTCCGACTGCGTGGTGTCCGTACATTCGTCCGTCTTCGCCACCCGTTATTTTCTCTAATTCTGCTCGTTCCTCTGAGTGGCGACACTGTGTGGTAGAGTCGAGACTAAGCCTGGTTATTGAATCAATAACTGCATAGGCCTAACATGGCGCTACTGTAGCAGAAACAAAAAGGCCTGAAATGCATGAAGAAGTGTCTCTCTGCTGTTTATGTGGTAGAAGATGGCAGAGATGAACACACTGCAAATTTCTTTGGGGAGGGGGATCTTTGTCACCATCTTGTAATAAAATTAACTAAACATTAAAATGGATGACGCGATCGAGGGATGAAGGGAGGGGTGGAGTAAAGAAGAAGGTAGCATGGTGGGTTGGAGCGATAGAGCGCAATCCATCTCGGTCCAATCTTCCATTTTTCTAATAGTGTATTAGAACAGAGTCTGCCTTGAGTCTGCCACATTTCCATCCCTCTAGAACTCTCTAGTCATTGTTATCTTCATCCTCATCATCATCGTCGTCGTCATCTTCACCGAATTGGTCCCGGGCGTCTAGCTCATCTTCGTCTTCATCAATCTGTGAGGAGAGGGTCACATTCTAACTAGGGCACAGGGAGTACAGGGACAGTAGGGCTAGCTGGTTAGGACGACAAGTTATGTCCTCATTCAACTACTACACAGGTAGAATGACTCATCACAGCTCTCTAGGAAACCAGCCCTACATGTAACAATGAAATATTAAATATTAGCGTCATCTAAAACCTCAGCATCCAACTAACCTAACATGACCATCTACCTCCACTAAAACAATAATAATAACATAAACCTTTGAACCTCTGAGGTGGAGGATCTTCCTCCGTAGTTTAAGAACACGGTCTAGATCTACAATAGGAACAGATGGTTTCTCTTACCGTCTCTCCCAGGTCTCTGAGACGTTGCTTGAGGTTGAGGATCTTCTGGTCCTGGTCGGCCAGCAGCATGAGGAGGTCGTCCTGTTCCTTCTTGGACTCCTGCACCTCCTGCTGCAGCTTGGTCTTCTCCGTCTGCTCGATGGCCACCGTGCTCTGGGCCGACGCCAACTGCTGCTCCAGCCCCGCATGGCCCTCCCTCAGGCCCCGACACTCCTCCTGGAGGGGGAGAAGAGAGCGAGGTGAGAGAGAGGTAGGACAGCTAACAAGGAAGGGCATGGCTTCAGCATGGCTGTCTGACCAAAAACATTAATAATTCAACTGCATCAGATTATGTTTTTTTTTTCTTCACTAGCATTAGAGAGAGGAAGAGAATGCCACATACACGAAGGTCATACTTAAGATGTTGAATAATTGAGCGATTTCACAACGTCTCAGCCCACATTTAGCTGGTAACAGTCAGGAGGCAGTTACTAATGGGCTGATATCACAGGCAGCCCAATTCTGATCTTTGTCGCACTAATTGATCTTTTGACCAATCAGATCAGCTCTGAAGAAGATCTGATGTGATTGGTCAAAAGACCAATTAGTGGAAAAAAAATCAGAATGGGTGTAAAGCAGCCCTGGAGTCAGGCTAACATGAGAAGTATATTCAGCGAGGTGAAACTTGCAGAATGTTACAGATAGAAATGCAATGTAAGTATAGAGCCGACTAGACCCTCTAGTCTACAAAACAGACAATCAGGTTGTTCTATACCCCTCAAACTCAACTCTGGACCTTGAAGCCAGTTCCACTGCATTTGTTTCATTGTTCCCCTCTAATCAGGGGCTGATTTAGACCTGGGACACCAATTAATTATGAGGTAGAACAGAAAACCAGCAGGTTCAGGATCTTGTAGGGTAAGAGTCTAGTACCCCTGTTCAATACATTTGTATCTGAACGCTGCTCACTTCTGAACAGACAACAGCTACCTACAGAGATGTGAGGTTGTGACAGTGCAGTACCTTAAGTCTCTCTGCCTCTGTGGTCTGAGCAGCCAGCCTGCTCTCCAGTTCAGATACTGTAACTGTGTCTGCCGAGCTCTCACTGCTGGAGGCCGGGTCCGAGGACTGAGAGAGGGGAAAGAGAGAGAGAGAGAGATATATATATATATATATAGAGACTGGTCACAACATATACATGTGGGGGTCTACAAAAGTTGGAGTAAAGTGTGACAGGCCATGTTTGTATGTAACAGCCTTAAGACGTCTCAAGACACGGTGATGGCTGGTTCTGAGTACTCACCACTGCCTCAGCTCTCCTGATGAGCTCCAGTCTCTCTGTCTGCAGCTGGCTGATTTCTGCACACTGAGCCTGGACACGACTCCTCAACGACTCCACCTCCTGGTGGGAACAACCAGCAGTAACTCCATCATCAGTATAATATCTCTATACTCATGTCTGTTCTACACATGTTCTGTCTGTGGTTGGGTCTTACCCCGAGAAGCTCTGTGTTGTCGGACCCTCCTGCTCCACCTTCTGCTGTCAGTGCTGCTGCTGCCGCCCCACACCTCTACAAGACATCACAACCATTACAACTATTAGAACAGGAAGTGGTCAACGGCTGAGACGTCCCATCTGAAATGATAAAGCAGCACTCGGGTATCATCAACCACCATTCAGATCTACTAACACACAAAAGATAATGAATCAGTCTGTCATTCTTCAGGTCCAGCTTGTCCGATTCCAGTAACATCCATGATACATGACATTTACACAGAACTCTTATCAACACAGGGAGGGATAAACTAAAGACATTTTTCTGATATGTGATTCACCCCCCCCAAACACACACCAGTGTGTTGATGAGTGAGTCCTTGTCGCTGAGCTGTGTGTGTTGTAGTGCGTGTTGTCTGCGGAGCTCCTCCACCTCCTCTCTGAGCTGGCTCAGCTCCTCTGAGTGGAGCCCGTTAACGTGAGCTCCCTCTCCCTGGCTGGAGGACAGACCCTGGCTGTCTTTACCTGGACACAACACAGTCAGTCATTATCACATCTACAATCCTATTTATAAATCAACAAGTGCAGTCGCAACAAGTCTGCATCAGTAATACGTCTCAATTTCCACTACCATTATAGACTGTCAATTCCATATGAACAATTCCATGTGCCTAACCCCCCCAAATCATTAGCAATTTAGCCAAGCACGATGTTGCTCTCTTGTTTCCCAGTGGATCGAGGCACACTTTTTTTTGCTGTGTAATACCAGGTTATCCTACAGTACCTAGTTTCAGCTTGAGGATGTTGTACTGGTCTTTGTGTTGCTGGATCTGGGACTGCTGCTGTGTGATCTGATTCTGCATCTGTTCACTGTTCAGAGACAGGGTGGAAACCTGCTCCCTCAGCTCCTGGATCTGGGTGTCCTGGTTGAGAGATGACAGACACTTCTTTAATGACTATAGAGACATTGGCCAAAACACACAAGTAGACCTTTTAGGGTAACGGGATCGGTCGGTTGAATATTGTATGAAATGGGTTGTGTGGTTGTGGCCCGGCGAGTGTACCTTACTGTAATAGTTTTCCATTAAAAATGGACAAAAATAGCTTTTTAGCAAAAAAAAAAAAGAAAAGATTTCTCAAGCAAGAATTTAGCGAGGACTGTCTGGGAGTAGTCCGAATGTGGTTTGGAAAACTGAAAACTAGCTGTTATTGGCAGAGAGGTTTGGAACTCTGTTATTGGTCTATTAAACAATATAAGTTACCGCCTGGTGATGTCACCAGGCAAGCCAAAACTACCGCCCATGCAAAGCTGCTGATTAGAAGGTCCTGTGCAGAGTGTATTTTTCAACCGGAAACTATCAGGAAATAACACTGATCAAATGTTCACACACTTTTACAGTGTTAGTTTCATCAGATGTTGTAAAATATGATATAAAACACAGGGGAAAAAATGCCTTTTGAATGCAAGCAGCCTTTTAACTGAGTGTAGAGGGTGTATATAAACTTGTGATGCTTGAAAGCATGGAGAGATGGTTTCTGATGTGTGTGTGTGTGTGTGTAGAAAGTCAGTATGAGGGTTTGCGGACAGGCTAGAATGAAAGGCGGCCGGTGTGTGGGACAGAAAATATATGTAGGGTTCAAAAAGTACTTAAAACCATGACAAGGAATAACCCAAGGAGGGTTTATAGTAGGATTCATTTAATCCATGCTCAAAATAATACAAAAAGTTAAAGCGCTAATGAAGATGTAAAAAACAGGGCACACGTTTCAGCCTAATGCTTAATAGTGTGAGGCCAGTTACCTGATCTCTGATGAGATCTTTGTACTGGATGACGATGCTGTCGTGTTGCTCCAGAGTCTTCTTCACCTCCTCCTCCTTCTTCTCCTCCTCGCTGGTCTTGTGGACCGCTTTCGTTATCACGCCTGTGGACGGACACACACACACAAAATTAACAGGGGTAAAACCAGCCAAGAGAAGAGCAAAGAAGACACCAACACAGAGTTTTGATTTGTGGTTCTGGTTGTACTTGGCTTAGAGTCAAATCAAAGTTTATTGGTTGGGTACACAGATTTGAAGATGTTATCGCAGGTGCATCGAAATGCTTGAGGTTGTGGTTGTATTTTGGTTAGGTTATGGTATAATGGAGGTTACTTATGCCAACCTTCCAGTTCTTTGACCAGCTTGGTGAACTCGTGGTCAAACAGCATCTGTTCAGGGGAGGGGAAGACGGGCTGGGGCTTCTGTGCAGCGCGGGAGTACAGCTCGTGTTTAGTGACGAAGCCCAGCTTCTCCACAAAGTTCTCCTTCCCAATGCGCTTCTCGATCAGCTGCTTCAGCTTCTCTCTGGGGGAGGACAAGACAGGCAGGGTTAGCATTAAGGGAAGGAAAAGGGGGAAACCTAGTCAGTTGCAATACTGAACGCATTCAACAGGTGTTAATATTTGGGTAGAAGATGTCATACTTTATGTAGTTTTAACTGCGGTTATGAGAGGTATGAGAGTGAGAGGATGCATTAGTATGAGGGTTAGTACGTTCTACTTGGTGTAGTTATTATGAGGGTTGTAGTTAGATATAACTATACCAAGTAGTACAAGGGTCGCAGTTAGATGTCCTACTTGGTGTAGTTATTATGAGGGTTGTAGTTAGATGTCCTACTTGGTGTAGTTCTCCAGAGAGTTGTCGTTGTAGTAGATGCAGATACCCAGTAGGAGGGCACAAAGGCCCTGCACCAGCCTCTCATCCTCCCCCAGGTTCTCGGAGATCTGACCTGTCAGCTACAGGGCATCAGGGGTCAAGGGTCACAGCAAAATTGGGGATTTAATGGCAACAAGGCCTTTCAAGACAATTTTCAATTACACAATGCACTGGTGAATACATTGGCATCCACTGTGTAGCGTTGATCTCTCTTATTCTCTTAGCAACACAAGACATAGGGCCTCAGGAACTTCCATGCAATAATGTATGCAATATCCAACACTATCCTGTATGTGGGGAACGAACACAGAGAGGAGTTGGTTATAGGACAGACTGCACTAACAGGCTAACAGCCATCTGAGTAAAAGGAAGTGCAATAGAACAGTGATGTGGAGCTAGTTGGTTTGTTGAAGGAGGATACGAAGGGGACGTTCTCCTGGTTGTGCAGGAAGTGTGTGACAGCGATGGGACAGTTACTGATCCAGGTACACAGCAGCATGAGGAGACCGACCCGTGTCTGCACTTTACTGCCCTGTGGATGAGACGCACGCGCGCGCACACACACACACACACACACACACACACACACACACACACACACACACACACACACACACTCTTAAGAAACACACTCACAAATATAGCACCGTCACATCAGCATAGGGGTGAGTAAAAGGTATTGAACATGAACATTGTGTACAGAGACTGATGATGGCCTGGGATCCAGGACTTCAACCCCTCAGCAAAACAAGACTGATGTAAGGTTTAGTCTAGTGCTGGACCACATCCTGGTCTCTGTGTCAGAACAGAACTCCTCCTCAACATGGAGAGTAAGTTCATTTAGCTGGGTTCAATTCAAACGCCTGTCCCCCCACATTATAACGAGGGATGTCTTATTTTTCCTGTTTAAGACAACGTGTCATTGCATCTCCTTCTGTCCAATTAAATCAGTCTCCTGAATATCTCCGGACGACACGTTTGATTTAAACCAACCAAATAAACAGCATTTTAAGGGCGAACAAAATGAATTGATATTTCTAAACTATTCCCAACTGGGACATTTAAGGTTGAATAGGAACTTTATAATATAACTTGATGTCATGAAGACTGACATTAGGAATACTGTGTGCTGGTAGCTACAATAAAAATGCTATTTTGTTGGCACATGGTGAACTTTTGAATTGCATTTTTCCCTTTTGAGTTCTGTTGGGAAAAACAACATTGTATCTAGCAGTTACACAGGAAATACCATGGTATAAATGTTTCAAGAGTACCACGTTAGTGACTTCAATGCAGACCGTTAGTAATTAATAAAGTTATTCAGATACAACAAAAGGAACTACATCTAAATATGAACATTATTTATAAACCAGGGTTAGCTTAGGTCAAACATGCAGTGAATTTTATAGGATGACCAGAGTTAGTTCAGATCCTGTTAAAAACAACATTTTCAGGAGCCTTAAGTGTTCAACAATATGCTGTTACTGTAGCAACGGCCTTGGTTACCATCACTACCTGCACCACAAAAGGATGATGAAACTCCTCTGCAGCTTAGCTAAGCAGGTGATACAACAGGACTGATGAAAATGTTACTGCATGGAAGGAATATAATAGCATATTGGCACATTCGTCATCCTCTACACAATCCACAAGAGCCCAAATCTAACTATTTAGGCATTCACATACAAAAATAACTAAGATATCAAGCTGAGGCACGGCTGCTAAATGTAGCTGACAACACATGCAAAGCTAAAGCCTCTGTGTAGTGAGTCTTTAGGAGTGGCGACCACAAAGAGAAACGGATGATAATAAAGTGGCTTTACAGTCCCCATGCATGGTCATGGGAATAAGAAGAAAGGCTGCTGGCGTAATGATATGCAGTGAGTGATGGGCACTATTGAGTTACCAGACGTAAACTGCATAGTTCAGGCATGTTTGTGTGCCAAAAGGCACCATATTCCCTATACAGTGCACTACTTTTGACCAGAGCCCTGGGCTGTGTACTATAAAAGGAAAAGCGTGCCATTTGGGAGGCAATGCAGACCTCTCCTGTTGTGAGGGCGATGAAGGGTGTGAGAAAGGAAAGAGGGTTCATTCCAAATGGAGGTCAGTAAGTGACAATAAATAGTAAAGCTGACATGGAAAATCAAACCATAAGGAAAATCACCTTTTCAGATTTCGCCTCCAATGGGGACGTAATGCAAAAAACACAAAATGTTTGAGAAAGGGGGGGGCGGGAGGAGAAAAAAAAGGGGGAACATAAATGATCACAATAGTTAATTGGAGAATCTTTGGCCCCGGGTGAAACGGTACGTTTTATAACGGATAGTGCTGCCACCTAGAGTACAGGAGGAGAAATAGCAGTGGTGAAAATAATAATGCCAGTAACCCCTCTCACAAGAGATCAATAGCAGAACAGACAGAGTACCAGTGGTTGCTGCATCCTTCCAGGACAGTCAAGTCCCCATAGAACGGACACAGCAAGGGGGTCAAGGGTCAAAGCATGGGATTATGGGAGTTGGGGGGGGGGGGTCAGTACCAGTATAGAACTCGACAAACACGGGTGAGATAGGCAGAGGGCTTTAGGCACGAAAACAAAACAGGGAAGCCAAAACGTAACCCCCAACGTAAGGAGCATATAGGAGGATCCTGCTGATGCCAAAGCAAAACCATGACAGACAGGTGCTGCCCACACCCCAGATACTCACCCTCCGGTTGATCTTATCCCCCTGCAAAACCACAACAACCTTACGTGACACTTGGCAACTTCAAACACAAGCAACAGGTTGACTGTCTGAGAACCACTCCCCACTACTCCCCACTACTCCCCACTACTGTGGTCAAATGACAGCCTATTCAAAGGTAGTGTACTGTAAAGGGAATAGGGTGCCATTTGGGAGCCATAACATGACAAAGGTGACCTGAAAACCTGGAGTGACAAATGATCAACTATTTGAATCTAAGGCAAAACTTTCAAACCAGACAGAGACACCTTTCAAACCAGACAGAGACACCTTTCAATACCAGACAGAGACACCTTTCAATACCAGACAGAGACACCTTTCAATACCAGACAGAGACACCTTTCAATACCAGACAGAGACACCTTTCAATACCAGACAGACACACCTTTCAAACCAGACAGAGACACCTTTCAAACCAGACAGAGACACCTTTCAAACCAGACAGAGACACCTTTCAATACCAGACAGAGACACCTTTCAATACCATACAGAGACACCTTTCAACCAGACAGAGACACCTTTCAATACCAGACAGAGACACCTTTCAACCAGACAGAGACACCTTTCAATACCAGACAGAGACACCTTTCAACCAGACAGAGACACCTTTCAAACCAGACATAGACACCTTTCAAACCAGACAGAGACACCTTTCAAACCAGACAGAGACACCTTTCAACCAGACAGAGACACCTTTCAACCAGACAGAGACACCTTTCAACCAGACAGAGACACCTTTCAAACCAGACAGAGACACCTTTCAAACCAGACAGAGACACCTTTCAAACCAGACAGAGACACCTTTCAATACCAGACAGAGACACCTTTCAAACCAGACAGACACACCTTTCAACCAGACAGACACACCTTTCAACCAGACAGAGACACCTTTCAAACCAGACAGAGACACCTTTCAACCAGACAGAGACACCTTTCAACCAGACAGAGACACCTTTCAAACCAGACAGAGACACCTTTCAACCAGACAGAGACACCTTTCAAACCAGACAGAGACACCTTTCAACCAGACAGAGACACCTTTCAAACCAGACAGAGACACCTTTCAACCAGACAGAGACACCTATCAAACCACCCTCTCTGTTGCTTATGTTTCACTAATGAGACTTTCAAAATGGCACTTTTAGTTTTCAAACTAATATTTCAGCTACAACTCTCCCGCTATGATGCTAACCCTTTGGTCCAGTCTGACCGCTCCCCCTGCGTAGCATGTTAGCCTGTCTGTCTGTGTGGTGTACCTGTGAGAGGATGTTGGTGCACTGCTGCAGCAGGGAAACGGGGGGCTTGCCCAGGCTGGTGGCCAGCTGCACCCGGAGGAGCTGCTCTTTCTGGGTCAGGTTGTCCTGCAGGGCGTGGGCCAGGGCCACTGCAGCACACCAGTTAGACAGGGAGTCAGCCGAGAACAGGCCCCCACACAGCAGCTGGCCCGCCGAGATGGAGTTGGCTGAGGAGGGAGAGAGCCGGAGGGAGGGGGAATAAAGCAATAGATATATGTAGATCATTTATGCCTCAGTTCCATTATATTTTTCCACTAGAGTATAATAAGCAAATAACCTACAGTATATTAGTCAGAAGTAACATTTTATTACATGCAATCTACAGTTGTACAGTGTGGTCATAACCTTGTAATAACAACACATTCAGTATGGAGGTTCAGTGTAACTGAACTGACCGTCAATGGTGGAGGGCAGGAGGGTGGCTACGATCTCCCCCTGGCCCTTCTGGTTCTTGTAGAGAAAACACTGGAAGCAGTAGAGAACGGCACAGCGCAGCACGAACGGCTGCCTCTCGTTGACCATGGACATCAGCAGCACCACTATGGCAGGTCTGGAATCAGGGGATAAGGGTTTTTAGAGATTACCTTCACTCGGTGGCTGTGCTACAACTGATTACAGTCCTCTGTCTGGGGGAACTCACCTTGGGGGGTTGGAGGGAGCGTTGACAGATGCAAAGTAGTCCTGGTTGATCTGTGAGCCGCGGATCACCTCCGATACAGTGTTGATGGTCTGAGAGGAGAAAGAAAGAGTGACATCGTGGTACAAACACAAAGCACGCATCAGTATGAACAACAGTAACCACTGATCTAACACAATAAGTAGAAAGAAAGAAAAGAAAGGCTTTTTGGTCCACTCCAACAGTCTTCTACGTTACCTCAGTGAGTATGTCAGCAGGCACGCCAGTGGCCATGAGGATGGTGCAGAGCTGCTGCAGCAGGCCACACTGGTACATTGACTTCTGACAACTACTGGTGGCTCCAGGAGAGTTGACCGGGGAGACCATGACTCGCACCAACTGGACCAGAGAAGAGATGGAGAGATGAGACGCAGTGCTACGGTGAACATACTCTACACCACAACCAATCCTGGCCATGCGTGGCACAATGTACTGCACAGACCCTAATAGTTGAGCATAACGGACCATCACACTGCTCTGTCAACTGCTCAGGGCTCAAAACTCCCATTCTCCCTGAATTAAATGTAACACCAGGACTGTGGTGTGTCCTACCTGCAGCATGAGGTGGAGGTTGGTGACCTTCTGGGCGGACCAGCCAGAGTTGTCGTCTCCCACCTCGAACCAGGGCTCAAAACTCCCATTCTCCCTGAATCACATGTAACACCAGGACTGTGGTGTGTCCTACCTGCAGCATGAGGTGGAGGTTGGTGACCTTCTGGGCGGACCAGCCAGAGTTGTCGTCTCCCACCTCGAACCAGGGCTCAAAACTCCCATTCTCCCTGAATTACATGTAACACCAGGACTGTGGTGTGTCCTACCTGCAGCATGAGGTGGAGGTTGGTGACCTTCTGGGCGGACCAGCCAGAGTTGTCGTCTCCCACCTCGAACCAGGGCTTCATCCTCTGGATGTAGGAGCCCTCCTTGAAGAAGTTCTGGTTGGAGCTGTTGTTCTTCAGCAGGTTGACGAGCAGCAGGAGACAGTCCTCCACTACGATACCTGGACAGAGACAAGATGGAGGGTGGACTTCTGTCAAGAAATGGGTGAAGATTTTTTATTTTATCGCTTAAAATTGTGTTTATTAAGAAATGGATTCATTGCCAATTTTCTAGAGTGCAAGTATGGAGAGTGGATGTTGGCCAGTGTGAGTGAACTGAAATGTCATTTTAAAATCAAATCAAATGTAATTTATTTGGAAATGGATTCATTGATTGCCAATTAGCTTGAGTGTATATATGGCACTACTCCTCCATTCGACTTTACCTCCATCACTGCTGCCCTCCTCTGTTATGATATCTAGGAGACGCTCGAAAGCGTTCTCAAACGCCACGATCTTCTGGATGGCCGCATTGCCTTTGGTCAGCTGCTGCAGCAACAGGAGACCCTGAGGGAATACGATCAAAGTAGCTCATATATCCAGAAAAACAGAAACAACAAGCCAAGGTATAAGACCAGCTAGTATGATTTTGGGACGGTTTCCCAGAAACAAGACGCGCTTTTTTAGTCGAAGACTTCATCCGTGTCTGGGAAACCGGACCAAAGTCTTGTATCAGCAGAAAGATAAGATAGCAGATTGTAGCTTGTTCCTGTGGCTTTACGGTATTACTACTAAAGTCCATCTGAAGCAGCAGTCAATAGGAGTAGTACTCACATCATTACGGATGACTTCTCTGGAGTCAGCTAATAGGTCCATCAGTCTAGAAACACCTGCAGGGGAGAGAGACGGACCATTAACAAAATACAACTCAGAGACCAGCCAGGCAAATCAGTCAGAAAATAACTCTAAATTAGCATACTTGACCATTAGTAGTCATATGCTCTAGGGAAGAAAATAGACAAGACTAACACTTCTTGTCATACTACTTCACCAGTGAGAGAGAAACAAATGTTGAGAGGATAAATCAAACCACAACAGCTGATTTTGGGTCAGTTGTTGGTGTGGGCTGATGTCAGACAATTTAGCAGCAGCTGATTCCAGGTCATTTGTTAAAGGACTCACCCATAGGGCTGACCAGGATGACGCCCTGGACCTGGTTACACTGGTTCTTCAACAGAGCGGTGAGCAGCTTCACTCCTGGCCACCGCACGTGGAAGTCAAACTCCTGAAACAGGCAGGAAGTCAGTGTCACAGGCAGGGAATCAGTGTCACAGGCAGGGAATCAGTGTCACAGGCAGGGAATCAGTGTCACAGGCAGGGAATCAGTGTCACAGGCAGGGAATCAGTGTCACATGCAGGGAATCAGTGTCACAGGCAGGGAATCAGGGTCACATGCAGGGAATCAGGGTCACAGGCAGGGAATCAGGGTCACAGGCAGGGAATCAGGGTCACAGGCAGGGAATCAGGGTCACAGGCTGGGAATCAGTGTCACAGGCAGGGAATCAGTGTCACAGGCATGGTGGGAAATAAACTACACCCTTGTAATCCTGTATATAAACAGTACAGATTTGAGGCTTATGCTTATATTCTTAAATCTGAAACCAGCTGGTCTGAAAACCACCATGCACAATGGGTCTCCAGGTCTGGTTAACACTGAGACCATGGGTTAGAGACTACTAGCTTTCATAAAAGACACAATGTAGATGTTTGGGTCTCTGGTCTGTTTACCTCTAACAGAGTCAGTAGTAGTGTCACGTTCTCAGAGTCACCGAGGAACTTGTCAGTGAACAGGACTCCCAGGTCTTCCTCCTGCTTCTGGGCGTTCTCATCTGAAAAGGTCAAAGGTCACAAGGTTTAAAGACCTCTGGGTGTGCCATGTTAGGCAGGTAGTTGCCCCGAGACATGGCTACTATTAGCGAGAGGGGAGGTGTTAGGGCACGGTGAATTGGTTCACATCCAGTCTAAAAGCACACAAAAGTACTGGAGCATCGTATTATAGACAACACACTCAATTATCTAGGGTTCTAGGCTAAATATAATATTTCACATCAACAACAACCAGATGAGACGTTCTGCAATACTAGAATAACCTCACCACAGTGAACATGGTTTCAAATGTACAACTGTGAGGAAGAGGATGCTTTGGGAATCTAACATTCCTCTTTTGGAATCAAAACTTCTTCGTCCCAACATCCCGTGCAGAGTGATTTGCGTTTGACTAGATATGCTAATTGCGAGGAAAACAAGAAGAGCAATGGGAAGAGAAACACTGCAGGACAGGAGAGAGGCTGAGGTAGGAGTGGTATTAGTGACATGTTATTACCACCCAGTCATTACTATATTAAACCATACTTCCCAGTCCAACACATTTTAGTGAGGTTAGTTCAGTTGACTAGTAAGAGTCACCACACCATGGGGGCTAGTTAGTCTACAGAGCTAGTACTGACCAGACACAGGCACGTTCTTATGCTTCCCTGAGACTGGGATAGGGGGTGCGGCCGCCATGTCTGTAAGAAGGGGGGAGTGCAAGAGATTGAAGCCCCATCCAAGTCAGATGATTCGACTCGTACACAATACATAAATATATCCCTAGTGTTTGTTAATGGGTTCTGCCAAAGCACTGCATTTCAGACTACAACCTACTGTGCACCACAGGAGAGCTAGAAATCAAAACAACCCGCGGAGAAGAACGATGCATATCATTTACAAGAAGCGTCGCTAGTGGTTAGGGGGGGACGTCATGCACAAACAAGAGTTTTACCTTCAGATTCGTCTGTAGAGTTATAACATGAAAGAGAAGAGAGAGATGACAATCTTTACATACATAGCAATTAACATCGAGAGAGAGAGAAATGGGGCGAGTGTGGAAGAGGGCGACAGGGTCCATTTTGATTTGAAGTCCAATTAATTGGCAGTAATTGAACTCAATTACACATGCTATTGTTACTAGGACAGGGCTTGCTTGTTGTCATTCAAAAGCATTTTTCCCAAAAAGGAAGATAATTTTTAACTGCATGTTCAAAAACAGAGGCTCCGCTCTATAACAAAATACTAAATTATTGACAGTTCTGGGGCCTGTTCACAACCCTCTGTGGAAGAGGACTAGGTTTTTAACACCTAAACACCTTGTTCCTCCTCTTCATCGTTGCAGATGATATTATAGAGTGTGTCCAAAGCGTAGCCAAGGATTTCAGAGTCCGACCTGCAGAAAATGGGAGAGGTAGGATATCAACACAACAAGCACTGCTTTCGTCCCTGAAATATTAAGTACTCTTAGCAACGACCGAGCACCATGCAAAACGCTGGCCTTAAATCACCCCACCACACTATTACAATGTGCTAGAGAGCAGCGGAGGGCAAGGGATCAGTATAAAGCTCTTAATCATAAAACCACACACACACACACAAAAAACATACCTGTCAGTTTGCAGTATGTGAACCAGGTGGTCCATAGCCTGAGTGCCAACTTCCAAGCGATATTTCTACAAATCAAAACCAACAGTCAAGTCAGGAGAACATTAAGTGATTGTTTCCCCCTGGGCAGCCCTTGGATCAGAGAGGATGTGACTTTTTGCTTTAACTCGAAGCTATGCCTGTTTTGCCCCCGTGCTCCCCCTAACTGTTGATATGCCGCCCGTGTCTGCATGAACAATACACGTTTTGGCTCCACACATGACCTTAGGCATAAGTATAATACATTCTGAAAGCAGAGTTAAATAACAGAACAGTGGTTTGCTTTGTGACATCTCTGATCTGATAAGACAAACCTGTGTGATTAGTTACCCCTCAACGTTGAGTAGAACCTACTGGGGCCAAACAGAGCTAATGCAATTCAACAACTCCCAGCTCTAGCTGGTCTGTTTCTCTGGCTAGCGTTGTTTTTCCCTGGTCTGTGTGTGACCCCATACCCCTAAACCCCTTATTCATGGTTGACGAGGCAGCTAGTGGCCAGTCAGTCAGTTATGGCCGAGAGGTCTCTAGACCTTTAATACAGTAGAGAGTAGGGACTGAGGGAATGAGTCAGGTTTTCAGCAAGGCTGCATGTCAATAATTGCCTTCTTTTCCTCAACATTGCTTTTTATTTTTTTTAAGAGAACTGGACCAGTGAACGCAAGGAGCCAACCAATAGGTACCCTCCTTATTCATTGGTTGCACATTTCGTCACAATACTGTTTGGAACGTTAATTTTAAATTTGATGAAATAGTCATTAGCCCCCGTTCAGAAAGACTACCATCTGTCAGGCATCAATATGCTGCGGCATCTGTAGAATGTTGATAACAATGGCAACGATGCGACCAAGTGACAGAGGTGCAACCCATGAATTCCTACATTACATTCCCCAGTCTTTCTTTCCTGATCAGTGTATGGAGGAAAGGTGGCAAAATAATGAGGTGATTTAAGAGGATTGAGACAGGGCCCATCCCAGACTGTTTAGATAGAGCCTGAGGATGAGTACACAGAGTGGGGGTGATAAGGGGATGTGTCCCTGCTCACAAGATAACGAACATCAAAAGAGAACTCTAGCGATGTTCACTTAAAACAATGCACAAGAGAAAAGCTCATATTTAGATAAGGCCTAGGCTCATCATAAACGGTCTCTGCAGCCTCAATGCTTTAACACATATTTATCAATAATGAGTAACAATTATCAGTGTAACAATGGTACAATCATGACACAACAATAGTGCATCAGTGTAACTATAGAGATTAGCCTAATGCAATTGTCTCCTACCTTTGAGAGCGATTTAAGGGCTCGGACAGCGTCCCTGCGATCCTCCAGGAGTGTGGAGGAGGCCACACGGTCACACAGCTTATGGATCTGTGGTTCAATCAAAATAATGAATGGTTAATACAACATGTTAAGGGAAAGGATCTACAGCTGCACCATGGAGAGCATCCTGACTGGTTGCATCACCGCTTGGTATGGCAACTGTGTATCGGTATCCCTCTGTATATAGTCTCGCTATTGTTATTTTACTGCTGCTCTTTAATTACTTGTTACTTTAATCTCTTATTCTAATCCTGATTTCATGAGCCACTAACCAACAACTGCATTGTTGGTTAGGGGCTCATAAGTAAGCATTTCACTCTAAGGTCTACTACACCTGTTGTATTTGGCGCATGTGACTGATACAAATTGATAGGGGATACCTAGTCAGTTGCACAAGTGAATCCGTTCATTTAACCCGACTACTCTGAATCAGAGAGGTGCGGGGGGCTGGCATAGTCGACATCCACATCATCGGCAGCAGAGTAGCAGTTGTTGGGAGTTAACTGCCAGGTTAGAACTGCAGATTTTTCCACCTTGCCGGCAAAAAAAACAGCGACCTTTTGCTTACTGGCCCAACGCTCTTAACCACTAGGCTACCTACCATCCCCTGTAACCACGTACTGATACATAGACTTACATCCACTGCAGATTCAGGACAATGTGTTCAATCTAAGTTCAGCCAAATCAAATGTTATACGTCACATGTTTCGTAAACATCAGGTGTAGACTAACAGTGAAGTGCTTACTTACGGGCCCTTCCCAACAATGTAGAGAGAAAGAAAATAGAAAAGCAATAACAAGTAATAATAAATACACAATGAGTAGCGATAACTTGGCTCTACACACGGGGTACCAGTATCGAGTTGATGTGCAGGGGTACGAGGTAATTAAGGTAGATATGTACACATACCTAGGAATATAGAGACTAGGTAATAGGATAGCAATGTGTGTGAGGAGTCAAAAAAGTTAGTGCAAAAAGGGTCAATGCAGATAGTCTGGGAAGCTATTGGGTTAACTATTTAGAAGTCTTATGGCTTGAGGGTAGAAGCTGGTCAGGGTCCTGTTGGTTCCAGACTTGATGCATCGGCACCGCTTGCCGTGCGGTAGAACAGTCTATGACTTAGGTGGCTGGAGTGGAGTCTGACAATTTCTAGGGCCTTCCTGTGACACCGCCTGGTATAGAGGTCCTGGATGGCAGGGAGCTCGGCCCTAGTGATTTACTGGGCTGTACGCACTACCCTCTGTAGCGCTTTGCGGTCAGATGCCAAGCAGTTGCCATACCAGGCGGTGAGGCAGCCAGTCAAGATGCTCTCAATGGTGCAACTTTGAGCATGAGGGCCCATGCCAAATCTTATCAGCTTCCTGAGGGCGAAGAGGCATTGTTGTTCCATCATGACTGTTGGTGTGTTTGGACCATGATAGATCCTTACTGATGTGGACTCCGACGAACTTGAAGCTCTCGACCCACTCCACCTCAGCCCTGTTGATGTGAACTGGGCGTGTGTTCTTTTGATAGCAGCCTGAGATATGTCACACACATTCTCTTGTTTGGTGAAGGGACTTAAATATATCAAGGTCAAGCAGCCCCTCCCATTCTGTCATCACAAAAGGAATGCCAGCAGAGATCCATTCACAAACAATGGATTCACGTGGAATTTGGCTGTGTTTTTGGTTTGTGAACTGCAATCCAAGTAGCCATATAGTCTCACCCAGATGACAGTAAACAGTTGGATGTATGCAAAGTATGTAAACTATCACATACGAAGACATCTGCTCATTTAGTGGCAGCAGGTCATGTCAATCTTTTTCTTTCCAAAAAACGCTGATAGCTCAAGAATATGAGCAGGCTACACACGTTCAATTGTTGTCCTGTGCCAATTGGGCTAACCAGCTTAGCTAGCAAACTCTGCAGAAATGTTTGCGTCAATCACTGTATTGATTGACACATTATGTCTGTGCTCGTGAGGCTGGTTGTATAGTGCACTGTTACAAGGCCTACACCGGTCTTTCAGCCTGGAAAACGTGAAAGTGAACTAATTTGCCTGTCTAGCAACTATTAACTACACACACTTATCCTAAGATTCGGTCCACCAGGTTGTGTGTGTGACATTAGCTAACTTGTTAGCCTAACATGCTAGACGAGTTTCGTTTCTCACCGTCTCTGCTCCAGTCGGCTGTGGCCCCGCGGGTTGTCCACCCATCACTCCCCTGAAAAAATTCATTGTCATCGACGTCCTCTTGGAAATTTGTTCGCAATTCCAACGGTCTAAAATAAACTTTGAAAGGGTATGGGCCTTGTGTAATAATGTAAACGAGTCTAAATGTTGATTTTTACACTGTACACAACCTCCTGGACCGACCCCGGAACTTGAGTGACATTTAGCCAATGCGCAAGCGCCGAGACGTGGCGCTACGTGGCTGATCAGAGGACAACTGCCTAATTTTTTAAAGGGAAATGAGATTCTACCACACCGCCACTTGTTTGTAAAATGTGTGTATTCTATACACGATTATTTTCAAAACATTCACATTAATTAAAAGAGAGATACGTAAAGAAACAAATAAGGTATCAAACATGCCCTTCTTTCCATGCAAAATAATTCACAAATCAAGAAAATAGAAGATTCATATGCATCTGTATTTTTTTCTTCTCCATGTTCATTTTTGAACACAATAGTCTGCTTATATAACGAGTGTAGCCTGCTTATATTATCTGCTTATATAATTTCCATTTAACCTAGATGCTGTCCACAATAGGCACCCGCTGAACACTTTGACCTGTTTGGTATGCAACCCATGTTGCATCTGATGGCCTTTCTCTCAGACACTCTCTCTTTCTCTCTCACACACATCAGAGAGAGAGAGGGAGATAGAGTTGACCTTTAAATTTTGATACATTTCCCCAAACCAGATCCTACTTATCATTTGAGCTTACTTATCACAATCTCTTTTGCACAATATAATGATGGAACTGTCCAAAATCACATACACACACACACATGTCAGAGAGAGAGAGTGAGATAGAGCTTACCTTTTTATTTAGACAAATTGCCCCAGACCAGACACTACTTATCATTTGAGCTTACTTATCACAATCTCTTTTGCACAATATAATGATGGAACTGTCTGGTAGCTATGAGTTTGAGTCAGGTGTTATTGTACTCTGAGGGTAATTATAACATGTTAATACACATCTGTTCCAGCCAGACACCTGGATAAAAAATCTAAATGTGCAGAAATATCAAAGTAATTATAGAGGGTGCTGAGACAGACAGATCCACTCCTTGTCTTAAAAGGCCTCTGTACAGATCTCAGCGTGTTCCTTTCACAATGGAAGTCAAACTAACAGAAGCAGGGATTTTCTCTCTCCTTCTTAATCTCCAGGTATTTTCTGCAGGTAAGTATTTATTTTTTTACAAATCATCTAATTGCTGGGGATTTAAATATCTAACATGAAATATCAGAGATCTTCTCTTCAAAAGGCTATGATGACGTAGTGTCATATATTTTTGGAGGAAATGGAGTGAAAATATATATGTTTTAAAATATGAAGAGTTTTTGCCATTTGAAATGATAGTGATGATCAGGACATTCAGGGGCGATTTCAGATTAAGCCTAGTACTGGACTAAAAAGCACTTTCTATGGAGAACTAAAATTAATCTGTGTTAGCATCACTTTCACAATGTATTGAATGTCATCCAGAGAGGAACAATGAGACTCCCACTTCCTGGCCTGATCAAGGGGCAATTTCCACGGGAGACTACCTGGAGAAGGGGAGAGGAGAGGTGCACAGATATGACAGACAAGGTGAGTCAAAAAAAACAATACATTCAGACTAGCCTGGAATCCAAACTGAATATTGATCAGTATTACTATTGTTTCAGTGACATGGTGTGATATTCAGCTTGCATCCCAGGCTAAAGACTACTGAGTAAACACGATTGATCTCTTATATCGATCTTCGGTGGCATTTATATAATTGACAACAACAAAAAACTTTCTCTCGTGTTTTTTTTCACAGAGCAGCATTCTGGGAAATCTGAACATGATGTTATTCACACACTGCTGAGCACAAACGATGCAACTGAGATAGACATCATCAACCGTGACGAGTTTCCATGTAACGTCATATCAGTCATGGACGACCTCCCAACCCCTCAGGTTCACTCAACCGACCCCGACCGCAGTTACCACCAGTAGCCCACACCTGGACAATAACAAAAACAAGAGAAAGGCAAAGGGAGCTCCTCAACATCAGGGCCTAGTTGTCCCATACCTACCCATCAGGCCTGGTGCCCCCAACATAAATGGCTTCCCTCCTGCAATGTTCTTTGTCCCTCAGAGAGCTGCAGCACGCCATCCCCACCCCATGAGCTGGTTTCCCAGAGGTTATGGAAATATGCCCAACTACCTCATGCCCCCCTCTGTATTCTCAGCCTTTGTCCGGGCTTTGCATGGAGGTTCATCTGAAGAGAATTCTCTGAGTGACTGAAGTATCGGGTTCCTAAGACCATTTATAAATAGAATGGGGGGTGTCCGTTCTATAGATTCTATTTCTATGGCTAAGAGTTTCTGGTGCTAAGTCTCCATTACTGTCCCAGACAAGAGATCGGCAGAGGCTGATATGATCAGTGTCATTGTGCGCTGAATCTGCTATGTGGAAGTGTTGATAAGCATCATGTTTTTATTTTTTAATCACTCACAGCATCATGCGTATATGCTTACATGACAAAAATAAACCATTTCCTTTTCATAAACAGTCTTTGAGTTGTTTTGGACTGCAGTGCTCAACCATTTAATTACACTAAATGAATACGTTTAACATGTTACCTTCAGAATCACGATGCTTGCACAATACAAATTACACCCTGCATTGCAAAGAAAGCCAGGTTTGACAAGTGCAACTTTTAATCAAGCCAGAATGAACAATGATTCATGGATTCATTATCGGAGAGTATCATGCCTGTGTCACAAATACGCAGACCTGTGATCAACCTCGGCTGCCTTTGCAATCAACACAAGGCAGTTACCACAGGAGCTGGAACTAGGTGGTGTTCATTATGCACCAAACTGAAGGTAAAAAAGAAAAGGGGACTGCCAATAAGAAACGTTCCTTTCATTAGAAATTAGAAGTGTGGTTAAGGTTAGGTTTGAAATAACATTTTAAGAAGAGAAATTGTAGAAACAGGAAGGGTTTAGCAAGAATTATGACTGTGGCTGTGGTAACTACATTGAACAAAAAGTATAAATGCAACAATTTCAAAGTTACAGTTCATGTAAGATTTCACGACTGGGCAGGGGCACAGCCATGGGTGGGGAGGACATAGGCCCACCCACTGGGGAGCCAGGTGACGAAGCTGGATGTGGAGTTTCTGGGCTGGCGTGGATACACATGGTCTGTGGTTGTGAGACCGGTTGGACATACTGCCAAATTCTCTGAAACGTTGGAGGCAGTTTATGGTAAATAAATTTTACATTCAATTATCTGGCAACAGCTCTGGTGGACATTCCTGCAGTCAGAATGCCAGTTGATGACACTCCCTCAAAACTTGAGACACCTGTGGTATTATGTTCAGTAAAAAAACTGCACATTTTAGAGTGGCCTTTTATTGTCCCCAGCAAAAGGTGCACCTGTGTAATGACCATGCTGTTTAATCAGCTTCTTGATATGACACACCTGTCAGGTGGATGGAGAAATGCGCACTGACAGGAATGTAAAGAAATGTGTGCACAACATTTGAGAGAAATAAGCTTTTTGTGCACATGGAACATTTCTGGGATCTTTTATTTCAGCTCATGAAACCAACACTTTACATGTTGAGTTTATATTTTTGTTCTTTATAGTCGAGACCCACGTTACTTCTGGCTTTGTTAATATTCTCAAGTAGGATCCAACATCTTGGGGCATTTCCAACTTCTTTGTCTTTTACGACATTTGGTTGACTGCTGTGCCCCTTAAAACATGACAACCGTGATGACTGGTGCAGATATCAGTAGTTTATTGTATGTTAAGTCCAAACACATTCAAAATGGAAAACTAAAACAAATTTGCTCCATCTGCAACACATTTTTTTGTTTCTACTAGCAAACAAGTAGAAGGTAAACACAGTAAATTAAGATGGCAACCAACTGACTGCTTAGCGTACCACACTTGCTAAAGCCAGGAAGGAAATCCTATTCCACTGAAAAGAGGACTGGAATGATATACATTTAAATCCACTCTACAGCATTTTTCAACAGTGGAAAAAGTTTACAGCCTTTGCTTTAGGGGGTCCTTTGAAACTTGGGGGTAGAGATGGGGGTTTCACTGAAATTTCAGAGCAAAAAAAATAAAAGTACAAATCTGCTCCCAATAAACGTTTTAACACCACTGAGTTTTAAAGCACTGACTTCAGAAAACTAGCCAGAAAGCATGATGGCATTCCACTCGGCTGACTCTCCTCGCCCTTGTTGCCCATTGCAAAAGTAAAATCGCAGTAAGTGCCCTTTTCTTAGCCATAATATGAAACTCACATTATGAGTATATAGGCAACTGTGAAACTTGTCCATATGTGGAAACATGGGGAGGGATGTAGTTCTGCAGTGACCAACAATGGGTTCCTGGAGAAAGGGGCTCAATTTCAAAATGGCCTCTTCCCATAACACACACACACCAGTGTTCGGCACGTCGCTCCAATCCAACCAAAAGGTACATGCATTTCCACCAGTGTGACTGGCTTTTTAAGCTGGCCCACGCCACGAGAAAATTAATTATGAGAGCAATGTCAGAAAAGGGGGTAGGATGGGAAAAGTGTTTTTACTGTGACAGATTGTCCCAGAATACCACCTGACAAGGAAGACCTCAGTACGACATTTTGGAAAAGGCGCTACATCAGATTTAACTTTCCGTTTCAGTGCAAGAAGACCAGTATAAGAAAAAAGAAGTGCAAAATATTTGTCATTTCTCCTCCCCGATTCTATTCCAGGTTGAAACCGAGGTCTTCCCTTTCACAGTCACAAAAATAAAACTTCCCATTTCACTGGCAGAGTACTGGTATAGAAATCTTATTTTTCTTATTTTGCCTTAGTGGGGAAAAAAATAATAGAAAAATCGGTACACAGCACATTGAATATTATCAGCATTTAAAAAAATATGAACGCATAAATGGATTTAAAAAAGTGAGTGTCATCCCAGATAAAGTTTGCACTAAGGCTAAACCACACCTAAGATTAACATTTTACAAAAATTGCTGCCAACGAAAAATGTTTGTTGTTGATGAAACAGTCGGATGCCCTTGGATCCAGGGCTTATGCCACCGTTCGAGACAAAGACCATGCTGCTCCAATTGACCGTACCGATTGAGAACTGTCTAGTAGCCCATGTCTGAGCCGTGCAATACAACGTTTACCTTTAAGAGGGCATTTCATTTTCACTGTCCGTTACAGTTACTAAGCAAACAGCTCGTCAATACTGCAGATCCAAACTCTTCAACTGATCCCATTTGCTTGACTAACCAAGAATCACATGACTAGTATGTTCCAATGAGTCATTTCTTTAACATAACGCATCTCTGGGACATTTAACATTAAAACTTCAGGCACCCGTTGTCTCTCTAGTCTCTTCAAACCCCAGAGCAGATACTATAAACAAATGCACAACTTGCAGCACATCATCTTAGGTAGTTCAACAGTACTTATGGGAGAGTGAAATGTGCACCAGAAAAACGTTATAATCCTGTGAAGAACACTGCAAATTCTCCTGGCCTCAGTAGGTAGAGTAGTTCAACTGGAGCTGGGAGCAACACCGGACACCCCAAACTCAACTCACTAGTAAGACTGGAAAGATGAAATAGAAGGCACCATCATGCTTTTATAGTCAAGTTGAAAAAAAAAAGAGAATTAAATCATACAGTGAACTATGATTTTTGCTGTACATTTATTATGTTCCTCCGTACACTTGACGGGGAATGGAGGGAGAAGAGGAACCCCAGTTTCACGGTTCTGGCAAGGGTAGGGGAGAAAAAAAAGAAAAAAAATGCATGAAAATAAAAGAAAAAACAATAGGGAGCGAGTCTCCAAACATTATCACCACCACTCTCCTATTGGTCAGCTTGGCTTGTGTCTGTGGACCATCCTTTTATTTCCCCAGTCGGTGAAGTCCAGGAACTTTGAGCTTTTTATTAAATTCATTTAGGAAAATAATCATTCTGTAGATTGGTATGTTGTATTCCAGCAGTAATTGAAGCATAGTTATAGGTTCGCAGATGAAAGATGTGAGAAATATATTGGTCACAGTAAACAGGCCTGAAGTGGAGGCCTGCCTTGTCACGTCGTTTAGCTTTGAGACAACAGTAGATGTCTCAACCAGCTGCGATCCCAGGATGTCAATGTAACATGACAAAAGTACCCATTAGTGCATATTGATGAGTGCATTATGCAATTTGTTTTAAGCAGTGTCCTTTGAAAAGGAAAAAACTAAATGCAAGCCCCCCCACAGCAGGAAATTCACCTCATGCTTTTCCAACAGTAACGGGCAGAGAACTCCCACATATAAAATGTGCATTAAGAGGGGTTTCGTGACGTAGCGCCCTGGTAAGTCGAGGCGTAATAATCTCTATTCCAAATGATGGGCTGTATTATCGTAGGTAAAAGTCTATCAGTCCCTCCTCCTATAACGATGCAGATTACTCCTGGTTGCTTTTCCTCAAATTTACAAATTAATGTTTGTGAATTCTTGACAACACTGGAAAAGTACGCTCAGCTCACAGCTAAGTAAAGCGAAAATGCAAATTTGACGTTTGCTCATTTTTGTCTGTCACATCAAAGAAGAAATAGTTGACAGTCTGTCACATTCCAAAGCCAAAAATACTTTTTTACCGAAACGAAAATAAACAAACAAAAGTATATACGTTTATACATGTAGATTTTTTCGTTAACGAGAACGGTAGAAGATGAAGAACGTGGTACTACTTCCGAACTGCAGGTGGCACTATCAGCGGCGCTGGGTGGTGAAGCGGCCCTCGGCGGATCCTCCTGCTCCTCTTCCAGAGCCCAGACCGGGCTTGGGAGCACCCATGCCGCCCCTGGGTGGTGGGCCCCTGCCGTCACGCATCATCCCGCTGCCGGCTACCATGCCTCCTCGCGGGCCGCCGGGCCCCCTGTCGCCACGTCTCCCCATGTCTCTGCGGTCGTCTCCGCCACGGACCTCCCGCTCACGCACCGCCCTGGTCTTCTTCTCCTCTACGTTCAGACGCACCTCGCCACGGAACATGATGGGCTACAGGACAGAGGGGACCGTTAATACAGGACTGGCAGGTGATTAGGGGACCTTAAGAAAATACAATTTTCACGATCCTTCTCATTCACTGGTTTGCACTTCATAAAACCCTATTGGTTGAATCTTTGGTTGTATCGATTGTGTTTGTAGTTTTCCTGCATAGAAAAGTCTTAGGAGAAGACCTGCCTAAGTGTTTTCGGGCCACCAATGTCCAGAAAGCTAAAACAAGAGCCCCCAATATTATTTTTTTAATTACGATCCTTGAGAACCAACAAATCACCAAAAACAAGAGTCAGGGAGAATCAAATTCCAAAAATGATACATTCAGGAGTATTTTTGTCAGAGAATGGGAACCCCATTGATTTTGTTAGAATGTTTGAGACTCAGATAGCATAAGCCAAGCTGAATGTTGTCTCTGCGGACAACGGGAGGGCTTCAAATTTCCAGTCAGCACCCCCCCAGCACCATTTTGCTCCAGTAAAACCTTGAATACTCAGTCTCCTATAGCTGAGATTCAAACAAAGGGAAAATGGGCTAGAGATTTGGGGATTAGGATACTGTGCATAAAACCCATAGGTAGTGATTTACAACACCAAGTCGTGTGCCACCAAAACACCCGTGTGAATGAGGGGGATAATGATGAAGTCAGTACTTGCCCCCCCTACCTTCGCCCCCAGGATTCTCTGGACAGGGTCAGAGTCGTCAAAGACCACAAAGCCAAAGTTGGGCAGCTTTCCTCCGACTCCCTTGGTGTTGATCCTCAGCTCCACTACATTGCCGAAAGCTGAAGGAAGACATTTTAGTTTTCAATTCCAAATACCGAAAATCATACACACTTCTCCTGCTACGTCATCTGGAGTTTACCTCGTTAGTCACACCTTAACAAAAGGTTGGAAGATGTAAACTGTTCCAAACGCACACAATTCTATTGATTTAAATGCCATTGATACTTTGAACAACCAGAAAATGGCATGGCTAAATAACCATTCATGTGTACGAGTGCTTACTCATGAAGAAGTCCTTGAGCTCTGCCTCGTCAATGTCATGAGGGAGGTTGCCCACAAAGAGCTGGTGGCTGTCTGGGTACCGGATGATCCTCCTGCTGTCCATCTCACCGGGGTCCGCCTCGCCCCGACCTGCAGTCAGGAGAAGTCATTAGCTACCATCTGCACCGTCACTCTGTACCAACACTGAAGAGAGCACATTTAGTACAAAGTCACAGCTTTATTACCTTTGTTGACAAAACTGAAGTGGGGTTTCCCAGTTTGTGATTCTGAAGGTGCAACACCATCTAAGTGACAGAGACGTGCACACATTGACCCATGTGTAAATACTAAAGACTACAGAAGTGTGAGCACCCGTGACGTGTTGAGAACTAAGCAGACCTAAAACCAAGAGCATATTGCGTGTATAGACAGTGCGTCTATAGAAAAACATTGCCATTAGGTCCCACCGGGCTTACCAGGTCTGGAGGCTCGCTGTACGAAGGCTGGTCTGTCGCGGGGGCGCTGGTCCCGGGGTCCCCGGAGAGGGGCCATCTGGCTCTCAAGTTTGGTCTCCGCTCTGGGCTGTAAAGGAGCGCGACACACAGGAGATGAGACCTACTTGACCACAGACAACACTCAGCCCAGACACACACACAAGACACAGGTGGAGGGGTTACCTGTGAGCTTGGTGCTTTAACAACATGGGGGGGAATTCCAGAGGAGGGTCCTGTACCGCTAGGAGGCAGGTTTTTACTGGTCACCGAGGCCCAGGAGAAGGTCTGCCAGGAATTCAGTCAGAATTCAACCGTGCCAATCAGTAGAACACAGTACAATATGATTTTGAAAGGCAGATATCTTGACAGAAATCCGTGCAATAGTGCTACTTCTGAAATGGTACCCTATTCCTTCTATAATTAACTTTTGACCAGCGATCTATATAGAACAGCAGTGTGATTTCAGATGCAACCTGCATGTTATTGTGATTTTATAAATGGTCATAGCACTGTTGTACCAGGAGAGTGGACCAACCTTGGGGGCCTCCTGCGTGCTGGGTGGGGACTCTACTGGGACCGGGGAGGGGGCCTTCTCCTCCAGCTCCTCCATCACCTTCTCCTCCACGTCAGGCTTCAGCTCCTCTACCTCGGGCTCCGGTTCAGGCTCGGGCTCAGGCTCTGGAGCCGGCTCCTCCATAGGCTCCTCAACACCATTGCTAAATGAAGCAGAAATCAGTCAAGTTTTCTACAGCCGTTTGCCTAGATGTACCTTTTTATAAACTCAGATACAAGCTCAATATGATTGGATTCGGTCACATTTCTTCTTGACACAAATATGATGCAACTGTACACTCACTGGCCAGTTTATTTGGCACCCCACACCGTTCATGAAAATGGACCGCTCCTACAGACAGACAGTGAGTCATGTGGCCTGCTAGATAAAGCAGGCAGACAGGCATCCAGTTACTATTCAATTGAATGGACAAAACGAGTGACTTAGGGCTGCGCGTGGTATGATCACTGATGCCAGGCACGCCAGATCCAGTATCTCAGAAACTGGCCGCCGGATTTTCCCACACGACAATGTCTGGAGTAAACCAAGAATGGTGCGACAAACAGAAAATAAAAAAAACATCCAGTCAGCGGCAGTCGTGTGGGCGAAAACAGCTAGTTGATGAGAGGTAGAATGAGAATGGAAAGAATCGTGCAAGCTTACAGGCGGGCCACAAATAGATCAATAACAGCGTAGTACAACAGTGGTGTGCAGAACAGCATCTCGTTGATCCTTGTCATAGACGGGCTATTGCAGCAGACAACCACACCGGGTTCCACACCGGGTTCCACACCATTCAGGTAAAAACTAAATGCGGCTCGTGGGCACATGGTCACCAAGATTGGACAATCAAGGAGTGGAAAAACAGCACCTGGAGCATGACATCAAGTTTAATTTACTCGAGTGGCCTGCGCAGTCCCCAGGCCTCAACCCAACAGACCATCTGGAATGGGCTAGATGGCAGTACATTCATGCTGCGAACAATCCACAGCAACTGCGTGATGCCGTCGCCATCAGCATGTACCAACATCCCTGTGGAACGTTTCCGATACCGTGTAGAACGCCCCAAACAATTATGTCTGTTCTGAAGGCAAAGAGCAGGTTCGACCCAGTACTAGATGGGTGTACCAAATAAACTGTCCGGTGAGTGTACATACCAACTGTATGCCATGTTTACTTATTGTTGTTTTTTAATGCAGTGCACGTCCTGTACATAAATGTAATTTCTATAAAACAGAACATTAAGTACATCTAGTCACCATTGATCTAACCATCATTGTCAAACTGGCATGGTGGTCTCCATGGCATAGACTTACATGACAGGGTGAGGCTCGTAGTAGGTAGTGCTGTTAGGACTGTCCTGGAGTGGCTCTGGGGACGGCTGTCTCTCCTCCTGCTCCTCCTCAACCTCCTCTTCAGATTCTGAGGTATCATTGATTAACAAAACAAAGTATACAGACCATATAAACAAATTGACATCCAAAGTCAACATTGAAGATAATTTAACTGGACAAAGTGCAGAATTTCTTACCCTCATCAAGTTCAGCCTCAGAGTCGCCAAAAACCTCATCCTCATAGCGGAAAATGTCGTTGTGTACGTAGAACTTGTTTGCCACGGAGCCCTGTGGAAATAGCCAGACAAGCTATTATTATTTGTGCTGCACCATCTGACAAAAATGTGCTTTCCCCCTCATAGTTGAGGTGCTTCATAATCTAAGAAAAAGTGCAGAGTTGTTTTCAGTGGGCATGAAATGTTTTGAAACAGAGTGAATCAGGGAGGTACTTCCTGAACATTGAGCCCTACTGAACACAACGCAGGTAGTCACTCCACTTCAATTCATTCTACCATTTCATGACTGCTGAACACAATCCAAAATTCCCAGTGAGTGACAATTAAAATATGACAACTACCCTATGCTTAGTAAAGTGTGTGCAGTGAGCCCCGCCCTTTAGCCTACCGTACTACGCACCTCTGGAGCGAGCACAAAGGTCTGCATGAACTTCCTCATCGGCTGGCCGTTGTTGGAGAGCTCACCCAGCACCTGGACCACAACGCCGTCAGTCAGCGTGGCATGGGCGTCCACGTGTCTGATCTTCGTGTGGCATTCTTGGAACTGCAGGGACAGGACCTTCTTGTGGATTTCCTGGGTAGGGTGAAGGAAGTACAGTTAGAAGTAAATCACAAGGCCAGGAGTGGTTTATAATAGAATCACATTTCCTGCATTATTACATCACTTGGAAGGTTATTAAAAAATATTTGAACATCTAAATTGTTTGAGATTTGCATGAAAAGCATCCCGAGTGAAGACTCTTGACTGTGTTATATTTTTCAAAACAGGTAGTTGTCATCTGGATCTTTGATTTAGGTTATTGACACTTACTGCTTGGCCATACACTGCTTCTGCAAGCTTCCCATTGGAGTCAAGTCCGCCATGAACATAGGAGGAGTTCCTTCCATAGAACCTGTCATGACAAAGCAGAGACATTTAAAGTCCTGCTGGCACAGGTCTACATAAAGCAATGGAAGGTTATCACATACTGTGGGCTATTCAATCTAGACAAATCGGTCAGTACCTGTGCAGGAAATCGGGTGCTTTGTTTAAGAGTGTGTAATACTGCCTCACAAACTCCCGCCCTACAAGCAGGGGACTTGGCTTCTCCATCACCATTTCTTTGGTAATCAATATCAAGTGCTGAAACAGAACATTAACAAAACATTTAAATCTTGATATGAAGTAATACTTTGAAGTGACCTAAGAACATGCAGGTCAGCATTGCAGAAGGAAAATAAAGCCATGACAACTCATTCTTATTGGACATAATTGAGGCAACATGTACAATATCAACCGTTAATACCCGAATGAGACCAATGGAAAACTGAGCAACTTATGAATCGTTCATGAATGATATTTGCATGCAAATTTGAGCTAATAAAAAAATTATGTACAGAAACGGGTTATTAAGACGTTGCTTTCTAGTTTTGAAATTAGTTGAGAATATGAAGGCAAAGTCGATGCGTTCAACTGATTTTTAAAACGACAATGCACCATGTTGTTCGTGTTCACATTTTAAAATGATACATATTTATCGTTGCTAGCTAACTACCTACTTTGATAGCACACACTAGCGTGCAACTGCGCCATCACGTTTATCCACCCGGACACAAAAGAGGGGTACAAAGCATAGGTCGACTTCAACGAGACGTTCTCAGAAGAGTTGAGAGATTGTCTGAACATATGTTACTAATCAAATGAACAAATGAGGTTAATGTTAAATTAATTTGTTTGATAGTAGCCAGGCCTATTGTGACGGAAACTGCGGAAGGCCTCCCACGACCTGGTACAGCCTCCGTCGTAGCTGGATGTCTATTTGTGTGGCATCGTCGAATCATTTCCCTGGCCTTGATACCAGACATAACACATGTTGCTAGAAATAGTAGACCAACTCCAAATGCTTTGAAAGAGGCATCGTCTTATTTGGAAGTGTATTTAGCAAACTAGTTAGGGCAGCATACTTGTAAGGTAAACGAGGATTAGCTAGCTAACGCTGGCTTCCTACTAGATTGGTGCTAGGCTAATTTGGGAAAACTCGTTAGCTAGCTCCTAGTTAGCCAACACGTTAACACTGCGTGCATTGATAAATAGCATTACCCCCAATATTCTAATGTAATTTAAGTATACATTTTAAATCAACAAAATGCACAGAAAAGTCCGTACCGGTTGCTAATTAAATGATAGTGAAACTAGTACATTTGCTAACGTTAGGCAGCTAATGGCGCTAAGCTAGATTTGTGGCGTCGTTGCTTTTTCTCAAGCTACCTTGTCTTGACAACTTTGTTTACCCCTATCAGTTTTCCTTCGTGTATTAACATGCATCAACACTTTAATGATGCAAAGTCATGTGGCTCAATTTCATGAATTAGAAACGTTGAACAGCTAGCAACAATCACTTTGTAACTAGCCAATACACATTGGTCTATTCTGACCGGTTAACACGTTCGTGCAAGTGCCTAAATCCTGGCACCGGCAGGCAAGTTTTTCTTGAACAGAGCTGGTTAGCAAGCAATAGTGTCGACACCAGTGCTCGTGTTAGCATTGCACATAATACAAAGGCCGACTGGCTAGGTATTTTTAGCTATAGCTAGTTAGTCAATGAGAAAAATAAAATTGAACACGGTCAAATTCGGGGTTTAGCATCACATGATACCATGCCTGTTTATTCCATTTTAACTCAAATTGTCGACATGAAATTAATTGAAGACACATACTGTACAGTGAGCCAACAAAGATCTTCACTAACTCAAATGTTAACTTTTTCCCGAGAACAACTACAGTAGCGAGCCATTAATAAAATGTTATCCTTAGTCAGATTATCTATAAAAATAAAAAAAAAGGTAACTTACCTTTTGAAATACCTATCTAATTGAACACAGTGATTAAATGACTATACTCTGAAATATGAAGAATATTTCAGGTGCAATTTATAATATTTCTCTCCCTCTACTGACAGACTTTATGATCTCTGCTGTATCAGAGATTGGAATTTAAAGCGATAGACTTCAAATTTATTGTCTAACCCCTGCAATCTAGGCAGGGAACCCCCGTGACAGTGGAGTAGCCAATGATATTTTTACACTGGACAACATCAATTGTGACGTGGTTTGGTGTATTTTCCCGCCTGCCTTCCTGCCTAAAAATCCAGACGTTATGACGTCACAAGGGTTTATTTTGTCATAACTCATAATATAATATTCATTATCAGCCAACAGTTAAAAAGAGATTCATTGTGACTTAAAACATATTTACCAAGAAAATAATGTTCATATAGTATGTTCTATACACTACAAAATTGAGCAATCTGTAATGCATGAGGCTGTTATATGTTTTATTCCTGACAGACAGCAGATAACTTGAAGGCTACAATTAATACTTTTGAATACAGAAACTGGAGGAAACCTAGAGCCACAGAAACAAGTCTATCATATGCCTGCCAGTATCAGGAGACACACCTACAGTGCATTCGGAGAGTATTCAGACCTCTTGACTTTTTCCACATTTTGTTACGTTACAGCCTTATTCAAAAATGTATTAAATTGTTTTTTTCTTCTTCTCATCAATCTACGCACAATACCCCATAATGACAAAGCAAAAACAGGTTTTTACTGAAATGTCTATTTACATAAGTATTCAGACCCTTTACCCAGTACTTTGTTGAAGCTCCTTTGGCAGTGATTACAGTCTTAAGTCTTCTTGGGTATGATGCTTCAAGCTTGGCACACCTGTATTTGGGGAGCTTCTCCCATTCTCCTCTGCAGATCCTCTCAAGTTCTGTCAGTTTGGATGGGGAGCTATTTTCAGGTCTCTCCAGAGACTTTTGATCGGGTTCAAGTCCGGGGTCTGGTTGGGCCACTCAAGGACATTCAGAAACTTGTCCCGAAGCCACTCCTGCATTGCCTTGGCTGTGTGTTTGAGATTGTTGTCCTGTTGGAAGGTGAACCTTCGCCATAGTCTGAGGTCCTGAGCGCTCTGGAGTAGGTTTTCATCAAGGATCTCTCTGTTCATCAATCCCTGGTCTCCGAGTGCCACCACCATGCTTCACCGTAGAGATGGTGCCAGGTTTCCTCCAGATGTGATACTTGGCATTCAGGCCAAAGAGTTCAATCTTTGTTTCATCAGATCAGATAATCTTGTTTCTCATGGTCTGAGAATCATTTAGGTGCCTTTTAGGGGACAGGCAGAGGTTGGAGGAGGCCAGTCGGAGCATGCCGAGGAGTCTTGTTCTGTGCACACACCGTGCAAGCGGCGACAAATGCGGACACGTCAGGGACCATAAGAGCTGTCACACAAAGGCCAGGGCCTGACGGGTGCCCGGGGGGCAGGCAAGCCTGGAGAGTGGGCCCACTCCAGGACTGCGGAGCAGACGGCATCAGGAACAAACATCCAGTTATCAGGGCTCCCCCGGGGTTAGGCTGGGAACGCTGCACCTCACAGACCTGCTTCCCTATTGACCCGCTGCCGAGTGCCCTCGCCAGGCACAAAGTGGGAAGGATGGTCTCGGGTTCCGGGGTAGTAGTCATGGGGCTATAGCGGTGGGACAGTGCATCTGGCTTGACATTCTTGGATCCTGGCTGGTTTGAGAGGGAAAAGTTGAACCATGTGAACAGCAGGGCCCATCTGGCTTGCTTGGAGTTGAGGCGCTTGGCGGTGCGGAGATACTCCAGGTTCTTGTGGTCAGTCCACACAATTGTTCCGCCCCCTCCAACGCCATCTTCACCACGAGAAGCTCACGATTCCCCACATCGTAGTTCCTTTCCGTGGCGTTGAGGCTATGGGAGAAGAAGGTGCAGGGATGTAGCTTGAGGTCAAGGGCATGACGGGATGGGGGATGGGTGGTGGGATGAACCAGGATGGGGGCTGTGGTGAAGCGATGTTTGAGGTCCCAGAACACCTGGTCAGCAGCTGGAGACTACGTGAACAGAACCTTGGGCGAGGTGAGTGCTGACAGGGGGGAAGCCAGGGTGCTGTAACCCCGGATAAAGCGACAGTACAAGTTGGAGAACCCCAGAAAACGTTGCAACTGCACCCTGGACGTAGGCTGAGGCCAATCCATCACTGCTCTCACCTTCCCAGGATTCATCTTGACACTCCCAGCAGACATGATGTCATCCACAAAAGGGATGGTGGAGCGATGGAACTCGCACTTCTCCGCCTTCACAAACAGCTGATTCGCCAGAAGAAGTTGAAGGACCTGCCGGACGTGGAGCATGTGTTCTTGAGGGGAGCGGGAGAAGACGAGGATGTCATCAATGTAGACGAAGACAAACCGTTTAAACATGTCACGGAGAACATCATTCACCAGAGCCTGGAACACTGCAGGGGCGTTGGTGAGGCCAAAGGACATGACCAGATACTCGTAGTGGCCACTGGCCGTGTTGAGGGCGGTCTTCCACTCGTCCCCCTCTCGTATCCTCACCAGATGGTAGGCGTTCTGTCGATCCAGGTAAAATCCTGGATCCTGGAAAATACAATGGCCCCCTGGAGCGGCTCGAGGGCCGAGGAGATGAGTGATAGCGGTCCTTAACCATAATGTCATTGAGTCCCCAGTAGTCAATGCACGGGCAGGGTCTTATCCTTTTTCTCCACGAAGAAGAACCCCGCGCCGACAGGAGAGGAAGAGGGACTAATAAATCCAGCAGCTAGGGAGTCCCCAATGTAGGTATCCATAGCCTTGGTCTCCGGTCCCGACAGAGAGCACAGACGTTCCCGGGACAGCGTGGTGGTAGGGGGAAGGTCAATCCCACAGTCATAGGGTCGGTGAAGTGGAAGCGACATGGCCCGGGCCTTGCTGAACACCTCCCGGAAGTCCTGGTACTCCGCTGGAATGGCGGAGAGATCCAGGGTACCTCCGAGCCCCCAGGAAGACGTCCCGGGGCAGGTTGTGCTGACTTCAGGAAATGGCCGTGGCAGAACGGGCTCCAGCCCATGATGGCACCAGTAGACCAGTTAATGAAGGGATTGTGTTGTTCGAGCCAGGAGAATCCCAATACTACTGGAATCAGAGGCGACTTGATGAGCAGGAACTGGATAGTCTCGCTGTGATTTCCTGACACCCGTAGGTTGATGGGAGTGGTGTTTTGGGTGACTCTGCCTATAGAGCGACCGTCCAGTGCTCTAACGTCCATGGGAATGGAGAGGGGCTGAGTGGGGATGTTCAGCTCGGACACCAGCGTAGCGTCCAAAAGGAGAACGGGGCATCAAAGACCTTCCTCACTTCCCCCACTTCCCCCTCCAGACCAGCGCATATGGCCGGCTGTTGTTCCCACACGGCAGTAGCCCAGGTGAAAGCCCTCAGAAGTAACAATGTTTATACAGCAACAGGGGCAAAGGTACAGGACGGCAGGGTCAGGTCAGGCAGAGGTCGGTAATCCAGAGATGGGGAAAAGTTACAGGATGGCAGGCAGGCTCAGGGGCAGGCAGAGTGGTCAGGCGGGGGGTACAGCGTACAGACTGAGCATCACTTTGACATCATTGGCAGAGTTAACAGCTTTTAGTATTGTATACACACCCTAGATCACCACCACTACAGGTGGGGCATAGCTCCCCTTCCCCTCTCTCAGGAGGGAGTGAAGAGTACTGAGGGATGACCAGGACTGGTTGGACCCAGGTTACCAGACTGCTGCACATTGCTCCCAGCAGGCATGGGCACGACTTGTACCTGTGTGCCCTGCTATACCTTGGCAGGCGAATAGATTTTCTTCCCAGCCACATCGACCACCATGGGGTACACAAAATATGCCCCAGTGGAAGAGAGAGCTACACCAGGGGGGAAGGCTGTGGTGGTCTGGGAGGGGGAGTGGAGGGGTTAGCTGGAACTCCTTACACCCATCTCCCCTCTCCTCGTCCCTCGGGGTGACCTGATAGCCTTCAAGGAACCAGACGTCCTCAGATCGCTTCTGGAGCCCTAGGAACCAAAATAGAATGGAATGGATCAATTGTTCATGTTCAGAATTGCCCACTAAAAGTACAATGTTTATTACATTATTATTGAAACACAAACTGTACAGTCAACAATAAATGAATGGCCATTTATGATGATGATAATGAAAATACTCACTGCGGAAATATTTGTGACAGTTTGTAACACCTTTACCTGTTAAGGATAAGAAATGGATGAACATTTACGATGATGATAATAATGAAGATACGTGAAAATACACATTATATACAAAAGTATGTGGACATCCCTTAAAATTAGTGGATTTAGCTATTTCAACTACACCTATTGCTGACAGGTGTATAAAATCGAGCACCCAGACATGCAATTTCCATAGACAAACATTGGCAATAAAACGGCCTTACTGAAGAGCTCAGAGACTTTCAACGTGGCAACGTCATAGGATGCTATTGCTACGTTTCCAACAAGTCATTTTGTAAACTTTCTGCACTGCTAGAGCTGCCCCGGTCAGCGGTAAGTGCAGTTATTGTGAAGTGGAAAAGTCTAGATGCAACAACGGCTCAGCAGTGAAGTGATAGGCTACACAAGCTCACAGTACGGAACAGCCGAGTGTTGAAGTGTGTAGCTTGTAAAAATCATCTGTCCTCGGTTGCAACACTCACTACCAAGTTCCAAATTGCCTCTGGAAGCAACAGCACAATAACTGTTTGTTGGGAGCTTCATGAAATGGTTTTCCACGGCCAAGCAGCCGAGCACAAGCCTAAGATCACCATGCGCAAAGCCAAAAGTTGGCTGGAGAAGTGTAAAGCTCGACGACCACTGGACTCTGGAGCAGTGGAAACGCGTTCTCTGGTGTAATGAATCACTCGTTACCATCTGGCAGTCCGACAAACTAATATGGGTTTGGCGGATGCCAGGAGAATGCTACCTGCCCGAATGCATAGTGACAATTTAAAAGACAACAACCACCCGAGCCACTGCCTGTAGACCCCGTTATCATCCAGAAGGCGAGGTCAGTACAGGTGCATCAATGCTGGGACCGAGAGACTGAAAAACAGCTTCTATCTCAAGGCCTTCAGGCTGTTACATAGCCATCACTAGCACAGAGAGGCTGCTGCCTATATACACAGATTTAAAATCATTGGCCACTTTAATAAATGGAACACTAGTCACTCTAATAATGTCACTTTAATAATGTTTACATATTTTGCATTACCAATCTCATATGTATATACTTTATTCTATACTATTCTACTGCATCTTAGTCTATGCCGCTCTGACATTGCTCGTCCATGTAGTTATATATTCTTAATTCCATTCCTTTACTTAGATTTGTGTGTATTGGGTATATGTTGTGAAATTGTTAGATATTACTTGTTAGATATTTCTGCACTATCGGAACTAGAAGCACAGGCATCGCTACACCCGCAATAACATCTGCCAAATGCGTGTATGTGACCAATACAATTTGATTTGAAAGTTTGGTGGAGGTTTTTCATGGTTCGTGCTAGGCCCCTTAGTTCCAGTGAAGGGAAATCTTAACGCTACAGCATACAATAACATTTTAGACGATTCTGTGCTTCCAACATTGTGGCAACAGTTTGGGGGAGGCCCTTTCCTGTTTCAGCATGACAATGCCCCCCAAGTTCCATACAGAAATGGTTTGTCGAGATCGATGTGGAAGAATTTGACTGGCCTGCACAGAGCCCTGACCTCAACCCCATCGAACACCTTTGGGATGAATTGGAGCGTCGACTGCAAGCCAGACCTAATCACCCAATATCATTGTCCAATCTCACTAATGCTCTTGTGGCTGAATGGAATAGAAAAGTCCCCACAGCAATGTTCCAACATCTAGTGGAAAGCCTTCCCAGAAGAGTGGAGGCTGTTATAGCACCAAAGGGGGTCCAACTCCATATTAATGCCCATGATTTTGTAATGAGATTTTCGACAAGCATACTTTTGGTCGTGAAGTGTATTTGCGGCTGTTTGTAACACCTTTGCCTATCGAGGTTAAAAATGATCATGTTTTGATCCAAGGAAAGGAATGCTTGTTCTTTTTTCGTTCTGACTGAAGGCAATGAACAACTCACCTATAATGTTTTTGATAACCTAATGGCATGACATCATATGAAAAGATCTCTTGACATTACACACAATGTGTGCGTCCCAATAGACATTCTATTCCGTATATAGTCCACTACTTTTGACCAGTGCCCTATTGGCCCTGGTCTAAAACAGTGCACAAGGGAATAGGGTGACTTTTGGGACTTATACAGTGTTGCAAGAGGCAGTTATGTAACATGGTATGCTTGTTTCTAATTAGATCACATCACCATTAGGGATAGATTGTAGAAAGAAAGAGTTGATTCTATGAAGAATACATCATGACATCACAAAGCTTGATAAAGGCAAAAATAACCCATACAAAGGTTTACTTTAGAACACGTTACAAAGTCTCTGAGAAAAAAAACACAATTTGTAAATAGTTACAGCCAACTCTATATTGATGATACCTACCTTCTTTGTCATCAGATAACATCACGAGGATAGTCACTGCAGATAGAACACGGACAGCACTGTTGACATCCCATGCCTGCAACATTATCTGAAGTCTCTTTCCCATGGAAATCTATCATGAAGGCTGATACATGCTAATTAAACAACCCTCTCATGCCAGTGCTTTGTGATACAGCACAGAGCCTATTGTGAAATTTAGAGTGTGCCAGAGGCCTTGTTTTGACAAATAGCTATAATATGGAAATATTACATAATATTCTTAATTCTTTTGTTTGTTTTGAAGCGGGATAGTGTTAGAAAAGTAAAATGTTTACCAGGACTTTGGTTGTTTCGCCGCCATTTAAAAAAAATAAAGTTGTAATTGATGAAGTGATTTCACCAAAAACCTTGATCAGATATACCACTACTAACCATATCCTATTGATGTTGTTACTTGCTACTGAATATGATTCAAGTACCCAACAAAGGATAACATATTGCTTAGTTATCGTCACACACACACAGGGTTAGGGAGTACTTTTATTACAACAAAACTGTAAGTGTAATCAGTTAAATTACCAGCAAAAAGTATTATAATCAGATAACTTTCAAATTCAGATAGGATGTTTGCGAAGTTAAGTTTGTTCCACCTGAACGAGTCTGACCACACGCCAGAGACCACTCTGATGACACACCAAATGCATTTGATGGATATTTCTTGTCTTCCTCTAATTACCCCTAAGTAACTGAAAGTAATCAGATTATACTGAATTTGGGTCATCCAAAAGTTACGTTACTGATTACAATTGTGGACAGGTAACCAGTAACTGTAAAGGATTACATTTAGAAAGTAACCTAACCAACCCTGAATTCCAACAGCATACCATCTATACAGGCTACATTACTGTATCAGGCTGGCAGTTCCCCCACAGCTGTTCTCTCCTTATCTGAACTGTAGAGACTTGTTCTGAGAGAAGAACGCAACATCTTATCAGTCATGATGATTCACTCAGTCAAGGAACTATCAATCCAATTCAGATATTGTAAAGTACAGCAATGTTGTTAACAGCAGTGGGTGTATAGTTCTCAGTCCTTGAGCAAAAAATGTAAAGGGTGAAGAACAACGAAGGTATACTGTGCGTTTGTTATAAGTTATATATATAAAAAAAAGAGTACTTTATTGAACAGTGATTGTTACCTTGACGTAACTACCTTGAGCTAACTCCCTTGTGAATTGAGCCGGTGGGTGATTTGAATCAAAATTGGAGAATGAGCGCCATCTAATGGACATGAATAACGCAACAGTGAGTAAAGGTAATACAGTAACAATGTTGCTAGAAAAGAACACACCAAGTGACCGAATAACTATGGAAGTACTAGTAGAAATACTGTTGTTCCATGTAAAGAAATATGATTGGCCTTTAGAAATATCACTCAATTATTGGGTCCAAATCACATCCAATCCTGGCCAGGGGTTTTGCAGGACTGTCTTGTTGCTTAGCAGCCCAAGACCCAAACATACGTGGTAGTACAAAGTATAGTTTTTTGTTTCTAAAGGCACATGCATTTAGCCCTAAAATAATGTCCTCATGACAAATTGTGATTTTATTCATTCTAAATAGTAGGCTATTCATTCGCATTCCATACACAGCACTGCAAACACTCATCCTGAATAGAAATTGCTCAGAAAACGAACAAAAACTAATATAAACCTTTGGAGAAAAAAGTGTTTTGCTGAGCCATATAAGGCAATTATAGTTTACTGCTGTAGAAATAAATATTGAAATGTTTTTTTTTTCACTCGTTTAATAATGATGGAATGCACAGCAACTTGATTATATTATATTGTATTCTATATTGTACAATTCTAAGACGTGAAATTGTGTTTTACCAAAAGTGATTCACCCCTACACATTCGACTGTGCTGTATTTTCCAGAGGTGCATGCCAGTGTCTGTGACGCCATGACTTCTAATGTAATCTGAGTCTCCAACAAATGAGAATGTGAGATTTTGGGGGAACAGCAAGAACAAGATGGCTGGCCCGGGACAAGGAAAGTGTTTGGCTTCTTTTCCATAAACGAGGCATTTCGTTGATAGTTTTCAGTTTCATTAGTACATGTTTAGGCTACAAATTAGTTTTGTAACTATATATATTTGTTGTTGTTGATATACCTACTTTTGCAATAGTTTGATCTAAAACTACGCAGACGCTCACTTTCTTGAAGACAGAAACTTTAGTTCTGTTATTTTTCTTTCTTAGTAAGCAATTTACGTTTCGAAGTATATTTGCTGTGAACAGGAACATATACAAATAATCAAAATTAGTTCATCTGTTTCCCGAAATTGATTTGCAGAGTTTGAATTTGGGCAACTTTCTTACATATTTTAATGTGTGCGTAAACATTTCCTTTCTGATATGCGCGTCAAGCGTGACATAAACATAGCACTTGTTAGTGGCTAGAGACATAATTGATTTTAACGTTTTGTAAATGTAGTTAGTCTGGCCTTTAAAAGCTTTTCAGTGAATTGGACTAACAATGAGCTCGACTCGGGTGAGATCACAACAACCGCAGCAGAATCAGGCTGGCAGGTCCGCCACGGGCGCAGCGGGTGCGTCCTTGCCGCACAGATTGGACACAAGCGAGGGGATTGAGATGGAGAACATACAGCACCAGGATTTGGGGCTCGGGGGCGCCATAGGCACACCATCACCCCCCTCAAGACAAGCCTGGAGTCGGGACAACCCGGGGTTTGAACCGGAGGATGAGATGATGGGGGCCGATTGGCCTCCGGCTAGCCCTGGGAGAAGATCAGTGTCCACGGGCTCCAGCAGTAGCTGCAGCAGCGGGTTGGGAAGTTACACCGCTGGAGGGAGCAGCACCCGCATCCACCGTGGATTATACCCGACGCCGACAGTGGATGCCCTGCAGCAAGACAGACATGACATCAAAAGCTGTGGGAAGAGGATACTGGAGAAAATAAGAAGTTAGTGTCACTTACGTTTCCTCGAAGAACACTACAGCTGCCAAGAGGTCTGGACCTTTATGACACAGGAGGTAGTGCACTTGCCCTTTAACTTGACCTGTGTCATTGGCTCAGACACCTCTCTGGCCGTTCTTCCTCACTGTTCCATACACCACTTAGGTCAACACACACCTGTAGATGCCCTCATTGGTAATGCACTGGCATCTCAAGCCGAGCATTGATGGTTAAGGAAGGATACTAATGTGTGTGTTGAAATGTTTTTTTCCCCCCAGTTCTATGGGGTACTCAGCTGATGGAGGACAGTGACAGCAGCAGAGAGAGGTACCTGAGGAACGTCCTGAGAGAAATGGTCACCTACGTCATCTTCCTCATCACACTGTGTATCTGTAAGTACCACACACACGGGACACACACACACACGCGGAGGCTCAGCATGAGGAGGCTACAACAGACTTCTTCCGTCACAACGTACCTCTAAAGCCCTTCTGCTAGTTTGCTAGCCCCGGCCCGCTAACTGTCTGAATCGCCGTGTCTCCAGCCAGCTTAACTACTCACTGGACCCCTATGATCACTTGGCTACGCATGCCTCTCCCTAATGTTAATATGCCTTGTCCATTGCAGTTCTGGTTAATGATTATTGTCTTATTTCACTGTAGAGCCTCTAGCCTTGCTTAATATGCCTTAGCTAACCCTAGTTCCACCTCCCACACATGCGGTGACATCACCTGGTTTAAATGATGCTTCTAGAGACAATATCTCTCTCATCGTCACTCTATGCCTAGGTTTACCTCCACTGTATTCACATCCTACCATACCTTTGTCTGTACATTATGCCATGAATCTAATCTATCGCGCCCAGATACCTGCGCCTTTTACTCTCTGTTCCGAACGTACTAGATGACCAGTTCTTATAGCCTTTGGCCGTAACCTTATCCTACTCCTCCTCTGTTCCTCTGGTGATGTAGAGGTGAATCCAGGCCCAGCAGTGCCTAGCCCCACTCCCATTCCCCAGGCGCACTCATTTGTTGACTTCTGTAACCGTAGCCTTGGTTTCATGCATGTTAACATTAGAAGCCTCCTCCCCAAGTTTGTTTTATTCACTGCCTTAGCACACTCTGCCAACCCGGGTGTCCTAGCCATGTCTGAATCCTGGCTTAGGTAGATCACCAAAAACCCTGAAAAAAACCCTATACCATTTTCCAACAAGATAGAACTGCCAAAGGGGGCAGAGTGGTAGCCTGCAGAGTTCTGTCATACTATCCAGGTCTGTGCCCAAACAATTAGAGCTTCTACTTCTAAAAATCCACCTTTCCAGAAATAAGTCTCTCACCGTTGCCGCTTGCTATAGACCACCCTCTGCCCCCAGCTGTGCCATGGACACCATCGGCCATCCTACAATCTAAGCTTGATTCCCTCAATCTCACACAAATTATCAATGAACCTACCAGGTACAACCCCAAATCCGTAAACACGGGCACCCTCATAGATATCATCCTAACTAACTTGCCCTCCAAATACACCTCTGCTCTTTTCAACCAAGATCTCAGCGATAACTGCCTCATTGCCTGCATCCGTAATGGGTCTGCAGTCAAACGACCACCCCTCATCACTGTCAAACACTCCCTAAAACACTTCAGCGAGTAGGCCTTTCTAATCGACCTGGCCCGGGTATCCTGGAAGGATATTGACCTCATCCTGTCAGTAGAGGATGCCTGGTTATTCTTTCAAAGTGCCTTCCTCATCATCGTAAATAAGCATGCCCCATTCAAAAAATGTAGAACTAGGAACAGATATAGCCCGTGGTTCCCTCCAGACCTGACTGCCCTTGACCAGCACAAAAACATCCTGTGGCGTACTGCATTAGCATCAAATAGCCCCCGTGATATGCAACCTTTCAGGGAAGTTAGGAACCAATATACACAAGCAGTTAGGAAAGCCAAGGCTAGCTTTTTCAAGCAGAAATTTGCATCCTGTACCCCAAACTCAAAAATGTTCTGGGACACTGTAAAGTCCATGGAGAATAAGAGCACCTCCTCCCACTGTACTGAGGCTAGGAAACACTGTCACCACCGATAAATCCACGATAATTGAGAATTTCAATAAGCATTTTTCTACGGCTGGCCATGCTTTCAACCTGGCTACCCCTACCCCGGTCAACTGCCCTGTACCCCTCACAGCAACTCGCCCAAGCCTCCTCCATTTCTCCTTCACCCAAATCCAGATAGCTGATGTTCTGAAAGAGCTGCAAAATCTGGACCCCTACAAATCAGCCGGGCTAGACAATCTATACCCTCTATCTAAAATTATCAGCCGAAATTGTTGCAACCCCTATTACTAGCCTGTTCAACCTCTCTTTCGTATCGTCTGAGATCCCCAAAGATTGGAAAGCTGCCGTGGTCATCCCCCTCTTCAAAGGGGGAGACACTCTAGACTCAAAATGTTACAGACCTAAATCTATCCTACCCTGCCTTTCTAAGGTCTTCGAAAGCCAAGTTAACAAACAGATTACTTAACATTTCGAATCCCACTGTAACTACTCCGCTATGCAATCTGGCTTCCGAGCTGGTCATGGGTGCACCTCATCCACGCTCAAGGTACTAAACAATATCATAACTGCCATCGATAAGAGACAATACTGTGCAGCCGTATTCATCGACCTGGCCAAGGCTTTTGACTCTGTCAATTACCACATTCTTATCGGCAGACTCAACAGCCTTGGTTTCTCAAATGACTGCCTCGCCTGGTTCACCAACTACTTCTCTGATAGAGTTCAGTGTGTCAAATCGGAGGGCCTGTTGTCCGGACCTCTGGCAGTCTCTATGGGGGTGCCACAGGGTTCAATTCTAGGGCCGACTCTCTTCTCTGTATACATCAATGATGTCTCTCTTGCTGCTGGGGATTCTCTGATCCACCTCTACGCAGACGACACCATTCTGTATACTTCTGGCCCTTCTTTGGACACTGTGCTAACTAACCTCCAGACGAGCTTCAATGCCATACAACTCTCCCGTGGCCTCCAACTGCTCTTAAATAAACTAAATGCATGCTCTTCAACCGTTTGCTGCCCGCACCTGCCCGCCCGTCCAGCATCACTACTCTGGACGGTTCTGACCCAGAATATGTGGACAACTACAAATACCTAGGTGTCTGGTTAGACTGTAAACTCTCCTTCCAGACCCACATTAAGCATCTCTAAAATCTAGAATCTGCTTCCTATTTCGCAACAAAGCATCCTTCACTCATGCTGCCAAACATACCCTCGTAAAACTGACTATCCTACCGATCCTTCCTACCGATCCTCGACTTCGGTGATGTCATTTACAAAATAGCCTACCAGCAGGTATATTTCACTGGTCACCCCAAAGCCAATTCCTCCTTTGGCCGCCTTTCCTTCCAGTTCTCTGCTGCCAATGACTGGAACGAACTGCAAAAATCTCTGAAGCTGGAGACTCTTTTCTCTGGTTAAACAAAGGTGAAAAAAAACAAACAAAAAAACACACCCACAGAGGATGCATGTTGGGCATCATAAGAGTCTTTTTGCATTAAAAATGTTGGCCCCACTTCGTAGACATGCATTATTTAAACAGTCAGGCCCGAGGGGGTGTGGTATATGACCAATATACCACGGATAAGGAGTGCCTGGATGCAGCCCTTAGCCGTGGTATATTGGCCATATATCACACCCCCGAGGTGCCTTATTGCTATTATAAACTGGTTACCAACGTAATTAGAGCAGTATAAATAATTTTTTGTCATACCTGTGGTATACGGTCTGATATACCACGTCTGTCAGCCAATCAGCATTCAGGGCTTAAACCACCCAGTTTATGAACCAGAATAACTATAGGATAGGCAAACCAATATAATGACATTGTAATAAGGTAGTAGTAAAAGTACATACACCTATCAAGTATAGCACTTTTGTGTACTCGCATTTGTATTTTCTTGAAAACATATTGAAGTGGTATTACTATGTAACTGCTGCTCTTAGCTAGGACTAATACTAAGTCCGTGAGGATACTTTTTCCCGCTGACCAGCTTTCCTAGCAGAAAAGTCATTTTCCAAACTCCTTAGGTCTGATAAACAACTCTGGCAGCGTATCAGGAAAGCTTCCTCAAGCCAGGAACTTCCATTAGAGTTTAGTCACTATTATTGTACGTTTGGGAAAAGGATTGTGGGAAGATGATGAAAGTTCCAGAATACAGCACAACCGAGAGTCAGAATGCTATTAATCTAGTTTCACCACTCCTTATACCACGGCTGCTGAGAGGAAAAGTGTTCCCGTGCCAGAATGGGGTTTTGGGTGGATCAGGAAGTCATTTCCTGGCTGGATAGATGGAGCTAGATCAGCCAGTTTCTCAGCCAGGTGGGAGTCAATGAAATAGAGGCTTGGAAAATAGCATATATATGAGCCATATATGTGTGTATGTTGGACTGTTTATGTATATTTATTTAGATATAGCTTAAATATGGACCTGGATGCAGTCCAACAGATCATATAAGCAAATACTACAATGGAATGCTGAATAAGTCGGGTTGGACGATACTTTTCTTATCAATCATCATGAAAAACATTGAAATCAACCAATCCTCCATTGTTAAAATACCACAATCAAATCAAATTTGATTTGTCACATGCGCCAAATACAACAGGTGTAGTAGACCTTACAGTGAAATGCTTACTTACAAGCCCTTAACCAACAATGCAATTTAAGAAAAATAATTGTTATGTAAAAAAATATAAACTTTTTTTTCAAAGTAACAAATAATTAAAGAGCAGCAGTAAAATAACAATAGCGAGGCTATATACAGGGGGTATCGGTAAAGAGTTAATGTTGCGGGGGCACCGGTTAGTCGAGGTAATTGTGGTAATATGTACATGTAGGTAGAGTTAATTAAAGTGACTATGTATAGATAATAAACAGAGAGTAGCAGCAGCGTAAGGGGGAGGGGGGAGCGGGGGGCAATGCAAATAGTTTGGGTAGCCATTTGATTAGATGTTCAGGAGTCTTATTGCTTGGTGGTAGAAGCTGTTAAGAAGCCTTTTGGACCTAGACTTGGCACTCCGGTACCGCTTGCCGTGCGGTGGCAGATAGAACAGTCTATGACTAGGGTGGCTAGAGTCTTTGACAATTTTTAGGGCCTTCCTCTGACATCATCTGGTATAGAGGTCCTGGATGGCAGGGAGCTCGGATCCAGTGATCTACTGGGCCGTACGCATTACCCTCTGTAGTGGTTTGTGGTCGGAGGCCGAGCAGTTGCCATACCAGGCAGTGATGCAACCAGTGAGGATGCTCTCGATGGTGCAGCTGTAGAACTTTTTGAGGATCTGAGGACCCATGCCAAGTCTTTTTAGTCTCCTGAGTGGGAATAGGTTTTGTCTTGACTGTCTTGGTGTGTTTGGACCAAGATAGTTTGTTGGTGATGTAGACACCAAGGAACTTGAAGCTCTCAAACTGCTCCACTCTAGCTCCGTCGATGAGAATAGGGGCGTGCTCGGTCCTCCTTTCCCATAGTCCACAATCATCTCCTTTGTCTTGATCACATTGAGGGAGAGGTTGTTGTCCTGGCATAACACGGCCAGGTCACTGACCTCCCTATAGGCTGTCTCATCGTTGTCGGTGATCAGGCCTACCATGGTTGTGTCATCCGCAAACTTAATGATGGTGTTAGAGTCGTGCCTGGCCATGCAGTCATGAGTGAACAGATAGCACAGGAGGGGACTGAGCACGCACCCCTGAGGGGTCCCCGTGTTGAGGATCAGCGTGGCGGATGTGTTGTTACCGACCCTTACCACCTGTGGGCGGTCCGTCAGGATGTTCAGGATCCAGTTGCAGAGGGAGGTGTTTAGTCCCAGGGTCCTTAGCTTAGTGATGAGCTTTGAAGGCACCATGGTGTTGAACGCTGAGCTGTAGTCAATGAATAGCATTCTCACCTAGGTGTTCCTTTTGCCCAGGTGGGAAAAGACAGTGTGGAGTGCAATAGAGATTGCATCATATGTGGATTTGTTGGGGCAGTATGCAAATTGGAGTGGGTATAGGGTTTCTGGGATAATGGTATTGATGTGAGCCATGACCAGCCTTTCAAAGCACTTCATGGCTACAGACGTGGGTGCTATGGGTCGGTAGTCATTCGGGCAGGTTACCTTAGTGTTCTTGGGCACAACGACTATGGTGGTCTGCTTGAAACATGTTGGTATTACAGACTCAGTCAGGGACAGGTTAAAATGTCAGTGAAGACACTTGCCAGTTGGTCAGCGCATGCTCGGAGTACACATCGTGGTAATCCGTCTGGTCCTGGGCCTTGTGAATGTTGACCTGTTTAAAGATCTTACTCACATCGGCTATGGAGAGTGAGATCACACAGTCGTCCGGAACAGCTGATGCTCATGAATATTTCAGTGTTACTTGCCTCGAAGCGAGCATAGAAGTAATTTAACTCATCTGGTAGGCTCGTGTCACTGGGCAGCTCGCGGCTGTGCTTCCCTTTGTAGTCTGTGATAGTTTGCAAGCCCTGCCACATCCGACGAGCATCAGAGCCCGGTGTAGTACGATTCATTCTTAGTCCTGTATTGACTATGGAACGCTGAATACGTTTTATCCCTGTGACTTTGCTGCTTGTGGAAGTGTAAGCCTATTCCCTGTGCATGGGAGCTGGTTGACCAGATTCAAGTATACACAGATGTTTGGGGTTACAACTGCTCTCCTGGCACCAATGACATGGATGTCAATTAAGGCAGCCCTATTCAGAGGTGTTGGGTTAAATGCTTAAGACACATTTCGGTTGAATGCATTCAGTTGTGTAACTGACTAGCTATTCCCTTTCCCCTATACATTTCTGTTTTCAGTGGCATCTTAAACAGGTCTTGGCCTCAGTGCAGTAGGCCAGGATTTGGTAGCTGGTGCTAACTGTAACTGTTGGACCATTCAGAGAGTCGTGCCTGGCCATGCAGTCATGAGTGAACAGAGAGTACAGGAGGGGACTGAGCACGCACCCCAGAGGGGTCCCCATGTTGAGGTTCAGCACTGTACCTGTTGGACCATTCAGAGAGAGAAACACATGATCAACACAAAGATGTAGTTCACAATATTGCTGTATACATTTCTTAGAAGTGTAAGCCGTTGGGGGTTGGGGATTGTTTTAAGAAAGTCATACCATGGACCATTTAGCTATTTTATTAAAAAAATGTAGGACCCCTTTAGGTATATATATATATATATATATATATAATTTTTAAAAAATATTGAATTTGTCCTTTACTACTATAGCCCATAGAAACGCATTGAATAACGCAAAAAAGAGGTTTGGAAGTGTCTCTTCTATATCCAGGACATATACGAAAGCTCAGGCAATGTTTTAGTTTTTTTTTACACATATTTAACCCCTTGTTGGAACAAAACTACCTCCATACTTTCATTTGTATGGGTTACCTTTAGACAAGTCCCACGACACTTGTCATAGAGCCATCATGTTCGTGAGATCCTTACCTTTCTATAGAGTGGTCATATTAGTTTGTAGGCCAAACCGTTCAGACGCTATAGACGTTTTCTTGAGAGTATCTTTTTTAGGGATGTCTCCTGGTCAGACAAACAGAGCTCTAGCTCTGCCACTTTCCACCTCAGATGAGGAAGACCGCCACAGGCGGATGCGGTGGATTGATACATAGCCCATGCAAAAAAACATATCTTGAGCTTAAAGGAAAATTCCACCCCAAAACTTTTGGTATTCTTTGGTATTTGTTTGATTAGTCGATTGTTGACATTTGTTTTGCTTGTCAGAAATCAAGTTTTCAAGATATGTAACTTTCAAAATACAAAAATCATCCCATCATATGACTTAAAATACAGCATCATATGATGCAAAATGCATTATATGGGGATGATTTCTGTACTTTGAAAGTTACATATCTTGAAAACTTTATTGCTGACAAGCAAAATATTTCAGGACTATGTCAACAATGGACAAATGAAACAAATACCAAAAGATAGTTTCTGGGTAGTTTTCTTTTAAACTGATGGATTTTGATGGGGATTTTTTAAATTATGTTACTTAGATTGATGCACCGATGTGTCAATGGACTATGGGGGTAAACACAATATAGGCTAATACAACTGTAGCACGACAGTAATATATAGTATAACGATAGGATAACATTAATGCCGTTATTCATTATTTTAAACATTGGTTATGTATACAAGCATGTATGAAATAAACAGTTATTAGAAAATGCTGAATAGGTATGCTGTGTAACTAAAAACACGAAGGAAAATGCACCATAATCTCATGCAGAGAAACTCTTACAGTCTCTTCTGTTGTGTTGTGTAGTGACCTATGGGATGGTGGGCTCCAACATGTACTACTACACCAAGGTGATGTCCCAGCTCTTCCTGGATACACCACTGTCCCCGGGGGACACAGCCACATTCAGAAGCCTCTCAACTATGGGTGAATTCTGGAAGGTGAGTCAATTCAATGAGTCAATTCAATGAGTCAATTAAATGAGTCAATTCCCCGGTTTGCTATGCAGTGGTTTAATCTCCTGCTTTGTGCTTTTTGTCTGATTGGAAAATAGAGCTTGGTGCTTAGTTATGGTATAACAAAGATGCCAATGCATTTACTTTGGCCCATGCTCAGTTACACTATATATACAAAAGTATGTGGACATCCCTTCAAATTAGTGGATCTGTCTATTTCAGCCACATCCGGTGATGACAGGTGTAAAATATCGAGCACACAGCCATGCATTCTCCATTAAAAAAACATTGGCAGTAGATTGGCCTTACTGAAGAGCTCAGTGGCACCGTCATAGGATGCCACCTTTCCAACAAGCCAGTTTATCACATTTCTGCCCTGCTAGAGCTGCCCCGGTCAACTGTAACTGCAGTTATTGTGAAGTGGAAACGTCTAGCAGCAACAACGGCTCAGCCGCAAAGTGGTAGGCCACACAAGCTCACAGAACGGGACCCCCAAGTGCTGAAGCGCGTATTGCTTAAAAATCGTCTCACTACTGAGTTCCAAACTGCCTCTGGAAGCAACGTCAGCACAACAACTGTTCGCCAGGGCTTCATGAAATGGGTTCCCATGCCCGAGCAGCCGCACACAAGTGGTGTAAAGCTCACCTTAATTGGATTCTGGAGCAGTGGAAACGCTTTCTCTGGAGTGATGAATCATGCTTCACCATCTGGCAGTCCGACGGATGAATTGGGGTTTGGCGGATGCCAGGAGAACGCTACCTGCCCCAATGCATAGTGCCAACTGTCAAGTTTGTTGGAGGAGGAATAATGGTCTGGGGCTGTTTTTCATGGTTCGGACTAGGCCCCTTAGTTCCAATGAAGGGAAATCTTAACGCTACAGCATATAATGACATTCTAGACGTTTCTGTGCTTCCAACTTTGTGGTAACGGTTTAGGGAAGGCCCTTTCCTGTTTCAGCATGACAATAATTGCATGCACAAAGCAAGGTCCAGACAGAAATGGTTTGTCGAGATCGGTGTGGAGGAACTTGACTGGCCTCAACCCCTTCGAACACCTTTGGGATGAATTGGAACACCGACTGCGAGCCAGGCATAATTGCCCAACCTCACTAATGCTCTTGTGGCTGAATAGAAGCAAGTCCCTGCAGCAGTTCCAACATGTAGAGGAAAGCCTTCCCAGAAGCTTTTCCTCTACAACTCTGTATTAATGCCCAGGATATTGGAATGAGATATTCGACGAGTAGGTGTCCACATACTTTTTGTTGTGTAGTGTATATGAAGCGTAAAACCAAAGCAGCACTTAAAAGTATTTAGTTCAAATCACATTAATTAACACCAAATAGAACAATGGAGCATTTCCATGAATCTAGTTAGAACCTAACAGACCAGCAGAGCTTTCAGATGAAATTCTCTCTGTAACCAGTGCGTGTCTCTCCACCATGCAGTTCACAGAGGGTCCCTTCCTGAACGGGATGTATTGGGAAGTGTGGTACAACAACAAGAGTCTCCCTGAGAACCACAGTATGATCTACTATGAGAACCTGCTACTGGGGGTGCCCCGCCTCCGCCAGGTCAAAGTTCGCAACGAATCCTGCTCCGTGCACGAGGACCTTAGGGATGAGGTACAGGACTGCTACAACATGTACACCCCGAGCAACGAGGACAGCGCCCCCTTTGGCCCCATGAACGGAACTGCGTACGTCTACTAAACTACTATGCACTACTGTTAGATGTACAGTATAGTTAAATGGTAACGTATAAGAAAGCAACCATAAAGCTACAATTGGTTGTAATGCTAGAGACTAAACCAAAGCAATAGTTACAACATGTGCTCTAGTGTTAACTGAAAGCACATTATGGATGATGTCCACCAGATGATGGCGTATAAGGTCACTCACCAATAGCCACCAGTGAATACCAGGCCAAACTGTTTCACTGTGGCTCTATGATGAGTCTGACTGTCTGTCTTCCCACCAGGTGGATGTACACAGAGGAGAACAGCCTGAATGGGAGTAGTTACTGGGGCCAGGTGGCTACCTACGGTGGAGGGGGGTACTACCAGGACCTGGCCCGTTCCAGAGATGAGTCAGCTGGCTTGCTACGCTCCCTAAAACACCAGCTGTGGCTGGACAGAGGAACCAGAGCCGTCTTCCTGGACTTCTCCGTCTACAACGGCAACATCAACCTCTTCTGTATTGCCAGGTACAGAGCCCAGAGTTATTACATACGTATTACATGTTACTTAGGACTGTTTCACACTGGTTATATAGGTGATACATAGGTTCAATTCAGGCTCTCAAGACATCCATGGTTGGGATCAATGACTCATGCAATCCAATAGGAGTTCTCTAGTTACCATCCTCATCCACAATCTGGTGTCATTGAACCTCGATTTTCACCCTAGAGAGGCTGAATACGGAATATCTCTTGTTCATTCAGTTTAACCTGTCGGCTTAACTGCGGGGATAAATACAGTTGAATTGAATTGAATGTTTCAGGTTGGTGGTGGAGTTCCCTGCTACAGGAGGCGTAGTCACTTCCTGGCAGTTTCAGACGGTGCGTCTGATTCGCTACGTGTCCAGCTGGGACTACTTTGTCGGGGTGTGTGAGGTGGCCTTCTGCCTCTTCATCCTGTACTACGTGGTGGAGGAGGCCCTGGAGATCCGCATCCACCGCCTGCGCTACTTCAAGAGTGTGTGGAACTGCCTGGACGTCCTCATCGTTGTGGTACGTAATTCAAGATGGCCGCCCTAGCAAGGAGTAGGAAGGGATGGAGTCCCCCTGAAACACCCTGAAACAAGTAAAGAAGGGCTCTGTTCCAGTATCCCCACTAGCATACTACTTAGAATGAGTTAGTGCAATGAACATGCATTCTAAGTGGTAGGCTAGTATAGACATTGGAACAAAGGGATCCAAATATTGTTGTGTTGAGATTCCAAATATCCCCCTCCTCTTTTTCCAGTTGAGTGTTTCTGCCATAATCATCAACATCACCAGAACATCAGTGGTGAGCAATCGTCTCAAAGACCTTCTGGAGAACCACAGCGCCCACCCCAGCTTCGAGCCTCTGGCACACCTCCAGGTTACGTTCAACAACATGGCCGCAGTCATCGTCCTTTTCTCCTGGGTGAAGGTAAGAATGGCTTGACACGCTGACTGTAGCAATTGAGTGGGAATTGACCAGGAGCAGAGCTTGAACCAGACACTCTACAGTTGGTTACAGGATGAGAGTACTACTACCTGTGCCATAAAGGTCCAGACCTGTTGGCAGAAGCCAAAGTATGCTCCCATAAAGCGAGACTATATTAGCATGATTTTAATACAAATAAAAAAAGACAGAATTGATATAACGCTTTTCAAAGACACTTGAATTCTAACCTGGTTTCTGCTCATCTCTCCTCTTCAGCTCTTCAAGTTCATCAACTTCAACAAGACCATGAGCCAGCTGTCCACCACCATGTCTCGCTGTGCCAAGGACCTCATCGGTTTCGCCATCATGTTCTTCATCATCTTCCTGGCCTACGCTCAGCTGGCCTACCTGGTGTTTGGCACCCAGGTCAACGACTTCAGTACCTTCCAAGCCTGCATGTAAGTAACATTGGTTTGATTGGAATCAACCCAGGTTCCAAGATTCTCAGTTCTTTAGGTTCTCCATAGACAACCAGGGCTCCCATTGATTGATTGGAATTTTGTTTGGAATTTGACCCATTGGAACTATAATGGTAACGCACCCCTATAGCTTCATCTTAGCCTCTTCATAGCTTCTTCTTCTTCTCTTCTTTTCCATGTAGTTTTACCCAGTTCCGCATCATCCTGGGAGACTTTGAGTTCTCAGAGATAGAGGAGGCTAACCCAGTCCTGGGACCCATCTACTTCATCACCTTCGTCTTCTTCATCTTCTTCATCCTCATGGTGAGTTTTGATATACTACCATTGATAAATGTGTGGTTATATTGATATATATTCATATTGTACTATTTGATCTACATTATCTAGAGAGATTAACGTTTGCTCTGACTGTTTTTTGTCTCCCTGTAGAATATGTTCCTGGCCATCATCAATGACACCTACTCAGAGGTGAAGGCAGACATGTCCCAGCAGAGGTCTGAGATGGAGATGACGGACCTCATTAAAAAGGTATGGGACCCAAATGGTATGTGGGGTTATTTGTTCTAGTAGGTGTATGTGATCCCTTAACGCGTCATTGTAGCTGAGTATTTCAAACAACTGCAAGCTGACTTGTATCATAGCAACTTCATATTTAAGATTCTATGAAGTAAAGAGTTCAATTGAAAAGGAGACTCAAGTTAATGTAATTTTACGTTACTGTTGAATATTATCAACATGAATACTGAATAACTGCATAATGCAGAATGAAAATGGCAACAACATTCACCTCAGTGTTGATAGGTGTCCTTGAGTTTGTCCGAGTGCTGTTTCTCTCCCTGCAGGGCTGTAACAAAGCCTTGATGAAGCTGAGACTGAAGAAGACCACTGTGGATGACATATCAGACAGTCTGCGCCAGGCCGGTGGGAAACTCAACTTCGGCGAGCTCCGCCAGGACCTCAAAGGGTGACCGCTGCAGCGTCTGAAACCAAACTGGGGTTTCACTGACTAATTCATAAACATACACTATTTCATTCATTTATACATACATACGAAGAAAGACATCAAGACACACGTGACATGTAATAGTACAACTAAATGTGTTGTTGTTTGTGTATTTAGAAAGGGCCACACGGATGAGGAGATTGAGGCCATCTTTGCCAAATATGACCACGGTGGGGACCAGGAGCTGACTGAGCACGAACACCAGCAGATGAGGGACGACCTGGAGAAAGAGAGAGTGAGTGGACACACACACACACACACACACAGGGCAACGAGCTACACACACACTTTTGCAGATGTTCAGTGTGTCTCTGCACATATGGCCAGGAGGACCTGGATCTGGAGCGCAGCTCGTTGCCCAGACCCACCAGTGGGCGGAGCTTCCCCCGTAGCCATGACGACTCGGAGGAGGATGACGACGAGGACAGCGGTCACAGCTCCCGTCGCCGCGGCAGCAGCTCAGGAGGCGTGCCCTACGAAGAGTTTCAAGTGTAGGTCGAGTTCTATTACCAGCCAAGTTGAAGTATTGGGCTTTTGAAAGGTCCTCTGTGTGTTTCCGACAGAGGATGTACCTGATATTTAAATGTTTTAAACCATGTGTCGTAACTATGGATATAGCATGTTATATAAACGTGTTATTGACATTATTGTTCTGTTCTATTCCAGGCTGGTGCGTCGTGTTGACCGGATGGAGCACTCCATAGGTAGTATAGTGTCTAAGATCGATGCAGTGATTGTGAAGCTGGAGGCCATGGAGAGAGCTAAGCTCAAGAGGAGAGACGTGCTGGGAAAACTGCTGGAGGGGGTGCTGGAGGTGAGACGGAATGTACATGGGGGGACACACACACACATGCCCATCTCGCCCACACCAAACACTTTTAAAAAAATCTTTCCTTCCCCTCTCTTTCTGTCCATCTCTCTCGTTCCAACATCTCCCTTCTCCCTTTTGTCCCCCCTCTCTCTGACTGTTAGACTATTTATCTGGTCAATATGTTAGGGTATTATGTCTGTTTGTAACAGTGTGTTATATGTTTAAGGACTCTTGGAAGATTAGTCCAAATGATGACTAAAAGATACTAATCAAATCAAATCTCTCCTCCTCCCCCAGGATGAGAGGCAGGGTCGTGACATGGACGTCCAGAGAGAGCAAATGGAGCGGCTGGTAAGGGAGGAGCTAGAGCGCTGGGAGTCTGACGACACTGTCTCACAGGTCAGCCATCACCAGCCCGCCACTGCCATTGGTCCAGGAGCCCAACCACGCCCCCGCCCCTCCTCCTCCCTTTCTACTGATGGGGTGGACGCTGGGGGTAATGGGAGTGGCCACGTGTAAAATTCCGCCCACCAGAAAGTTACACGGTAATGAGAAAGAGACATTAGTCTTTTTTACAGGTTTCTAAGCGCCAACTCCTTACTTGAGATGTGTGCATGCAATTTGAATGTTCTGAAAATGTTCCCATTGACCTCAATGGAAGATTATCGTGGAAGTCCGAGTTACGCAATCAAATTTTAAGTAAGGATTTGGACCTATCGGAGGCTAAGTGTAACTTTAAGAGACATTTTAGTGAGGTTCGAGATTGTATTCATCGGTTGTGGCAGAATAGGTTGTCACACAAATGAAGATATCCTTGTGTAAATGTCCTTTCTGGTTGTGTTCTACATTATATACCAGTACATAGTCCCATCATCATCCCTCTGTGTTTGTTTGAAATCTTTACACATGATACCACAATGGCAAATCACGTGCACGGCACCTCAGCTATCCAAGAGTGTGAGTGAAACCCACCCAATAGACTCATATGGTCTGAAAACAGTCTTACGTCCTCCATCTATAAGATGGTACATGCTTTAAGGCAAGCAAAATATGACCTGATACATTTACAAAGCTTACAGTGCAAGCACATGATTGTAGCGTTTAAAATGAAGAATTCGGGTACATGAAGATGCTGGACACAATGAAGGTTTTGATTATATTGGAGATATTACATGTGATGTAAATGAACTAGCCTCTTAAGCTATTTCCATTTGGTTTATATTCTAAGAATACACGGTATATCATTGCTTTTCCTGTGCAGGTATGTAGCTCAAGGGCTTTTGGTTTTTGGTTACACCGTATATATGCACGCACGCACATCTTGATATTCCACAGGAAATGGTCTCATCGATCGTTCATTTGCTGCTTTCCTTTTTTGTCATTTTAATATCGTAACAAGTGTGGCTCATCCTGTCATAATTACTAACCTATATCACTTTGTAATGACTTACAAAACACCCTTCTTATAAATGCATAATATGATACATATTGTAACTTGAAACAAACTTCGATTCGAAGTGCATCTAGGGTCATGTGATCCTCGTGTGTATTATTATGTACGGTGCCTTGCAGTATTTTGTAGTCGTATTGTTTAGTAATTTTTTTTGTGGTTACATACTGTATATCAAAGGTGTGAAAAATAAATAAAGTGTGTTGTGATGCTAAAACGATGAAGTGGTGTGTGTTAAAAAATCGTAAATTTAATCCGGGTCGTTGTTTGATACGTTTGAACACACCGACAGTGACTCTAAACCTTGAATATAAGGTGTCAGGAATGGACCTGTCATGTACATTGAACCAGTTTGATTGGAGTTGATATATGTTGGGGGATTAGGTGAGATTAAATGGGATTATACCCCCTATTGACCTAAATGCCTGTTCTGGAGACGAGACGCCTGCTCTGTCACCAAAAAGGTCTCTCTGTTACTAAAAGGTCTCACAAAGGTGACCATTTAGGCCTCTGTATGTGTTCTAGGAGTCAGGCATTTCTTGCATATGGTCCATTGGAGCCACGGTAACGGTTGGTATCGTTGATTTTGGCTATACATTGTTGGTAGGTACATAATTACCACTCGCAAAGTTACATGAACATTTTTATAAAAGCATTGTTTCCAAAACACTAGTATAGATAAAAAGGTAATAAACACAATAGAAACAAACAATTCAATGAATACACACAAAAAAAGCACTAATAAAAGTCATTCATCATTTTTTACATAATTCAACATCAGAATTTTTTCAAATAAATGAGTTCAGTTCCTCTATAAATAGAAACGATTAACTAAATACCAAGACAGTCTCGTACTAGACTGAAACAAATGCTACCAAATAAACACAGCAGTCAACATGAGAACAATGACTACTGGAGGGCAAAGATTCCACATTAATATTCATGTGGTGAAAATGTACATTCATGCATAGATATTGAACGTTAGAGTGACAGTTCAGCCAAATGACTCATTTACAGTGCTAGTGTAGCTAGTTCAGCAAAGCCAAAGCGTGGATTGCAGTCTCCACTTGTCCAGGAAATGAATATGTGAATATGTAATTTGGCTGAACTACCCATTTAACCTGTCTCAGTGCAAACCATAGGCACACTGCTTCATGTTATAACATATGTATGGAGAGAGAAACTACGGGCAGTTTGTCATTGATATAACCACAGAGGAGTCAATTGTAAGGCAAAGTAAGACACTTCTTATGTGAACTTCTTAATAAACCGCAGCTTCAGATAGGCGATGACCAGGAAAATTAGTGTCATTATTGCCAAGGCAACGTGGTTTTCCCATAGGCCCCATGTAGTGTATTCTATTCCTAGGTAGTCCAGGTATTGTTCCCCTGTGCACCTGGAATGAGAAGGAGAGAAGACCAAACAAACGTTCACCACGGTGTATCTATGGGATCCCGTGGACAAGCAAGGCTGGGTCACGTTAAATAGGAAGAAAGTGTTTAGAAACAGACTGAATCCTGAACCTGAACTAATTTGAGTTTTCAGCTGAAAAGGACTCAGGTGGGTCAAATTTTATTGCGTCGTAGGATAATTATTGTGTTTATTCTCTAATATGTATTTTTTAATTGTATCAAATAATTCAGCCTTCGCTGCTATTGATACCCAGTAATGATGCCTTATTGAAATGATCCATTCTCTAATGTACGGTAGAGGATCTAGCTAACACAACTGCTGCTCCATCTACAATGACTTCCTCAGTAGATGGTGCTAGAGGTACTACAGTGATCACAGGCACTGCACTTAATGACAGCATGTTTGTAGCCTACTGATAATACTAGTTATATACCGTATAAACCGTATTTAAGTCAACCAACTATTCACTATTTCTAAGCAAAAATTATAAAGATAAATTCCACAGTGTGTGTGTGTGTGTGTGGATTACGTTACTCACGTTATCCCGAGAGTGTGATTAGTGTTCATACTGCAGTTGGTCATCATGCCAGAGCCAGGAGACATGGTGGTGCCAACGGCAGGGTCCTCACAGAACTTCAGCCCCACAAACTCGTTGATCTCCAGGGCCTAGTCATTAAGAAACGTTACAATACTTAATAATACAGTTTTATTATAGTATATAATAACATACGGTATATATTAATATTTAAAACAATTCTATATGTAATGAATAGCGCTATAAAAGTTGAATACATGAAACTTATTAATACAGTATGGCAACATTTCACTAGATCAATTAAGAAGTTGTGGCTGTCTGAGGTACTTACTGTTAGACCGTAGCGAGGGATACTGAGGTACTTCAACCAGGCCAGCCAGTTCATGATACTGGGCAGGTTCACCAGCAGACCTGAGAAGATCTGACAACACATCAATAAATATTAATTCACCAATGACATTGAGGTTCCAACCCCTACATTACAATTTGACCAGGAAATTGCCTTTTTACAAGACAGACCTGGTAAAATGGAAGGAGCCCAACAAGCAGAACAAGATACAATAATGTTATCGGATCCAACACAGCCACAAAGAGAGAGTTGAGCGGCGGCGAGCCAGCAACCGGCAACAGGAGCGTTAAAAAGGCAAACCAGCACCTGGAGGGTTGCCAGTCCGGATCCCGGGTCTGACAGGAAGTAATCTGGCAACCGAGCTGGCAACCGGAGGGTTGCTGGTATCAAATCCTAGATGCTGTTGCCTGCCGTTTTACCCTTGAGCAAGGCACTTAACCCCCCACAACAACAGCTCCCCGGGCGCCCAGTGTGGCAGCCCCCAGCATATCTACAAAACCTGGCGTGTATGCATATGGGTCTTTCAGAGGGGTGAGGTTAAAAGTCCAATTTCGGTTGGACCTCGTGTGCAATTGACCAATAAAGTGATGTTAATCTGATCTTAGTCTTAACACCACAGAACCTATCTAAAGATCAAACAGAAAGACAGACAATAACACCACAGATCCTACATCACTTTAATCCAAGGCTAGAAAAGATGACGGCCATTCCCCACTGTAATATCCATGTGTAACCTTGGTATGCAACGCTAGTTTATATTTATGTCTCATTCCCAAAATCTCAAATAATCCCTTTAAGTGGATGTAATGTTTGATTGTTTGTGTTTGGATGTGTTCTTATCAGTATAATAAAAAAATAAAAAAATAATACTAGTGGGACAGCGCTGAACTTGAACCATAACTGGCATTGCAATACAACTCAGATGCACCCTGCACGTCCCTGAGTACCCCACCGCGCGAATGTGGCCTCCGCATTACACCCTCGTCCCTACACTCACCATCATGAAGACGAAGCTAATGGTCATGAAGATGTTGGCCATTGCCACCACACTCTGGTCGGCAGAGATGGCCATGGTCATGGCGGTGGCTGTGTAGGCCACCATGGTTACGGTGAACATGAAGATGAAAAAGGCTGCTGGAGTGGTTTTAAAACCTGCAGGAGAGACACACACACTTGAATTTTAAGATCATTTCAGAGTCTGGTTTTGAGTGGTAGGGTACATGCCCCTCTGCAAAGAGGGTTTGAGAGCCGTCTTGACATTTCTTGACCTTTTACTGTCTGTGCCATTACCATCTCAAATCTAATTGTATTTGTCACGCACAGTTTATACAGCAGGTATAAAAGGTGCAGGGAAATGCTTGTGTGCTAGCTACCTCAACGTCTACTCTATGTCCCTCTACTTTCCTTCCATCTTGACAAATCAAATGTAATCTTCATAAATGCAAATGTCTCATTCCCATGTTGTGCATCCAACCCACCTATCATGAAGTAGACCACGCAGCTGAAGACGATGGCGGGGATGGTGCGCAGGGTGATGATGTCAGACAGGATCTTGGACAGGAAGTAGACTGAGACTCTGTAGTACCCGCTGATGTACTCATGGCTGTTGGGGACAACAAAGACAAGAAGTCTACATTAACTCAGACAAGAAGTCTACATTAACTCATACTGAGTGGTTTATTTTTTAACTTCCTTGGCTAGGGCCATTTGGAACTAATTCTTGCCGGGGTATTTCATACTGAAAATGCTCATTTACAGAATAATTAGAAGTACAAAGGTCAAACAGTGAACCTAATGTAGCTGTAAACAAATGCTTGTTGGTCCATTTCATACTGATAATTATTTAGGCAGAGACAGTGTCTTCATAATCACATGTGTATATATATATATATATATATATATAATAGAGAGTGCGAGACTTGTTGTTTTATAATATTTTTTTTCTTCATTTTTCCTCCACTCCAGATCCAACCTTATACATACGAACAACAACTTACAGACACACACAAACCATGTCTACATCTAATCTGGCTAGACCCGCATGCTCACACCCCCATATTCCAGGTTATAGTGGTGCCACTGGTCTACTACAGTACGTACACAAACAGCTTCCTCTCTGTGATGAAGAGTTCTGCAGCGGACAGCGTGCTGAAACATTGGTTGGTGGTGATGAAGAAAAGAGCACCAATCCTACAAGAGGGGAAACATCAAGTCATGACATGAAATCCTTATGTTCTGCCCAGTCATGCATGAAATGAAAGGGGGTAAACCCCTATTGAAATGAATGCTAGATGTTTTGCTGTGTGTGTACTCCATCGGCCTTCAGACTAAAGGGACCAAGGGAGCGGAGTCGTACTGTAGGTCGATTTTGGACCCAGGCCTGGGTTCAAATACTATTTTAAATATCTCAATTACTTTCACATACATTCAAAGTAAGTATTCAGATACAGTTTATTTGAAAAGACAGGTAGCTGAATATTTTAATGTATTTGGAAATACACTTGGAAAGTATTTGTCAGTATTTTCAAATACTATTTTCAAATACCCGGGTTAAATAAATGGGAGTGTATTTGAGTATTTGAAATACAATTTGGCAGACTATTTTTTATATATTTTTTACAAATAACCATTCAAATACTCAATTAAAAGTAATTGTTTGGGCTATGTATTTGAAAATACTCAAAATACACATAAAAATACATTTCTAAATACTACATAACTCAATACACATTTATTTGAACCCAGATGTGATTGTACCAATAAAATAAATGAGCAAAATCCTGATTATTGTAAGCAGAATAATACACTAGTTGAAGACACCCTAATGTACTTGTCCTCAAGCTCAGTTGTGCACCGGGGCCTCCCACTCCTCTTTCTATTCTGGTTAGAGCCAGTTTGCGCTGTTATATGAAGGGAGTAGTACACAGCATTGTACGAGATCTTCAGTTTCTTGGCAATTTCTCGAATGAAATAGCCTTAATTTCTCAGAACAAGAATAGACTGACGAGTTTCAGAAGAAAGTTCTTTGTTTCTGGCCATTTTGAGCCTGTAATTGAACCCACAAATGCTGATGCTAAAGAAAATACTAAAGTAGTCTAGAGAAGGGCAGTTTTATTGCTTCTTTAAACAGAACAACAGTTTTCAGCTGTGCTAACATAATTGCAAAAGGGTTTTCTAATTATCAATTAGCCTTTTAAAATGATAAACTTGGATTAGCTAACACAACGTGTCATTGGAACACAGGAGTGATGGTTGCTGATAATGGACCTCTGTACGCATATGTAGATATTCCATTACAAATCAGCTGTTTCTAGCTACAAAGCTCATTTACAACATTAACAATGTCTACACTGTATTTCTGATCAATTTGATGTTATTTTAATGGACAAAAAAATGTGCTTTTCTTTCAAAAACAAAGACATTTCTAAGTGACCCCAAACTTTTGAACGGTAGTGTATATGTGTGCATTATCCTGTTATAACATCTCTCTCCCAAAGCAGAGTCATTTACTAACCTAACCTTTACAGGCAGACACTGCCGTTGTTCTGCCCCATGGGATACCATCAATTTCAGTCTACAGATTAATCGAAATCAGATCACCTTTACATCCCATTCTGAGATGGATTTAAGGTGTTGTGATAAAAATGGTTCCCCCACCTGTTCTGTATTCCACTCTGGTTGTCCTTCACCCCGAAGAAAATGGCGCCCACAATAAGAGCCAGAAAAATTGTGATTCCCAGCTGCCCAAAAGAGAAACATCGTAAGTTTAGTAGCCAGGTCAAAGGTCAGCAAATCAAACAAGCATAACGTCATATTTTACATCATGACCCGCAATGTGCCGTGGCATTGGGGAGTAAACAATCTTATATGTCTGGCAATATGCCAGACACAACTGAGACTTCAGTTGCACGAAGGAGCCCATTTTGATCAAAGGTCCAGGCACATTTTAATGTAAACACATCTCTTTAGGTCTATAGAAAAAAGGGTTTAGCTCTCTCTCAGAGAAGAAAACAATATTATATTCTTGAAATACAGTTAGGTAAGATACTATGATGAATACAAAGGTCAGGAGAAGTATCACTACTTATCCTGGCCTTGCAGAGGTAAAGGGTCTAACCCTGATAGAACCTGATTAGTCTATTAAGAACCCTGATAGAACCTGATTATTAGTTTATTAAGAACCCTGATAGAACATGATTAGTCCATTAAGAATGTGGACATTCTTAAAACTAGGTATATTCCCACACAAACTACACCGAATCAGCGCTCTCCACACTCTCCCTCATTCATTCTCATCCACAGACCGGTAGTCCATGTCGGGTAAGAAAAAGAGAAAACAAAGAGAGAAAGGGTGAAATCTCCAGAGCGACATTTGTTTTAATCCTGACGATTTACATCTTATGACAGGCCTAACCGGCCCCAGCGCGGTTCCCAGGGTGAGAGGATAAGCTAATAAGGTTGAGCCTTTTTCACCTCATTCCCCAAGCCCCTCATGTAGAAGCCCAGTGTGGGTCATGGCGTGATCATGTGACAAAGGTCTGGGCCCTGGCCACTGGGGGGGGAAGGGGGGGGGGGCTGTGGCCAGATATGATATCACTTCAGTTCTAGGCCTGGAGAGGCAACAGCTGGGTCACAACAGTCAGCAAAGCTGATTAGCTAGGTCTCCGGCCCTCTAGCCTTTAAGATCCAGACCCCAGTCTGGGATTATTGTCGATTTACTATGAGGCCAATTAGCTGTTAATAATTCTTGAAGTGAGATACTTCTGATGGCATGTTGTTGCCTTGGATGACTAATGAGGGCACTAAGTCGTCAGAACTCCCTCCTCCCGCCATCTCTGTCACCCTTTAAGCGCAAAAGAGCTTGTTGTGAAGTAGAGAAAAGTACGCGGGCTGCAATTAAAAATCATACTATTCTCAAGTCTTGCTCGGAGGGTAAGTCCGGTCATAAGGTTGTTGGTGATAGGAGCGGAGCTAAATCCATTACCCTTTTATTCTGAGAATCCTCTCCCCAGTTGTGTGTGTTTGAAATTAGTTTAGGGGACATTGGTACAGCACCTCTTAAACTTTAAACCCACAAATAGAAATCCGGTGAGTATTGGTGTGTGTGTGCATCTGTATTGGTGTGTGTGTGCATCTGTATCGGTGTGTGTGTGCATCTGTATCGGTGTGTGTGTGCATCTGTATCGGTGTGTGTGTGCATCTGTATCGGTGTGTGTGTGCATCTGTATCGGTGTGTGTGTGCATCTGTATCGATGTGTGTTCTAACCTGTGCGACGGAGGTCTGGGGGTTCAGCGCTAGGTTCCGGAAGGTTCTGCCTAGGACCCAGTGGAGCTGGGTGAAGAAGGAGCTGTTGTAGGTGATAGTACGGGACGTGGGCTTGGTGGTGTACTGCTTTCCCTGGGTGATCCTCTCCAGCTCGACCTGGGTGTCTCTGAAGTTGGAGCAGTTCCTGTACTCCTCCACTAGACGCTCCTCGATGGTCTGCCTGGAGCCACTCAGCTCCTCAAAGTCAATGTCTAGAAGGGGAGAGAACCGAGAGTCAATACACACTGTTAAAGGTTGGAGACCATCACCCCTTAATTCACCCATGACAACAACCCATTTTTCAATCCATCCCCTTATCCTAAGTGCAAAAGACCCAGATACAAATTCATTGAAGTCCAGTCCGAGATTCGGCTGACTACTCCCATTGTACCAAAACGGTTCCTTCCACAATCCACACCGATAGTGTATTCCTGTCGCTATTAGCATTAGCCGTAGCCTCTCAAAGGCCTACAAATCCTACTGTACCAGTACAGATCAGAGGGTTTTTCACATTGAGCTGATAGGATTAACGGGGGTTATCCAACTGCCTGGCCTCCAGCCTCAGGCCCTGGCTGCAGCATCAGCCGCCCGCTCCCTCCAACCCCTGTCCCTGTCTGGGCAACGCCAAGCCTCCTGCACCCCTAATCTTACTGACCCAGGGGCAGATGTTGTTTGTGTTAGAGCGCTGGGTCCCTTGTTCTTTTACTATGCTGCCAGGGCTCTAAGGCACCTTTCAGGTACTTGCGAGACTTGGACTCATACACTGCACACTGTTTGTTAGTGTGTGTGTGTGTGTGTGTGTGTGTGTGTGTGTGTGTGTGTGTGTGTGTGTGTGTGTGTGTGTGTGTGTGTGTGAAAATGACCTTCTCCCTGAATCTTGTTCATAGCAGTGGCAGTAGAGTCTCCGTTGATGACGTCTAGGAAGAAGTCGGCTGGGTTGTTGTGGGCCTCGCAGGCGTAACCTAGGATACAACAACACATGTGAACATTAGTCTCCCCTATATCAATCTCTATTCTGCTTTGTCCCATTCAGGACTTTTACATCAATCTAACTTCCTTTAGCTTTTAAACAACACATCAACGGTATCTCCTTATTCTTTGTGTGTAGTATTGGTATTGAAGGTTACCTATGTCGGCGAAATAGTCCAGTGCATTCTGGGCCGGCCCATGGTACACCTGTTTGCCGCTAACTAGCAGGGTCAGGGAGTCGAACAGCCGGTAGATGGAGTAACGCGGTTGGTGGATGGACATGATGATGGTGCGTCCCTGATTGGCCATTCTAAAAGGAGATAAGACAATGAAAAAAGGCCTGGAGGTCTACATTTAACAGGGTAGCCAATAAGAAAGGTAGGACATTTAGAGGACAAATGTGGTACAAATTAAACAGGGAAGGGAATAAGAAAAGCATCAAATATGAAATGTAGGATACCTACCACTAACCCCACCCATTAGGAATCAATCGAAATTAAATTAAATGTCTTTCCTTCTTGGAATAGTAGTGCTATACCTTTTGAGCAGCAGCAGGACAGAGTTAGCGGTGCTAGCGTCCAGGCCCGTGGTGGGTTCATCCAAGAAGAGAACAGAGGGGTCGATGATGAGCTCCATGCCGATGTTGGTCCTCTTCCTCTCCCCTCCAGAAATCCCCCGGATCATCTGGGTACCAACCTGGGGAAGAACACAATCACATCACATGATAGCCCTTGGACATCTATCAAATGCTGTATGGTACCACAGCCTTCTATGACATGATAGCCCTCATATGGCCCGACACCTTCAAAATGACATTGGAAGACATTGGTGAGAAGGAAGCAATTTTACTGCATATCTACAATGGGTATACAAAACATTAAGAACACCTGCTCTTTCCATGACACAGACTGACCAGGTAAATCCAGGTGAAAGCTTTGATCCCTTATTGATGTCACTTGTTAAAGCCACTTGAATCAGTGTAGATGAAGGGGAGGAGACAGGTTAATTAAGGATTTCTAGAACTAGAGACAATTGAGAGATGGATTGTGTATATGTGCCATTCAGAGGGTGAATAGGAAAGACAAAAGATGCCTTTGAATGGGGTATGGTTGTAGGCGCACCAGTTTGAGTTTGTCATGAATTGCAACCCTGCTGGGTTTTTCACGCTCAACAGTTTCCTGTGTGTATCAAGAATGGTCCACCACCCAAAAGACATCCAGCCAACTTGACACAACTGTGGGAAGCATTGGAGTCAACATGGGCCAGCATCCCTGTGTGTGTGTGGGGGGGGGGGGGGGTGCAACTCAATATTAGGAAGGTGTTTTGTATACTCAGTGTATATAGTGGAGAGAAAATACTGTGGACGGTTTGATCATAGAGATCCTATTAAACTGCATTTAGTCCTACTCAAATTCAAATTCCTAATTCTATGGATTTGACTCTCACAGGCTCATAAAACTACCATGAATTCAGTCCTGAACAGTCGTCTCAACATTTCCATTCTATGTTACAACGTACCTTAGCGTCAGCCACCTTGGTCAGGCCTAGCTCGGTGATGAGGTCGTTGACCCTGGCGTCCTTTTCTTTCTGGGGCACGGAGCGGGGCAGACGCAGCGCTGCAGAGAATCGCAGGTTCTCCCTCACTGTCAGAGTCCCCATCACCACGTCGTCCTGGTGAGGTCACAGAGACAAAGGTCAGAGGTCACTGACTGGGGTAATATGGTCAGCTTTGAAAAAAGTACTGTAGCTATACTGTTTTTTCCTGCTGTTGGACCCTAGAGTTGTGTTGTACATGTCTCCTTTGAATATGCTCTTCTAACTGCGTCATGGTCTCCGACAATATTTACAACAGGTAGCCAATAGACTTACCTGGACAACATAGCCGGAGAGGCACTTGAAGTTGGGTGGTTGTGGCGCCCCGTCGATCAGCACTTCCCCTGAGAGACCAGAGGGGTCCTTCCTGGCTGCTAGAACGTCCAGGAACCTAACCATAACGTTAGATCAATAATCACTATGGCAACCTGTGGGACCTTTCTTTTTGTAACAAGCAATGTAATGCCTTCAAGATAAACCGTTGTCATCAACAAAATACTCACGAGGACTTTCCACTTCCAGTGGGTCCTAGAATAGCATTTAGACCCGGTCTCATGATGCCACTGCAAGACAACGACAAAACGCAGAAGATATTTTAAGTTGCACTGAAACATTCCACATATTTACCATAATAAACATGTAATCAACACACACTGTGTTACGTCATGTTTTACACCAATGAGAAGTGTAGCACTGTATTCTAAATTATGAAAGACTTACAAAAATCAATAAGAGTATAGGCCTACAGTTCAGTTGCAAATCAGTAAATGGATTTGGATATGTGTACCAACAACTGAGTCATTCATAAGCATTTCAAACTGTTGGACTAATTTGGTAAAATCAAAGCTAGATGAACCTAACATTGAATCAATACCAATAAAAAAGCCGATTAAGGACCAAGAATTATAGGACAGAACTTTTATCATCAAGCGAAATGCTAGATTTATAGCACCTTATGACATGCTTTACGACAGGTTTATAGCACCCATTCAAGTCATGGGCAAAGCATTTTTGTCATCTACTTTCTATACGCGCAATGTTACACAAATGTCTTATCAAACCATTACATACGGCGGCTAAAGTTATCACGCCAGTCCAGCAAGTTTATCAAGTGTCAAGGGCTTGTGGTTTTAACGTGTAAACATTGTCTCTATAGCATAGTCATACACACGGAAGAATCACAAGAGTGACAGAATGAAAAGGAGGAGGTTTGGTTCTCCAATTAACCGATTCAAACAGCACAAAGAATACGCTGACCCCAAAGACCTCCAACAATCTGAGAATGAGTTCTATCTATACCATTGTATAATGGTCCAAAACAAGAATACATAATCAAATGTTGTGATTCCACAAAGAACATTTGCACAATTGGTATAAAAAAAAAGTATCTGTCATATAAAAACAGAATTAAAAAGCTGAATTATAAAGGCTTGTAGTGTGGAATCACGTGACAGCATTTCATTTGGTTCCTTGGCAGCTTGCTCCGCAGTGCATCAAAGAGATTACACGCAAGAAACCATGCTTAATATCATATAATTAACACTAGGGGAAACGGACCAAAACTTGTGTGAAATTATGCATTCCTCCCTGGGAAATGTCCAGTACATTTAATGCCATCAGAAAAAAAAGACATTTGAATGTTCCACTGCACTATTGTTCATTGTGGTCTGAGTATGCGAGCCCTAATCTCAAATGGAGAGGCCTGTATGTTTTGTCAACTTGTGTTAATGATCTCTCTCCCTCTTTTGGTTTCACTTCACTTTCACGCTCTCTCTGACACACACACACACACACACCTAAAACCTCTTCATGAGCATTGGAGAGGCAGCAAACTTAATTCCTATAATTGAGTTAGATCCATCAATGACACTCACAAGCATTCCTAATTTGTTAACACTCCCTTAATTCACTAGTAAAGGGGCAGTGGTAGACAAAAGTAGCCAATTGTCATACTTGAGTAAAAGTAAAGATACCCTAGTAGAAAATGACTCAAGTAAAAGTGAAAGTCACCCAGTAAAATACTACTTGAGTAAAAGGCTAAAGGTATTTGATTTTAAATATACTTTAGTGTCGAAAGTAAATGGAATTGCTCAAATGTACATACGTATCAAAAGTATAAATAATTTCAAATTCCTTATATTAAGCAAACCAGACGGCACAATTTTCTCATTTGTTTGTTGTTGACGGACAGCAGGGGCACACTCCAACACTCAGACATAATTTACAAACAACGCATCTATGTTTAGTGAGTCTGCCAGATCAGAGGCAGTAGGGATGACCAGGGATGTTCTCTTGATAAGTGTATGAATTGGACCATTTTCTTGTCAAAATATAACGAGTACTTTTGGGTGTCAGGAAAAAGGCATGGAGTAAAAGGTACATTATTTTATTTAGGAATGTAGTGAAGTAAAAGTAAAAGTTGGCAAAAATATGTAAAGTAAAGATACCCTCAAAAATGACTTAAGTAGTACTTTAAAGTATTTTTACTTAAGTACTTTACACCACTGTAAAGGGGTGTGGTGGTGGGCAGGAATACACTGAGGCTGTACCAAAAAAGACAAGCAAACAGGCACAGAGCGAGAAAGAGGGGAATCTGCCAATAAGTCCACATCGAATTAGCTTCATGATCACCAAATGTAATTGGGTGGTCAAAGTGTATATTAACTTCAGGTCCACTAGCATTTCAGCGTGTGTGTGTGTTATTGTAGCTAGTTATTGAGTATTTTTACAAGCACAGTAATAATTTGATATTAAACTGATGAATGGCAGTAGGCAGATTATGCAATAGCCATGTAAACACCTTACTCTGCTTATCTTAAATCGGCGTACGGTCAAAATCAAAGTAAGCATATGCCAATAAAAAAAACAGGTTTTCTGAGCAATCGTTTGAATTATTAGGACATGTAAACACCTTAATCTGCGTTCCAGCGGTGTATTTGATCTGCGCATGTGCCAGCACCAGCCGAGTGAGCCTCCCTCTTTAGCGCGAGTGAAGTGAGTTTGGAACAACTGAATGTATGAGTCTTAGAAGTAGTTTTCACATACAAACTTTATATGTCCCAACTCAGAATCAAATATGCTTCCAAAAAAATAACATGGGCGCTGTGGTTGACGCTTTTATCCAAAGGGACCTACAGTCATGTGTGCATACATTTTTCATATGGGTGGCCCCAGTGGGAATCAAACCTTTATCCTTAGCGTTGCAAGCTCCATGCTCTACCAACTGAGCCACACAGGACTGTGTGTGTGTGTGTGTGCACGCATGTGATCAAACTCACTTTAATCATCCAATAGTCAATTAGTATCACTACAACTTGTGCGTTTGGGCATGTTTCAAGGTGGAAGCCTGTGTGTAGAATACATGAGAGTGTGTGTGCATCTTTGAAAGTGTGTGTTTGTCTGCTTGTGTCTGTGTGTACATGAGACCAAAGGATCCACTAACTCCACTCACTTGAGGTCCACCAGTATCTCCCTGGCAGTGTTCTTCCTCTTGCAGAGCGGTCCAGTCTTCAGCTTCACCTTGTACTGGATGCTGTGGAAGCTGACCGTGGAGCCCCGGGGCTGCAGCTTGTTCAGCTCCACCATGGTGCTGCTGGTTATGACCTTGGTCCTGGGCGTCCCGTTGGTGGACGTGACGTCTTCAGTCATGGCGACGCTGATGTGATTGGCTCGATCGGTCATTATCTGCAGGGGTGAGACCTGTGGGGATTGGTCAAGGGATGGGTCTGAAATTGATACACTATTTTCCTCGTGTAGTGCACTACTCAAATCAAATGTTATTGATTGCGTGCACATACTTTGCAGATGTTATCACAGGTGCAGGGAAATGCTTGTATTTCTAGCTCAGACAGTGCAGAAATACCTAATAATACACACAAATCCCTCAAAATAAAAATAAATGTATTAAGAAATATCATGACGAGCAAGTCAGAGTCCGGAATATAAATATCTATGTATATGATGGTGTGTATATACATTATGGACAATATATGAATAGAAAAGGTGTGTACAGCAGTAATTACAGTGTCTTGCGAAAGTATTCGGCCCCCTTGAACTTTGCGACCTTTTGCCACATTTCAGGCTTCAAACATAAAGATATAAAACTGTATTTTTTTGTGAAGAATCAACAACAAGTGGGACACAATCATGAAGTGGAACGACATTTATTGGATATTTCAAACTTTTTTAACAAATCAAAAACTGAAAAATTGGGCGTGCAAAATTATTCAGCCCCCTTAAGTTAATACTTTGTAGCGCCACCTTTTGCTGCGATTACAGCTGTAAGTCGCTTGGGGTATGTCTCTATCAGTTTTGCACATCGAGAGACTGACATTTTTTCCCATTCCTCCTTGCAAAACAGCTCGAGCTCAGTGAGGTTGGATGGAGAGCATTTGTGAACAGCAGTTTTCAGTTCTTTCCACAGATTCTCGATTGGATTCAGGTCTGGACTTTGACTTGGCCATTCTAACACCTGGATATGTTTATTTTTGAACCATTCCATTGTAGATTTTGCTTTATGTTTTGGATCATTGTCTTGTTGGAAGACAAATCTCCGTCCCAGTCTCAGGTCTTTTGCAGACTCCATCAGGTTTTCTTCCAGAATGGTCCTGTATTTGGCTCCATCCATCTTCCCATCAATTTTAACCATCTTCCCTGTCCCTGCTGAAGAAAAGCAGGCCCAAACCATGATGCTGCCACCACCATGTTTGACAGTGGGGATGGTGTGTTCAGGGTGATGAGCTGTGTTGCTTTTACGCCAAACATAACGTTTTGCATTGTTGCCAAAAAGTTCAATTTTGGTTTCATCTGACCAGAGCACCTTCTTCCACATGTTTGGTGTGTCTCCCAGGTTGCTTGTGGCAAACTTTAAACAACACTTTTTATGGATATCTTTAAGAAATGGCTTTCTTCTTGCCACTCTTCCATAAAGGCCCGATTTGTGCAATATACGACTGATTGTTGTCCTATGGACAGAGTCTCCCACCTCAGCTGTAGATCTCTGCAGTTCATCCAGAGTGATCATGGACCTCTTGGCTGCATCTCTGATCAGTCTTCTCCTTGTATGAGCTGAAAGTTTAGAGGGACGGCCAGGTCTTGGTAGATTTGCAGTGGTCTGATACTCCTTCTATTTCAATATTATCGCTTGCACAGTGCTCCTTGGGATGTTTAAAGCTTGGGAAATCTTTTTGTATCCAAATCCGGCTTTAAACTTCTTCACAACAGTATCTCGGACCTGCCTGGTGTGTTCCTTGTTCTTCATGATGCTCTCTGCGTTTTTAACGGACCTCTGAGACTATCACAGTGCAGGTGCATTTATACGGAGACTTGATTACAGACAGGTGGATTGTATTTATCATCATTAGTCATTTAGGTCAACATTGGATCATTCAGAGATCCTCACTGAACTTCTGGAGAGTTTGCTGCACTGAAAGTAAAGGGGCTGAATAATTTTGCACGCACAATTTTTCAGTTTTTGATATGTTAAAAAAGTTTGAAATATCCAATAAATGTCGTTCCACTTCATGATTGTGTCCCACTTGTTGTTGATTCTTCACAAAAAAATACAGTTTTATATCTTTATGTTTGAAGCCTGAAATGTGGCAAAAGGTCGCAAAGTTCAAGGGGGCCGAATACTTTCGCAAGGCACTGTATATAGGATGAGCCTTGACTAGAATACAGTATATACAAATGAAATGGGTAAAACAGTATGTAAACATTATTAAAGTGACCAGTCTTCAATGACTATGTACATAGTGCAGCAGTCTCGAAGGTGCGGGGTTGAGTATCAGGTGGTAGTCGGCCAGTAACAGTGACTAAGGTTCAGGGCAGGGTGCTGGACAGAGGCCGGCTAGTGGTGACTATTTAATAGTCTGATGGCATGGAGATAGAAGCTATTTTTCAGTCTCTTGGTCCCAGCTTTGATGCACCTGTACTGTCTCGGGTGGCTGAGGTCCTTTATGATCTTCTTGGCCTTCCTGTGACACCGGGCGCTGTAGATGTCTTGTAGGGTAGGCAGTGTAGAGAGCCCTGCGGTTGCGGACGGTGCAATTGCTGTACCAGGAGGTGATACAGCCTGACAGGATGCTCTCAATGGTGCATCTGTAGAAGTTTGTGAGGGTCTTAAGGTCCAAGCCGTTGGGTCTTAGGGGCTGTTGCGTCTTCTTCCCCACACTCTCTGTGTGGATGAACCATTTCAGGTTGTCAGTGATGTGCACACCGAGGAACTTGATGCCTTCCACCCTCTCCACTGCTGCCCTGTCGGGGTGGATGGGGGTGTGCTCTCTCTGCTGTCTCCTGAAGTCCACGATCAGCTCCTTCGTTTTGTTGACGTTGAGGGAGGGGTTATTTCCCTGGCACCACTCCCCTCACCTCCTCCCTGTAGGTTGTCTCATCGTTGTTGGTAAATCAGGCACACCACTGTTGTGGCATCTGCAAACTTGATGATTGAGTTACTTCTGAGCAAAGTGATTCTGGTCAAAAGAAGTGCACTACTGTATGGAGAATAAATAGGGTGTCACTTAATTTGAGATTTAGTGGATAAATAGAAGGACTTTTAATGTGTTTTATTGATGCATTTAGGACATACTTTGGTGTATGAATCTGAGAGCTTCAAGTAAGGGAGGGATATACTGTAGAGACAAACTTCAGACTTCTAGGAAGAGTGATGTGCATTTATCATTACGCAATACATTTAGATGTGGAGAAGTGGAAACATTGGACACATTGTCTGCATATCTGAGCACATTTAATTAGGATCCGTCTAAATGAATGTCATGCGACCTTTGCGGTGGACTGGTACATAGAGAGAAAGAAGCTTGAGAGACGGAGAGAGAAGCTCGAGAGACGGAGAGAGAAGCTTGAGAGATGGAGAGAGAAGCTCGAGAGAAGGAGAGAGAGGCTCGAGAGACGGAGAGAGAAGCTCAAGAGAGAGAAAGAGAGAGAAGCGCTCCAGAGAGAAGCAATAGAGAAGCTAGAGTGAGGAGAGACACCCAATCGCTTTCAAATGCAGTTATTAATACATTATTCCACTCTAAATACCTCTGCTCTGGGATAGGCTTGTTGAAGACAAATTAACCCGAATAATTGAATCTATTTAATCCTATAGGAATGTATAGACACTGGAAAACAGTATACTCGTCCAGTGAGCAGACCTGCGTTGACATTTAGTTAGTTGAACCACTTTCCACATGTACATTCATTGTGCTTTTCTTTTCTTTTTTACCACACTCTCAGCATAATTGTTACAAATGTATATCATAGCCTAGACTAATTAAAAATGATATATTCATGTTTTACCATGACTGAAGATAGCCATGCACATTTATAAGCCAAGTCTTTTTTATTGACTTTTCTGTCACAAAAAGATTAAGCAGGACAGGACACATTAGTCCCATGAAGACGAATAATCGTAGGCCTTCTTGGAAATATGATTTCTGAATGGTTTGAATGGGTGACCCTAACGGTTCAACTGGGAATGCAATGCATGGATGACTAAGTAACGTTAGGTTGTTTCTGCGTGAAAAAAAAGTATGTAGCCTTCATTTCATAGACGTAAAGTAAACAACAATATTTTATTGTACAAAAATGCTAAAATAACTCAATGTTTTATTTTACCAAACACGCATGCACTGGAGTGCGTCATTTACAAAAACTTGAACAAAATTGAATCATTGTCTGGAACTAAAATATCATCGGCGCCCGCTATTTTTTATATAATACTAGCATGTATAAGCAGGATGTTACTAAAGAATTCACCAGGAGGATCACGTCACCGTTATGCATGGCATTTAGCCTCCAAATGATGTAGCAAATTTAGCCGAAAATAAAATATATCCCATCTGAAAATATCATGCAAAACGGATACATACCCGCCTGTAAACTTTGAAATTTCTACAGTCCTCTCCAGTCTTGTACTAGAAAAGACCGAACCAAACCACGCGTGTGACCAACGATCCGCTTTGGCCAATGAATTTATACTACCGGTGTTGAATAAGAGAAGCGGCTATGGAGAAATCTCAATACATACTCTTCGCGTCATCTCTCCTCGGTCTCCTTCTCAAAACCCATTGGAGGAGAAGGTCAGAGGGGCGGGACCTCTGGCTTTCTCATCCAATGGGTTTTAAGAAGGAGGCGAGGAGAGAGGACGCGAGGATATATACTTGAGATCTTTCCTATGACAGTATGGGCGCCTCCCAAACCGAGCCATGCAGTTAAATTGTGCAAAGCGTGTGCATGAATGGTTCAACCAGGACATTGGCAAATAAGCATGGGCAAATAAGCAATTCTTAATTATTGCCTCATTTAAAAAAATAAAAAAACTATCTTTCAATTGCTCTCATTCGTATCTAGAGCACAACCCCAATGATTGAGATCATCTCCAAACTGATATTTCAGGACTATGAATTACATTTAATTTAAGTGGATTTCAATAGAAAATTAAATAAATTGAAAGGACTGTATAAAAATATAACACAATTCCTAACCTAACCTAATCAGGTAAAACTCCGGACCTTAAATGGTATGACGTAATTAATCTGTTGTAAAAAGGTTTCATATGGGCTATGATGGGACCAGAGTTTTCCTAATCATGTCAAATGTTGTTTTTTTAACTCCTGGCCTTGACGAGGATGGAAACCCTGTCAAACTACAGCAATCTTGTATTTGTTCATATGAATTATACATGAATTACGTTTTAAAGGACTAGGGGGGTTCCCAGACACAGAGAAAGCAACATGATTGGACAATAAAACGCACATGGCTGAGCTTGCTTTGTGCAGGTTTGCATCGTGTTGTACTGCCCAATTGCAGGCCTAATTAAAAATGTATAAACAGTCTATATAACAGCTATTGTGTTTATTCATTCCCGTTAATCATTTTGGATCGAGAAAGTATAGATAGCCTAGTCAGCCCAGGTTTTAATATAAACCAAATGTAATCCCATTCACGTTCTCACAAACAAATGGGCTATACATATACAACGTTTAAAACTGCTTCGTTTACCCTGGCCAAGAGGGACAGGGCGCATAGTAGGCTAACAGATGCTGCTGTTAGCCCAATCTAGAGTTGATCAGACCGAAAAATAGTATCGTTTCCATGCAATACGTCATGTCAGATCGCTAATGTTTAGGTATTAAGAATTCTACATTTTTGTAACCGTTTTTTCTTGTGTCGACATTTATGTAACAGTTTCTGCTTGTGTAGGGGGAGTGATGTGTTATCAAGCTTGCTAAATACCAGAGGAAAGTAGAGAGCGCGCCTTGAGCTATCGCGCGACCTGCGATTTTCGTGAATCAAGACACGCAAAGCGCTGCAGCAGCACTCCGATATGAAGGACATAAAAATGGTGTGTGAGTTGACAAATCGTTTGAATGCTAAGCGTCGATATATTTTATTAAACTAAATCAGTTGCTTCTACACTTGATTAAAAAATGCTGTGATAAATACCGCCTCCCCCTCGCCACAAGTTTTCCTGTCCCCCTGACTGCTGTAGGTCTCTACATATCATTCTAAGTAGTCTATATATTGTTGGTGTATATAGGCAAAGATTGCATTTGGATTACTTATACAGTGTTATTTGGGTTGTCAACTGGATTCGTTCTGACGGTCGTGATTTCTTGTTTTTATGATTATTTATGTTGACCTACTTGTTAGACATTTTTGCTGCATTGTTAGGCGCTATAGTAACACAAGCATTTCCCTGCACCCTCTAACATTTGCTGCTGGGAAGCAATCACTTCAAAACATTTCAGTAATCACACACATACTCAATTATATCTTTCATAAAAACAAAACAACATATTTCTATTCTACACTTCCTAAACAAACACACCCAGAGTATCACATACCAATATACGTAAAATATGTCTGGAACGCAGTCCTTCACAGTCAACACCATAAACTAGTAATGGCAAAGGCCCAACTATGTTGACTCAGGGTAACACCTCATACTTTGCTCAGGACAGACCACAGCTGTCTCTTTAGAGAAGAGGAAAGGTGACGGATGACAATTCATGCTAATACACATTGAGAAAACAAGCAGAGAGAGCTGGAGTCACCAGTTTGTCGGCATTATGAATCAAATCAAATGTATTTATATAGCCCTTCGTACATCAGCTGATATCTCAAAGTGCTGTACAGAAACCCAGCCTAAAACGTCAAACAGCAAGCAATGCAGGTGTAGAAGCACGGTGGCTAGGAAAAGGAGTAAATGTCAGTTGGCTTTTCATAGCCGATCATTAAGAGTATCTCTACCACTCCTGCTGTCTCTAGAGAGTTGAAAACAGCAGGTCTGGGACAGGTAGGACGTCCGGTGAACAGGTCAGGATTCCATAGCCGCAGGCAGAACAGTTGAAATTGGAGCAGCAGCACGGCCAGGTGGACTGGAGACAGCAAGGAGTCATCATGCCAGGTAGACCTGAGGCATGGTCCTAGGGCTCAGGTCCTCCGAGAGAGAGAGAGAAAAAAAGAGAGGATTAGAGAGAGCATACATAAATTCACACAGGACAAGACAGAAGTACTCCAGATATAACAAACTGACCCTAGCCCCCTGACACATAAACTACTGCAGCATAAATACTGGAGGCTGAGACAGGAGGGGTCAGAAGACACTGTGGCCCCATCCGATGATACCCCCGGACAGGGCCAAACAGGAAGGATATAACTCCACTCACTTTGCCAAAGCACAGCCCCCACATCACTAGAGGGACATCTTCAATCACCAACTTACCATCCTGAGACAAGGCCGAGTATAGTCCACAAAGATCTCCGCCACGGCACAACCCAAGGGGGGGCACCAACCCAGACAGGAAGATCACATCAGTGACTCAACCCACTCAAGTGACGCACCCCTCCTAGGGACGGCATGAAAGAGCACCAGTAAGCCAGTGACTCAACCCTTGTAATAGGGTTAGAGGCAGATAATCCCAGTGGAAAGAGGGGAACCGGCCAGGCAGAGACAGCAAGGGCGGTTCGTTGCTCCAGAGCCTTTCCGTTCACCTTCACACCCCTGGGCCAGACTACACTCAATCATATGACCCACTGAAGAGATGAGTCTTCAGTAAAGACTTAAAGGTTGAGACCGAGTCTGCGTCTCTTACATGGGTAGGCAGACTGTTCCAAAAAAATTGAGCTCTATAGGAGAAAGCTCTGCCTCCAGCTGTTTGCTTAGAAATTCTAGGGACAATTAGGAGGCCTGCGTCTTGTGACCGTAGCGTACGTGTAGGTATGTACGGCAGGACCAAATCAGAGGGATAGGTAGGAGCAAGCCCATGTAATGCTTTGTAGGTTAGCAGTAAAACCTTGAAATCAGCCCTTGCCTTGACAGGAAGCCAGTGTAGGGAGGCTAGCACTGGAGTAATATGATCAAATATTTTGGTTCTAGTCATGATTCTAGCAGCCGTATTTAGCACTAACTGAAGTTTATTTAGTGCTTTATCCGGGTAGCCGGAAAGTAGAGCATTGCAGTAGTCTAACCTAGAAGTAACAAAAGCATGGATTAATATTTCTGCATAATTTTTGGACAGCTCGTTTCTGATTTTTGCAATGTTATGTAGATGGAAAAAAGCTGTCCTTGAAACAGTCTTGATATGTTCGTCAAAAGAGAGATCAGGGTACCAGAGTAACGTCAAGGTCCTTCACAGTTTTATTTGAGACGACTATACAACCATTAAGATTAATTGTCAGATTCAACAGACAGCTCTCTCACGACATCACGTATCTCAGTAGCCAAGACCAGGGGGGACCCAGGGTGCGTATTTGTACCCGTAGTGTGTGTGTGTTTGTGACTTATTTCTGGTTTGCTTTTTATGTGGTTGTGTAAACATGGGCTTAACTGATAAGAGAAAAGGGAGGGTAAGGTATCAGAAAGTAAATACTTCCCAGTTACAGTCGGAAATCATCAATCAAGTCATAATTGGTTTCATAACGCCAGATTATGAAAATGATGAAACAGTCCATCAGCATTTCATAACATTTTGAAAAAAGACAAATAAAATAAAATAAATCTGTTTCCCCATCAAATTGTTGTTGATATTTAAATTCGGAACAAATTCATCAAGTAAAAATATATATATTTTACTAGAGACTCTGATGATTGTATCAAAATTTATTGGATACAGGTGTAAACAGTAGTGAAACGCTTACTCGCTAACTCTCCTCGACAATTAAGTACAATATCAATATCAATCAAGAATCAAATGCCAAATAAAAAGTCAAAAATAACAAGTAGTAAATAAAGTTGAAGGTGAAAAAAGCAGTTAAAAACTCTGAGATGTTTTATATACAGTAGGATTTATAAAATATTCTATGTCAAATTATGATGACTGTTATACAAGAGTAAAGTGAGACATGACTTGGGTTTCTCTGTATACATCAATGATGTTGCTCTTGCTGCTGGTGATTCTCTGATCCACCTCTATGCAGACGACACCATTCTGTATACTTCTGGCCCCTCTTTGGACACTGTGTTAACTAACCTGCAGACGAGCTTCAATACCATACAACTCTCCTTCCGTGGCCTCCAACTGCTCTTAAATGCAAGCAAAACTAAATTCATGCCTTTCAATCGATCGCTGCCCGCACCTGCCCGCCCGTCCAGCATCACTACTCTGGACGGTTCTGACTTAGAATATGTGGACAACTACAAATACCTAGGTGTCTGGTTAGACTGTAAACTCTCCTTCCAGACTCACATTAAGCATCTACAATCCAAAATGATATCTAGAATCGGCTTCCTATTTCGCAACAAAGCCAGTTCTCTGCTACCAATGACTGGAATTAATTGCAAAAATCACTGAAGCTGGAGACATATCTCCCTCACTAACTTTAAGCATCAGCTGTCAGAGCAGCTTACCGATCACTATACCTGTACATAACCCATCTGTAAATAGCCCACCCAACTATCTCATCCCCATGTTATTTTTAGTTGTTGTTGCTCCTTTGCACCCCAGTGTCTCTACTTGCACATTCATCTTCTGCACATCTATCACTCCAGTGTTTAATTGCTAAATTGTAATTATTTCACCACTATTACCTCCCTAATCTTACTACATTTGCACACACTGTATAGACTTGTCTATTGTGTTATTGACTGTATGTTTGTTTATCCCATGTGTAACTCTGTGTTGTTTGTGTCACACTGCTTTGCTCTATCTTGGCCAGGTCGCAGTTGTAAATTAGAACTTGTTCTCAACTGGCTTACCTGGTTAAATAAAGGTGAAAAAAAGAAAAAAGTAGTTTACATAAAGTTATAATGATAATAATAATAATGCAAGGTAACACAACAAATAGCAAGAGGGGTGATACAATCTATTTAATTGACAAAAGGATACAGCAGGTGTAGAAAACAGTTGTTTAGTGGAGATATTCTATATTTGGTCCAAAGTGCAAGGGATATGCAAGAGGCACTCCCTGACAAAACAAACCAGAATTTCCATGAGCATTCGTGAGACTGACTGATGCATGCGTGCATACATGAGGCGAGCCCGCACGCCAATGTACACCATAGCTAGAAGCGTTACCACCCACATCAACTTTGATACACATCTGAAGACTGCATGAGGGCACAGGTGAATGTGAACTTCCATAACCTACAGATGTAGGATCTTAATGTGAACTATATTGGTCAGAGCAAAAAAATATCTGTAGATATTAGCTGGCCAAAAGTAGGCTACATGAAAAGTGCAATACTGTTAATATAACAGTGTGTTAGTGATTTACATAAATTCCCTGAAAATACACACTAAGTTCATCTGCATTTCCTAAGGTGTAGGAAAATTCTCAGCAACAAAAGTGATCAAATTAAGATACACTTGTAGGATGAGATTACGTAATACAATTTCAGACAACTTCTGAGAAACTGATGGTTGAGGTTGTCCGATTCCTTTTTCCAGGTACAGCAGCTGCTCTTGACTATAGATTTCAACCTGCTCGTTTCTCCTACCGCCCATAGTTTCTCGTCAAGAGATTCCTACCTCCAATGGTTCCAATCGACACTCATGTCACTTGCTACAATAGTGCCATCTACTGGACAATAACGTTGGAAAATGTACACAAATGAAGATTACATTTTTTTATTTCATTATTTATTTGGATAAATATTCAACTGTCGACCACCTGGACATCAACGGCATGCGAGAATAGGAGTGACAGTCCATTAAGTCAGTGTTGACAGTACAACATGTACTAGAGCTAGACAGAAGAGTTGATAGGAATAGGCACACACAGGTTCAGCTGAATATGGTTTCATACACTACAGCAGGGTTATTGTCATTGTTGAACATAGACTGTACAAACAACATGAAAACAGCTCCAAGTGATTTTAATTTAAGAAAGGTTTGCAATCATGTTTTAGTCAAACATATTCTTGCGGTCAATTTGCAGACTATGAATTATTTGTAATTATGTTCCACCCCCCCCACGTTAACAATCAGCCCCCAGCTGAATCTAGTTGATGATCCCTGCACTACAGTATACAACATGAACAATCTGAAGTAAAATACAGACTTAATAAAACCAACAAACATGTAGGAAGGCTGGTGAGATACTTAGTATTCAAGATTTTAGTTATGAGAACTCAGAGGAAACTAATACTCATTACAAACAGAGGATAAATAAATGTTCACATCGTGAGAGAATGGACAAACATAAACTGTCTACGAGGAAAAGCTAATGGTGGATAGGTACATTCATGGATTGTAGATGATCACATTAACGGTAATATTTAACAGTATAGCTGTTACATGGACATAAGTATTCCTGACTTGGATAGACAGCAACAAAATACAACTGTGGCTTTAATGTACATCAACGCAGCGTTACATTATTTATAACAACCTGGAAGCACCATAAGTGAGATATCCATGCGAATTACAGTCAAGTTGTGGTTAGCTTGGATCCCTGTTTGTGCTCTATTTTTACATCAAGTTGTTCTACAAATTCTTGCATTTGAGTCACTGACGGCATTTTAATACAGACATTCACATTTCACATATTTGTTGGTTAGCTGTCTCCTTTGTTCATTGTTGCATATAAAGGTTCCCTATGAAAAAGCATATTTGATTACAAGTGCAATACAAGTGATATTTTAGCCAAATCATTTCAACAACTAGAGGGACAAACTATAAAATAGTAAGTGAGCAATTTTAGATTTCCTTCTAAAAAATGTAATATATTTCAACTGTAACACTTAAAAATAGTACACTGACGGTTTTCCTGCAATCAAAACATATACATAAATATAACTATGTACAAAACTCACAAAATACAAATGACTTCTGTACCCAAGTTGAGAACATCTTAAATGACTGTATGGTTATCAGATATACACCATTTTACACTTTTTTCTGTTGTTCCAAGTCCCTATCACCAAAATAAACAAAGGCTCTCCCGCGTTAAGTTGTTCGACCTGTTTGTTGTCAATAAAGATACTCTTTTGGAATGCTATGGGTTGAAGTCGTTTTCGAGCCTAACGACCATGAACTGTGTTTACACTAAACTACTAAGTACCATTAGAACACAGCTCAATATATATTCTCTATAGCTTTACCTCAAAGTGATGCTCCAAAGCCTTCGCATAATTTCACCCAGTAGTTTTGAAAGAAGTGATCACGAGCCAAAACGGATCACTGAAGATTGTTCACAATTGTGAACAAAGTCATCATACAATATGTTACAAATTTCTAAGTGCTTTAAGATCTAGGACTGCATCTTTAAGGCTTGTGCAACTGGGGCATCAATGCATTCTGTGGCTCCCGAGGGCCCAATATGATTGTAGAACAGGGAGAACTAACACATTACATTCCATACTGCATGTGCCCATCTATTACAAGACTTTGGGCTTTTGCCATCATTTGGCTGGCTCTCTTTCTGTGTATTACAGTATCTACACACAGCTTTTCCTTCTACCATGCTGAAATTATAGAAACGCAGAGATTCAAATAGTGGTCCTTTAACACGTCTTGACTGCAGTGCGTGTGAGTGTTTTCCTATTAGACGGATATGAATTTGTACATATTGGTCAATCATAACCCTGTACTATAAGCAGCGCCTTACTGTACCCAAAATCCCCATTCTGAGAAGTTTGTCCTGAACTCAATACTGACAAGTGCTTCACGCGAAGAGACGACAGACTAAAACTGTTGCTCAGAACAAAACAAAGCAGCACCACAGCACAGTGATATCCACTAACAAGTACAGCGGATGAACTAGACGCATTGAAACAAATTAGTTCAACATCACCAGGAAATTAAAAAAAAGTGCGTTGTTGATTTCTCAGAATAACTTCCTACCAAAAACATTCTCCATGACATGCAAGTAAGAAGCACTTTCCCCCAAGTTTTCACAGACAAAGCTAATTAACGTCTGGTTTGCCTTACTTGGCACAATGCAAACTCACTTACACACAATGAAGAATAAGGTAAGTTCTTAGGCTTCAAGCTCCCACCAAGTCGTTGGCTTTCTACTGCAACCTTGTTTGCGTCCAAAATGGCACCTAATTCCCTATGTAGGGCACTACGTTTGGCGGTCAAAAGTAGTGCACTACATAGGGAATAGGCAGCGATTTTGGAGGAAGTGAAAAGGACGTGTTCCTTGTGAAGTGCACATAATGAGTCAAAAGCCTTTCTGTAGAACAGGCTCAAAACTACGGGATTATTATCTGTAAAATGGCATGTCATTGTTCCTAAGGCATCGGTTCTTGGTTAGCTGTGCTTTTCCCCTGTATGTCTTGAACTGGCCCGCCCTGTGTGGAGACTATTGCACATCGATAAGGTCCACAGGAATCTCCCTCCCCTTTCCCTTTAAGTCTGCTTCGATCAAAGTTATCCATAACCACAGAGCTCAGATCAGATTACGCCCCCCCCAGCCCTAACCTTCACCAGTAGGGGTGGAAAACATAAACTGACACTAGATTAGTGTCTAGGGGTAACTTCGTACTAATGACTACCCGGGTCCACCTGTTTAGGCCCAGCGGCCGCTGGACACGAAGCTGCGGCTGAAGGAGTAGCTGGTCTCTGAGTTCTTCTGTTTCCCCCAGGCTCCGAAGGGAACCACGATAATGGTGCTGTTGTCCTCTGAGCCATACTGAAGCGCCTAGGAGAGAAGAGACACCGCCACCAATAATGAACATTTGTCTCAATGTTTAACTGCTTCTTTAAATAACCAGGGGACATATTTATTTGACAATCCATTGAGGTTATTATACAGTTCCATATAGCTCCTTTGAACTCATTCATTTGCTAAATTTACATTACATATCTCTGCTTCAACAATTTCAAAAATCACTGCTGCTCTTTGGGATAGATGTTACCCCTGCACCCTAAGTCAGTGTTTCCTAAACTCAGTCCTTGGGACAGCAAAGGGGTGCACGTTTTGGTTTCTGCCCTAGCACTACACAGCTGATTCAAATAACCAACTAATCATCAAGTTTTGATCATTTCAATTAGCTGTGGGAAAAAAACAAAACGTGCACCCCTTGGGATCCGGAGGACTGAGTTTGGGAAAAGCTGCCCTAGGGGCTGTGGTGGCTCAAAGTGACCACTCTACCTGCTCTGAGATCCTCTGGGCGGCCTCTTTGGGGTCGTGGCACTGGTTGATGACATCACAGATCTCCTGGCTGTTCATGATGAAGTTTATGCCATCTGTGGTCAGCGCCAGGAACGAGTCGTGGACGTGATGCAGCTAGAAACAAATTAAGTTAATACCTTATTGCCAGACATCTACAAACAGACCATGACACAAGCCAGAGACTAAGCCAGACAGTCTCCAGTGATAAAGAGGAAACACATTTGCCCTTCGGAGCTTAATATGTCACTGTTCTGAGCACCCGCAGGCTAAAGACGTGATCAACCCTGACAAGATGACCCAAACACCTCAGGGGCAAAAATGACCCAAACACCTCAGGGGCAAAAATGACCCAAACACCTCAGGGGCAAAAATGACCCAAACACCTCAGGGGCAAAAATGACCCAAACACCTCAGGGGCAAAAATGACCCAAACACCTCAGGGGCAAAAATGACCCAAACACCTCAGGGGCAAAAATGACCCAAACACCTCAGGGGCAAAAATGACCCAAACACCTCAGGGGCAAAAATGACCCAAACACCTCAGGGGCAAAAATGACCCAAACACCTCAGGGGCAAAAATGACCCAAACACCTCTGGGGCAAAAATGACCCAAACACCTCAGGGGCAAAAATGACCCAAACACCTCAGGGGCAAAAATGACCCAAACACCTCAGGGGCAAAAATGACCCAAACTGAGTGACAGACACTGGCTAATTCCAACCTATTCCTCATACAGTGGACTACTTTTGTCCAGCCCTGTGTGGATCTGGTCAAAATGAATGCACTAAATTAGGTTCTGGTAGAGCTGGGCGATATGGACAAAAATCCATATGAATGCACCGAATTTTCACAATAACAATAAATTGGATGATAAGTTTATAACAATGTGCACCAGTTATTTATTTTTTTTTTTACATTACCCTTAAAACTACTACTTTCAATGTTGTGGCCATCACTGTCCCGTTAGCAATAGCCCATATTAGCAGAGTTATTTTATTTCAAACGTCATATTCCTCTAGTAACGGCTACTTATCGTTATTATCAATATCAGTAACATGTCAGAAATGGTCGGTATCGATAATTGTCCGTTTTTCTTCCCAGCTCTAGGTCCAGGTCAAAAGTAGTGCACTTCATAGGGAATAGAGTGTAATTTGAGATGTATACACTCTGATACTGCACAGTAGATCATTTCTCTGAGGTGGTGACAGCAGACACTCACTGATATTCTCTTGGTCTCTGGCTCGGCAATCACCCCGGTGCTCTTGAGGTCAAAGTCCCCGATGGCGCGTGTCATGGCTAACCTGCCGTTGACATGGGGCTGCCCCAGACTGTTCCAGGTCACCCAGCCACCGCTCTTCTTTATTCTGGAGGTAGAGACAGACAGACAAGTGGTTTTAAAGCACGGGAGAGGGCTCTTAAATGACTTACATAGAATTGTTAAAACTTACAGTAAAATCTTAATCCATAGTAGTTAACACATTTCTATTAGTGTCTAATGTGATGGATAAAACATGCCTCCTGTGACTCCCAACCTTACAGCTACCAACAAATGAATATCAGATCAAGTCTTTCTCAAGCCTGGATATCTGCCGTACCTCTCCTTCTCGTCTTTCCTCTCGGGGGTGTGGTCCGAGGTGAGTTTGAGGGCCTTGGCCTTGCGGCAGAGCATGGCGCGGCTGTCCCCCACGCTGCCCACCACCAGCTCTATACCGTCCCTCAGCAGGGCCACCGTGGCCGTGGAGCCAGCGCTCACCACTACAAAACCAGGAAGTAGAGGGAAACAAGTCAGGGGGGTAAACACATCTGAAGACCACACACACTCTACACAACTGTAAGGCCAGACACACACAGATAACAAGAAACACACAGAGCTGATTATGGTCAACTTGTTTCTCAAAACACACAATGAATTATTCAGATACATGCTCAAAATGTATTCTCACACATTCACAGCATAGGTGGCACGTGTCATACTCACACACACTCACGAGTCATACTCCACAACATGAGAACATAATGGAGGGGGAGGTTACTAGTCTAACAAAAGGGATGGCTGAAGAGAGACAGAGAGTCAGACAGACATGCATGTCACACTGTTTTAGGGTTACAGAAACAGAATGAGAGCAACTACAATACAGTCAGTGGAACTTTGGATCTCTGACCAGTGGTGTCATACAAAAATGTCAGAGTTACAATGAGTGAACTAATATAGAGTCCTATATACAGTGTACTGGCCCATGGCAGAATACAGGAAGCAGCAGTGACAGATAGCGCTTCTCAGGACTATCATCATGGTGATCAAATCTATAGGTGAGAGCTCTAGCTAATGCCTCTTTCAATAATTAAGTGTATAACACCTCAAATTTCACGACTAAGTTTCTATGTGTCATGTTTTGTACACACGGTGATTTGTGTTTTGTTCCCTCTTGGGTGTCCTTAGCAACCATTTGCATGGTAACATCCTACAGTTTCTGACTTTACAATGACCCTTATACAGCTGTTCAAATCAACTTGTGTGAGAGAAATAGAAAAGGAGAGAGGAGAGAGAAAGATGAGGAACCTTCCAGTAGTCCAGGATAGGACCCGCTGGACTCTCCATTATCTAGCCCCCCTTCTCCTTCCAAAAAGGTGCCTGGTGCCTCCAGCTCTTAGCTGGCTCCGCTGCTGTCGTAAATAACATGCACACACACACACACAGGGCATATTGGGACATTTCACGCCGTCTGTGGCCGACATTTTGGCCACACACTCAAGCTAAACTGATTGACTGTCACCATCTTGGCAATTAAACTAGGTCTTTCTCAGAGAAAACGGGCAACATTCTATGATTGCTAACATCTGGGTCTCCAGGCGACCTTCACAAAAGAAAATGGCTGCCAAAGGAACTGAAGGTAAACTTGATCCAGTAGCTTGGAAGGGTGCATGCACTACAAGAGGACAACCCTGATTCTTATCTGCAGGGCATCCAGTGGAGGGATTTGTTTAGAATGCTTGTCTGCCACATACATGTCCTAACCTGTGCTTTGCAGTCTGAGAATGGTGACCCTGGGTATTAATGTTTAGCTTTCACAGCACTGGAGGCAGCGACTGAAAATACACGTTAGCTCCATTTAGGATCGGTTAAGTCATCATAGCTCTTGGCAGAGCAGTCACATTGATAAGTTAGGCTATTCGTTCATATTTCAACACAAGCTAATCTAAAGACTTTAGCTTCAAAACTAGGTTAAGTTTAACATAAAAACAAAAACTCAGTGCGGTCTATATACATTGTCAGTACAGAGACAGTCTATATACATTGTCAGTACAGAGACAGTCTATCTACAATCCCTGACGTGCAACATCACAGACGGAACCTACCATGAGGGAAGAAGTGGAGGTGTCTTGCCAAGGCTTTGTCCAGTTCAAGGAATGCTTTAGTAAGAACAACTTCCAGATTGTCCTCCTCTGTTACAAGATCCCTGAAATAACACCAAAACACATTAAATCAATCAGATTCATTTCCTGCCATCTCAATGGTCTCAGCCTGACCTCTTAAGAGATTTTGCAAGTATAAAAAGGATAAAAACTAAATTGAAGTGCATTTTTTTCTCCAGTCCATTCAATACACATTAGGCCATAAACTGATCCTGCAGGCCAATGCCCTGACTAAACACAGATAATACAACCCAGCCAGATGACTTACTTAATGTACTTCTCCATGTACTTGTCGCAGAAGTCTGCCGCCTCAGGCCCTCCGTGGCCGTCAAACACGGCAAAGTAGAGGATATTGTCTGTCATCTGGGAGACCTGGAAGCGGTCCTCATTCTCCCGCCGGTGGCCGATGAGCGAGGCGCAGCCCACCTTGGACAGGCTGACCTTGGGGATGGGCTTGCCGTACTTGATGGAGGGCGACAGGTTGATGGGCTCATCTATGCGGTTGTCCCAGATGCCGAACGAGTCCCAGGTGGTGGGCTTGCCGCTGCTGTCCGGGTCGAAGCGTGTGTTGCTGGCCCGCAGCAGGCCCAGGTGGAGAGGCCGTTGGAGGGGGAGGTCATCCTGCAGGGGTAGGACACTCACTAGGGCTGTCTGGAGGAAACCCCTCTGTCGCATGGCCTGAGTCCCCCCCGACCGGGCCAGGTGGATGAGAGCGGAGGCTGACATGATCACCAACCCAGCAACAGCAGCAGACGACTCCTCGCGGGGAGAGAGATCCTCTGGCCAACAACACAGGTTACCCTAGAGCAGAGTCTTCTGGATAGCAAATAGGCTAACAATTGGGGAAGAATGATAAGATAGCTATTAGATTGAATGTCAAGTCAACAAGAGCTCCTAGATAGGTGCTGTAAATTCAATAGAAGAGTTGGACTAGGCCTTGGAAATGTCAGCCAGCTTAAGGCCTGGTGTGTTCTGCCAGCTGCAGAGCGGCTGAGTTCCAATAGATGTCACAGGAATGGATGGTGGCTGGATTGATATTTCTGTGTTTGTTGATGCAGGATACTCACTCTCTCTCTGTCTTTCTGTGTCTCTCGACTCCATATAACAGAAAATGCATGTGAAATTGCCTACTTAATTAAATCAAGTGTTCTTCTCTATTCCATATGTAGGCCTAGCCACATCTTAAGATAGGTTATGTGGAACTTTAAAGTGCAGTTTTAATGCCTCGGTCATCATTGGTCTAACATGATGGTCCTTCACTGGACACTGCTATCTAACCTCCAAACGAGCTTCAATGCCATACAACACTCCTTCCGTGGCCTCCAACTGCTCTTAAACGCTAGTAAAACCAAATGCATGCTTTTCAACCGTTCGCTGCCTGCACCCGCACGCCCGACTAGCATCACCACCCTGGATGGTTCCGACCTAGAATATGTGGACATCTATAAGTACCTAGGTGTCTGGCTAGACTGTAAACTCTCCTTCCAGACTCATATCAAACATCTCCAATCTAAAATCAAATCTAGAGTCGGCTTTCTATTTCGCAACAAAGCCTCCTTCACTCACGCCACCAAACTTACCCTAGTAAAACTGACTATCCTACTGATCCTCGACTTCGGCGATGTCATCTACAAAATAGCTTCCAATACTCTACTCAGCAAACTGGATGCAGTTTATCACAGTGCCATTCGTTTTGTTACTAAAGCACCTTATACCACCCACCATTGCGACCTGTATGCTCTAGTCGGCTAGCCCTCGCTACATATTCGTCGCCAGACCCACTGGCTCCAGGTCATCTACAAGTCCATGCTACGTAAAGCTCCGCCTTATCTCAGTTCACTGGTCACGATGGCAACACCCACCCGTAGCACGCGCTCCAGCAGGTGTATCTCACTGATCATCCCTAAAGCCAACACCACATTTGGCCGCCTTTCCTTCCAGTTCTCTGCTGCCTATGACTGGAACGAATTGCAAAAATCATTGAAGTTGGAGACTTATCTCCCTCACCAACTTTAAACATCTGCTATCTGAGCAGCTAACCGATCGCTGCAGCTGTACATAGTCCATCGGTAAATAGCCCGGTAAATAGCCCAACCAATAGCCCTACCTCGTCCCCATACTGTTTTTATTGATTTACTTTTCTGCTCTTTTGCACACCCGTATCTCTACCTGCACATGAGCATCTGATAATTTATCACTCCAGTGTTAATCTGTTAAATTGTAATTATTCACTCCTACGGCCTATTTATTGCCTACCTCCTCGTGCCTTTTGCACACAATGTATATAGACTATTTTTTTTCTACTGTGTTATTGACTTGTTTATTGTTTACTCCATGTGTTGTTGTCTGTTCACACTGCTATGCTTTATCTTGGCCAGGTCGCATTGTAAATGAGAACTTGTTCTCAACTAGCCTACCTGGTTAAATAAAATAAATAAAAATAAATAAAAAAACATGACAAGCTGTAAGTGTCACTTGCTGTGTTGCCTACATTTCTTCTTTGTCACACCTGTCCTGAAGCGTTCTGAACATTTTGTCAGAATCAGTTGATAACGATAAGTGATAACTGCATTATTTTAACTGGAGCAGCTAAAGAGCATGAACACTAGACAGGAGTCAACAGCACTTGTTATTTTACTACAGCTGAATAAATATCTAATTATTCAAAATATTTCATTAGGCTCTTTAACAGGCATGCACAAAAGTATAAATAGACTGATTTTAAAAAAAAATAATGATTGACAATGTTAACGTTAGCCCATTACTGAAGCGTATTTTTCTAATGTAAACACAAACTTGACAAACCCGCATGACGCAACACCATATCCCATAATCAACAAGCTAGCTTGCTAACTAGCAACCAAACAAGCTACCGCTTGGCTAGTTAGATAGCTGCAGTGCTGTGCATAATGTTAACTAATGGTTTCGCCAACGACCCTTGTTTATTTAATCACACTAACGTTAAATAGTAAGGACAAAGTATTCCTAATTTGACACTATTTTTAGCTCATTTGCTAGGTAGAGCTATGCTAACAGTAGCTAGCAAAATAATCAATGATTTGTGCAGCCTATCTCCCGCACTTGGACAACAATCACATTTCTTCGGTATCTCTCAGCAGAAAACGTATTTTTACCTTTAACTCTTTACAACGGCTTCGTATATGGTGAAAAGCTGCACAGCGTACAGTTAAATTCATCAAAAGTGTCCGTGTGTTTAGTGCGGAACGCTATCAAACAAGAAGAGGAACTGCGCCTGTCACCCGCGCAGCACGAATCAGCATGCTGGAAACATTTACGCCTCCCTCCCACCCAGTTGTCACTAGTTACCACAGCCACAAAATCATTGGCTAAAATGAATGAAAACAGAAAATAGCTTTTTGGTCTTAATTTAAGGTTATGGTTAGGTATGAGGTCAGCAGTGAGGTTAAGGTTAGGGTAAGATTTAAAGTCAGATCTTAAGAAGATAAATTGTAGAAATAGTTGGGGTTTAGACATAATTACGACTTTATGGATGTGGTAACTAGTAGCTCTCTCTCTCTCACACACACACACACACACACGTAGAGCCCAATATAGCCAACCTATGTGGACCACACTTTAGTCATCAGTCAATCATCACATCATCATGTTCTGCTGGGGAGACGGTTCGAGTGGACAGTTTGGTCTAAACTTTGAGAATGTGTCTCTTCCGATAGCAGGGAATATATTCTCTGATAAAGTCACAGAAATTGCTTGTGGGGAACAACACACTTTATTTCTCACCGTAGATGGCAGGATCCTATCATGTGGGCGCAACTCAAAGGGACAACTTGGTAGACAGAAGAAAAGAGATTCAAAACTACCAGGTAATACATCATTTAATTATATCTGACTATTTGGGTGTAAGGATCGCTATGTAGGCTATTTCGAATTAAAGCGCTGCTAAAAGGATGCTTGCTTCTGAATTATTTTATTCTTTATAATTATGCTAACATTTCTGTTCACTTTATTTTTCATAATTACAGATGATATTAAAATGTGTAGTAGCCGATATTTAGCTTAGTGAACTTTACCACAACTTTCAGAAATTGGAACACTATCCCTCAATAAAACTACAACATCGGCTCAGTTTCAGTTTCGTTTCTCCATCCAAATCAGAAGAACGAAGGTGAACTGTTGCTATGTTCACAGACATCATAAACAAATTATTAAAGTCAATCAAAACAATTGCACACCTCGGTGAACTCATTTATCATCAGGGTGTTAAATTGCCCTAGTGGCACCAGGGAATCCAAATGTAAGGAATTCTGTAGGTGATTTTAAAAATGTGAAGCGTTAAAAAAAATACAAGCGGATTTACAGATGAAGTCGGAAGTTTACATACACCTTAGCCAAATACATTTAAACTCAGTTTTTCACAATTCCTGACATTTAATCCTAGTAAAAAATCCCTGTTTTAGGTCAGTTAGGATCACCAATTATTTTAAGAATGTGAAATGTCAGAATAATAGTAGAGAGAATTATTTATTTCAGCTTGTATTTATTTCCTCTCATTCCCAGTGGGTCAGAACTTTACATACACTCAATTAGTATTTGGTAGCATTTCCTTTAAATTGTTTAACTTGGGTCAAACGTTTCAGGTAGCCTTCCACAAGCTTCCCACAATAAGTTGGGTGAATTTTGGCCCATTCCTCCTGACAGAGCTGGTGTAACTGAGTCAGGTTTTTAGGCCTCCTTGCTCTCACATGCTTTTTCAGTTCTGCCCACAAATTTTCTATAGGATTGCCACAACTTTGGAAGTATGTTTGGGGTCATTGTCCATTTGGAAGACCCATTTGCAACCAAGCTTTAACTTTCTGACTGATGTCTTGAGATAGTGCTTCAATATATCCACATAATTTTCTTTCCTCATGATGCCATCTATTTTGTTAAGTGCACCAGTCCCTCCTGCAGCAAAGCAACCCTACAACATGATTCTGCCACCCCCGTGCTTCACGGTTTGGATGTTGTTCTTCGGCTTGCAAGCCTCCCCCTTTTTTCCTCCAAACATAACGATGGTCATTATGGGCAAACAGTTCTATTTTTGTTTCATCAGACCAGAGGACATTTCTCCAAAAGTACGATCTTTGTCCCCATGTGCAGTTGCAAACCGTAGTCTGGCTTTTTTATTGCGGTTTTGGAGCAGTGGCTTCTTCCTTGCTGAATGGCCTTTCAGGTTATGTCAATATAGGACTCGTTTTACTGTGGATATAGACACTTTTGTACCGGTTTATACTAGCATCTTCACAAGGTCCTTTGCTGTTGTTCTGGGACTGATTTGCACTTTTCACACCAAGGTACGTTCATCTCTAGGAGACAGAATGAACATGGTACCTTTCAGGCGTTTGGAAATTGCTCCCAAGGATGATACAGAATTGTGGAGGTCTACAATTTTTTGTCTGAGGTCTTGGCTGATTTCTTTTGATTTTCCCATGATGTCAAACAAAGATGCACTGAGTTTGAAGATAGGCCTTGAAATACATCCACAGTTACACCTCCAATTGACTCAAATTATGTACATTTTCTGGAATTTTCCAAGCTGTTTATAGGCACAGTCAACTTAGTGTATGTACACTTCTGACCCACTGGAATTGTGAAACAGTGAATTGTAAGTGAAATAATCTGTCTTTAAACAATTGTTGGAAACATGACTTGTGTCATGCACAAAGTTGATGTCTTAACCGACTTGCATAAACTATAGTTTGTCAACAAGAAATTTGTGGAGTGGTTGAAAAACAAGTTTTAATGACTCCAACCTAAGTGTATGTAAACTTCCGACTTCAACCGTACCTAGTTTGGTGGGGACCCGAGGAAACTCAACCAACCCTGTGAAAGGGTTTGGGATCTCATGTTTTTATACTTTAACAACGAAATTAAGTAAGTCAGAAGCTTGTGTAGTAGGGATTTATTAACAAAAAGGGAACAATGAAGTGACTGGACTCAGATAAATTGTTGATTAACTCCTTCATGCATTAAATTCCATGGCATTTCTGGCATTTAACCCTTTCTAAGACATTGAACATCCAAATTAAACTGCATGTGTTCTACCCGTTTCAGCCCCAGTGGAGGGTCTGGGGGTAGTGGTCTCTGTGGCTTGTGGTCAGGACCACTCTGTTGCTGTGTGCGCGTCAGGACAGGTGTACTCCTGGGGGGCAGGGGGTGAGGGACAGCTGGGCATCACCCTTACTACTGTCTCCAAAGCCCCCAGGCCAAGGCAAGGAAACCTTTAACTTAAACATGAAATAGATATTGATAGTTAAATATCATCCATGATTTACATTGTCAAGTAATGAGAGCCCTCTTGGATTCCACTGATCATTAACAAAGACAAAATGTACTAGATGTCTCCTTTTTTTTTTCACAGACCAGTTCCAATACCTTCGCCCTTGCCGATAACAGTGATACAGGTTGCTTGTGGAAATTCCCATTCTTTGGCCCTGACTAAAGGTATAACATACTGTACCTACTGATGTCTCTCACACAGGCTGCATTCCATCTAAACTATGACAACCACATGCATCAGTTAGACTACACTTAGAAAAAAAGGTGCTGTCTTAAACCTAAAAGGGTTATTCAGCAGTCCCCATACGAGAACCCGTTGGAGAACCCTTTTTGGTTCCAGGTAGAACCCTTTTGTGTTCCATGTAGAACCCTTTTTTCAGAGGGTTCTAAATGAAAACCAGAAGGATTCTACCTGGAGCCAAAAAGGGCTCTACCTGGAGCCTAAAAGGGTTATCCTATGAGGACAGCCAAATAACTCTTTTGGAACAATTTTTTCTAAGAGTGAACATCAAAAGGACAGTGAGATGATATTTATTAGGAAAGAATGTAACTCTGGAATTGTTGTAATGTAATTGTAATGTAATATGTCAATTCTTTGTCTTCTACAGGAGGACAGGTGTTCTCATGGGGTCTGAACAGCCATGGACAGCTGGGCCTGGGGAAGGGAGTCCCTCTGCAGCCCATTCCTGCCCTGGTGTGCTCCCTCATAGGGGTCCCAGTGACCCAGGTAGCAGCCGGAGGAACCCACACTCTGGCCCTCACCCTCCCAGGCCTGGTCTACTGCTGTGGGGCGAACAGGGCTGGGCAGCTGGGACTCAACCGTGTGGATGAGAAAGGTACTACGACACTCTACCTCTCTTTGTACGCTACTTGTATAAAAAGTTCATTTGAACTTGGATTCCTTTGTTATAACCACTAAGTTGTTTTACAGATGTATTATATAGAGTGGGAATATTGCATGATGCTTGTATGATGCTTGTTCCCCCTGCCAGGCCGGTTCAACATCTGTGCTGTGCCTGCTCTCAGAGTCTTGCAGGTTTTCTTCATCAGCTGTGGAGAGGCACATTCTGCTGTTCTCACCAAGGTATCATACTATTACTGTGGAGAGGCACATTCTGTTGTTCTCACCAAGGTATCATACGATTACTGTGGAGAGGGACACTGTTGTTCTCACCAAGGTATCACACTATTACTGTGGAGAGGGACACTGTTGTTCTCACCAAGGTATTATACTATTACTGTGGAGAGGGACACTGTTGTTCTCACCAAGGTATCACACTATTACTGTGGAGAGGGACACTGTTGTTCTCACCAAGGTATCATACTATTACTGTGGAGAGGGACACTGCTGTTCTCACCAAGGTATCACACTATTACTGTGGAGAGGGACACTGTTGTTCTCACCAAGGTGTCACTATTAATGTGGAGAGGGACACTGCTGTTCTCACCAAGGTATCATACTATTACTATGGAGAGGGACACTGTTGTTCTCACCAAGGTATTATACTATTACTGTATTTTTACTGAAGGCCCCAAGGGAGATGTTGGTGTGAAAGGAAACAAATACTACGGCAGTTCATTCGTTCATAAAAGTATTTAATGTCCTAAACAGTGGGCCCACTGGGAGATAGTTCTAAACACAAAGTCAGCAGCCTCGAAGATACAATTCATCACATATTGGTAAATAAAGCCAGTTATATGAAATTACCTTGAACAGAGGTGAAAAACAAATGATCAAGCGCCTGGATACACAATGAACCATACAAGTTGTTATCTGAGTGCATGAATACAGTCTCACACTAAATGAGAAGTTACAGTTTATTACAGAATAGAAAGTCACAGGTTATACAGAATATGTCCTGATTATGGCTGTTATTACAGATCAAGCCTCAGGGCTACCAGAGTAAAGGTCGACCCTTCAATACTATTATACTGTCTCTTTAAGAAGTGATTAGGGCCCTGACCTGGCCAGACCAGGAACAACTCTGGGCCTTGACATGTCAACAACTGGTTCTGGTTCTTTGTGGTCTTTAGGGTGGACAGGTGTTCACCTTTGGAGAGGGAAGCCGAGGCCAGCTTGGGCACAACGCATCAGCTAACGAACTCCTACCCAAACTGGTAGAGGGTATGGATGGACTGGCCTCGCAGATAGCATGTGGCAGGTAATGACCAATACCATAATGCTACTTATACACATACATACACATATAATAAACAGATAGGAAACCAATCTTGAACATTCTCAGTCTGACTGTGTTTTTGTCTTACTGTAACTCTGCCAGCCATCACACCCTGGTGCTGGGGTCCTCAGGTCAACTCTGGGCCTTTGGCAGTGGGGTCAAAGGTCAGCTAGGGACTGGCATTACGGAGGGCTGCTTGCGACCCACCTCAGTGCTGCTGGAAAGGGCTTCTGGTGGGGCAGCAACAGTCATACATAACGGTACCAGATACAATGTCTATTTTATTGTCTTTTATTCTCTTTTGTATTTGATTCTATTCAATTATATAATGCAGCTACGTACTGACTATGACGTTTTTGGGTGACTGAATTAGAACACATACTGTTTAACGAGACTTGACGTCCCTACAACCTCTTCTTTTCTTTTTTTTACCAGACATGAAGATATCAGTGGGATGGAATTCAAACTTCATTTACACCACTGAGGTAATGTTTCTGACCTTGTATACCTCAGTAAAAGGGAGACTGGAACATTCTAAATGTCTCAAGCAGCTAATTCATGTTTGAGATATTTGAATTTCTTATATTGCTTTATCTTCCTTTGTAGAGTTCTGAAAGAGAACAGCCAATCGGGAGGTTAGATAAAGCCAAGCTGCAAAAATGGCTGTCGATGGAGCAAGGAAATTCAGAGGCGCAAAGGTTAATTTATTATTATATTTATTTACGTTGAATATTAAAACATACAATCCACCATAGACAAAGGTTCTTTGCTAGTTAAAAAAAAAAAAAACTAGCAAACTCAAAATGAAATAAAAAAACATTTATTTTAAAGTTGTATTTCTTGTAGTATAATTGTACTGAAACATCAAATATGTCCACATTTGTTCCAACAGAGAAATATCCTTGATGTTCTCAACAAGTTCAAGTCTTGTGGCCAGTTTCACCAAAGCCAGGTAAGCTATTTTAAAATGGAATGTTTGGATAGTTTATAATGAACACTGTGTGTGTACAGTATGTTGTGTCAATGGTAATACTATACCCATGCTATACCCTCTACCAGTGAGTCTCCATCAACTAAAGCTGCAGGAGCGTTAAGAGTGGACCTAGAGGCTGCTAGCCAGGCTTTTGATCAGCTCTTCAACATCCCATGGATCAGGAAATCAGCTAAGACTAACTCACTCTTCAAAGACTTAAACAAATATCAACAATCTATTAAATATCAATATATATTTTGAATGGAGGATCATGATAGCATAATGTAACTCTCTTTATGTCTATATATATTCTCCATATAGGTAAATATATTGCCACTGGTGGACACTCTTTGCAGTTCAGCAGCTGTCATCAAGTCACCAGAGATCTTTATGCTACTACCCACAATCCCTCTTCTCCACGATGACCAGAATGTCATGAACATGGTCATGGCTTTAGCAATAGTTATCGCTGAGGATCTGAATGAAACGGCCATGAAAATTTTAAGTAAATAACATCTGACCTTTTCAGTTTATCAGCAAATTTGGCATCAGTATCATTTTGAAGAATTGCATTATAATAGAAGCATAGCTGACACTGTGACACATGACCATATATTATAAGATAATATTTTTTTGCACAGGCAATATAATTAACATATTTTGGACTTGTATTCATGTATCATATGTTATAGAAGACTGGTGGTCGTCACTGGAGCCTTCCATCATGACTAAGCACATTCTGATATGGAAGAATGCCCTGTCATTCATGCTGAGGAACGGTCTTCTGGCTACCCACAACCCCGGAGTCAAATTCCTGCTGGAAGCCCTCAAGTACCTCCACAGAGTCCGTGTTTGTGTCAATCATTTTTATAATCCTCCTGACCATTTTCTGCCGTCTCTGTCATTATTGTTGATCATGCCCTAACATACTTCATATTGTGAACTGTTCACTTCCTCATGTGCAAGGGACATGTGCAAATGTATTTTGATGCTGACATTATGTTATTTCAAAGGCAAACAAAAGGGCCGGAAGAACCCAGGAAGTTCCCGCCAGTACCTTTTATGTGGAAGAGATCATTGATAGGGTAATTCCTATGGATGATGTGAAGCTTTGGCGCTTTTGGTCAACAAGGGAGGTAATAAAATAACCAAATCATCTCTAAATTACTCAAATGTTAGAATTATAATGTGGTGGATGCCAATCTGGTTTCACTTGTCCAGTTGTTTCAGTGCAGATTGATGGAATGAGACAGAGATGGAACCCATGTAGACTATTGAGATGCACTTTCATTTTTCTTTTGTGTCACTTCTAGGACACAGAGGTGACACCAGTCATCTTTTGCCGTTACCCATTTGTGTTGAGTCTGATCTACAAGATGGCGATTTTCAACAACAATGCACTTTTTACTAAGGTATACTGTGTTATTCCACTGGCTGTTTTAAATCCTTTTAATGAATCTTTGTTTTCAAGTATACCATAGCCTACCCAGTGGTTTCCAAAGACCAGTCTGTATATCACTCTAAATAGACCCTGGAGCTGACCCTGTATATAGCTTACTTACTTTCTCGTGTTCTTATTTCTATTTCTTGTGTTTATGTTCTACTTAACAGTAAAAATATATATATGTGTATATATAGTACTACTGATATTGAATACTGCATTGTTGGGAAAATGCAAGCAGGAAAGTAATTTCACGGGAACTTGTGCAAGTGACATAAAAAAAAATTTAACGAGTGTATATTTATATATTGCAGGTGGTTCACCATCTCACCCACCGGCTAACAGTGATGTATCCTTCTGGAACGTTCCGAGACAACCCAGAATCTCCCCCTGCTCCAGTCTTCCAGTTGACCTTAAGGCGCCCGTCACTCATCGAAGACACCTTCAGACAACTGGGTGCTGCAGATCATGACTACTTCCAGAGAGAACTTGTGGTAAAATTATGACAACCTGAATTAAGAAATGCTTTTCGTAAGACTACAAGACAATGTCAGAACTCAACCTAAACGTTCCTCTGATGCTTTATCCCTCAGGTGCGGTTTATGGAGGACATCAAGCTGTCGCTCGTCAACATAAGGGACTTTTTCCTCCATGTGTTTGAAGAGCTGTTGGCACCAGAGTCTGAGATGTTCATGTACAACGACACCAAGACACTGGTCTGGTTCCCTGCCAAGGTAAGAATTAGAATTAGGGAATTATGATGTCATTACTGTATAATAAATCACTGCACTCTCAAGCAAATTAAAATGGGTGAGTAATGGAATAATATTCTAAAAATAATCTAAATACATTTAGTCAGTTAATAGCAACATAAAGAGATTCAACCATTACAGCAGTGCCACTATCTACACTGTATTAATCAATACAGAATTGTTTACAAGTATAATCACCATCACTCCCTACTCTCCTCCTGATGTACCAAGGTTTTATAGTTGTACACATTCACAACTAAAAGCTGAATTGCAGTATACAGACAACAACATAATACAACAAAGGAGATAAAAGTTATTTGAAGAAGAATGGTGCCTGTTCATGTTTATTCTTGATCTCTGCCTTGGCTCATGTGCCACCTACCCTTACTACCAGCCCAGAGTGGAGGAGAAGAGCTACTTCCTGTTTGGTGTCTTGTGTGGCATGGCCCTGTACAACCACAACATTGTACACCTGCCCTTCCCTCTGGCCCTGTTCAAGAAGATGGTGGGGGTCAAGCCCTCACTGGAGGACCTGAGAGAGTTTGACCCTGTTGTGGGAGGGTACGTTTGTATTTTAGAATGTACATTTTAGCATTGAATTAGTGTCCCTTAGAAACAGATGAAAATGTTTCAACATACATTTATTTTCGCTGTAATTGAAGGAGTTTGCGGTACCTCTTGGAGGACTACACTGATGATGATGTTGAAGAAAACCTGGACATGACCTTCACCGTATGTATAATATTGAAACTGATTGAGCAATGAAATATCCCTAGATACAGTATGTGCATAGTGGTAAAACTGTTTATTTTCATCAGGTGATCTGGGATGACCAGAAGGTGGAGTTGGATCCCAAAGAAACAGGAAAACCAGTCACAAGTTTTAACAAGTAAGGCTTCAGCAACTTTTACTCCTACAGATGTAAGATCTTAATTTGATCACTCTGTTGCAGGAGAACCTTCCTGCAATGCAGGACATTTTAAAAGTGTAGAATATATTTGAGGTTTAAAAAGGCTTCAGACTTGATTTTCCCTTACAAAAAAATGTATCAACCCCTACAAAAATGTCCATTAATTATAATCCACATAATAATTCACATTTCCTGTTGCTGCAGGATTATTTTCCTGCTGTAGCAAACTGGCTCACATTACATTCTATTGTCTGTAATGCATAATACAAGGTTTCAATTTTAGAAGTTAGAAGTTACAACAAGCATGCTTTCTGCTTGTTCTGTTTTCTGTTTTTGAAAATATTAAAATACCATTAAATACCATTTTTACAGGAAGCAGTTTGTTGATGCCTACGTCAACCTTGCCTTCAACCAATCAGCGGAGAAGGTGTTTGAAGAGTTCAGGAGAGGCTTCTTCAAGGTGTGTGACAGGGACGTGGTGGAGTTGTTCCAGCCTGAGGAGCTCAGGGGAGTCATGGTGGGGAAAGAGGACTACGACTGGGACACGCTCAAACAGGTCTCTATATACAACCATCATTCATTACTCAGTGTGGGTCTGGGTGCTGATTTGAGAAATTAGGGCATAAATTAGTCAGTGTTGATGCATTTACAGTGCCTTGCGAAAGTATTCGGCCCCCTTGAACTTTGCGACCTTTTGCCACATTTCAGGCTTCAAACATAAAGATATAAAACTGTATTTTTTTATGAAGAATCAACAACAAGTGGGACATAATCATGAAGTGGAACAACTTTTTTTGGATATTTCAAAAATGTTTAACAAATCAAAAACGGAAATATTGGGCGTGCAAAATTATTCAGTTTCTTCCCCCCTTAAGTTAATACTTTGTAGCGCCACCTTTTCCTGCGATTACAGCTGTAAGTTGCTTGGGGTATGTCTCTATCAGTTTTGCACAGCGAGAGACTGAATTTTTTTCCCATTCCTCCTTGCAAAACAGCTCGAGCTCAGTGAGGTTGGATGGAGAGCATTTGTGAACAGCAGTTTTCAGTTCTTTCCACAGATTCTCGATTGGATTCAGGTCTGGACTTTGACTTGGCCATTCTAACACCTGGATATGTTTATTTTTGAACCATTCCATTGTAGATTTTGCTTTATGTTTTGGATCATTGTCTTGTTGGAAGACAAATCTCCGTCCCAGTCTCAGGTCTTTTGCAGACTCCATCAGGTTTTCTTCCAGAATGGTCCTGTATTTGGCTCCATCCATCTTCCCATCAATTTTAACCATCTTCCCTGTCCCTGCTGAAGAAAAGCAGGCCCAAACCATGATGCTGCCACCACCATGTTTGAGAGTGGGGATGGTGTGTTCAGGGTGATGAGCTGTGTTGCTTTTACGCCAAACATAACGTTTTGCATTGTTGCCAAAAAGTTCAATTTTGGTTTCATCTGACCTTCTTCCAGCACCTTCTTCCACATGTTTGGTGTGTCTCCCAGGTGGCTTGTGGCAAACTTTAACCGACACTTTTTATGGATATCTTTAAGAAATGGCTTTCTTCTTGCCACTCTTCCATAAAGGCCAGATTTGTGCAATATACGACTGATTGTTGTCCTATGGACAGAGTCTCCCACCTCAGCTGTAGATCTCTGCAGTTCATCCAGAGTGATCATGGGCCTCTTGGCTGCATCTCTGATCAGTCTTCTCCTTGTATGAGCTGAAAGTTTCAATATTATCGCTGGCACAGTGCTCCTTGGGATGTTTAAAGCTTGGGAAATCTTTTTGTATCCAAATCCGGCTTTAAACTTCTTCACAACAGTATCTCGGACCTGCCTGGTGTGTTCCTTGTTCTTCATGATGCTCTCTGCGCTTTTAACGGACCTCTGAGACTATCACAGTGCAGGTGCATTTATACGGAGACTTGATTACACACAGGTGGATTGTATTTATCATCATTAGTCATTTAGGTCAACATTGGATCATTCAGAGATCCTCACTGAACTTCTGGAGAGAGTTTGCTGCACTGAAAGTAAAGGGGCTGAATAATTTTGCACGGCCAATTTTTCAGTTTTTGATTTGTTAAAAAAGTTTGAAATATCCAATAAATGTCGTTCCACTTCATGATTGTGTCCCACTTGTTGTTGATTCTTCACAAAAAAATACAGTTTTATATCTTTATGTTTGAAGCCTGAAATGTGGCAAAAGGTCGCAAAGTTCAAGGGGGCCGAATACTTTCGCAAGGCACTGTATATCAATGGGGGATTTGCTTTGATGTCAAGTTATGGGTACGTTTCTCAAGTTAGGACTGGGGCTAGGAGATAATGTGCTATACATGGTGCTTTGTGACATACTGTGTGACTTTGAGTGGTGAATCGTTTAAATGGCGTACAAGTTTAATATTGTTTAATTATTGCTGCCATTTGTTTGATTTGTATATCCAGAACACTGTGTATGATGGAGAGTACCATGCCAGACATCCCAACATCATCACATTCTGGGAGGCTTTTGAGGAACTGACAGACGACCAAAAGAAAGCTTTCCTCCGTAAGTATGGCACTAAATTGCTCTCGGTTGAGTAAAACTGGAGAAACCATACAGTCTTTCATAATGCTGGTTCAGGGTTTTGTCTGCATATTTGAACTTCCTGTTCCACAAGAGCTTTTACAAAAAAAATGTGTCTGAACACATTTGACATTTTAGTAATTTAGCAGACGCTCTTATCCAGAGCGACTTACAGGAGCAATTACTCAAAAGCACAACAACATATTTTTCATCTAGTCGGTTCAGGGATTCAAACCAGCTACCTTTCGATTACTGGCACAACACTCTTAATGGCTAGGCTACCTGCAACACAAAGAAATTCACTATGTTTCTTCCCATTCAGTCTTCCTTTCACGATCTATCCCCTCCTTCTCAGTGTTCCTGACGGGCTGTGAGCGCGTTCCTATCCTGGGCATGGACAAGATCCAGATTACTGTGGCAGTCCTGCAGAACTCTACTGAACTACATTTCCCAGAATCCCATACCTGCTACTTCCTACTCTTTCTGCCCATCTACCCCTCCAAGGAGATGCTGCTGGCCAGGCTCAAAGAGGCGGTGGCCCACAACAGAGGCTTCTGGAAGGAGTAATGGACACTATATATAGGCTACTGCTGTGTTCATCATTTCATTCAATGTGTTTCTTACATGTCAATATATCTCTTCAGTTTAGCATAGGATTTTCTTTGTGTTGATATAGCCTTCATCTAGGTTCAGATTTTACACTAAAAAACAACAACTTTTAAACCTTGGCTTTTTCAAGTGAACATTTTAAATTTGCAAATGTTTAGGCTATGTATAGGCTTACCGTGTTATTGGAAAAAACTATCCTTGACTTAAAGTCCACTAATTTTGAATGTGAGTTATGAAAAAACGTTTTTTATGTAATTCTGTATGGGAACATCCTTTTTTCTGGACTGCATTATATTTTGACATTCGTGTCTGTATCTTGTGTTCTTTTAACATAATAATTATTTATGTATCTAAATAATACAGATATTAGTTTCACCTTAAAGTATTTTCTTTCATAATTGAGTATTCCCTCAAATGCTGAGCAGTGGTGTGGTTTCTCCAACAACCTGCATAACCTTCCCAGCTAGCACATAACGTTCTGAGAACTATATGTTTCTTCTTCGTTTTGCATACAACCTTCCCTTAACATTTCCTTGTGGTTCTATTTAAAGTAAATTGTTCAGAGATCGTTAAGAAACAATGTTCTTCTATGGGAATTTCCATACTTCAGCATAATGTTTTCTGCAGCTTTCCTCATGGTTCTATTTAAATCAGGGATGGGCAACTTTGATGGGGTGGGGGCCTCAAAAAAACAGAACTCATCATGAGGGGTGGCAATTCTGCACATTTTGCCATTGGGCATACAGAAAATGTTGCCGTTTTAACGCACATTTATTGCAATCCTACACAGTTTGACATGGGGCAGAGAGAAGATACATTTTTTGATCAATGGGCCCCATCCCGGTCGGTAATTCGACCATACAGTTGAAGTCAGAAGTTTACATACACCTTAGCAAAATACATTTAAACTCAGTTTTCCACAATTCCTGACATTTAATCCTAGTAAAAATTCCCTGTCGTAGGTCAGTTAGGATCACCACTTTATTTTAAGAATGTGAAATGTCAGAATAATAGTAGAGAGAATGATTTATTTCAGCTTTTATTTCTTTCATCACATTCCCAGTGGGTCAGAAGTTTACATACACTCAATTAGTATTTGGCAGAATTGCCTTTAAATTGTTTAACTTGGGTCAAACGTTTCGGGTAGCCTTCCACAAGCTTCCCGCAATAAGTTGGGTGAATTTTGGCCCATTCCTCCTGACAGAGCTGGTGTAACTGAGTCAGGCCTCCTTGCTCTCACATGCTTTTTCAGTTCTGCCCACACATTTTCTATAGGATTGAGGTCAGGGCTTTGTGATGGCCACTCCAATACCTTGACTTTGTTGTCCTTCAGCCATTTTGCCACAACTTTGGAAGTATGCTTGGGGTCATTGTCCATTTTGAAGACCCATTTGCGACCAAGCTTTAACTTCCTGACTGATGTCTTGAGATGTTGCTTCAATATATCCACATAATTTTCTTTCCTCATGATGCCATCTATTTTGTGAAGTGCACCAGTCCTTCCTGCAGCAAAGCACCCCCACAACATGATGCTGCCACCCCCGTGCTTCACGGTTGGAATGTTGTTCTTCGGCTTGCAAGCCTCCCCCTTTTTCCTCCAAACATAATGATGGTCATTATGGCCAAACAGTTATATTTTTGATTCATCAGACCAGAGGATATTTCTCCAAAAAGTACGATCTTTGTCCCCATGTGCAGTTGCAGTCTGGCTTTTTTTATGGCGGTTTTGGAGCAGTGGCTTCTTCCTTGCTGAGTGGCCTTTCAGGTTATGTCAATATAGGACTCGTTTTACTGTGGATATAGATACTTTTGTACCTGTTTCCTCCAGCATCTTCACAAGGTCCTTTGCTGTTGTTCTGGGATTGATTTGCACTTTTCACACCAAAGTACGTTCATCTCTAGGAGATGTTGCTGACATGGGCTAAGTGCATGACTGCTGATGCGAAACCAAATTTTAAAGTTGCACTTTGTGTATTTTATTATTCTAACTCCTTACAGTAAGTTGAGACTGAGTGAGCTCATATTTTTTATTTTTTATATATACACTACCGTTCAAAAAGTTTGGGGTCACTTAGAAATGCCCATTTTTTTGTCCATTAAAATAACATCAAATTGATCAGAAATACAGTGTAGACATTGTTAATGTTGTAAATTACTATTGTAGCTGGAAACGGCAGATGTTTTAATGGAGTATCTACATAGGCGTACAGAGGCCCATTATCAGCAACCATCACTCCTGTGTTCAAATGGCACATTGTGTTAGCTAATCCAAGTTTTTATCATTTTAAAAGGCTAATTGATTATTAGAAAACCCTTTTGCAATTATGTTAGCACAGCTGAAAACTGTTGTCCTAATTAAAGAGGCAATAAAAGAGGCCTTCTTTAGACTAGTTGAGTATCTGGAGAATCAGCATTTGTGATTTCAATTACAGGCTCAAAATGGGTAAGCAAAAATGTACGTTCCCTCAACTGCCAAGGAACCAAATGTGCTAGCTGGTGTGTTTGTTTGTTTAAAATACTTTATTTACCTGGCCCCTCTCCCTCTGCATATGTGTCAGCCTGATATTTTTGTTTACTCAGGCTATGCCCGTTGTGGCATAAGTTTCTGTTTGGAGGAAAATGTCAACTGAAGTTTCGTTTTCGTATCATACTGTGTTGCTTTTACAGTTGTGTCCAATGGCATAAAGTACTTAAATAAAAATACTTTGAAGTACTACTTAAGTATTTTTTGGGGGGGTTATCTGTACTTTACTATTTATATTTTTGACTTTTACTTCACTACATTCCTCAAGAAAATAATGTACTTTATACATTTACCCTAGCACCCAAAGTACTTGTTACGTTTTGAATGCTTAGCAGGACAGGAAAATGGTCCAATTCTGTATACACAAAGATTTTCATGTTAATGTGTTTGGTTATCTATGTCGTTAATAGTTTCTTTTAAAGAAAAGTAGTACATTTGATATGTTTGAAGCAGACAGTATGAGTAGATCTAATTATTTAATGTCAAATCATTATTTAGTCAAAAAGATTTTAAAAATAAAATCAGTTAAATCTATTTTCTACAGACAGACCTGCTCCTATTGATTGCCTGAATCTAAAGAAGACCATTGTTGTTTCCTGTGGAGTGGAGCATACTGCCGTTCTGACATTTTTTACACAACAATATTTCAGAACCATTTTTGAGGTTTTAAATTGTATCGAAATGCAGTAAATGAGCTTCAACTTCAGACCTCACTGTGACCCTTAAATACCATAGCAGGCTGTAAGACAAAAAAACACACACACTTTAGCTTTGGGGAAGAGGGTTTCAGGTGGGAGAATGGGGTAGGCTATGGGGGGGTGATAAGTGCCGGAATTAAGCCTCGTGAAGCTACTGATACCTCTCAGGAAATCACCTAACGTCTTCCTAGTGCCATAAAATACCAGCATGAATTAACATGGACTGTCAACGGAGACCACTTTTTTCCTAAGGTGTCAAACTGCCAGCACGTTCACGCCACGTGACACGTACACGTCATGTATACGTAGTGTTCACGTCGTGCAATGTGGCGCTGACACGTCACGTGTCAGTTTGCTTGTAAGTTTATTATGAACGATCTTACCACGAATGCCTTTATTAATGTCTACATGTGTCAAGCGTCAGTTTAAGTGACTAGTTTATTATTAAAGATCTCAACATGAACACCTTACAAACGTCTACATCTACATGATTTTGTAAAAAACATTTTTCATTGCCAGAGTAATCTAATCAACTTAATTTGTCGATTTAGCTAAAATAGGCATATCACCTCTTCCGACTTCAGTGCATTCAAGACAACTGGGAACTCTGAAAAAAATGAGCTCAGACTGGGAAAAATAGTTTTGAACGGTCATCCAACTCGGAATTCCAATTCAGGCATCTTTCTCTGACCTGAAAATCACTGGTGTCATGATTTGACCTCGCTTTTTCACCAGAGTTCCCAGTTTAACGGTTTAATAAACACAATCACTGACACCATGCAATCCTTAGGCTATACATTTCTGTGGAGATGTCTTATGGTTAAAAGCAGGGCTCGAATTGAGGGGGTATGTGAGGATATAGGCCTAACCCTTGTTATAGAGACAGGTAAAAAGCATATGCTACCCCTTGTTTAATTAGCCTTAGAAAAACAACCGTCCAGATTATGTAAAGTGATCTAGGGTATAACTCCACGATTATTTCCACATAGGCTAGTAGGCTATCGAAGGTCTTGAACAGCCTCAACATAATTTCTTGGTAGACCTAGAGGCTTATGAAAACATTCACTTTTAAATGAAAGGACAATCACAGGACAATATGGTTGTTTTATTAAATGCTCCGCAATGTAGAATATTAGTGGTAGGCTATACTTACAGAAAAATACCAAAATCTTAAAATCGGTGTGGGTCTATCCATACACCTAACAGATAAACACAACAATAGATTGACTAGGATCGTTTGACTTTCCCCCGCGTTATATTTGTTCCCAATTAGGCTAAATGTAGTCCTATTAATTTGCTTGGAATGTTTTCCTATTAATTTGCATAGACGAACCATTGCGATTAATGATATTTACTATCATCTGCTTTTTTATGAATAAACAGGCATCGGGGTAAAACAAAAAATACATAATTTCGATGTCCTCCCCACACATGAATGTTACTTACCTTAGATCACAGTCAGCTCATTTCTACTTCACTCATATGCAAATACATTTGATTATTACATTTACACAATTTAGTAATTTAGCAGATTGCCTTATCCAGAGTGACTTACCGGAGCAATTAGTGTTTGCAATGTTAATGTGAGATACACAGATGAACTAAAAACACTATGTGCCCAGTATGACAGAGCAAGAACATTTCTTAGCAGATAATGACAACATGACAATAACAGTAGCTGTAGATGATGTGATGAAAAGTTGGAGGGTGGTTGGTAATTGACGACATCAGGTGGATCCATGTCTGGGTGTTGGGCAGAGCCCCTAGGTCCCGGAGAACAGGGAACAGGGTAGGAGACAGAGACATAAACAAGCAAACACACAGGTTACAGGCTGATCAGGTATGCAAAAATACAGTTAATTAATAGTTTAATTTAAATGTTTGATTAGACATCCAATATTGTTAACTGCAGACAGAAAGAAAGGATACCCGTCTGTAATTTGTTATGTCAGTGGGGTTGATGAGGGAGGTAAGGGATGGTCCCTGGAAAAGATGAGAGAGGTGAGTTGTCAGAGAAACTCTGGGGTGGTGTCATAACCACTGGAGTCATACACCTTAACAGTACCTACCTGGCAGCGGAGGTTACTTACTGTGTCCCAGTGGTTAGCCTTAAGATTGACTATTTGGAAAAACCTCTGGGCCAGTGTTGGTACTGCAGACAGCATGGTGACGCAGCCCACTATGAGGATGCAAATGCAAATAGGTATCATCTGAGATTTTTATATTCACCTTAACGGATGGTGAACCCAGCTAGGAGAGAAAGAGCAGCAAGGTTTTCCAGGTCTCGCCTTCCTTTCGTCCTTCTTCCAAACCAAGTCATTCACCCGGATGTAGAAGCTCTTGGTCCCATCCTTGATTATCCTCCAGTAGCTCTCCTTCTGTTACTGCTGTGCCTTGTCAATGTTCAATGTCACCTTGATTGATAATATAAATAAATGAAATGTATATTTCATATTATTCCAAATACACTTACATATCTCTTGGAGGGACAGAAAATAAATTAACAGCGGACAATACATTTTTACCTGGTCAAAAACCTCCACATCCTTCTCAGTCCGTGCCTGGAGGTGGTCCTCGAAGGCCTTCTGATCTGGTTCGACAACTTCCACCAGATCAGGTGGAGTTTCAGTGATCTGAAAATATGTTATACAAAAATAGCAATTGACTTAGTGTTAGTCTATCACAAATTTGAAATACTACAGTATATCCAATAATTGTATATACAATTGCATTGTTTACCACAGTCAACAGCTGCAGCTCCAGTCCATACAGCTGCAGCTCCAGTCCATACAGCTGCAGCTCCAGTCCATACAGCTGCAGCTCCAGTCCATACAGCAGCAGCTCCAGTCCATACAGCAGCAGCTCCAGTCCATACAGCAGTAGCTCCAGTCCATACAGCAGCAGCTCCAGTCCATACAGCAGCAGCTCCAGTCCATACAGCAGGCTATAGGGTGAGTCCTCTGGAGGCCTGGACACTGTTGTTGTGTGCAAAGAGAATGACCTTCAGGTTGTCCTCCCACCATTCCCGGAACCCGTCAAGGGACTTGCCCATGGCAGTCTTGAGGGTGTGGTTGGTTCGTTCATCCAAACCTGGAGGAGGAGGTAGGAAAGGGATATCTATTGACAATGGAAGATATTGTAATGTCAGATTATGTCAAATCAAATTGTATTTGTCACATGCTCCAAATCCAACAGGTAGACCTTTCTGTAAAATGCTTACTTACAAAGCCCTTAACCAACAATGCAGTTCAAGAAACAGTTAAGAAAATGTTTACTAAATAAACTAAAGTAAAAATAGTCAAATAAAAAGTAACACAATAACAATAACGAGGCTATATAGAGGAGGTACCGGTACCGAGTGGAGGTACAGGTTAGTGACCCCATGGAGGGTCACTGATGCCAGGAGAAGTGTGAAGACGGATGAAAACGTAAATCAACAAAATGAATGTTACTGTGTGAATGAAATTGTCATGTTTGGATTGTTCAAGAGTTCGTAAAGAGCTATGAATTTGGATATATTTAATTGTACTGCAGATGCTATGGATTTATAGTTACAGGGAAACTGTGGATAGTTCAGAGGAAGCAACACACGGGTGCGCTCCTATCATTTAAATATAGTTGATTAGATTAGAATCTGGCTGTGTTTTCCTATCTTACATTTTCCCCTGAGCCATATGTGTACCCAATTCAGCTAAATGTAATCATTTCCCCCTGAGCCATATGTGTACCCAATTCAGCTAAATGTAATCATTTCCCCCTGAGCCATATGTGTACCCAATTCAGCTAAATGTAATCATTTTCCCCTGAGCCATATGTGTACCCAATTCAGCTAAATGTAATCATTTTCCCCTGAGCCATATGTGTACCCAATTCAGCTAAATGTAATCATTTTCCCCTGAGCCATATGTGTACCCAATTCAGCTAAATGCAATCATTTCCCCCTGAGCCATATGTGTACCCAATTCAGCTAAATGTAATCATTTCTCCCTGAGCCATATGTGTACCCAATTCAGCTAAATGTAATCCTATTGATAAGCTTGAAATGTTGTCCTATTTAATTTGCATAAGTTAACCATTGTGATTAATGATATTTACTATCTTCTGCTTTTTATGAATAAACAGGCATCGGTAAAAAACAACCACAACAAAAGGTTTCGATGCTCTGCATAGGCCCTTTGATTTTTCATTTGTTTTCCATAAACGATCAAAAGTTAACAGTAAACATTCACTCACAAAAGTTCCAGAAGAATAAAGACATTTCAAATGTCATATTATGTATATATACAGTGTTGTAATGATGTGCAAATAGTTCAAGTACAAAAGGGAAAATAAATAAACAGAAATATAGGTTGTATTTACATTGGTGTTTGTTCTTCACTGGTTGCCCTTTTCTTGTGGCAACAGGTCACAAATCTTGCTGCTGTGATGGCACAGTATTTCACCCAGTAGATAAGAGTGTGGCGATCTTTAAGAAGAGACGTTCTCATTGAAGTCCTTGGGTCACTGATGGCAGGAGAGGTGTGACGACAGATGAAAAGGTGAATCAGCGAAATGAATGTTACTGTGTGAATGAAATTGTCATGTTTGAATTTTTCAAGAATTCACAGAGCTACGAATTGGTATATATTTTTTTTGTGCTGTAAGTGCTGTGGATTTATTGTTACAGGGAGTGTTATTTTGTTGGTCGGGCAGCGTATAGTTCAAAAAGGGAGCAACACAAGGATGCGCCCCTATCATTTACATTGAGTTGATAAGATTTGAATCTGGCTGTGTTTTCCTGTCTTGTTTTAACTAGCAAAGAAATGTTGATTCGGGTTGGGCGTGAGTTTCTGCTTGAATTTGGTTAAAAGGACAGTGTTCATACTTTGAGAACTTGCTACCGTGTATCAGACACACATTGTGTTTTCTCATAGAGACTATTCTGAACTGAAGACACATGTTACCATGTTGTTTTAGCCTATTTGGTGATAGTCAAATACTCTGTGTTATTCTGTAATGTATAATGTTTCATGTACACTAATTGTTTGAGTGTCAATTATTTCATCCTATTAGTTAAATAGAGTAAATGCAATCCTCGTTTTACAGAGTAATTATTTGATTGACTAAATGTTTATAATTTAGAAGGTTTATTGGTAGTTGTTATTTACACTATACACTTACAGTACTGTAGCATATTGTTGGGTACCACCTTGGCATCTCTGACCTGCTTGCCTCAATTAATTAATGCTAGAACAGTGGTCGCCAGGATTAGCTATTTGTATCTAGTCTCTTAATAATTGCATAACAGTGCAAGTTAGACATGTTCATTATCGTCGTACTGTCATTGATGCAATGATTCACTATCTTGTTAGATCCTCCAGAGAAGCACAGGGCCTGTTGCATTCATTTTTACAGAAAACCACAAACCACCACTGCAATATTGGCCTACACTCAGAAAAAAAGGTGCTATCTACAACCTAAAAGGATCATGATAACATGCAACATAGCACCACCTTGGAGGTTTTCGTCAACCTCTGCTCAGACTAAATAGCAGTGTTCCAAGAACCTCCACCAGAGGTGACTGTAGTGTCCTCAAACGGACAAAAAGGAGACACAAGAGGGCACCCCACGCACATTTTAGATCCCAAAGTGTCTTTATTTTCATACTGTATGATCTCTCTCATCACTATCTCCTTTGCCATATTCTCATGTATTTTCTTGGAACTCCATCCATACACACAACTGTACCGTCTTGTTTAAATTTCTCACATTTTAGGTGTCCAGCAGAGGCTTTGGATGGATCAGGTTGCAATGAGATGGGCACAGAGGTATGTATGTAAAGTCATTTTCAGTGTGGTGGCAAATTAGTTGAGCAGGAGGATGTGGTTGCTTGTGGAGGGAGAGCAGTGTGGGTGGTGGGTAGAACAGCTGCAGTGACGCTGATTGGTTTCTCTGGCTCATCACTTCTTGACTAAAAGAAAGAAAGACTTAGAAATAAGGTTGACATTGCCATAGTTCAACAGCTGAAAAGCCTTCATTAACATACTCCCAGAGATAGCAAGACATTCAGTATTCACTGAATGAAGTAGCCTACCCATCCCCATTTACAATGTAATTTATCAATTAGATAAATAATACTAACACATCAAATTACATTATTGTTGTAACGGTTTTCTAGGTGTGAAGTAGAGTCGGACCAAAATGCGGTGTGTAGATTGCGATCCATGTTTATTAAACACAAGCAACACGAATCTAAATACAAACACTACAAAATAATAAACGTAACGAAAACCAAAACAGCCTAATACTGGTGCACATAAACACAGAACAAGGACATCAGGACACTAAGGACAATCACCCACGAAACACTCAAAGAATATGGCTGCCTAAATATGGTTCCCAATCAGAGACAACGATAAACACCTGCCTCTGATTAAGAACCACTTCAGACAGCCATAGACTTAACAAGAACACCCCACTAAGCTACAATCCCAACACACCACATACAAAAACCCATGCCACACCCTGGCCTGACCAAATAAATGAAGATAAACACAAAATACTTTGACCAGGGCGTGACAATTGTACACTAGCCTACTCGACACAGTAAATAATATTGCCTATGTGCTTTCAACTCGTTATCAACAAAAATACATTATTTTCAAATAAACCCAATTTGCCTTTTTCACACAGTAGACCTAAATATTTGCCAACAATATCACAACTTAAATATAGCCTACTTACAATCGGATCAAAGACATCTTGGTAATTATTTTCATCGTCTCTAAGAAAACTATCTAGGGTATACACTCTGGAAAATCACTTCTGCTGCTTGTAGAAAAACAAACAAATGAATGTCTGTGTCGCCACCAAGCTCTCAAATACCGTGCCCGTCTCTCACTTTATGAACAGTCACTGCTATCTGGATTCCTTGGGATGTCACTACCCTGAACCCTAAACTATAACCCTTAACTAACACTAAACTGAACCATTTTACTTTTATACTTGATTGAGGGAGGGACATCCCAAGGAATCTGAATAGCACGGACCCTCTGGGAAAGCTTATTAACTCCTCTATTCGATTGAAAGCCATGGACTCAACTCCTATTGGTTGTTTGATGCTGGGAACTGGTAACATCTACAAGTCTCTGCTAGGTAAAGCCCCGCCTTATCTCAGCTTACTGGTCACCATAGCAGCACCCACCAGTAGCACGGGCTCCAGCAGGTATATCTCACTGGTCACCCCCAAAGCCAATTCTTCCTTTGGCTGCCTCTCCTTCCAGTTCTCTGCTGCCAAGACTATTACCTCCCTCACTAGCTTTAAGCACAAATCACTGCACCTGTACATAGCTCAACTGTAAATAGCCCATCCAATCTACCTCATCCCCACACTGTATTTATTTATTTATCTTGCTCCTTTGTACCCCAGTATCTCAATTTGCACATTCATCTTCTGCACATCCTACCATTCCAGTGTTTAATTACTATATTGTAATTAATTTGTCACCATAGCCTATTTTTTGCTTTACCTCTCTTATCCTACCTCATTTGCACATGCTGTATATATATTTTTCTACTGTATTATTGATTGTATGTTTGTTTATTCCATGTGTAACTCTATGTTGTTGTATGTGTCAAACTGCTTTGCATTATTTTGGCCAGGTCACAGTTGCAAATGAGAACTGGTTCTCAACTAGCCTACCTGGTTAAATAAAGGGGAAATAAAAATAAATAAATAAAAAACACTGTCTGTGATTGGCTAACAACATTTAGATCTGTATACAGTGAGATAAGATAACAGGTGTTGAGGCAAAGACAGATTACCTATAGATTGGACGTAATCTTTTCTAGGCCATTATTGATAACAAGGTGGCTATATCGGAATGTCGGCTTGCACGGGAAAAACTGTAAATTTCTAACAGTTATGGTTGAGATTGAATCAATATAAATATAAACTATGCACCCTATGACTTTCATTAACACGCAGGCGTCATGCAGAGGTTGGTATCTGGTCATGTCAGTCAGACGTTCAATAGCAGTCAACAGCCAAACAGTGGTACGGGTGCCTAGGCTTAATTCTGGCACACATCACCCCCCATATCTGTCAATGCAGCTTTTGAGTCAACATGTTGAAATATACCTTACTTAAATCTGGCTTACTGTGAGGTCAATAACTCTGAACAACATCATCATGGGCTAACAAAATGTGCAATAGCAAGCTAACAAAGTTTTTTCTAATCTTTGCACCACAGATAGAAAAATTAGACAGATATTTCACTGGATTTTTAAATGTGAAGAATCCGCTTGGCGTTTTTACTCTATCAAATATGGTAGTGAGAGGAAGCCCACTGGCGAGCATTGGGAGAAGAAGGAACAAGATGGATTTTGGCCTACATTCTGCACATTATTTCATCGATGAAACATTTGATCTCAATACAGTTTTCTGTTTCCAAAATTAGAGTATGTTATGAACCGAGTGGACTAAGGTTTGTAGACTTGAACCTTTCCAAAGATTTTAAAAATCGCGTTGTTTAGGAGTGCAAAGGCGAATTGAGTTATTTGCACACGCGCACTTTAGAGTAGTTGTTCTCTAACGGAAATATGCAGATGATGCTAGAACGCGCTAATAGGATCTCGCTAGCTCGTGCTTGGCCCCCTCATTGCTTGTTCTGGGTCATTTGTTACCATTGGAAACGGCAGGCTGTGGTCTATCTTGGTTTAGTTAGACAAATCTTTGTTTGCGCTCTCTCCCTCGGAGAAGGAACAGTCGCCAGCGCGCCGAAATATACTTTTTAGGTACGACTCCAAAATGACTTTGGCTAACCACTTTGACTCCGCCTCCTAAAAGTGCCACCGTACACATAACTGCTGGTTTTAGGCAACACTAAAAAGGCAGGGCTGGCCAGGGCTCATGTTTGGAGTATTCATTGCAGCAGGTCAAAAGACTCTGGGCTGAGATAAAATCAAAGCCCGGGTTTGGTGACGTCATTGGTTTCGACATAATTCTGACTTTATGAATGTGGTTACTAGTGACGACCCTCGGAGGCTCGAACCCCTCGTTCTGTTCTGCTGATTGGCCAAAGAATGATAAACGAAATTAATGAAAGCCAATTATACTTTATCGATCAGATAGCTGAGCGTTCCTCAGATAAGGTAATTGGGGCCAATCAACGCAAACTGTTTACATTTTCATTATGGGGGTGCAATCAATTATGCAGTGCATACAATCTGGAAAATCAGTGATCATTGATAACTACTGCAAATCGGATTTAATGCCTTCTGATATTTTACTAAAAGTAGCTCACACACAGGCACATGCGCGCGCACACGTACACAGTCTTCCTAGGTGGACCACACTTTAGTCATTCATCAGTCAGTCATCATGTTCTGCTGGGGAGACGGTTCGAGTGGACAGTTTGGTCTAAACTTTGAGAATGTGTCTGTTCCTATAGCAGGGAATATATTCTCTGATAAAATCACAGAAATTGTTTGTGGGGAGCAACACACTTTATTTCTCACCGTAGATGGCAGGATCCTATCATGCGGGCGCAACTCAAAGGGACAACTTGGCAGACAGAGGAACAGAGATTCAAAACTACCAGGTAATACAGGTATTTAATTTAATGATATCTGAATATTTGGGTGCAAGGTTCGCTATGTAGGCTATGTACAGAATAGGTGCAATGATCGCTATGTAGGTTATTTCAGATTAAAGTGCGGCTAAAATGATGCTTGCGTTATAATCATTTTATTCTTTATCATTATGCTAACATTTTCTTTTCACAATATTGTTCATAATTACAGATTATATTAAAATGTGTAGTAGACTATATTTAGCCTAGTGAACTTTACCACAACTTTCAGAAATTGGTACACTATCCCTCAATAAAACTACAACATCGGCTCAGTTTCAGTTTCGTTTCTCCATCCAAATCAGAAGAACGAAGGTGAACTGTTGCTATGTAATTTACGTCATCCTCAAGATTATGAACTTTCATTTAGTCAATGGTGCCCTGAGGACATAAAATCTAAAACTACAAGATACGATAACAAGTACATTACATTAGAACATTTATCATCACAGGCATCATGAACAAATTATTAAAGTCGATCAAAACAATTGCACACCTCGGTGAAATCATTTATCATCAGGGTGTTAAACTGCCCTAGTGGCACCAGGGAATCCAAATGTAATAGTATTTAACCCTTTCCTAGACATAGGACTTTCAAATAAAACTGTGTGTTCTACCCGTTTCAGCCCCAGTGGAGGGTCTGGGGGTAGTGGCCTCTGTGGCTTGTGGTCAGGACCACTCTGTAGCTGTGTGCGCATCAGGACAGGTCTACTCCTGGGGGGCAGGGGGTGAGGGACAGCTGGGCATCGCACCTACTACTGTCTCCAAAGTCCCCAGGCCAAGGCAAGGAAACCTCCCCTTCAACTTGAAATAGATCTTGATAGTGAAATATCATCTATGATTTACATTGTCAAGTAATGAGAGCCCTCTTGGATTCCACTGATCACTAACAAAGACAATATGTACTAGATGGCTCCTTTTTTTTTCACAGACCAGTTCCAATACCTTCGCCCTTGCCGATAACAGTGATACAGGTTGCTTGTGGAAATTCCCATTCTTTGGCCCTGACTAAAGGTATAACATACTGTACCTACTGATGTCTCTCACACAGACTGCATTCCATCTAAACTATGACAACCACATGCATCAGTTAGACTACACTTAGAAAAAAAGGTGCTGTCTTAAACCTAAAAGGGTTATTCAGCAGTTCCCATACGAGAACTTTGTCTCACAGTTCTACATGGAACCCAAAAGTGTTCTACCTGGAGCCAAAAAGGCTTTTCCTATGAGGACAGCTGAAGAACAATTTTTTTTCTAAGAGTGAACATCAAAAGGACAGTGAGAGGATATTTATTAGGAAAGAATGTAACTCTGGAATTGTTGTGATGTAATTGTAATGTAATATGTCATTTCTTTGTCTTCTACAGGAGGACAGGTGTTCTCATGGGGTCTGAACAGCCATGGACAGCTAGGCCTGGGGAAGGGAGTTCCTCTGCAGCCCATACCTGCCCTGGTGCGCTCCCTCATAGGGGTCCCAGTGACCCAGGTAGCAGCCGGAGGAACCCACACTCTGGCCCTCACCCTCCCAGGCCTGGTCTACTGCTGTGGGGCGAACAGGGCTGGGCAGCTGGGACTCAACCGTGTGGATGAGAGAGGTACAACGACACTCTCTCTCTTCGTACGCTACTTGTATAAAAAGCTAATCAGGCTTATCCACCAGCATTTTCTCATTTGAACTTGGATTCCTTTGTTATAACCACTAAGTTGTTTTACAGATGTATTATAATGAGTGGGAATATTGTATGATGCTTGTATGATGCTTGTTCCCCCTGCCAGGCCGGTTCAACATCTGTTCTGTGCCTGCTCTCAGAGTCTTGGGGGTTTCCTTCATCAGCTGTGGAGAGGCACATTCTGCTGTTCTCACCAAGGTATCATACTATTACTGTGGAGAGGGACACTGCTGTTCTCACCAAGGTATCATACTATTACTGTGGAGAGGCACATTCTGCTGTTCTCACCAAGGTATCATACTATTACTGTGGAGAGGGACACTGTTGTTCTCACCAAGGTATCATACTATTACTGTGGAGAGGTACACTGCTGTTCTCACCAAGGTATCATACTATTACTGTGGAGAGGGACACTGTTGTTCTCACCAAGGTATCATATCATTACTGTATTTTTAATGAAGGCCCCAAGGGAGATGTTGGTGTGAAAGGAGACAAATCCGACAGCTGTTCATTAGTTCATAAAAAGTATTTAATGTCCTAAACAGTGGGCCCACTGGGAGATAGTTCTGCACACAAAGTCGGCATCCTCTCGAAGATACAATTCATCACATATAAATAATGCCAGTTATATGAAATGACCTTGAACAGAGGTGAAAAACAAATGATCAAGTGTCTGGATACACAATGAACCATACAAGTTGTTATCTGAGTGCATGAATACATTCTCACACTAAATGAGAAGTTACAGTTTATTACAGAATAGAAAGTCACAGGTTATACAGAATATGTCCTGATTATGGATGTTATTGCAGATCAAGCCTCAGGGCTACCAGAGTAAAGCTCGACCCTTCAATACTATTATACTGTCTCTTTAAGAAGTGATTAGGGCCCTGACCTGACCAGACCAGAAACAACTCTGGGCCTTGACATGTCAACAACTGGTTTTGGTTCTTTGTGGTCTTTAGGGTGGACAGGTGTTCACCTTTGGAGAGGGAAGCCAAGGCCAGCTTGGGCACAATGCATCAGCTAACGAACTCCTACCCAAACTGGTAGAGGGTATGGATGGACTGGCCTCACAGATAGCATGTGGCAGGTAATGACCAACAGCATAATGCTACTTATACACATATATACACATATAATAAACAGATAGGAAACCAATCTTGAACATTCTCAGTCTGACTGTGTTTTTTGTCTTACTGTAACTCTGCCAGCCATCACACCCTGGTGCTGGGGTCCTCAGGTCAACTCTGGGCCTTTGGCAGTGGGGTCAAAGGTCAGCTAGGGACTGGCATTACGGAGGGCTGCTTGCGACCCACCTCAGTGCTGCTGGAAAGGGCTTCTGGTGGGGCAGCAACAGTCATACACAACGGTACCAGATACAATGTGTATTCTATTCTCTTCTATTTTGTATTGGATTATATTCAATGATATTATGCAGCTACATACTGACTATGTAGTGTTTGTGTGACTGAGTAAGAACACATTACGAGATTTTATGTCCCTACAACCTCTTCTGTACATTTTGTTTTTTTACCAGACATGAAGATATCAGTGGGATGGAATTCAAACTTCATTTACACTGCTGAGGTAATGTTTCTGACCTTTTATACCTCAATAATAGGGAGCCTGGAACATTCTAAATGTCTCAAGCAGCTAATTCATGTTTGAGATATTCAGATTTATTATATTGCTTTATCTTCCTTTGTAGAGTTCTGAAAGAGAACAGCCAATCGGGAGGTTAGATAAAGCCAAGCTGCAAAACTGGCTGTCGATGGAGCAAGGAAATGCAGAGGCGCAAAGGTTCATTTATTATTTACATTAAATATTAAAACATACAATCTACCGTAGACAAAGGTTCTTTGTTAGTTTTTATTTTTTTTCTAGCTAACTAAAAATGACATAAACAAACATTTATTTTACAGTATATTTCTTATAGTATAATTGTACTGAAACATCAAATGTGTCCACATTTGTACCAACAGAGAAATATCCTTGATGTTCTCAACAAGTTCAAGTCTGGTGGCCAGTTTCACCAAAGCCAGGTAAGCTATTTTAAAATGGAAGGTTTGGATAGTCTGAATTGAAAACGGTATGTGTACAGTTAGGACTATGTTGTGTTCTTGCTAATGCTATGCCCTCTGTTTCTTATGACCAGTGAGATTCCACAAGCAGCCGGAGCTTTGACAGTGGACCTAGAAGCTGCTAGCCAGGTTTTCGACCAGCTACTGAACATACCTTGGATTAGGAAATCAGTTAAGATCAACTTACTCTTTAAACCCATATGTTAAATGAATATATATTTTAGAACAGAACTAAATGTTACACTCATAATTTCTCTGTTATTTTTCCAAATAGGTAAACATTGTGCCACTGGTGGAAAATCTTTGCATTTCAGCAGCTATCATCAAGTCACCAGAGATCTTTCTGATACTACCCACAATCTCTCTTCTCCATGAGGACCACAACGTCATGAACATGGTCATGACATTAGCAGTATTTATCAGCAACCATCTGAACGAATCGGCTATGAAAACTTTAAGTAAATAACCCCTGACCTTTTCCAATCATCGGCTAATAATCACATTTGGCATCAGTTAAAAATGACTAGAATATTATTGTAATTGAACCATGGCTGACACTACATAGCCAGTGTATACACTGAGAGATAATCCTTTTTTGGCAATATCATGAAATGCAAACATTATTGTAATTTACAATAAGGTCATATAATGCACTTCATTTTCTACTGTATTTTAGAAGACTGGTGGTCGTCACTGGAGCCTTCCATCATGACTAAGCACATTCTGATGTGGAAGAATGCCCTGTCATTCCTGCTGAGGAATGGTCTTCTGGTTACCCACAACCCTGGAGTCAAACTCTTGCTACAACTCCTCAAGCAGCTCCACAAAGTCAGTGTCCATGCACCTTGCTTGTCAATCATTTTTATGCATTTGATCCTTTTCTATATTTCTGTCATTAGTTGAACATCCTCCAACATAACTCATTAACCGTTCAGTCCTTTATCGTAAATAATTCAGAATTATTGCAGACAAGACATTTGTGATGGAATGTAGAAATGTATCATTATGTTATGTCAAAGGCAAACAAAAGGGCTGGAAGAATCCAGAAAGTTCCAGCCAGTACCTTTTATGTGGAAGAGATCATTGGTAACGTCATTCCTATGGAGGACGTGAAGCTTTGGCGTTTTTGGTCAACAAGGGAGGTAATAAAATAACATAATAACTATCTCTAAATTAGAACAATTATGAATTGGCCCTCTAAGTTTTTTCTTAAAAGATGAGGGGGGAAAGTCATATGGTGGCTCCCCACTGGGCATCAGCGTACACTTCAGAGCATATGAAAGAAATGATACCCATAATAAATTGTTGAGATATTACTTGTGTTTTTGTGTGTGTCATTTCTAGGATATGGAGGAGATGCCTGTCATCTTTTGCCGTTTCCCATTTGTGTTGAATCTGATATGCAAGATGGCTGTTTTCAACATTCATGCACATTTTTCAAAGGTAAACTATTATTCCACTTAAAATTAATATGGCTTCATTATAAGATTAGATTGACCCATATTTATGTATACCTTACATAGTGTTTCCCCAAGCTGGTATATAGTTCTATATACTTAAAAGTATGTTTCTATATTGCAGGAGGTTCACAAACTCGCCCACCGGCTGACAGTGATGTGTCCTTCTGGAACGTTCCGAGACAACCCAGAATCTCCCCCTGCTCCAGTCTTCCAGTTGACCTTAAGGCGCCCGTCACTCATCGAAGACACCTTCAGACAACTGGGTGCTGCAGATCATGACTACTTCCAGAGAGAACTTGTGGTAAAATTATCTTTTGTCAGTTCAAAAGGGACAATAAAGTAACATTCAAATAATTATCCCTGAGACCGAATGTTACAACTCAACTAATCTTGGCCAAATCAAACCAAATCTCAGCTACTCGATTTAACATTTTAATGTTAGACTGTCACTACCCACTGGACACACACTGGTTGAATCAACGTTGGTTCCAGTGAAACAAACGTGGAATAGACATTGAATTGACGTCTGTGCCCAGTGGTAGAGTCTAGAACTCAACCTAAATGTGGCCTATCTTACTGTATCCCTCAGGTGCAGTTTGTGGAGGACATTAAGCTGTCGCTCGTCAACAAAAGGGACTTCTTCCTCCATGTGTTTGAAGAGCTGTTGGCACCAGAGTCTGAGATGTTCATGTACAACGACACCAAGACACTGGTCTGGTTCCCTGCCAAGGTAAGAACTAGAATTAGGGAATTGCGATTTCATTACTGTATAATAAATAACTGCACTCTCAAGCAAATTAAAATAGTTGAGTAAGAACAGTTAGATTATTCTAAAAACAATCTAAATACATTTAGTCAGTTAATAGCAACAAAAAGAGATTCAACCACTACAGCAGTGCCACTATCTACACTGTATTAATCAATACAGTATTGTTTACAAGTATAATCACCATCACTCCCTACTCTCTTCTTGATGTTTCAAGGTTTTATAGTTGTACACATTCACAGCTAAAAGCTAAATTGCAGTATACAGACAACATAATACAACAAAGGAGATACAAGTTATTTGAAGAAGAATGGTGCCTGTTCTTGTTTATTCTTGATCTGTGCCTTGGCTCATGTACCACCTACCCTTACTACCAGCCCAGAGTGGAGGAGAAGAGCTACTTCCTGTTTGGTGTCTTGTGTGGCATGGCCCTGTACAACCACAACATTGTACACCTGCCCTTCCCTCTGGCCCTGTTCAAGAAGATGGTGGGGGTCAAGCCCTCACTGGAGGACATGAGAGAGTTTGACCCTGTTGTTGGAGGGTACGTTTGTATTTTAGAATGTACATTTTAGCATTGAATTAGTGTCCCTTAGAAACGGATTAAAATGTTTCAACATTAATTTATTTTCGCTGTAATTGAAGGAGTTTGCGGTACCTCTTGGAGGACTACACTGATGATGATGTTGAAGAAAACCTGGACATGACCTTCACCGTATGTATAATATTGAAACTGATTGTTGAGCAATGAAATACCAATAGATACAGTATGTGCATAGTGGTAAAACTGTTTATTTTCATCAGGTGATCTGGGATGACCAGAAGGTGGAGCTGGATCCCAAAGAAACAGGAAAACCAGTCACAAGTTTTAACAGGTATGGCTACACCAAGATCTGAATTTCATCACTCTGTTGCAGGAGAACTTTCCTGCAATGCAGGACATTTTAAAAGTGTAGTATATATTTTATGTTTAAAAAGGCTTCAGATTTGATTTTCCCTTACGAAAAATGTATCAACTCCTACAAAAATGTTGGTTAATTATAATCCACAATAATTCACATTTCTTGTTGCTGCAGGATTATTTTCCTGCTCTAGCAACCTGGCTCACATTACAGTCTATTGTCTGTAATGCATAATACAAGGTTGACATTTAGGAAGTTACAACAAGCAGGCTTTCTGCTTGTTCTGTTTTCTGTTTAAAAAAATATTAAAATACAATTCATTATTTTGACAGGAAGCAGTTTGTTGATGCCTATGTGAACCTTGCCTTCAACCAATCAGCGGAGAAGGTGTTTGAAGAGTTCAGGAGAGGCTTCTTCAAGGTGTGTGACAGGAACGTGGTGGAGTTGTTCCAGCCTGAGGAGCTCAGGGGAGTCATGGTGGGGAAAGAGGACTACGACTGGGACACGCTCAAACAGGTCTCTATATACAACCATCATTCATTACTCAGTGTGGGGCTGGGTGCTGACTTGAGAAATTAGGGCATAAATCAGTCAGTGTTGATGCATTTATATCAATGGGGGATTTGCTTTAATGTCAAGTTATGGGTGCGTATCTCAAGTTAGGACTGGGACTAGGAGATAATATGCTATACATTGTCTAAATCACATATGTCAGAGTCAAGGCCCGCGGGCCACATCCGGCCCGCAAGAAGGTTTTTTACGGCCCCTGGGATGATCTTGATTTATTATTAGAACCGGCCCGCAGCAAGCCGGCAGCCCGCAGATCTTTTACACGCACCAATACTACATTTCCCACAATGCAAAGGTGACGCACCGAGCAGTAGGCTGCTTCATTTCAATATTTATTGGCACAGCAGTCGTCAGCATCACAGTAAAATTAACTTTCAGATACCCATCAAAAATGGCAAAACGGAAGGTGGATACTGAGAACCGGGGGTTTCAAACAAGGTGGGAGTCGGAGTATATGTTCACGAAGGTAGCTGGAAAACCTGTGTGTCTTCTGTGTGGAGAAAGTGTGGCGGTACTGAAAGAGTATAATCTGAGACGACATTATGAAACGAAACACGCGGACAAAAACAAGAATATGGACATGGAACAAAGGCTACAAAAGGCAGAGGAATTAAAACGAGGCCTCAAATCTCGACAGGCTCTGTTCAAAAAAGCCAAATCACAAGGCCAGGCTGCTGTCAAGGCCAGTTTTATTTTGGCAGAAGAGATCGCTAAATCAGCCCGGCCATTTACGGAGGGGGATTTCATCAAAAACTGCATGATTAAAGTTTGTGACGAAGTTTGCCCAGAAAAAAGGCAACTCTTTTTAAATGTGAGTCTGAGCAGAAACACCATTGCCGAGAGAGTAGACCAGTTGTCCATCAATCTAAAAGAGCAGCTTGTGAAAAAGGGAAAAGATTTTATTGCATATTCCTTGGCTGTGGATGAGAGCACCGACATTTCTGACATTGCCCAGTTGTCAATTTTCATCCGCGGAGTGGACTCCAACCTAAGCGTGACAGAGGAGTTTTTGGCTTTACGTCCTATGCATGGCACAACTACGGGGCATGATTTGTATGAAGAGGTGTCAAGATGTGTAAATGAGATGGAGCTGCCTTGGGAAAAACTCGTGGGTTTGACAACCGACGGAGCACCTGCGATGTGTGGACACAGGAGCGGACTGGTGGCGAAGATACGGGAAAAGATGCAAGAGGAAAACGCGACAGGTGAGCTGACAGCTTATCATTGTATCATACACCAGGAAGCGTTGTGCGGTAAAGCCTTGAAAATGGAGCATGTAATGAGCATCATCACGCGCACAGTTAACTTTATCAGAGCCAAAGGTTTGAATCACCGCCAGTTCAAGGCATTTCTGACGGAGTTAGAAACGGAGCATGGTGATTTGCCTTATCACACAGAGGTGTGATGGCTAAGCCAGGGAAAGGTGCTTCAAAGATGTTTCGAGCTTCGTGAGGAGATTTGTCTGTTCTTGGACAGCAAAGGGAAAGACACAACACAACTCCGAGACGAAATGTTTCTGTGTGAAATGGCTTTTCTGTGTGACATTACGAGTCATCTGAATGCAATAAACTTGCAGCTGCAGGGTCGGGATCGTGTCATCTCTGATATGTACAGTACAGTGAAGGCATTTAAAACCAAACTGACTCTGTGGGAGACGCAGATGCGGAAAGAAAATTTGAGCCACTTTCCCAGCTGCCAGACCATGAAAGAGAAGCTCTCTACCAGTGCGTTCCCGAGCACACAGTTGGCTGATAAAATAGGTATGCTTGCCGCTGACTTTCGACGCCGATTTGCTGACTTTGAAGCACAAAAAAGCAGGTTGGAACTGCTCGGTAACCCATTTGCTGTTGACGTGGAAAGCTCACCACCAAACCTCCAAATGGAGTTGATTGACCTCCAATGCAATGATGCACTGAGGGCAAAATATGCGGCAGTGGGTGCTGCGGAGTTCGCCCGTTTCCTCCCCGGCACAATGCCCCAGCTGCGCATCCAGGCTGCTCAAACGTTGTCTATGTTTGGCAGCACATACCTGTGTGAACAACTGTTTTCTTTGATGAACCTGAACAAAACATCACACAGAAGTCGACTTACTGCTGAACACCTCCACTCAATTCTGAGGATTTCTTCAGCTCAGAGCCTTACCCCGAACATTGATGAACTTGTGGAAAAGATGGGACACCACCAAGTATCACCCTCAACCTCAAACAAGTGAACATTACTGTGCAATCACATATTTAGAGTTTTTACTCAGTTCAAGTTTAAAAGTTAAAATGTAATATTTGTTTTCACTGCATGTTACTTCTCCTTAAACAAAGTGTTGTTTTTGATTAATAGATTTTTGCACTTTATTTTTTTGTATTTCAATCCAATTATATTTTAAAAATATTTCAGTTGAGTGGATGATAGAAAATTGCTATTATTGTTTTTTCTTTGAAGTAAATTTAGCCCACTTTTGCTAAAATAGAAAATATAGTCTACTGATGGTGCCTTGAATACCGGTTTCTTTCATTTAATGTTCATGTTATGGGGATATTTATATAAAGGAAATTTGTCTTTTGTGTCTGTTGAAAATTAAAGATTACTGACAGAGCCATAAGAAAATATTGCTTTATTTATCTGATCATATTGTAATATATTTGTTAGGTTTTCAGTAGGTTCAATTAGGTTCACTAGACTATATGCGTCATTTAAAATTTTTTCAATGAACATTCGAACAGTCCGGCCCTCGTCTTGTAGCTGATTTTTTTATTTGGCCCTCCGTCCATTTGACTTTGACACCCCTGGTCTAAATGCACATGGTGCTTTGTGACATACTGTGTGACTTTGAGTGGTGAATCGTTTAAATGGTGTGCAAGTTTAATATTGTTTAATTATTGCTGCCATTTGTTTGGTTTGTATATCCAGAACACTGTGTATGATGGAGAGTATCATGCCAGACATCCCAACATCATCACATTCTGGGAGGCTTTTGAGGAACTGACAGCTGACCAAAAGAAAGCTTTCCTCCGTAAGTATGGCACTAAATTGCTCTTGGTTGAGTAAAACTGGAGGAACCATACAGTCTTTCATAATGCTGGTTTAGGGTTTTGTCTGCATATTTGAACTTCCTGTTCTACAAGAGCATTTACACATCATTTTTGTTTGAACACATTTGAGTAATTAGCAGACACTTATCCAGAGTAACTTACTGGAGCAATTAGGGTTAAGTGCCTTGCTCAAAAGCACAACAACATATTTTCACCTTCTTTGCTCAAGGTTTTTAACCAGGGACCTTTTGGTTGCTGGCCCAATGCTCTTAATCACTAGGCTACCTACCACACAATGACATCCACTATATTTTTTCCCATTCTGTCTACCTTTCACTCTCCCTCCCCTCCTTCTCAGTGTTCCTGACGGGCTGTGGTCGCGCTCCTATCCTGGGCATGGACAAGATCCAGATGAAGGTGGCAGTCCTGCAGAACTCTACTGAACTACATTTCCCAGAATCCCTTACCTGCCACTTCCTACTGCTGCTGCCCATCTACCCCTCCAAGGAGATGCTGCTGGCCAGGCTCAAAGAGGCATGTGCCCACAACAGAGGCTTCTGGAAGGAGTAATGGACACTATATATAGGCTACTGCTGTGTTCATCATTTCATTCAATGTGTTTCTTACATGTCAATATATCTCTTATGTTTAGCATAGGATTTTGGTTCTAGCCGCCTTGTTGGTTCAGATTTTCCACTATTTTTAAACTTTTTAAATATAGCCTTTTTCTATTGGAAATGTGAATATTGCAAATTCAGGATATGTAGGCCTGCCCTATTATTGAAAAAACATTCCTTGACTTAATGTCTACTAATTCTGAGTGTGATATATAAAAATGACAGGCATTTGATGTAATCCTACATGTGAACATCCTTTTTTTCTGGACACGTCTGCATCATCTTTTGACATATATGTCTGTATCTTGTGTTTTATTGACAGAATAATTCTGTCTGTATCTAATAAATAGAGATGATTAGTTCACCTCAGTTTTCTTTTATCAACGGGAACTGCTGTCAGCACTTCGATGCAGAGCAGTGGTGTGGTTTCTCCACCAACGTACATAACGTTCTGAGAACCATATGTTTCTTAGAGCTTGGTGAGAGCGTGGTTGTCCTATGGTTATTTTGCATACAACCTTCCCATAACGTTTCCTCAGGGTTCTATTTAAATGAATGTTCTCAAATTGTTCAGAGAACAATGTTCTTCCATGGGAAGAACAGGACTTCAGCATAACGTTTTCTGCAGGTTTTCTCATGTTCTATTTAAAGTAATGTTCTCAGAACATTAAAAAAACTGACATGAAAACATAACATTCTTTCAACATCCCTTGAATGTTATTTAAAAACATATTCCTGTCCGAGCATCAACAAAATTCTCTATCCTCTATCTTAAGTGTGTTTGGGTGTGTTGGCTGCAACCACTTAATGGCCACACCTGATCTTAATGAGTGCTTGTTTCCTTTGAAATTGTCTGTTTGAATAGACTAAAATGAACAGCTTTCTATGAGTTAAAAAAACATGGCATGCTAGCTCCATGGGTTTGCATGATTAATGCCTAAGCAAATTAATTGTGCTTGGAGTTCAAAACAGTTAACCTAAACTAGCAGTGTTATTGAAACAGTCTCAGGACATTGTTTAATTACCCTCAAATAACTTGTTCTCAGGTAATAAAACCCCCCAGGAAAACTTCCAGGGAACCATAGAATAACCTCCCTGCAACCTAGAAATGTAAGTCCCCAGAACAGGCAACATTTTTACATTCTCAGAATGTTCAAAATATGTTCAGTTTTAACCGTCAGGAAACGTATGGCTTCATCTCCAGAACCAATGGGAAACAAAAAAACGCATGTCCCCACAACTTCCAAGGATCCAAATGTGCTAGCTGGGGTGTTTGTTTGATTAAAATACTTTACCTGGCGCCTGTCTCGTTTGCTCAGGCCATTCCCATTGTGGCATAAGTTTCTGTTTGTAGAAAAACGTAAACTCAAGTTTCGTTTTCGTTCCTTGCTGTTATTGCATATGGTCGCGTTCATCCCTTTTCCCCTTCAGAACGCACTGACTCACAGGGCACAGAAAGACTGCCCTGACCATCAAGATTAGCTGATTATTGATACGTTTAGAAGGCGACAATAATAACACATTGACAATGTTTTCGTGGGGAGAGAACAGCCGTGATGGCTTCGGTTTAGTAAAGTCGAATGGTTTGGTAAAGGCGAACACGGATAATTGCCTAAATGTCATCCTCACGAAATCTTCAATTGCGCATCTGTCGGCGGGTAATAAAGTGGTCGCGTTTATCAGAAGTAATGGGAAAGTGTCATTCGCTTGCAGGATGCACGAGTATAAAGATGGGAAAAGGGTCACATGGAAACTGAGTAAGTACCTTTCCTATAAGTTTTCCCGCAACACCATACATAGAAAAAAGGGTTCCAAAGGGGTTCATCAGCTGGACCCATAGGAATAACCTTTTGTTCCCATCCCCACTCAGACCACTCCCAAACAGTCCTGGACAAATTCTTGTTTGAAAAATTGCTCTTTGCTAGGAATTTTTTTTAACGTTTTTTTTTATTGAAAACATTGAGTAAGGTACTTAATTTTTACCGAGAAATTATTTGATATTGAGATAAAAATGGCTGCATTGGACCTTTTAAAAATATTTTATTTCTATTTGATTTGTATAGAGGGTGTGGAGTGCAGGGAGAAGATTCTGGCTCTGAGTTGCGGAGATGCCCATGTTGTTTTACTGTCTAAGGAGGGCAGAGTTTTTTGTCTTACCTCCGCCTCCAATGATCCCAGGTAGGACAGAATGACACATCTCTATTTCGGCCTACTCACACAATGTTTTGATGCATCTGTCAATTTTATCAACTGAACATATTGAAATAGTCACTTTTGGTCTGTCTGTTTCTCTTGTGTTTTATCAGACCAGTGGGTAACTTGAATCAGGTAATTCAAGTTGCATGTGGAGACCAGCATTCAATTGCACTAACCCAAGGTAAACAATCACATTCTAAATCACTCAGTTTGAGAAGGGATATGATAGGAGGCTGTCTGTGCTCTTTGAATGTCCTTTATACCAAATAGTCTCTGTTCCATGTACATAGATACTGGAAGAGATGGAGACCCACACACTGTCAAAACAATAAAAAAATAAATGGAGGTTTTAATGATAAAATCAAGATGTTTTTTTGGGACATGCCTTCAAGTTCATAGTGCAGAAATAAAGGGTGCTAAAAAACTAAATCAGTTTGAGAAGGTTCACAATAGACATTTAAAATAAAACTACATTTATCACATACTCTAACAATGCAGCACGTGTCCTGTGAGATTTCCTATGTACAAATATTATTTTACCTTCCATTAGATGGTAAAGTGTTCACGTGGGGCCAGAACTCCAGCGGACAGCTGGGTTTGGGGGAGGGAGAGCCCAGCACCTTGTCTCCCCAGCCTGTCAAGTCTCTGTCAGGGATCCCCCTGGCTCAGATCACCGCTGGGGGAGACCACAGCTTCGCCCTGTCCCTCTCTGGAGCTGTGTTCGGCTGGGGCAAGAACAGCGCCGGGCAGCTGGGACTGAGGAACACAATAGGTACTGTATACACAAATATTATTAAATAATATCTCTTTCCTTAATAGTTGGTATGTTTTAAAGAAAAGGAGAATGTTTGATATGTTTGAAGCAGACAGTATGAAATCATTATCATTATTTAGTCAAAAAAAAACAAAAAACGAGCAAGGAAGAAAAAAAAATGGGTGAAATCTATTTTCTACAGACAGAGCTGCTCCAGCTCCTGTTGATTGCCTGAATCTAAAGAAGACCGTTGCTGTTTCCTGTGGAGGGGAGCATACTGCTGTTCTGACAAAGGTTCTGACGTTTTTTACACAACAATATTTCCAACTGATAGTATGTTTATTCTCCCAGTACCATTAAGGTCTAAAGAATGTTTGGACCAATGATGTCTTGCTGGTTAGCATCACATACAGTAGAAACATTCATATCAACAACAGGAGCAGAACACATCCTCATGATAAATGTGTGAATGGGTTTTGTTCTAGGGAGGTTTCGTGTTCACATTTGGCTCGGGTCGATATGGACAGCTTGGACACAACTCTCTCAGAAATGAACTACGACCTCGACTGGTGGCCGAACTCTGGGGGGCAAAGGTGACCCAGATAGCCTGTGGAAGGTATGTAGTTACTAGATTGATATAAGTCATGTGAATCTCTGTAAAATCATACATAGTCACACAAAGATCAATGGATGTAGCTTGGAGTGTCACTGGGGAATATTATTAGATATATCCATTCTTAGGGATCACAATTGATTTGTGATTTTTCCTTGACCTACAATCCTGTTTGTCAAATTAGAAACCACACATTGGCGTTTGTGGGCTCCTTCAAAAAGATCTACTCATTTGGGCGTGGAGAGCAAGGGCAGCTGGGAAATGGAGTCAAGATGGACCAGTCTGTGCCTCTGCCAGTACAGCTACCACAGGGTAGTTAAATCATTTATTTTCCTCTGCATAACGTGACCTAATTAAAATGCAATACAGTACTTAGGCAGAAATGTTGGTCTCTATGAAATGATAATATAACAGGTTTATAACATCCTAACTGTTTTGGGTAACTTTCAGACCACATTGATGACCAGCAAATTGAACAAACCTTTGCTGGAGGAAACCATTCTTTTGCCTTGTGCAGTATGTCAAATTGTTATTACAGGAATCAGGAAAAGGGATGAATGACTCCCGTGTTGAAAAAATGATTCAAACATTAGACAATGACGTCATTGACAGATGGATCTTGCAATGCGACTCAAAATCATGGAAGAAAATACAGAAGTAAGTACCCCACATGACAAAAAGTATGTGGACACCTGCTGGTCGAACATCTCATTTCAAAATCATGGGCATTAATATGGAGTTTGTACCCCCTTTACTGCTATAACAGCCTCCATTTTTCTGGGAGGGATTTCCACTAGATGATGGAACATTGCATTGGGACTTGCTTCCTTCAGCCACAAGAGCATTAGTGAGTTCGGTTACTGATGTTGGGCGATTAGGCCTGGCTCGCAGTCGGCGTTCCAATTCATCCCAAAGTTGTTCGATGGGGTTGAGGTTAGGGCTCTGTGCAGGCCAGACAAGTTCTTACACACTGATCTCGACACCATTTCTGTATGGACCTCGCTTTGTGCATGGGGGCATTGCCATGCTGAAACAGGAAAGGGCTTTCCACAAAGTTGGAAGCACAAAGTCGTCTAGAATTGCTGTAGCATTAAGATTTCCCTTTACTGGAACTAAGGAGCCTAGTCCGAACCACAGTTGGCACTATGCATTCGGGCAGGTAGTGTTCTCCTGGCATCTGCCAAAACCAGACTAGTCTGTCGGACTGCCAGATGGTGAGGTGTGATTCATCACTCCAGAAAGCGTGTTTCCACTGCTCCAGAGTCCATTGGTGGCGAACTTTACACCACTCCAGCCGATGCTTGGCATTGCACATGCTATGCGACTGCTCGGCCATGGAAACCCATTTCATGATGCTCCCGACGAACAGTTCTTGTGCTGAGGTTGCTTCCAGAGGCAGTTTGGAACTCGGTAGTGAGTGTTGCAACCGAGAACATATATATTTTTTTACGCACTTCAGCACTCAGCGGTCCCATTCTGTGAGCTTGCGTGGCCTACCACTTCGCGGCTGAGCCGTTGTTGCGCCTAGACGTTTCCACTTCACAATAACAGCGTTTACAGTTGACCGTGGAAGCTCTAGCAGGGCAGAAATTTGACGAACTGACTTGTTGGAAAGGTGGCATCCTCTGACAGTGAAACGTTGAAAGTCACTGAGCTCTTCAGTCAGGCGATTCTACTGCCTGTTTGTCTATGGAGATTACATGGCTGTGTGCTCGATTTTATACACCTGTCAGTAACCAGTGTGGCTGAAATAGACAAATCCACTCATTTGAAGGGGTGTCCACATACTTTTGTATATATAGTGTATGATACAAATTAACCTCGTCCCCATGATCAATACAAATAAACAACTCATGATGGTTGATAATTGGACAAGACAACACAAACATACATGACTCAGTGACACAAAACAACTACTGAAAAGTTGAAGGTTTCAGGAACTTACATACACTGAACTATAAGATTCTTCACTTTTATTTTCAGGGAAATCACAAAAACGTTCTCTTCTGCATCATGTTTAAATGGGAGCTTCCTGGACAAACGGTAAGATCTCACTGCCTATCCATGAATGTTTTATCACATTATTGAATACTTTTATTGTTTTTTTGTTGCATATTTAATAGTATTTCTTGGTCTTGTTACTCTAGTCATGATAAACACTACCAAACCTCACTGAAGCACTCTGGCCTGGACTTGTCACTCGCCCGAATGGCTTTTCAAAGGCTTGCAGAAAAGGACAAAGTTCTGGCTGAGGTATCATTTCATTTATTATCTTTATGATCAGATACTTATTTTCTATACTTCTGTTTGTTGTCCTTGATATTCAATTTGACCACTTAAGTCATTTAGTTGTGACCCACAAGCACTCCTGTCATGGTTCTAGGTTGAAGATGTTGTCCAGCGCATACTCCTTCCCTCCCTGAGTAAGGATCCCATTGGGGTGGAGGGTCTGAGGGTGTACCTCATCATCCCTGAGCTCCTGAGGGTTCTCCGAAAACAACAACGTGGCATAGACATTACTGAGGCCTTTGCTGCTGCCATCCTCAGACTGAACCCAGACAAGCTCCAGGTCCTTGGTAAAGTCACCATCCATCAATACATCAATACATATATTCTCTTCTATTTTCTTCTCTTCTATTATTCTATTCTCTTTTTTTTAGATACATGAGGTCATCTGTGTGCTCTTGTATAAACTAAACTCCAGGCTAATTCCAACAGAGGGCCTATGGTCGACACTGTCAGATTCCTTCTTCCGAACCGTGGTGAAAGCATTCCACTCCGCGTCAGCAGAGTACCTTCAGCAGATGGCAGTCAAACGATGTGATCATGGAAAATCATTAAAGAAGACTTTTGGGGTTCTGCAAAGGCTTTATGATGTGGGTATTACTTGATCATTTCAAATATTGCTCATGGCCACAAATCATTTTAAATGTTCACTGCACTGTATATCAATATTCTCTCTTGCATGTAGGCGAACAGCAAGAGACGCAGAAGAATTACAGTTGACACTTTCCATATCAACAAAATTTGTTCTCTCTTTCAGTCTAAGCTGGTTTGTACAATACAGTGCATTTCATACACATTTCTGCAACAATCATTTAATGAAAAACCATGCAATGTTATATTTCAGGTCATGCAATGCAATGCATAATGTCTACTTGGCATTATCACCTCTATCCAAACTCAGGTACAAGACTTAAACTCAGAACTGAGAGAGCTGGTCTGGGATATCTCAGGAGAGGATGACACATATTGGATTGAAAGTGACATGATATTGAGCAAAATAGAATGTTATAAGGTATGTTATTTTTCTATCACTAGAAACATTTGTATTTTAACGTAACAAATGCCTACGTAAACAATATATATATTGAAAACTGTCTTGGGGAATGGACTACAGCCAAGGTAGTTGGGAAATTACACTAGGTTGTATTTTGAGTGTAAAATCCCTTTACATTTGGCACTTTAGGATAACATATTACGCCTCCTGAAGGACCACCCCTGTACCCTGGACACTGAAGCCAAATGTACAGTGTGGATGTATGCATTTGATCAGATCAAAGTAAGTACCTGCATTTTTTTAAACTACACTGTAAAAAATGACTTTTGATCAACCTAAAAAAGTTGCATCAACTGGTTAGAAGTAAATGAGTCAGGTTTTCTCAATTGAAAAAAAAACCATTTGTTGAAACCAAATACATGACTTAATTTAACCGTTATATTTGATTATTAAGAAACCTATATTTCAAGTTGCAACCTATTTCAACACTCAACTTACTTTTCCTCTTTGGTTAAACCTAATAAATCACAAATACTCACTAACATAAAAAAAAAAGTTTGGACACACCTATTCATTCCAAGTTTTTTTCTTTATTTTTACTATTTTTCTACATTGTAGAATATTAGTGAAGACATCAAAACTATGAAATAACACATATGGAATCATATCAAAATATATTTTAGATTCTTTAAAGTAGCCATCCTTTGCCTTGAAGACAGCTTTGCACACTCTTGGCATTTTATCAACCAGCTTCACCTGGAATTATTTTCCAACAGTCTTGAAGGAGTTCCCACAAATGCTGAGCACTTGTTGACTGCTTTTCCTTCAATCTGCGGTCCAACTCATCCCAAACCATCTCAATTGGATTGAGATCAGGTGATTATGGAGGCCAGGTCATCTGTGTCAGGACCCGGTTACGAACTCAGGTCTCCAGTGTGAGAAACAGTCACTTAGTAAACTGAGCCACTAATAGTGGGCAGAACCCAGAAGATGAGGCAGACACAGCAGTACTTGAGACGGTGATTTAATAAAGAAAAAAGATCTTCAGGCAAAAATATAAATCCACAACGTCAAAAGCAATTCCAAGAGAAGAAATGTATATCCTCCAAGACACAAGGAAAATTCACAAAGTGGTAAGAACAGCAGGGAAAAAACAAACCTCAAAAGAATAATCAAAAATAAACAAGAACAAAACCAGAGTACCCCAAGAAAATCCAACTAGAGAAACAAAAGTTCACAGCATGGCTGGGTGCTAACATACAAACACAGAGCAAAGAACTGAGGAACACTAAGAGTTTAAATACATTCAAGGGAAATGAGGCACAGGTGCAACTAATAACTAGAACAAGGGAAAAACAAAAGGGTCAAAAAATCACAATGGGGGCATCTAGGGACCAAAACCTGAACAATCCTGGCCAAATCCTGACAATCTGATGCAGCACTCCATCACTCCCCTTCTTGGTAAAATAGCCCTTCACAGCCTGGAGGTGTGTTGGATCATTGTCCTGTTGAAAAACAAATGATAGTCCCACTAAGCTCAAACCAGATGGGATGGCGTATTGCTGCTGTGGTTAATGCTGGTTAAGTGTGCCTTGAATTAGAAATAAATCACTGACAGTGTCACCAGCAAAGCACTATCACACCTCCTCCTCCATGCTTCACGGTGGGAACCACACATGTGGAGATCATCCGTTCACCTAGTCTGCATCTCACAAAGACACTGTGGTTGGGACAAAATAATCTCAAATTTGGACTCATCAGACCAAAAGACAGATTTTCACCGGTCTAATGTCCCAATCAAGTCTCTTCTTTTTAGTAGTGGTTTCTTTGCAACAATTCGACCATGAGTCTACTCTGAACAGTTGATGTTGAGATGTGTCTGTTATTTGAACTCTGTGAAGCATTTATTTGGGCTGCAATATGAGGTGCAGTTAACTCTAATGAACTGATCCTCTGCAGCAGAGGTAACTCTGGGTCTTCCTTTTCTGTGGCGGTCCTCATGAGACCCAGGTTCATCATAGCGCTTGATGGTTTTTGCGACTGCATTTGAAGAAACTTTCAAAGTTCTTGAAATCTTCCGCATTGACTGACCTTTGTCTCAAAGTAATGATGGCTTGTAGTTTCTCTTTGCTTATTTGAGCTGTTCTTGCCATAATATGTACTTGGTCTTTTACCAAATAGGGCTATCTTCTGTATACCACCCCTACCTTGTCACAACTGATTGTCTCAAGATATTCCACAAATTAACTTTGAACAAGGCACACCTATTCATTGAAATGCATTCCAGGTGACTACCTCATGAAGCTGGTTGAGAGAATGCCAAGAGTGTGCAAAGCTGCCATCAAGGCAAAGGGTGGCTACTTTGAAGAATCTCAAATATCAAATATATTTTGATTTGTTTAATACTTTTTTGGTTACTACATGATTCCATATGTTATTTCATAGTTTTGATGTCTTCACTATTATTCTACAATGTAGAAAATAGTCAAAATAAAGAAAAAACCTTGAATGAGTAGGTGTGTCCAAACTTATATATATAACCCATTTTATCATGTTGGAATTACCTATCCAAATTTCTTCACTTGGGTTACAAGCAATTAAATCCCTGTCCTGTTAATCAAGATATTAAGATGGTTCCATAACATGAAAAAATTACTCCAAACACTTTCACATTAACTGGTAACAATTTTGTAACCAAATGGTGACCATCTCATTAATATAAATCTTTCTAAACTCTTTACTAAAACAGTACTTACATGGATCTCATTTAAGATTCAGTGCTGGCAGTGAACATACAGTATTACCATTAACCTATACGGGACAACCCCCCCATACATTTTTATATTCAAATGTAGGAACTGGGTTGTACAGTTTTTACCCCTGCTGAAATGCAAGACGCATTTCAAAGCTGATGGAACCACAACAACAACAAAAAAGGAAAACCCATGTTTTTTTCTTTGTATTATCTTTCACCAGATCTAATGTGTTATATTCTCCTACATTCATTTCACCAACTTCAAAGTGTTTCCTTTCAAATGGTATCAAGGATATGCATATCCATGCTTCAGGTCCTGAGCTACAGGCAGTTAGATTTGGGTATGTCATTTTAGGCAATTTTTTTAAAAAGGGTCCAATCCTTATGAGGTTGAGCAAGTGACATGGAATGACAGTCACTCTCGGGGATAGCCAAAAATAACAATCTGAAAGTCACGACCCCAATAGTCCACCCCTCCAACTCATCTGATAGGCTGCCACCGATACATTGCATCCACTGCTATGAGATGTTGAAAGCAATTTAGACGCTTTCATTCAATTCAAAAATCACATTGATCTGTCAAATTCGTTATTTGATTTCAGACAAATTGAATAGAGCACTTAAGACAAAGAACATTGCCATGCCACCTTTTTTTTTTACCGTGTATGTTAGACATTATCCAGATTGAAGTTGCTGGGCACAAGGCAAATTTAATTTTCAAAAATTGTAATATTTTGCTGTTCTGCCAAAGAGTTTTCACTAATATTCACATACCTTTTAATAATCTTATCCAAGGATTGTCATGAGGACATCGAATACGGTTGGTTTTGTGACGACACCCTAAAGGTGGATCGGGAAACACTTCTGGATGATACCTTTCAGCATCTGCGAAAAACGACTTGCCACATGGTGGCTTTTAAGGTAAGTGTTGTGCTTTTCTGTATTTTGGAGAATGTGGTAGCTTTCTGTGTGACTATTTAGAGTTATCATCTCAAGTGCTCTAAACTGTTTTTGTCTCCAGGTGAAGTTTCAAGCTGAGAATGGTGTGGATGAAGGTGGTGTTTCACTGGAATTCTTCAGCCTCCTGGGGAGGGAACTTCTCACAATGGAACCAAAGACACTGGAGGTTTACGAGTCTGGACTAGCATGGCTCACAACAGATGTACGTTCCATATTCAGTTACATATTGTTCCCAGATTTAACTCAATATTTCCCCACAATTTAATTGACTAACTTAGAAATATCCATTCTTAGAAATGCCAATTATGGTACTGTTATTATACTATAAAATATTTATAATATTTAATGGCTTGTGGCATTGTATGTATTTATTTTTATCCATAGGACGGCGGTATTACTGATGAATTCTACTTACTTGGGCTGCTCTGTGGGAAGGCACTGTATAATCAGTGTGTTCTGAACCTCTGCTTCCCTCTGGCTCTCTTCAAGAAGCTTCTGGGTCTGACTACAACATTGGATGACCTTAAAGAGCTGTCTCCAACTGAAGCACGGTACAATTATTCTGCTGAAAAAGAAGAGGGGCCCATAATATATGTTAATCTCTTCAACTGCTGCTACAGAACAATGTAAAAGTAGAAAGTCTCAAAACACCATGATTGTGCCATGAAACCAGGAAAAGTAGTGCACCTAAGATGAGATCTGGTGTTTCGAGGGGGTTTGAATGTAAACCCAAGGGAAGTGTTTTGATGCACAGAATGTGTTTTAAAACAGAAATCGAGTACTCTGAAACACCCAAAGTGTTTTTTCAACCTGAATATTTGTGTTTTTAAGAGAATGTTGTGAAAACACTTTTTAGGGTTTCAATGCATGTAAAAGGAAGCATCAAAACACAAACACTATGTTTCTCATACAATCACTGGTTCACTGGTTCATCAATATTGATTGATGATAAGGGCCCATGGAGAATAACTTTTTGTGGAATTATTTTTTTCAATGCTTTATTTAGACAGGTTAGAAACAGGAAGGGCAGTAAGGCACATTTCGTTGGAATTTTACCCACTCAACTATGCAGCCACACTGTAAGAAATTATTCTGAGGTGAATTGAAATTGACAACAAAAAGACCAACATATACTTTATAAAAATGAATGCAAGTCGTGCAGAGCCCATGTCTAGCGATAACGTACCTGGCCCAGACATATCAACCCTCTCCCCATCGAAGACCGGGTTAAATTCCCCGCTCCAACCCTTCAATCTGTTTCTCCCACCTATCTGTATCTCCTCTGTCATTTCATAACCATCTCATTAAAGTGTAAAAATACCCCCCCAATTAAAAAAAAAAAAATGAATGCAAGTCGTTTCAATGATTTGTTAATGTCATTTTACCAAAATAATGAATGAATAAATTCAACTTAATATGTTTCTTAAAATGTAGGTATCTTTCATGAGGATAACCAAAACATTTCACGATGATATTTCAATACTCCTGCAAAATTAAGGTTTTGCCTCCTTCAAGTTGGTGGCACCTCAGTTGCCACTAGTTTGGGTGTAACAAAGCACATAATTTTAACAGTGTAGTTCTTTTACAGATATACTATTATCTCCTCATATCACATTTCTACTGTTTGTTTGTTTCAAATTAGTGGCTTACAGTATGTGTTGGATGAAGATGAGGAGGTTGTTGAAGCGCTGGATTTGGTTTTCATGGTAAGAGAGAATTGATACCTTTAGCCGTTTTTGGTAGCCTACACGGGTAATCCTAGCTGATGCAGTACTAATCTTTATTGTCTTTTGAAGGACAAAGGGCAAGAACTGATACCAAATGGAGAGGAGCTCCCAGTTACCATGGTCAACAGGTATATTTGATGATTTATCAATTTATGAATCTCTTGAATTAACAAAATGATTCCACAGGATGTGTTCTATACTCATAAACAAACATTGGTTTGCCATATATCATTCACAGGAAGAAATATGTTGACTTGTATGTTGACATGAAGCTCAACAAGTCAGTGCAGATTCAGTTTGCAGACTTTGAGAGCGGCTTCTACAAAGGCTGCCCTACACAGACATGGAGGATGTTTCTACCTGAGGAGCTGATGACACTTCTACAAGGAGATGACAACTACGAGTGGGACAAGTTGAGAGAGGTCAAATTCTACCTGTTTAGATATGTAATAAGAGTACATAATTAACTATAATTTGAAATACATGTATGGTAGCCTATATAGCAGCTCTGTAGTCAGAGTACCAGACTTTTTAGCTAACATTCCACTCCAAATGACATGAGTGGCAAGGAGTAGAATGTAATAGCTGAACAGAGATGGTAGCCAGGCTAGCAGCTCTATGCTCCCGTGGTTAGATCTGGTCCCATCCTGTTTGGGCTATACAGTCTATGGCTATAATACAGTGGCATGGTCTACTGTACATGCAGTTGTTTCGTTATGTTTTTCTCTGCAATAACAGAATGCCAACTATCAAGGATATAGGCCCACAGATGACATCATCCAGAACTTCTGGAGTGTTTTCACAGAGTTCTCAGAGGAGGAAAAGAAGAAGTTCCTAAGTGAGTTAACACAATTATGATTAACTAACTTCAATGGGGCAATCTGCAGTTGCTACATCAATTTTTGGACTTACAAATGAATGTACCCATTGATCCTTGGAGAATATACAGTTGAAGTCGGAAGTTTACATACACCTTAGCCAAATACATTTAAACTCATTTTTTCACAATTCCTGACATTTAATCCTAGTAAACATTCCCTGTCTTAGGTCAGTTAGGATCACCACTTTTATTTTAAGAATGTGAAATGTCAGAATAATAGTAGTGATTTTATTTCAGCTTTTATTTCTTTCATCACATTCCCAGTTGGTCAGAAGTTTACATACACTCAGTTAGTATTTGGTTGCATTTCCTTTAAATTATTTAACTTGGGTCAAATGTTTCGGGTAGCCTTCCACAAGCTTCCCACAATAAGTTGGGTGCATTTTTAGCTCCTTCCTCCTGACAGAGCTGGTGTAACTGAGTCAGGTTTGTAGGCCTCCTTGCTCGCACATGCTTTTTCAGTTCTGCCCACAAATGTTCTATAGGATTGAGGTCAGGGCTTTGTGATGGCCACTCCAATACTTTGACTTTGTTGTCCTTCAGCCATTTTGCCACAACTTTGGAAGAATGCTTGGGGTCATTATCCATTTGGAAGACCCATTTGCGACCAAGCTTTAACTTCCTGACTGATGTCTTGAGATGTTGCTTCAATATATCCCCATAATTTTCTTTCCTCATGATGCCATCTATTTTGTGAAGTGCACCAGTCCCTCCTGCAGCAAAGCACCCCCACAACATGATGCTGCCACCCCCGTGCTTCACGGTTGGAATGTTGTTCTTCGGCTTGCAAGTCTCCCCCTTTTTCCTCCAAACATAACCATGGTCATTATGTCCAAACAGTTCTATTTTTGTTTCATCAGACCAGAGGACATTTCTCCAAAAAGTAAGATCTTTGTCCCCATGTGTAGTTGCAAACCGTAGTCTGGCTTTTTATGGCTGTTTTGGAACAGTGGCTTCTTCCTTGCTGAGCGGCCTTTCAGGTTATGTCGATATAGGACTTGTTTTACTGTGGATATAGATACTTTTGTACCTGTTTCTTCCAGCATCTTCACAAGGTCCTTTGCTGATGTTCTGGGATTGATTTGCACTTTTTGCACAAAAGTATGTTCATCTCTAGGAGACAGAACGAACGCGTCTTCTTCCTGAGCGGTTTGACGGCTGCGTGGTCCCATGGTGTTTATACTTGTGTACTATTGTTTGTACAGATGAACGTGGTACATTCAGGTATTTGGAAATTGCTCCCAAGGATGAACCAGCCTTGTGGAGGTCTACAATTTCTTTTCTGAGGTCTTGGCTGATTTCTTTTGATTTTCCTATGATGTCAAGCAAAGAGGCACTGAGTTTGAAGGTAGGCCTTGAAATACATCCACAGATACACCTCCAACTGACACAAATGATGTCAATTAGCCCATCAGAAGCTTCTAACGCCATGACATAATTTTCTGGAATTTTCAAAGCTGTTTAAAGGCACAGTCAACTTAGTGTATGTAAACTTCTGACCCACTGGAATTGTGATACAGTGAATTATAAGTGAAATAATCTGTCTGTAAACAATTGTTGGAAAAATTACTTATGTCATGCACAAACTAGATGTCCTAACTGACTTGCCACAACTATGGTTTAACAAGAAATTTGTGGAGTGGTTGAGAAACGCGTTTTAATGACTCCAAACTAAGTGTACGTTAACTTCCGACTTCAACTGTACCTTATTAGTTCCTCATTGGCGTACCCCATCAGAACCCAAAATATAAGCTTGTTTTTTCCCAATGTTTGTAAACAAAGTTAAGGTAAAAAAACACTTTTATAGCCTCAAAACATGGTTAAAACTATTTTGGATGGTCAGTCCTTTCATCCATAGCTCTGTCTATGAATTTGAGGGTGGTTCAATTTCTCCCTTCCTTCAGCTTTATACCGACACATTGGCGGAGAGGATGCTTTGTTATTGTTTCAACTGCTGATTGCCCCTTTAAGTAAATCATTGTAGCACTCCACAAATGCTTGGTCAGTTTATCATTCTTCTCCTCTCATTTCTAACTTCTAGCTTTTCTGACTGGAACCGACAGACTGCCCAGAGGACGAAGTCTCTCCAAACTGCAGATGCAAATCACGTCTTTGGGCAGCACTGACGCTGATGAATATTATCCGAAAGCACAAACGTGCTCTGTGACATTATGCCTCCCTAACTACAGCAGTATCGACACACTACAGGAGAAGCTTCTCCATGCTATAACCCACTGTGATGTGTTTGGAGATGCTTGAAATGGGAAGCATGTTACTAGTAGCCTGGCAGTTTGTTTTTATCTACGTCTGTCAATATTATGATTTTATTTAGTCAATGAAGCACATTCAGAGCTAACAACTGAAAATATTCAGACATTAACAGCAGTCTTTATAAATATAAACTTTCATAAATGCCTAATGTTTTTTCCAGTGAAACCACTGTTAATAGAAACATTTACGCCTCCTCCGGACCCCTCGTAGCCTAATGTGCAGTTGATTGGTCAAATAATTATGAACTAAATGAATGAAAGCCAATCATACTTTAATGATCAAACAGTGGAGTAAATTGAGAGAAATTGAGAGCTCTTTATCTCTTTACAGATTGGCTGCGGGTATGAATTCTTAGGAACCCTCTTTCGGAAATGTTTGAATTTTAGCTAACCTTAACCCTTTTTCTATCCTTAACCTAATTATCCTAATCTGCTACATTAATTATCCTAATTTTCTGTGTAAATTCTCCTAATCTCTTACGAAAAGTGAAATTCTAGTAAATTCTGACATAAACTGTAGGATATTCCATCTTGACAAAAAAAACTTTTCCTGGTAGCTAAAGGTCCGAAGATTCTGAGCATGTGCGTAATTCTCTACCTTTACGCACAGCCTCTGCTACAGTTTGGCTGCCCAGAGAACAGGATACTCAGGTGAATGGTGCTTGTTTAATAAAGTTAGATCAAAGCTGAATCAATGTCTGCAAGATCACGTGATAGTATTCTACGTAACAGAATGAAATACAATAGCATCAGGGCTGTAGCTACATAAGAGGACAAATGAAAATAAGATCAGCTTTAATATTGCTGATAGATTGAGGCTTCTGTCAATGTAGTTGTCTGCATCATTTCCAAACCCCATATATTTTTTGGGTAAATACAGTGATATATACATATATATATATATTTATTATTTGTACCCCTAAACGTACCATTGATATATATATAAATATATATTATTTGTATCCCTAAACGTACCACCCCTCCCCTAATTGGAGTAAACTAATGGACAACAACACTTTGGCTTCTACTTCCAGTTTATACATACAATATACATTTTATGGATACAGTATATTTTACATTAGCTATCTTTTGTTTGTTTTTAGTCCCATCCTTCAGCTACCCTCAACCCCTCCTATCTATCTTTGAAGACCTCCCAGTTTGATTTATCTTTGCCATTATATATTTTTTCATCTGTGCTGTGTAGGGCCTGAACTTATTGTTGAGAGTTAGAATAGTAGAATACATATTCTGCAATTGGCAGTTTTCCTCTTGTTATATGTCACTCAATTAGCCCATGTTAATTCATATTTTACAGATTGGTACATTAGCTATCTAAACTTGTACATTTTAGAAGACACTCTTATCCAGAGCAATTAGAGTTAAGTAACTTGCTTAAGGGCACATCAGCAGATTTTTTACCTAGTCAGCTTAGGGATTCAATCCACCATCTTTTCGGTTACCAGCTCAATGCTCTTAGCAGCTAGGCTACCTGCTACCATGTAGTAATCATGGCCAAATTACTGACCAGGCACACAGGGCACGTGCCATGGGGCCCCCATTGATTTGGTTAGTTGTTCTCACTCAGATATCATGTTAACATGACATAAGTCATGATAAAATGTGTAGAATTGCAGGAAATTAGCTGTGAAACTGCAAAAAAATACAAGTTCTGTAATGCAAATGTATTTGTTTACCTTTTGTTAATAAAATACTTTTTCTGCTTACAGATTCCTCTGTACATATTCAATTACAGTTTTTAATCCTCCCAGTGCTGAGTTGATGTGAGTTAATGTGTAGTGGCTAATTGTATAGTTAATAGGCTCTGTGTTTGTAGATTGACTGAGGTGAATGACGCTACAACAACAACAGTGATAAAGTCTGGGGGTAATTTTGGCTTGTTTTTGCCTTTTTCCAAATAGCATTTTTGAGTTTTTAAATTGTACAGAAATGCAGTATAGAAAGTCTATGGTGTGTTTGCGTCCACATGCCCACCTCCGTCCCCCTTAAATGTTCCCTTACTTGGCAACTTGTTTCCAATCATCACATCTCCCACCTTCATCATCGCCTGGCTGTAGGGTCTCATGTAGGGGTCCACACTCAGGAACACAGCCTCCAACTGTGGGTGTATTCATTAGTGCACACCGTTTTGCAAAGAATACACATTTTTTTGGTAGGGGACAAATTCAGATTAGTCCCTCCCTGTTTCGGTGCAGATAACCTGTTTCTAATACAAATGTATTAACCACAGATTATCAAGTCATTTCACATAACATGGAATGTGTTAGAATTGGAAAATGAATGTGTTAATTTTGTGTGAAATTTTCAGTAGGGCTACTGCATGTGTCCAAGACCATTTTCCCCCCAGGGACATTAAAGGGCAATTACTCCCATTTTCAACTTCATATTCATTATCTACAGCACCAATCCAGTGTCTACATGTGTGAAAACAGTGCGCTTCTATGATCCGTGGTTAAAAAGATAAGAAGGTCCTAAAAAAGGCTTCTCTGTGACATCACAGGGTAGGATTCAAAGTTTAAAAAACGGTGATTTAAAAAAAACCTGCAATGTGGTTCTACCCAGAGGGAAGGTATTATCTTGCTCCCCACATCACCGTGAATCTCAGTGTTGGAAAACCACTGTTTTTAAAACTTTTGATGTTATCAAGTAGAACTTTTTAATGTTACATATATATTTTTACAAAACATAAAAATGCACCATTTCCACATATGTACACACTGGTATTGTGCTGCAGATAATGAAAGTAAGGTTGAAAAGTGGTGGAATTGCCCTTTAAAGTCTATCCTATCCTATCCTCACCTGTCCATCCCTGGTCTGCAGCAGCATCTCCTCCCTCAGATGGAAATCACTAGCCTTGGGGAAACCCTGGAAGTGCTGGTGTAACGTCCAGGCCTTGGACACCGTCATGGTACTGTGCTCCTCTAGTCTAAAGCAGTGGATCTGTAGAGACTGGCTGTAGGGAAGAGGAGGAGGAGACAGGGGTTTGAGTGTATGAGAGGGACAGAGAGAGATATAGAACATGTGTTGTGTCTCTAGGATGGAAATCACATTGTAAATATTTGCATTCCTCTGTGCATATCCTAATAAATCTTATCACAGCTGTACAGCTATGTTACACAGGGCAGGTCATGAAAACTATTGTTTGCCTATGTTTACTCAGGGCAGGTCATGAAAACTATTGTTTACCCATGGTTACTCACTGCAGGTCATGAAAACTATTGTTTTCCTATGTTTACTCAGGGCAGGTCATTAAAACTATTGTTTACCCTTGGTTACTCACAGCAGGTCATGAAAACTATTGATATGACATAAAAACAGAAAGCTACATTGGGTTGTGAGCAAAACGACACATTTTCATTTCTATTTGGCATATATTTTTCAATTGTGCTGTGTTGGGTCTCACAGGGCGGCAGGGTAGCCTAGTGGTTAGAGCGTTGGACTAGTAACCGAAAGGTTGCAAGTTCAAATCTCTGACCTGATAAGGTACAAATCTGTTGTTCTGAACAAGGCAGTTAGTTATCCCACTTTTCCTAGGCCATCATTGAAAATAAGAATTTGTTCTTAACTAGTTAAATAAAGTTTAAAAAGACTTGTTGTTAGAATACATAACATGCATTTTTTAAACTTGGTTGTACATTGGCAGTTTTCCTCTTGTTATATGTCAATTAATTAGTCCATCTCAGTTACACTTTACAGATTAGCGTTTAGGATTAAATAACTTGTTTAATGGCACATTGACCGATTTTTCACCTAGCCGGCTCAGGGATTCAAACCAGCAACCATTCTGTTACCGGCTTAATGCTCTTAACAGCTAGGCTTACAGATCTCTCTGTACATATTCAATTATAGTTTTTAATCCCAGTGCTGAGTTATTGTGAGTTAATGTGTAGTGGCTAATTGTATAGCTAATAGGCTATGTGTTTTGTAGATCGACTGAGCTTTATTAAGCTACAGCAACCAATGTGATTGTTTTTTAATCGTATAGAAATGCAGTAAATGAGCTTCAACTTCAGACCTCACTAAAACTCAAACCCTGGCAATGACCCTTAATACCATAGTAGGATTATAATGTTATTGTAAAACAAAAAAAACACACAAATCGGGTCGTTAGCTTTGGGGAAGAGGGCTTCAGGTTTGCGGAATGGGGCTGGCAGTTAACCCTTATCACATCTACACCTGGCTATCAGCTGAGCCTTGTCTGGCAGCGAAACAGTTCATTCAGCCTAATTTACTGCCTTTTAAAAAAACATAGCTGATATGACTGACTTGCTTAAACAAATGTGGTTTCTACTGACAATTGAGATGTACAAACTATGGCATAAGGGAACGACGAGCGGATAAGAGGCAATCCGAGCTAGGATGGACGTAGTCAAAATAACTATTTGTTCAGCACTTTGAAATGTACAGTGACATAATTCAAAACATGGGCCATTCTTACAGTATTCTCCCTGCACACCAAGTCAGAACCATAGGATAAATAAAGGGGGCATATAAGCAGACAATGAAAGCTTTTACAATATTTGATGATTACATTTTTCTTAAACAGGCTATAGGCTACATGTGCACCATCAAGTCAGAACAGTAGGCTAAGTTCTGAGGGGGGAAAGGGACCAAATTATTAGGTTGAACTACATGGGCTACTAACATCTTACTACACAACATACACTTAGTATTACTTTCTTAGCTACAGTGTACATATCTCCCTGGCATATTACATAATTTATGCAGCAACATACAAGACATTTTTGGATTCACCTTGCTGTGCTGTGCTCACTTGAACAGGAAGGTGGCACGGCTGTCCTTCTTGTGGGCTCTAGAAAGAGGCCAGAGTTCCCGACTTGGAATTCCGAGATGGATGACCTTTCAAAATTATTTTCCGTATTTTCTCAGTCGTAGCTTTTTTCAGAGTTCCCAGCTGTCTTGAACTCACTGAAGTCTGAGATTTCCCAGTTCCGGGTTTCCAGTTATTTTGAATGTGGCAGAAGTCATGCTGGATTGACAGCATGGCCAACGTCTTCAAGCTTTACCAATTGGATATCACGAAATTGGGAAGAAAAAGGGAGTAATATGAAATACAATTTAAAAAAAGGTTCACATGCAATGCCATGGACCAGAAGTTACGATCTTGTCTCATCACTGCAACTCCCCTAGGGACTCTGCGAGCCAAGCCGCACTGGTTCTTGACACACTGCTCGCTTAACCCGGAAGCCAGCCGCACCAATGTGTCGGAGGAAACACAGTCGTACTGATGACTGACTCAGCTTGCAGGCACCCGACCTGCCACAAGAAGTTGCTAGAGCACGATGAGACAAGGAAATCCCGGTCAACCAAGCACTTTCTTAACCCAGACGACACTGGGCCAATTGTGTGCCGTCCCATGGGTCTCCCAGTCACGGCCGGCTGTGACAGCCTGGGACCGAACCTGAGGCTGCAGTCGCGCCTCAGCACTCATTGTTGAATTTGCGATTCTCAACTTGTTGTGTAATGTTTATGTCCAATGTGCGATGAGCACTGGAACATTTTATCTATAATTTCTCTTCATATTATAAGGATTGAAAAGGATTTTCCAGTTGATTGTCGACTTGATTCATGATGATGACTGCTTGTCTAGCTTGCTAGCTAAGATTTTGAAAGTGTGATGTTGACATCAGTTCAGTCATAGTTACGGTAGATATAACGTGATTTGAAGTAAGTTTTTTTCTGTGGTCAATGACCTTGAGACTTCTTGGATGGGCACTTCTAATGTAAGTCTATGGCAGCACCTAAGGGGCTTGAATATTCGAGCTCTACGTGATGTAGTGACCCCATGAGTGACAGAACACTGAGCCAATCACAGCACAACTAGAGAACATTACCAACCCCTCAGCTCCATATTTTCCACAGGCTGCCCCACCACCACAGAAAGCACTGCACATTTTGGAGCTGCCTCACTTAAGGAAGCAAAAAAGAGACCATGTTTGCATGCGGCTTTACTCCATTTTTTTTACATTGTTTGCAAACTGATATGTGACACATACGGATGCCAAAATAACATGCAAAGAATATATATCTATATATATTTAAAAAAATAAAAAAATAAAAAAAGCTTTAAAAAATTGTTTAAAAAAAAATAAAAAAAAATAAAATAAAAAATAAAAATATATATATACATTTTTTTAAAACAATTTTTTAAAGCTTTTTTTAAATTTTATATTTTTTTACATTGTTTGCAAACTGATATGTGACACATACGGATGCCATAATAACATGCAAAGAATATACAGCGCTATGTGCTTGTGGTTAACATTAGTCATCAGCGATCATATCAGCTAGATTGTTGTTACAAAATGTTTTGGACCCCACCTGTTTTGAGGCTCACCTGTTTAGCCTTAAATTTTTTTTTTTAAATAAATAATAATAATAATATATATATATATATATATATATATATGTATAATTATTTTTTTAAACAATTTTGGGGTCCAAAAGGTGGGGTCCAAAACAGGTGGGGTCCAAAAGATTTTGTACATAAAACAATCTAGCTGATATGATCGCTGATGACTAATGTTAACCACAAGCACATAGCGCGCGCGCAGGTTGGACTGCGTTATTACTAATGTAACGTTAGGCATCACCTTCACCTTCACATCATCATGTTTTGCTGGGGAGACGGTTCGAGTGGACAGTTTGGTCTAAACTTTGAGAATGTGTCTGTTCCTATAGCAGGGAATATATTCTCTGATAAAGTCACAGAAATTGCTTGCGGGGAGCAACACACTTTATTTCTCACGGTAGATGGCAGGATCCTATCATGTGGGCGCAACTCAAAGGGACAACTTGGCAGACAGAGGAACATAAATTCAAAACTACCAGGTAAGACATCAATGAATGCTATCGGAATATGTAGCCAGAATTTGCAGAATAAATGCAGATTATAATCACATTCTTATGTAGGCTAATTTGAAAAAAGTGCTACTGGAAAAGTACGTTTGTTTGACTCTGAATGCGTTTATTATTTTTCATCACTACCCCCAAATATTTTAGTGATATTGTTCATAATGTCAGATTATATAATGTTTCGTTTCTGCTGCGTTTAACGACAACTTTTAGAAACGGACACCCCTCAATAAAACTACTGCACAATAGGCGCTCATGGTTTGGTTCCAGTTTCGTTTCTCCCAAAGTAGAGAAATTAAGGAAAAAAAATCCAATAAAATACACACTAGGATCGAACTTGACGTCATCCTCAAGATGACTCAGATAAATTGACGATTAACTCCTTCATGCATTAAATTACATCTTATCAATGTTCTAGCATTTAACCCTTTCCAGGACAAGACAGGACTTCCAAATAAAACGTTGTCTAATCAAATCAAATTGTATTTGTCACATGCACCGAATACAACAGATGTAGTAGACCTGTGTGTGTGCCTGTGTTCTACCCGTTTCAGCCCCAGTGGAGGGTCTGGGGGTAGTGGTCTCTGTGTCTTGTGGTCAGGACCACTCTGTTGCTGTGTGCGCATCAGGACAGGTCTACTCCTGGGGGGCAGGGGGTGAGGGACAGTTGGGCATCGCACCTACTACTGTCTCCAAAGTCCTCAGGCCAAGGCAAGGAAACCTTTAACTTAAACTTGAAATAGATATTGATAGTTAAATATCATCCATGATTTACATTGTCAAGTAATGAGAGCCCTCTTGGATTCCACTGATCACTAACAAAGACAAAATGTACTAGATGTCTCCTTTTTTTTCACAGACCAGTTCCAATACCTTCGCCCTTGCCGATAACAGTGATACAGGTTGCTTGTGGAAATTCCCATTCTTTGGCCCTGACTAAAGGTATAACATACTGTACCTACTGATGTCTCTCACACACGCTGCATTCCATCTAAACTATGACAACCACATGCATCAGTTAGACTACACTTAGAAAAAAAGGTGCTGTCTTAAACCTAAAAGGATTATTCAGCAGTTCCCATACGAGAACCCGTTGGAGAACCCTTTTGGTTCCATGTAGAACCCTTTTTTCAGAGGCTTCTACATGAAAACCAAAAGGGTTCTACCTGGAGCCAAAAAGGGTTCTACCTGGAACCTAAAAGGGTTATCCTATGAGGACAGCCGAAGAACCCTTTTGGAACAATTTTTTCTAAGAGTGAACATCAAAAGGACAGTGAGATTATATTTATTAGGAAAGAATGTAACTCTGGAATTGTTGTGATGTAATTGTAATGAAATATGTAATTTCCTTGTCTTCTACAGGAGGACAGGTGTTCTCATGGGGTCTGAACAGCCATGGACAGCTGGGCCTGGGGAAGGGAGTCCCTCTGCAGCCCATACCTGCCCTGGTGCGCCCCCTCACAGGGGTCCCAGTGACCCAGGTAGCAGCTGGAGGAACCCACACTCTGGCCCTCACCCTCCCAGGCCTGGTCTACTGCTGTGGGGCGAACAGGGCTGGGCAGCTGGGACTCAACCGTGTGGATGAGAAAGGTACTACGACACTCTACCTCTCTTTGTACGCTACTTGTATAAAAAGTTCATTTGAACTTGGATTCCTTTGTTATAACCACTAAGTCATTTTTCAGATGTATTATATAGAGTGGGAATATTGCATGATGCTTGTTTGATGCTTGTTCCCCCTGCCAGGCCGGTTCAACATCTGTTCTGTGCCTGCTCTCAGAGTCTTGGGGGTTTCGTTCATCAGCTGTGGAGAGGCACATTCTGCTGTTCTCACCAAGGTATCATACTATTACTGTGGAGAGGGACACTGCTGTTCTCACCAAGGTATCATACTATTACTGTGGAGAGGGACACTGCTGTTCTCACCAAGGTATCATACTATTACTGTGGAGAGAGACACTGTTGTTCTCACCAAGGTATCAAGCTATTGCTGTGGAGAGGAACATTCTGCTGTTCTCACCAAGGTATCATACTATTACTGTGGAGAGGGACACTGTTGTTCTCACCAAGGTATCATACTATTACTGTGGAGAGGCACATTTTGCTGTTCTCACCAAGGTATCATAGTATTACTGTGGAGAGGGACACTGTTGTTCTCACCAAGGTATCATACTATTACTGTGGAGAGGCACATTTTGCTGTTCTCACCAAGGTATCATAGTATTACTGTGGAGAGGGACACTGTTGTTCTCACCAAGGTATCATACTATTACTGTGGAGAGGGACACTGTTGTTCTCACCAAGGTATCATATTATTACTGTATTTTTACTGAAGGCCCCAAGGGAGATGTTGGTGTGAAAGGAGACAAATCCGACAGCTGTTCATTAGTTCATAAAAAGTATTTAATGTCCTAAACAGTGGGCCCACTGGGAGATAGTTCTGCACACAAAGTCGGCATCCTCTCGAAGATACAATTCATCACATATAAATAAAGCCAGTTATATGAAATGACCTTGAACAGAGGTAAAAAACAAATGATCAAGTGTCTGGATACACAATGAACCATACAAGTTGTTATCTGAGTGCATGAATACAGTCTCATACTAAATGAGAAGTTACAGTTTATTACAGAATAGAAAGTACTAAATGAGAAGTTACAGTTTATTACAGAATAGAAAGTCACAGGTTATACAGAATATGTCCTGATTATGGCTGTTATTACAGATCAAGACTCAGGGCTACCAGAGTAAAGGTCGACCCTTCAATACTATTATACTGTCTCTTTAAGAAGTGATTAGGGCCCTGACCTGACTAGACCAGGAACAACTCTGGGCCTTGACATGTCAACAACTGGTTCTGGTTCTTTGTGGTCTTTAGGGTGGACAGGTGTTCACCTTTGGAGAGGGAAGCCGAGGCCAGCTTGGGCACAACGCATCAGCTAACGAACTCCTACCCAAACTGGTAGAGGGTATGGATGGACTGGCCTCACAGATAGCATGTGGCAGGTAATGACCAACAGCATAATGCTACTTATACACATATATACACATATAATAAACAGATAGGAAAACAATCTTGAACATTCTAAGTCTGACTGTGTTTTTGTCTTACTGTAACTCTGCCAGCCATCACACCCTGGTGCTGGGGTCCTCAGGTCAACCCTGGGCCTTTGGCAGTGGGGTCAAAGGTCAGCTAGGGACTGGCAACACAGGGGGCAGCTTGCAACCCACCTCAGTGCTGCTGAAAAGGGATTCTGGTGGGGCAGCAACAGTCATACACAACGGTACCAGATACAATGTGTATTCTATTCTCTTCTATTCTATTTTGTATTTGATTCTATTCAATGCTATTATGCAGTTACATACTGACTATGTAGTGTTTGTGTGACTGAGTAAGAACACATTACGAGATTTTATGTCCCTACAACCTCTTCTGTACATTTTGTTTTTTTACCAGACATGAAGATATCAGTGGGATGGAATTCAAACTTCATTTACACCACTGAGGTAATGTTTCTGACCTTTTATACCTCAGTAAAAGGGAGACTGAAACGTTCTAAGTGTCTCAAGCAGCTAATTCATGTTTGAGATATTTGAATTTCTTATATTGCTTTATCTTCCTTTGTAGAGTTCTGAAAGAGAACAGCCAATCGGGAGGTTAGATAAAGCCAAGCTGCAAAAATGGCTGACGATGGAGCAAGGAAATGCAGAGGCGCAAAGGTTCATTTATTATTTACATTAAATATTAATACATACAATCTACCGTAGACAAAGGTTTTTGTTCGTTTTTATTTATTTTCTAGCTAACTCAAAATGAAATAAACAAACATTTATTGTTTGGTTGTATTTTAGTAATAAAAAAAATTATACGATTTTATTTTATATTTTAGAATCTGTACAAAACATTCATGCTAACGATTACATCATACAAACCTCACTACATTACACCTGCCCAGACCCGCTAGCCCCCACCCCTATCTCCAGTGCCCTTATCAAACTGCACCATTTTGTTTCTCTCCGTCGCCCATGCTCTTTCAATTTTTTATAATTGTGTGAACGACGGAGGATTGGCTGATTTCCAGTTGATAACTCTTCTCATCAATTATCTTTTTAAAAAGTATTATGTCCAACCCATCGGGTATGTCACTGCACCCTTCAGTTGTATTTATTTTTGTATAATTGTACTGAAACATCAAATGTGTCCACATTTGTTCCAACAGAGAAATATCCTTGATGTTCTCAACAAGTTCAAGTCTGGTGGCCAGTTTCACCAAAGCCAGGTAAGCTATTTTAAAATGGAAGGTTTGGATAGTTTGAATTGAAAACGGTATGTGTACCAGGGGTATGGGTGTAATGGTTCACCAAACCCACAGTTCGGTGTGCATTGTGGTTTTGGGGTCACAGTTCAGTTTCGGTTAAGGTACAGCGGAAAATATTTTTTTTTGTTTATTTTTGCAAAATACACTAAATTAAAAATCATTCTATTTGTTGCCCAAGTCCAGTTTCATTCTGTTCTGACAGAGCTGGTTATGTTGGGTCTCAAGGAGAGGTCTAAAAAGTTGGACCCGTTCCGATATGGACCTGGAGCTTTCCCACCTGGAGAAATATGCATAAATACATTTGTCAATATAGAGACCTGTTCCAAACGGACCAAAGGACGACTAGTTCCATATAGACGTTGTCGGACCAGAGTGAGGGAAGCAGCAGAAAAGTCCATTTGTAAGCTATTTTATTAACCAGAGCTGATACAGTGCGAGGGAGTGTAGGCGACGGAGTGGCCTTATGAGGGAGAGCAGACGGAGGAAGGGCCTTGCGGTGTGTGTTCTGCGAGTAAGTGAAACGAGAGAAAGGAGGAGGCAGGGAGAGGCAGCAACCAACCGAGTCAACTTGCGCTGTCATGTACTGTCATGTTGTGTCTTGTCTCTGTCCTTTCCCTTCACCCTGTCTCCCTCTGCTGGTCGTTGTTAGGTTACCTTTTCTCCCCCGCTTTCCCCCAGCTGTTCCTTGTCTCCTCTAACTACCCATTCACCCCGTTTCCCACCTGTTCCCTTTTTCCCTCTGATTAGGTCCCTATATCTCTCTCTGTTTCTGTTCCTGTCCTTGTCGGATTCTTGTTAGTTGTGTTTCATGCCTGAGCCAGACTATCGTCATGTTTGCTGTAACCTTGTCCTGTCCTGTCGGAATCTGCCGGTCTATCTGAGCCTACCTATGTTTGGTTATTAAAGAAGCTCTGTTTAAGTTAGTTCGCTTTTGGGTCCTCATTCACTCACCGTAACAGAAGAATCCGACCAAGAATGGACCCAGCGACTTCGGATCCTCTCCACTCAGCCGTCGGGATCCAGGGAGCGATGCTAGGCAGACACGAGCAGGAAGTGTCTGCTGCTCGACATGCCGTTGAGACCCTGGCCACCCAAGTCTCCAACCTCACAGAACAGGTTCACCATCTCCGCCTCGATCCACCGGCCACTTCCAGGGCTTTCGAATCTCCGGAGCCCAGAATCAATAACCCGCCGTGTTACTCTGGGGAGCCCACTGAATGCCGCTCGTTCCTCACCCAGTGTGATATTGTGTTTTCTCTCCAGCCCAACACTTACTCCAGGAGCACTGCTCGTGTCGCCTACGTCATATCTCTCCTTATTGGACGGGCTCGTGAGTGGGGCACGGCAATCTGGGAGGCAAGGGCTGAGTGTACTAACCAGTATCAGGACTTTAAGGAGGAGATGATACGGGTTTTTGATCGATCTGTTTTTGGGGAGGAGGCTTCCAGGGCCCTGTCTTCCCTATGTCAAGGCAATCGATCCATAACAGACTACTCTATTGAGTTTCGCACTCTTGCTGTCTCCAGTGGCTGGAACGAGCCGGCCTTGCTCGCTCGTCTTCTGGAGGGTTTCCGCGCAGAGGTAAAGGATGAGATTCTCTCCCGGGAGGTTCCTTCCAGCGTGGATTCCTTGATTGAACTCGCTATTCGCATTGAGCGACGGGTTGATCTTCGTCACCGAGCTCGTGGAAAGGAGCTCGCGCTCTCCGTCGCCTCCCTCTCCGCATCACTACCATCTTCCTCTGCCGGCTCGGGTGCTGAGCCCATGCAGCTGGGAGGTATCCGCATCTCGAGTAAGGAGAGGGAACGGAGAATCACCAACCGCCTCTGTCTCTATTGGGGTTCCGCTGGTCATTTTGTCACTTCATGTCCAGTAAAAGGCCAGAGCTCGTCAGTAAGCGGAGGGCTACTGGTGAGCGCTACTACTCCTGTCTCTCCTTCAAGATCCTGCACTACCTTGTCGGTCCATCTACGCTGGACCGGTTCGTCAGCTTCCTGCAGTGCCTTAATAGACTCTGGGGCGGAGGGCTGTTTTATGGACGAGACCTGGGCTCGGGAACATGACATTCCTCTCAGACAGTTAAAGGAGCCCACGGCCTTGTTCGCCCTGGATGGTAGTCCTCTCCCCAGGATTCAGCGTGAGACGCTACCTTTAACCCTCACTGTTTCTGGTAATCATAGTGAAACCATTTCTTTTTTAATTTTTCGTTCACCTTTTACACCTGTTGTTTTGGGCCATCCCTGGCTAGTTTGTCATAATCCTTCCATTAATTGGTCTAGTAATTCTATCCTCTCCTGGAACGTCTCTTGTCATGTGAAATGTTTAATGTCTGCTATCCCTCCTGTTTCCTCTGTCTCTTCTTCACAGGAGGAGCCTGGTGATTTGACAGGGGTGCCGGAGGAATATCACGATCTGCGCACGGTGTTCAGTCGGTCCAGGGCCACCTCTCTTCCTCCACACCGGTCGTATGATTGTAGTATTGATCTCCTTCCGGGAACCACCCCCCCCCGGGGTAGACTATACTCTCTGTCGGCTCCCGAACGTAAGGCTCTCGAAGATTATTTGTCTGTAGCTCTTGACGCCGGTACCATAGTCCCCTCCTCCTCTCCCGCCGGAGCGGGGTTTTTTTTTGTCAAGAAGAAGGACGGGTCTCTGCGCCCCTGCATAGATTATCGAGGGCTGAATGACATAACAGTGAAGAATCGTTATCCGCTTCCTCTTATGTCTTCAGCCTTCGAGATCCTGCAGGGAGCCAGGTTTTTCACTAAGTTGGACCTTCGTAACGCTTACCATCTCGTGCGCATCAGGGAGGGGGACGAGTGGAAGACGGCGTTTAACACTCCGTTAGGGCACTTTGAATACCGGGTTCTTCCTTTCGGCCTCGCTAACGCTCCAGCTGTCTTTCAGGCATTAGTCAATGATGTCCTGAGAGACATGCTGAACATCTTTGTTTTCGTTTACCTTGACGATATCCTGATTTTTTCACCGTCACTCCAGATTCATGTTCAGCACGTTCGACGTGTCCTCCAGCGCCTTTTAGAGAATTGTCTTTTTGTGAAGGCTGAGAAGTGCACTTTTCATGCCTCCTCCGTCACATTTCTCGGTTCTGTTATTTCCGCTGAAGGCATTAAGATGGATCCCGCTAAGGTCCAAGCTGTCATTGATTGGCCCGTCCCTAAGTCACGCGTCGAGCTGCAGCGCTTTCTCGGCTTCGCGAACTTCTATCGTCGTTTCATCCGTAATTTCGGTCAGGTGGCAGCTCCTCTCACAGCCCTTACTTCTGTCAAGACGTGCTTTAAGTGGTCCGTTTCCGCCCAGGGAGCTTTTGATCTCCTCAAGAATCGTTTTACATCCGCTCCTATCCTTGTTACACCTGACGTCTCTAGACAGTTCGTTGTCGAGGTTGACGCGTCAGAGGTGGGCGTGGGAGCCATCCTTTCTCAGCGCTCCCTCTCTGACGACAAGGTCCACCCATGCGCGTATTTTTCTCATCGCCTGTCGCCGTCGGAACGTAACTATGATGTGGGTAACCGCGAACTGCTCGCCATCCGGTTAGCCCTAGGCGAATGGCGACAGTGGTTGGAGGGGGCGACCGTTCCTTTTGTCGTTTGGACTGACCATAGGAACCTTGAGTACATCCGTTCTGCCAAACGACTTAATGCGCGTCAGGCGCGTTGGGCGCTGTTTTTCGCTCGTTTCGAGTTCGTGATTTCTTATCGTCCGGGCTCTAAGAACACCAAGCCTGATGCTTTGTCTCGTCTCTTCAGTTCTTCAGTAGCCTCCACTGACCCCGAGGGGATTCTCCCTGAGGGGCGTGTTGTCGGGTTGACTGTCTGGGGAATTGAGAGGCAGGTAAAACAAGCGCTCACTCACACTCCGTCGCCGCGCGCTTGTCCTAGGAACCTTCTTTTCGTTCCCGTTCCTACTCGTCTGGCCGTTCTTCAGTGGGCTCACTCTGCCAAGTTAGCCGGCCACCCTGGCGTTCGGGGTACGCTTGCTTCCATTCGCCAGCGTTTTTGGTGGCCCACCCGGGAGCATGACACGCGTCGTTTCGTGGCTGCTTGTTCGGTCTGCGCGCAGACTAAGTCCGGTAACTCTCCTCCTGCCGGCCGTCTCAGGCCGCTTCCTATTCCCTCTCGACCGTGGTCTCACATCGCCTTAGATTTTGTCACCGGACTGCCTTCGTCAGCGGGGAAGACTGTTATTCTTACGGTTGTCGATAGGTTCTCTAAGGCGGCTCATTTCATTCCCCTTGCTAAGCTTCCTTCTGCTAAAGAGACGGCACAAATCATCATCGAGAATGTTTTCAGAATTCATGGCCTTCCGTCAGACGTCGTTTCGGACAGAGGTCCGCAATTCACGTCTCAATTTTGGAGGGAGTTTTGCCGTTTGATTGGGGCTTCCGTCAGTCTCTCTTCCGGCTTTCACCCCCAGTCTAACGGTCAAGCAGAACGGGCCAATCAGACTATTGGTCGCATCTTACGCAGTCTTTCTTTTCGTAACCCTGCGTCTTGGTCAGAACAGCTCCCCTGGGCAGAATACGCCCACAACTCGCTTCCTTCGTCTGCGACCGGGCTATCTCCTTTTCAGAGTAGCCTCGGGTACCAGCCTCCGCTGTTCTCATCTCAGTTCGCCGAGTCCAGCGTCCCCTCCGCTCAGGCTTTTGTCCAACGTTGCGAGCGCACCTGGAAGAGGGTCAGGTCTGCACTTTGCCGTTATAGGACGCAGACTGTGAGGGCTGCTAATAAGCGTAGAACTAAGAGTCCTAGATATTGTCGCGGTCAGAGAGTTTGGCTCTCCACTCAGAACCTTCCCCTTAAGATGGCTTCTCGCAAGTTGACCCCGCGGTTCATTGGTCCGTTCCGTATTTCTCGGGTCATTAATCCTGTCGCAGTTCGACTTCTTCTTCCGCGATACCTTCGTCGCGTCCACCCGGTCTTCCATGTCTCCTGCATCAAGCCCGTCCTTCGCGCCCCCGCTCGTCTCCCCCCCCCCCCCCCATCCTTGTCGAGGGCGCACCCATCTACAGGGTCCGTAGAATTTTGGACATGCGTCCTCGGGGCCGTGGTCACCAGTACCTCGTAGATTGGGAGGGGTACGGTCCTGAGGAGAGGAGTTGGGTTCCCTCTCGGGACGTGCTGGACCGTGCGCTGATCGAGGATTTCCTCCGTTGCCGCCAGGTTTCCTCCTCGAGTGCGCCAGGAGGCGCTCGGTGAGTGGGGGGGTACTGTCATGTACTGTCATGTTGTGTCTTGTCTCTGTCCTTTCCCTTCACCCTGTCTCCCTCTGCTGGTCGTTGTTAGGTTACCTTTTCTCCCCCGCTTTCCCCCAGCTGTTCCTTGTCTCCTCTAACTACCCATTCACCCCGTTTCCCACCTGTTCCCTTTTTCCCTCTGATTAGGTCCCTATATCTCTCTCTGTTTCTGTTCCTGTCCTTGTCGGATTCTTGTTAGTTGTGTTTCATGCCTGAGCCAGACTATCGTCATGTTTGCTGTAACCTTGTCCTGTCCTGTCGGAATCTGCCGGTCTATCTGAGCCTACCTATGTTTGGTTATTAAAGAAGCTCTGTTTAAGTTAGTTCGCTTTTGGGTCCTCATTCACTCACCGTAACATGCGCTAGTAGACTAGCTTCTAGCTTGTCATAGCTAGGTTATTCATCATCCAATATAATTACCTAGTATCTGTCTTGACTGCATCAAACTGCGAGAAGCTAGCTGGCTAAGATAGCCAGCCATTTAGCTAGTAGACTAACGTCTAGCTTGTCATAGCGGTGTTATTTTGGATGCAGTATTTGCAGCATACTGCAGTTGTACTTCACTCTGACTGCAATATTTTTTTGTAGGGGCGAGGTAATGGCATGCAACGCTACATAGCCTATAGGCCTAGTGTTATTTCTTTAATGTTATAATTCGGGTTCACAGTGCGGACTGAACCGAGGTCCCGTACCGAACGGTCCAGTATGAAAAGGTGTACTGTTACAGCCCTAACCAGGGGTTGGAACTGGTTTAGGGAACAGATTTTTTTTGTTTTCGAGGAACAGAACTAGAACTGAGAACAAAGGTGATCTATACTGTTTCAGAACAGAACCGTTAATCTTAAAAGCATGGGGAAAACACGCTACAAAGAGCCTATATCTTATGAAAAAAGATTGCAGTCAGAGTGCAGTATAACACTGTAGTATAACTATAATTAGAATGCAGTATAACTGCAGTATGCTGCAAATCTAATTCAAAGGTCTAATTCAAAGATGTCAATGTAACTAATATGATGATGAAGGTATGACGTGCACTGTAACTGCCAGATCTTTTTTGTTGATATTTTATTTTACTTTATCTGTACTTTCTTTGTGTTCCTAAAATAAAAACAAAGTATAAAAAAAGAAAGGAACGATATAAACCGTTACTTTTTGGGGGTTCGAACCGGTTCAGAACATCATTTGCATCATTTGCAACAACATTGCATCATTTGCTGGTCAGAACAGGAATGGAACAAAAAAAAGAATGGTTCTGTTCAGAGCGAAACGATTGAAAAATGATTTTGGTTCCATCCCATGATGTGTACAGTTAGAACTATGTTGTGTTCTTGCTAATGCTATGCCCTCTGTTTCTTATGACCAGTGAGATTCCACAAGCAGCCGGAGCTTTGACAGTGGACCTAGAAGCTGCTAGCCAGGTTTTCGACCAGCTACTGAACATACCTTGGATTAGGAAATCAGTTAAGATCAACTTACTCTTTAAACCCATATGTTAAATGAATATATATTTAGAACAGAACTAAATGTTACTCTCCTAATTTCTCTGTTAATTTTCTATATAGATAAATATTGAGCCACTGGTGGACAATATTTGCAGTTCAGCAGCTGTCATCAAGTCACCAGAGATCTTTATGCTACTACCCACAATCTCTCTTCTCCATGAGGACCTCAGCGTCATGAAGATGGTCTTGGCTTTATCTATAGTTATCGTTGAACATCTGAATGACACGGCCATAAAAACATTAAGTATATAACCTCTGACCTTGTCACTTTATCAGTGAATTTAGCATCAGTATAATTTTACAGAATTGTATTATAATAGAAGCATAGCTGACACTGACACATGACCATATATTATAAGATAATATTTTTTTTGCTCAGGCAATATAATTTACATATTTGGGACTTGTATTCTTGTACCATCTTATAGAAGAGTGGTGGTCCTCAATGGAGACAAACATCATGACTAAGCACATTCTGATGTGGAAGAATGCCCTGTCATTCATGCTGAGGAACGGTCTTCTGGCTACCCACAACCCCGGAGTCAAATTCCTGCTGGAAGCCCTCAAGTACCTCCACAGAGTCAGTGTTTGTGTCAATCATTTTTATAATCCTCCTGACCATTTTCTGTAGTTGCCGTCTGTCAGTATTGTTGATCATGCCGTAACATACTTCATATTGTGAACTGCAAGGCAGATGTGCAAATCTATTTTGATGCTGACATGTTATTTCAAAGGCAAACAAAAGGGCCGGAAGAACCCAGGAAGTTCCCGCCAGTACCTTTTATGTGGAAGAGATCAACAATAGTGTTCTTCTATTGGGGGATGTGAATCTTTGGCGTTTTTGGTCAACAAGGGAGGTAATAAAATAACCAAATCATCTCTAAATTACTCAAATGTTAGAATTATAATGTGGTGGAATCTGGTTTCACTTGTCCAGTTCTTTCAGTGCAGATTGATGGAATGAGACAGAGATGGAACCCATGTAGACTATTGAGATGCACTTTCATTTTTCTTTTGTGTCACTTCTAGGACACAGAGGTGACACCAGTCATCTTTTGCCGTTACCCATTTGTGTTGAGTCTGATCTGCAAGATGGCGATTTTCAACAACAATGCACTTTTTACTAAGGTATACTGTGTTATTCCACTGGTTGTTTTAAATCCTTTTATTGAATCTTTGTTTTCATAGCCTACCCAGTGATTTCCAAAGACCAGTCTGTATATCACTCTAAATAGACCCTGGAGCTGACCCTGTATATAGCTTACTTTCTCATGTGTTTATGTACATATATATAGCAGGAAATGCATTTCAATGTACTTGTGCACGTGACATGAAAAAAACTTGAAACTAGTGTATATTTATATATTGCAGGAGATTCACAAACTAGCCCACCGGCTAACAGTGATGTGTCCTTCTGGAACGTTCCCAGACAACCCAGAATCTCCCCTTGCCCCAGTCTTCCAGTTGACCTTAAGGCGCCCGTCACTCATCGAAGACACCTTCAGACAACTGGGTGCTGCAGATCATGACTACTTCCAGAGAGAACTTGTGGTAAAATTATCTTTTGTCAGTTCAAAAGGGACAATAAAGTAACATTCAAATAATTATCCCTGAGACCGAATGTTACAACTCAACTAATCTTGGCCAAATCAAACCAAATCTCAGCTACTCGATTTAACATTTTAATGTTAGACTGTCACTACCCACTGGACACACACTGGTTGAATCAACGTTGGTTCCAGTGAAACAAACGTGGAATAGACATTGAATTGACGTTTGTGCCCAGTGGTAGAGTCTAGAACTCAACCTAAATGTGGCCTATCTTACTGTATCCCTCAGGTGCAGTTTGTGGAGGACATGAAGCTGTCACTCGTCAACAAAAGGGACTTCTTCCTCCATGTGTTTGAAGAGCTGTTGGCACCAGAGTCTGAGATGTTCATGTACAACGACACCAAGACACTGGTCTGGTTCCCTGCCAAGGTAAGAACTAGAATTAGGGAATTACGATTTCATTACTGTATAATAAATCACTGCACTCTCAAGCAAATAAAAATTGTTGAGTAAAAACAATCTAAATACATTTAGTCAGTTAATAGCAACAAAAAGAGATTCAACCACTACAGCAGTGCCACTATCTACACTGTATCAATCAATATACAATTGTTTACAAGTATAATCACCATCACTCCCTACTCTCCTCCTGATGTACCAATGTTTTATTATTACTTAGGCTGTGTCTTGTACACAATCGCAGCAAAAATGTTGAATTGCAATATACAGACAAAATAAATATACAAAAAAGGAGATAGAAGTTAGTTGAAAAAGCAGCTTGGGATGGTGCCTGTTCTTGTTTATTCTTGATCTGTGCCTTGGCTCATGTGCCACCTACCCTTACTACCAGCCCAGAGTGGAGGAGAAGAGCTACTTCCTGTTTGGTGTCTTGTGTGGCATGGCCCTGTACAACCACAACATTGTACACCTGCCCTTCCCTCTGGCCCTGTTCAAGAAGATGATGGGGGTCAAGCCCTCACTGGAGGACCTGAGAGAGTTTGACCCTGTTGTGGGAGGGTACGTTTGTATTTTAGAATGTACATTTTAGCATTGAATTAGTGTCCCTTAGAAACGGATGAAAATGTTTAAACATTAATTTATTTTCATTGTAATTGAAGGAGTTTGCGGTACCTCTTGGAGTACTACACTGATGATGATGTTGAAGAAAACCTGGACATGACCTTCACCGTATGTATAATATTGAAACTGATTGAGCAATGAAATATCCCTAGATACAGTATGTGAATAGTGGTAAAACTGTTTATTTTCATCAGGTGATCTGGGATGACCAGAAGGTGGAGCTGGATCCCAAAGAAACAGGAAAACCAGTCACAAGTTTTAACAAGTAAGGCTACAGCAACTTTTACTCCTACAGATGTAAGATCTTAATTTGATCCACCTGTTGCAGAACATTTTTTAAAAAGTGTGGTATATATTTGAGGTTTAAAAAGGCTTCAGACTTGATTTTCCCTTACAAAAAATTTATCAACCCCTACAAAAATGTCCATGAATTATAATCCACATAATAATTCACATGTTCTGTTGCTGCAGGATTATTTTCCTGCTGTAGCAAACTGGCTCACATTACGGTCTTACATCTGTAATGCATAATACAAAGTTGACATTTTAGAAGTTACAACAATCATGCTTTCTGAGTTTTTTTAAAATGTAAAAATACCATTAATTATATTTACAGGAAGCAGTTTGTTGATGCCTATGTGAACCTTGCCTTCAACCAATCAGCGGAGAAGGTGTTTGAAGAGTTCAGGAGAGGCTTCTTCAAGGTGTGTGACAGGGACGTGGTGGAGTTGTTCCAGCCTGAGGAGCTCAGGGGAGTCATGGTGGGGAAAGAGGACTACGACTGGGACACGCTCAAACAGGTCTCTATGTACAACCATCATTCATTACTCAGTGTGGGGCTGGGTGCTGACTTGAGAAATTAGGGCATAAATCGGTCAGTGTTGATGCATTTATATCAATGGGGATTTGCTTTGATGTCAAGTTATGGGTGCGTATCTCAAGTTAGGACTGGGACTAGGAGATAATGTGCTATACATGGTGCTTTGTGACATACTGTGTGACTTTGAGTGGTGAATCGTTTAAATGGCGTGCAAGTTTAATATTGTTTAATTATTACTGCCATTTGTTTGGTTTGTATATCCAGAACACTGTGTATGATGGAGAGTATCATGCTAGACATCCCAACATCATCACATTCTGGGAGGCTTTTGAGGAACTGACAGATGACCAAAAGAAAGCTTTCCTCTGTAAGTATGGCACTAAATTGCTCTCGGTTGAGTAAAACTGGAGAAACCATACAGTCTTTCATAATGCTGGTTTAGGGTTTTGTCTGCATATTTGAACTTCCTGTTCTACAAGAGCATTTACACATCATTTTTGTCTGAACACATTTGAGTAATTAGCAGACACTTACCCAGAGTAACTTACTGGAGAAATTAGGGTTAAGTGCCTTGCTCAAAAGCACAACAACATATTTTCACCTTCTTTGCTCAAGGTTTTTAACCAGGGACCTTTTGGTTGCTGGCCCAATGCTCTTAATCACTAGGCTACCTGCCACACAACGACATCCACTGTATTTCTTCCCATTCTGTCTACCTTTCACTCTCTCTCCCCTCCTTCTCAGTGTTCCTGACGGGCTGTGATCGCGCTCCCATCCTGGGCATGGACAAGATTCAGATGAAGGTAGCGATCCTGCAGAACTCTACTGAACTACATTTCCCAGAATCCCTTACTTGCCACTTCCTACTGCTGCTGCCCATCTACCCCTCCAAGGAGATGCTGCTGGCCAGGCTCAAAGAGGCATGTGCCCACAACAGAGGCTTCTGGAAGGAGTAATGGACACTATATAAAGGCTACTGCTGTGTTCATAATTTCATTCAATGTGTTTCTTACATGTCAATATATCACTTCAGTTTAGCATAGGATTTTGGTTATAGCCTCCTTTTAGGTTCAGATTTGCCAGTTTCTTTCAAACTTTTACATTTTGCCTTTTACCTTGGCTTTTTCTATTGAAAATGTGAAAATTGCAAATCTAGGATATGTAGGCCTACCCTATTATAGAAAAAACATTCCTTGACTGAATGTCTACTAATTCTGGGTGTGATTTTTAAAAAGAACATTCTTATTGAGTAATATACATTCAGTAATATACATTCAAGAGCCTATTTATTTATGCATGTTTTCTTTATTGATATAGTGTGGCATTTGATGTAATCCTACAAGTGAACATCCTTTTTTTCTGGACACGTCTGCATCATCTTTTGACATATATGTCTGTATCTTGTGTTTTATTGAATAATTTTACAGAATAATTCTGTCTGTATCTAATAAATAGAGATGATTAGTTAATCTCAGTTTTCTTTTATCAATGGGAACTGCTGTCAGCATTTCGATGCAGAGCAGTGGTATGGTTTCTCCTACAACATACATAACGTTCTGAGAACCATGTGTTTCTTAGAGCTTGGTGAGAGCATGGTTTTCCTATGGTTATTTTACATACAACCTTCCCATAACGTTTCCTACAGGTTTCCTCAGGGTTCTATTTAAATTAATGTTCTCAAATTGTTCAGAGAATGTTAAGAAACAACGTTCTTCCACGGGAATTTCAGGACTTCAGCATAACGTTTCTTACAGGTTTTATTTAAAGTCATGTTCTCAGAACATTCAGAGAATATTAAAAAAAAAATCAGTACTTCAGCATAACGTTTTCTACAGTTTTCCTCGTGTTCTATTCAGTCATGTTCTCAGAGGTTTAGAGAACATTAAGAAACAATGATTTTCTGTGGGAATTCCAGGACTTCACATAATGTTTTATGCAGGTTTCTTCATGGTTCTATTTAAAGTAATGTTCTCAGAACATTAAGAAAACTTTCCATAAAAATAAGAACCCATAGTAACATTCAAAGAACGTTGGAAGAATGTTATTTGAAAACATATACATTCCATTCCCAGCATCAACAAAATGCTCTATCCTCTATCTTGTTAAGTGTGTTCGGGTGTGTCTGCTGCACCCACTAATTGGCTACACCTGATCTTAATTAGTGCTTGTTTCCTTTGAAATGGGGTCTGTTTGAATATACTTAAAATGAACAGCTTTCTATGAGTTAAAAAACATGGCATGCTTGCTCCATCCTAGTGGTGCAGTGGACTAATTCCATGGCTAGAGAACAGAGAGTTCATGGGTTTGAATCTCACTGACACCATGCAACATAAAAAAATGTATGGTTTGCATGATTAATGCCGAAGCAAATGAATTGTGCTTGGAGTTCAAAACAGTTAACCTAAACTAGCAGTGTCATTAAAAGTCTTATTAAAACAGTTTCAGGACATTATTTTATTACCCTATAATTTCTGTTCTCAGAATGCTATTAAAACACCCAGGAAAATTTTCAGGGAACCATATAAGAACCTCCCTCTGCAACCTAAAAATGTAAGTTTCCGGAACAGGCAACATTTTCACTTCCATTCTCAAAATGTTTAAAAAACATTCTGTTTTCACTGTCAGGAAACTTATGGCTTTGTCCCCAGAACCAATGGGAAACCAAAAAAGTACTTTCGAACAACTTCCAAGGAACCAAATGTGCTAGCTGGGTTGTTTGTTTAAAATACATTACCTCTACCCTGTCCCACTGCAAATGTGCCAACCTGATATTTTCGTTTACTCAGGCCATGCCCATTGTGGCATACGTTTCTGTTTGGAGGAAAATGCCAATTTAGGTTTCGTTTTCGTTTCATGCTGTGTTTCTTTTACAGATATGTCATATGGTCTCGTTCATCGCTTTCAGAACGCACTGACTCCTAGGGCGCAGACTGACCGTCCTGTGTTCCATCAATATGAGCTGATTATGGATAATAATAACACATTTCCAATGTTTTCGTGGGGAGAGAACACCCGTGATGGCTTCGGTTTAGTGAAATCGAATGATTTGGTAAAGGCGAACACGGACGGTTGCGTAAATTTCATACACCTGAAATCTCCAGTTACGCATCTTTCTGCAGGTAATAAAGTGGTCGCGTTCATCAGAAATAATGGGAAACAAGTGTCCCTCGCTCGGATGCAAGATGACAAAGATGGGAGAAGGATCACAGGAAAACTGAGTAAGCACCTTTTGTATGTGTTTTTCCCCACCACAAGAGCCCACTTCTTTACTGAACTGCTTAAACAAAATGTTTAAATCGGCAATCAGCAGGTGAAACAACAACAAAGCGTCCTCCCCACCCGTTTCTGTATAAAGCTGAGGCATGGGGCTTGAGATATGTAACCACTCTCAAATTCATAGATAGTGCTATTGATGCAAGGACGAACCATCCATGATATCAACATTATAGATTTAACAATGTTTTGAGACTATACAGTGTTTGTTTACATGTACATTGTTTACGGACATTGGAGTAAAACAAGCTTATATTTTGAGTTCTGATGGGGTATGACAGTTGAACTAAGCTCGAGGCATTTCTAAGTTATATTCTTCAAGAATCAATGGGTACATGTTATTAAAAATTGGATGAAGTAACTGCTAATTGCCCCTTTAAGCTATTTAATACATTTAATTTATATTTCATGTGTGTAGAGGGTGTGGAGTGCAGGGAGAAGATTCTGGCTCTGAGTTGCTGTGATGCACATATTATTTTACTGTCTGAAGAGGGCAGAGTTTTCTGCCTCACCCAATCATCCAATGTTCCCAGGTGGGTGCTTGACAGAAATGACACATCTCTCGGCTTAGGCCGACTCACATTTTAGTGGCTTCTGTCAATTGTAGTAATTGACCATGTTGTAATGATTACTTTTGGTTGTCTGTGTTTTCTCAGACCAGTGGGTAACTTGAATCACGTAATTCAGGTTGCATGTGGAGACCAGCATTCCATTGCACTAACCCAAGGTAAACAATCACATTCTAAATCACTCAGTTTGAGAAGGGATATGATAGGAGGCTGTCTGTGCTCTTTGAATGTCCTTTATACCAAATAGTCTCTGTTCCAGGTACGTAGATATCAACATGAGAATACTGGAAGAGATGGAGACCTGCACACTGTCAATTTTTTTTAAATATAAAATAAACAGAGGCTTTAATGCTAAAATAGAGATGTTTTATTGGGACATCATCTTGCCCAAAAGTTCATAGTGCAGAAATAAAAGGTGAAAAAAAACAAATGAGTTTGAGAAGGTTCACAATAGACATTAGAAATAAAACTACATTTATTACATACTCTAACAATGCAGCACGTGTCCTGTGATATTTCCTATGTATAAATATTATTTTACCTTCCATTAGATGGTAAAGTGTTCACGTGGGGCCAGAACTCCAGCGGACAGCTGGGTTTGGGGGAGGGAGGGCCCAGCACCTTGTCTCCCCAGCCTGTCAAGTCTCTGTCAGGGATCCCCCTGGCTCAGATCACCGCTGGGGGAGACCACAGCTTCGCCCTGTCCCTCTCTGGAGCCGTGTTCGGCTGGGGCAAGAACAGCGCCGGGCAGCTGGGACTGGGGGACACAATAGGTACTGTATACACAAATATTATTAAATAATATCTCTTTCATTAATAGTTGGTATGTTTTAAAGAAAAGGAGTACGTTTGATATGTTTGAAGCAGACAGTATGAGTAGATAATTTAATGTCAAATAGTATACGTAGATTTTTTTTAACAGCTTTTTCTTTTTACAATAGTCAAAACAGAAAAAGACAAGCAAAGAAAAAAATGGGTGAAATCTATTTTCTACAGACAGAGCTGCTCCAGCTCCTGTTGATTGCCTGAATCTAAAGAAGACCATTGCTGTTTCCTGTGGAGGGGAGCATACTGCTGTTCTGACAAAGGTTCTGACATACACAACAATATTTCCAACTGATAGTATGTTTTTTTTCTGCCAGTACCATTAAGATCTAAAGAATGTTTGGACCAATGATGTCTTGCTGGTTGCCATCACATACAGTAGAAACATTCATATCAACAACAGGAGCCGAACACATCATCATGATAACTGTGTGAATGGCTTTTGTTCTAGGGAGGTTTAGTGTTCACATTTGGCTCGGGTCGATATGGACAGCTTGGACATAACTCTCTCAGAAATGAACTACGACCTCGACTGGTGGCCGAATTCTGGGGGGCAAAGGTGACCCAGATAGCCTGTGGAAGGTATGTAGTTACTAGATTGATATAAGTCATGTGAATCTCTGTAAAATCATACATAGTCACACAAAGATCAATGGATGTAGCTTGGGGTGTCACTGGGTATATTATTGGATATATGCATTCTTAGGGATAACAGTTGATTTGTGATTTTTCCTTTACCTACAATCCTGTTTGTCAAATTAGAAACCACACATTGGTGTTTGTGGGCTCCTTCAAAAATATCTATTCATTTGGGCGTGGAGAGCAAGGGCAGCTGGGAAATGGAGTCAAGATGGATCAGTCTGTGCCTCTGCCAGTACACCTACCACAGGGTAGTTAAAACATTCCTTTCCTTTGCATAACGTAACCTAATTAAAATGCAATACAGTACTTAGGCTGAAATGTTGGTCTCTGTGAAATGATAAAATAACAGGTTTATAACATCCTAACTGTTTTGGGTAACTTTCAGACCACATTGATGACCAGCAAATTGAACAAACCTTTGCTGGAGGAAACCATTCTTTTGCCTTGTGCAGCACTACTCAAGTAATGTGTTTACAGTTCAAAGTTTACAGTTAGTTTGTTCTGTTTGTCCTTAGTACTTAACATTGTTTTAATACAGTGCATAAAATTGTTATAACAGGAATCAGGAAAATGGTTGAATGACTCCAATCTCGGAAAAGTGACTCAAACATTAGATGATGACATCATTAACAGATGGATCTCGGACTGTGACTCAAAATCATGGAAGACGATACAGAAGTTAGTATAATACAAATAAACCTGATGCCTAGGCTCAATACAAATACGCAACTCATGATGGTTGATAATTGGACAAGGCAACACAAACATACATGACTCAGTGACACAAAACAACTACTGAAAAGTTGAAGGTCTCAGGAACTTACATACACGGAACTATAAGATTCTTCACTTTTATTTTCAGGGAAATCACAAAAACATTCTCTTCTGCATCATGTTTAAATGGGAGCTTCCTGGACAAACGGTAAAAATGAACTGCCTATCCATGAATGTTTTATCACATTATTGAACACTTTGTTTTATTGATGCATATTTAATAGTATTTATTGATCTCATCAATCACTAGCCGTGACAAACATTATCAAACCTCACTGAAGCACTCTGGCCTGGACTTGTCATTCGCCCAACTGGCTTTTCAAAAGCTGGCTAAAAAGAATAAAGTGCTAGCTGAGGTATCATTTAATTTATTATCTTTATGATCAGATACTTATTTTCAATAGTTCTGTTTGTTGTCCTTGATATTCAATTTGACCAGTCATTGATACTGTAAGCCACGATAAGTCATTTTAGTTGTAACCCACACAAGCACTCCTGTTATGGTTCTAGGTTGAAGATGTTGTCCAGCGCATTCTCCTTCCCTCCCTGAGTAAGGATCCCATTGGGGTGGAGGGTCTGAGGGTGTACCTCATCATCCCTGAGCTCCTGAGGGTTCTCCGAAAACAACAACGTGGCATGGATATTACTGAGGCCTTCGCTGCTGCCATCCTCAGACTGAACCCAGACAAGCTCCAGGTCCTTGGTAAAGTCACCATCCATCAGAATACCTTTTTTTCCATTCTCTTCTCTTGTCTTGACTTCTCTCCTCCCCTCTTCTTCTCTCTTTTTAAGATATAGCAGGTTTTGTGTGCTGTGGTATTAACTAAACTTTTGTCTAATTCCAATAGAGGGCCTATGGTCGACACTTCCCGACACCCCCTTCAGAACTCTGGTGAAAACATTCCACTATGTGTCAGCAGAGTATCTCCGTATGGTGGCAGAGGAGGATTATGCTGCTGAAAAACTATTTGAAGGGACTGTAAAGGTTATGGAGAGGCTGTATGAGGTAAATAAATATCCATTGCCATAATTGTGTGCCTTCAAAAAGTATTCATACCTCTTGACTTATTCCACATTTTGTTGTGTTGTATTCAAAATGTATTTTTTTAAAAATGAGTCCCCTCAACCATCTACACACAATACCCCATAATGATAAAGTGAAAACATGTTTGAAAATGTATTGAAAATGAAATACAGAAATATTTAATTTACATAGGTATTCACACCTTGATCAATACTTTGTAGAAGCACCTTTGACAGTGATTACAGCTGTGAGTCTTTCTGGGTAAGTCTTTAAGAGCTTTCCACACCTGAATTGTGCAACATTTTTCCATTATTCATTTCAAAATTCTTCAAGCTCTGTCAAATTTGTTGTTCATTTGCTAGACAACCATTTTCAGGTCTTTCCATAGATTTTCAAGTAGATTTAAGTCAAAACTGTAACTCGGCTACTCAGGGACATTCACTGTCTTCTTGGTAAGAAATTCCAGTGTAGATTTGGCCTTGTGTTTTAGGTTGTTGCACTGATGAAAGGTGAATTCATCTCCCAGTGTCTGGTGGAAAGCAGACTGAACCAGATTTTCTTCTAGGATTTTGCCTGTGCTTAGCTCCATTCCGTTTCTTTTTTATCCTGAAAAACTCCTCAGTCCTCAACGATTACAAGCATACCCATAACATAATGCAGCCACCACTATGCTTGAAAATATGGAGAGTGGTACGCAGTAATGTGTTGATTTGGATTTACCCCAAAAGTTTGTATTCAGGACAAAAAGTGAATTGCTTTGCCACATTTTTTTAGCAGTATTACTTTAGTGCCTTGTTGCAAACAGGATGCATGTTTTGGAATATTCCTATTCTGTACAGGCTTCCTTCTTTTTACTCAGGTTAGTATTGTGGAGTAACTACAATGTTGTTGACCCATCCTCAGTTTTCTTCTATCACAGCCATTAATTAAACTGTAACTGTTTTAAAATCACCATTTGCCTCATGATGAATTCTCTGAGCAGTTTCCTTCCTCTCCGGCAACTGAGTTAGGAAGGACGCCTGTATCTTACTAGTGACTAGGTGCATTGATACACCCTCCAAAGTGTAATTAATAACTTCACCATGCTCAAATAGATATTCATTGTCTGTTATGTTTTTGTTTTTTTACCCTTCTTTGCGAGGAATTGGAAAACCTCCCTGGTCTATGTGCTTGAATCTATGTTTGAAATGTACTGCTCGACTGAGGGACCTTACAGATGGGAACAGAAGCCCTGGCATAAGGAAGAAATGAGTTAATTGACAATGTCAATGAATATGTCAAATAATCTATACTGAATTTAATTAATTGGTGTTGACTTGTATCTGTGGGGTACAGAGATGAGGTAGTCATTCAAAAAATAATTACTACACACAGAGTCCAGGCAACTTATTATTTGACTTGCTCAGCAAATGTTTACTCCTGAACTTATTTAGGCCATAACAAAGGGGTTGAATAGTTATTGACTCAAGACATTTCGGCTTTAAATGTTTCATTAATTTGTAAAAATTCCCTAAAACACAAGTCTACTTTGACATTATGGGGTATTGTGTGTTGGCCAGTGACCAAAAAAATCTAAATTTGATCAATTTGAAATTCAGGCTGTAACACAACAAAATGTGGAAAAAGTCCAGGGCTGTGAATACTTTCTGAAGGCACTGTATTTGTATGTATGGAGAAAATGTGCAATGTTGTATGCTCCCTTAACCTCTGTTTTGTTCAGGTCAATTGCAACAGACGCATCAAAATTGCGGCAAGCAATTTCCACATCAACAGAGCCAATCGTATGCTTCAGAATGTGAGTAGCCTATCTCATAAAATGACTGCAGGTTGGTATGAAAATGGGTAATTATGTTCATGATGTCACTGAAATCTACAAAGAGTGGAAAATGATTTAGTCATTTCTAATCCTCTTTAGATGCTCAACACACTTGTATATTGTGACTACCTAAATCTTCCCGAGGTAAGCCATGAAAGTCAACACCAATCAATTGAATTCAGAATAGATGATTTAAAATATTTATTGACATTGTTGATTAACTAATTTCTTTCTTATGTCAGGGTTACTTTGATAAATTTCACCGACAATCCTGCATCTTCAACACAGAGGCTAAATGTATGGTTTGTCAATTGGAACTCAAATACAGCGTAAGTTGTTTCCAAATGTGGTGTTTATTAAAAAAAGGTACCACATTCATTTACTACACTGCTATCAGATTTGAAAAATGAAGGCTAAGTGTTGCCATATCTCAAATGTGTTCCTTTTTTTAGTTTGCCAACCATGGACTTTTAGCCTTTTACGTCCCTACAATACATGTGAGGAGAGAGAGAGCCCTGGAAGATGCTTTCCGGCACCTTCGACAAAGTGGGCACAACTTCACAATGCCTTTGAAGGTTGTTGTTAGCTAGGTTTTATAGTTTTTTTGTGTGTAAAATGTTCATTTTGACTTTGTAGCTATAAATAAGAACTGAGAAAAGAGTAATGATTAAACAAGTAATACAAACACCAGGACTTTGTACTTATTTTAACATCTACCTCTGTATTAGGCAAAGTATTTTCATTTCCAAATCCTTATTTAGGAGTAAATAGCGTATTTTTTTTGTCTCCAGGTGAAGTTTCAAGCAGAGGATGGTGTGGATGAAGGTGGTGTTTCACTGGAATTCTTCAGCCTCCTGGGGAGGGAACTTCTCACAATGGAACCAAAGACACTGGAGGTTTACGAGGACTCTGGACTTGCGTGGTTCACAACAGATGTATGATCCATATTCAATTACAAATTGTTCCCAGATTTAACTCAATCTTTCCCCCACAATGTTTTTGTGTTATTTACCAACTTAGAAATATCAATTATTAGAAATGTATATAATCTGTTATACTTATTATACTGTTAAATATTGAAAGTTCTGATTAGATTATGGCATTCTGTTTTTTTCAATCCATAGTGCGGCGGTATTACTGATGAATTCTACTTACTTGGCCTGCTCTGTGGGAAGGCACTGTATAATCAGTGTGTTCTGAACCTCTGCTTTCCTCTGGCTCTCTTCAAGAAGCTTCTGGGTCTGACTACAACATTGGATGACCTTAAAGAGCTGTCTCCAACTGAAGCAAGGTACAATTATTCTGCTGAAAAAGCTATACAGGTTACTGCCAAAATAAAGAAAACACCAACATAAAGTGTCTTAAAGTTCCAATGAAAACATTTTTTTAAATCTCACTATCAAGTCATATCTGGGTAACAATTAAGCACCTTACTGTGATTGTATTCAATTAAAATGGTCAAAAAGAGCAAAAAAATAGCTTCTTAGCAGAGGACAATTTCTCAAGCAAGAATTTTGCAAGGACTGTCAGAGTGGTCTGAGTGAAAATGTGCTGTTATTGGCAGAGAGGTTTGGAACGCTCTTTCTTATTGGACTATTAACTAATTTACTTCATGGTGATGTCTGATCATCTGATAGAGATTTGGAAGGCCAAAACTCAGTCTCCACAAAACTTGCACTAAACGTGAATTATGATAATGTGGATATATATATGTATATGTCTTCAACTGCTGGCTGTTGATTTAAAGAATCCATACTACTGTATCTAAAAACATTTCAGGATAATGTGTTTCAATACTCCAGCAAAGTTAAGGTTTTGTCTCCTTCAAGTTGGTGGTTCCTCAGTTGCCACTAGTTTGGGTGTTACAAAGCACTTCATTTTAAGTGTAGTTGTTGTTTTAGAGATACTATTATATATCTGCTCAAATCACATTTATCGTTTGTTTGTTTAAAATCAGTGGCTTGCAGAATGTGTTGGATGAAGATGATGAGTTAGTTGAAGCAATGGATTTGGTTTTCATGGTAAGAGAGAATTGATATCTTTAGCCATTTTTGGTAGCCTACACAGGTAACCCCAGCTGATGCTGTAATAATCTTTATTGTCTTTCTAAGTACAAAGGGCAAGAACTGATACCAAATGGAGAGGAGGTCCCAGTTACCATGGTCAACAGGTATATTTGATGACAATAATCTTATCAACATATAAATCTTATGATTCTCTTGAACTAACAAAATGATTCCACAGGAAGTTTTCTGAACTGATAAATAAACATTGGTCTGCCATATATCATTCACAGGAAGAAATATGTTGACTTGTATGTTGACATGAAGCTCAACAAGTCGGTGCAGATTCAGTTTGCAGTCTTTGAGAGAGGCTTCCACAAAGGCTTCCCTATACAGGCATGGAGGATGTTTCTACCTGAGGAGCTGATGACACTTCTACAAGGAGATGACAACTACGAGTGGGACAAGTTGAGAGAGGTAAAGTTCAACCTGCTTGGATATGTCATAAAAGTACATAAGCAATAGAATATGGAAGTTCATACATGTTTGGTAGCCTATCCTGTTTGGTCTCATCCTGTTTGGGCTATACAGTCTATGGCTATAATACAGTGGTATGGTCTACTGTACATGCAGTTGGTTCATTATGTTTTTCTCTGCACTAACAGAATGCCAAGTATCAAGGATATAGGCCCACAGATGACATCATCCAGATCTTCTGGAGTGTTTTCACAGAGTTCTCAGAGGAGGAAAAGAAGAAGTTCTTAAGTGAGTTAACAGACAGTTAATTAAACTTAAATATGTAAATAATTGTATAGTTCCAGAAATGCTTGGTCAGTGGATAATTATTATCCTCTAATTTCTAACTTCTAGCTTTTCTGACTGGAACGGACAGACTGCCCAGAGGACGAAGTCTCTCCAAACTGCAGATGCAAATCACGCCTTTGGGCAGCACTGACGCTGATGAATATTATCCGAAAGCACAAACCTGCTCTGTGACATTATGCCTCCCTAACTACAGCAGTATCGACACACTACAGGAGAAGCTTCTCCATGCTATCACCCACTGTGATGTGTTTGGAGATGCTTGAAATGGTTAAACTGGGAAGCATGTAGCATTTTTTTAATATTTGTTTATCCTCACCAGTCATTATTATTATTATTATTATTATTATTATTATTATTATTATTATTATTATTATTATTATATTCATGTTTTAAGTCAATGAAACACATTCAGAGCTAACAACTGAACATCTTCAAACATATTAAGTCGTCTTAAATATAGTTTTCCTATTTAAATTACTTCAGTATTGCACAATGTGGACCAATATAAATATGTATTTCTTGACATGTTCTACTCATGTTTCCTTCATGCACTGGGATAACTGGATACTTAAAGACCTCTGCTGTTTGAATATCTAAACGACGTGCTGTCTTTGTTAATAAAAATGTTAAACTGCGAATGAGTGCCATAGTAAAAAGAGCCACTGTTAATAAAGATTTGTTGTGGAAGTTCTAGTGCAATACTGTTTTTTAGGAAGTTATGCAAGTACATCGCATGATTCGGCTAGATTTTGCTGACACCAGTCATGCCCGCCACTAGATTCAATACCCACAAAGTCATAAACCCCGCCCTTTTCTGAAATGTCTCTTCATAAAATGTGATGTAACACCTTACCCTAACAGCACTGATAAACGTATGCCTAACGGAGTCTTAAATGAAGACCAAACTGCATTTTTTTGGCCAATTTTATGGCTGTGGAATCTGACTTTGTGGGTATAGAAGTATAAACCCAAAGTCACATGTTGAGTGACGAAGAGCATCAACCTACATCACAACTTCCTTGTTATTGTCGAAACGCCCAGCTAGTGGAATTCAGGAATGCATCTCTACAGGTAAAACACATGCTATTTGTTGCTTTAAATCACGTAGCTACGTTTTGTGCAATTTATTACATTTCTATATTTGAACGTTGAAGAGTCTGTGAAATGCAGATAGATTCACTAGATTGGCTAAATATGGCAAGCTTGCTAGTATTCTGCGAAATGGACGCATTTGTAAATCTCGTTAAGCCCTTACCCGTTAGCTGTCGTTTTTATCCGTATAGCTAGTTACCGACCGCTAGCGAATACGATGGAGTTGACACGATTGACTAGCTACTGTAACTATTTTACATAGTTATAGGCTATAGCTAACTATATACAGTAGCTATAGGGCCATATGGTGGTCACGTCCAGACGATATTGGATGTACGCATAGAGCAATAGTTGGAATCTTACGTCAGCCAAAGTACATCCATCTGCTAGCGCAAGCTCGGAATCATTCCTTGCATATTCATTCAATGTCAATGTAACCCTCTTTCTGTCGTAACCATCACAACAACTATCATCATCCATAAGGCCTTTATCTAGCAATAAGCCACATAGGTAACTGACACATGCAGAATGAATGATGTGTATTGTCTGAGCATGACAGATTGTAGTTGCATTTGTAAACTGAAAGTGCCACATGACTTCTAAGGAAAGGAGGGGCCCATGTTTCCATGTTTACTCCCAAGAGGGCACCGAACCTTTAGAGCAGTTTCTCTCTGCCTTCACCTTGGCTAACTCTGTCAATAGCACGCACGTTGGGAGTGGATTGCGTTAAGGCAGGACAGTTTGGTGCTGCTTAAACAGGGATTACAGAGGCACTGGGTTTATTTAAACAAGCTGGTGGTGCTTCCACCTTATCTTTTCACCGCTCACGTCACACACTCACACCCAGGGCCAGGCTCCACCCCCAGCAGAGTGTTTACCCAGCCTCACTTCATTTTTAAAACATGATCCAACATATCAGATGATGAGTGCACTGTAAGGGCCAATGATGTGATCTTACTACCATCTGACACCCTACTTCTTCTCCTCCTCTCCCCTGTTTCTCCCTTCCAGACTTGTGATTTACACCAAGGGGAGAAGGCAGGGCCGCCTTCTAGCCTGAAGCTCTCCTCCTTCTCCCCCTCCTGTCTTTCACTCTCTCCTTCCCTCCTTCCCACTCTAAGCCATGATGCTGTGTTGGGGCAGTACTGTGGAGGGCCAGCTGGGTATCGGCGGAGCGGGGGACCCAGTGTACGAACCCCGAAGCTGCCAGGCGTTCAATGGGCGTGGCCTGAAGGAGGTGGCGTGCGGCGGGCGCCATTCGCTATTCCTGTTGCGTGATGGGAGAGTGTACACGTGCGGCTCCAACCGCTGTGGGCAGCTGGGCCACGACAAGCCGGGGGACTCGCCAGGTAAGCTGCCAGTACCAGCCAATTAGCAATCTGCAGATGTTAGCTAACAAGCTAAAACTGTTTGATGTTTATTTGTGGTAAAACCTGTGTTTGTTGATATTGTGGGTGGATTAAAAAAATATGCTATACTGAATGCCCAATCTAGTGGAATATTCTATCTTATTGTACTTGGCTGCAACTCTAATGTGTAAGCGCAGGGAAATCTGCCAATGAGCAGATTTGTTCTCTACTATAATGAAACGTTATACCTGTGTCACAACGTTTGTTTAGACCCCACCTCCTTAATACTACAGTAGCATTTAATCACTTTTGCAATGCAGACTATATGAATTCATGGTGGATTAGGTTATATTTACTAAACAGAGGGATAATGCCTGGGAGGAAGGAGGTATGACAATCTTAAAGCTCATGTTATTTATGACATTTAGTGTACGTCCCAATTGGCACCCTATTTCCTATAAAGTGCACTACTCCTACAGTGTAAAAGTAGTGCACTATAAAGGAAATAGGGAGCCATTTGGGATGAATCCTTACTGGTAGCTCACTGGCTCCTTGGCTAAGCCAGGAGAGTTGATAGGTTGGAGAAGCACTATTTCTAGGACTCTAGGACTGTGTTGTCACTCACATGGCTGTTTAATGAGACCATACACTTGACGACTACTTCTGGAAACTACTACAAAACGTTGATTATTGTTGGAAGCACTCCCTTTGCCACCAGTCATTCTCAGAGCACCTTCTCATTTAATAGGCCCTATAACCAGTTGGGCCGATAACACCAGGCAAGGATAGTTTTTTTTTCTCTGTACTGAAAGTGATCAGTCTTAACTTAACTGGTGACATTTTATACTTTTTGGGGAATTATATTAACAGTGGACTGACAAAATACTGAAATATTGTTTTTATTTTTTATTTATTTAAAAAAAAATTTTTTTACCCCTTTTTCTCCCCAATTTCGTAGTATCCAATTGTTGTAGTAGCTACTATCTTGTCTCATCGCTACAACTCCCGTACGGGCTCGGGAGAGACGAAGGTTGAAAGTCATGCGTCCTCCGATACACAACCAACCAAGCCGCTGCTTCTTTAACACAGCGCACATCCAACCCGGAAGCCAGCCGCACCAATGCGCCGGAGGAAACACCGTGCACCTGGCCACCTTGGCTAGCGTACACTGCGCCCAGCCCGCCACAGGAGTCGCTGGTGCGCGATGAGACTAACCAACCAAGCCCTCCCTAACCCGGGCGACGCTAGGCCAATTGTGCGTCGCCCCACGGACCTCCCGGTCGCGGCCGGTTACGACAGAGCCTGGGCGCGAACCCAGGACTCTGATGGCACAGCTGGCGCTGCAGTACAGCGCCCTTAACCACTGCGCCAAAATACTGAAATATTGTTTTTGAGTGAATTATATTAACAGTGGACTGACTAATGGACAAAATACTGAAATATTGTTTTTGAGTGAATTATCCCTTTAAAGCGTCTATCCTTAGTTGAAACAATAACAAAGCAGACACCCCACCTCTATTTTGGTAAAAATCTGAGGAATGGGCCTGGAGATATTTAAATGCTCTCAAAATTATAGGCAGAGCAATGTATGAAAGGACTGACCACCCAACATATTCAACTTATAGTTTTAAGCATGTTTAGAGTCTATACAGTGTTTGTTTACATTTACAATGTTTGCAAACATTGGAATAAAACAAGCTAATATTTTGGGATCTGATGAAGGTTGACAGTTGCAGAAAGCTCATGACTAATTTATAAGTTATATGTTTCAAGAATCAATGGGTAGGTCTATGTATAATTTACAGTCCAAAATTTAAGCCCAAAAATGGATGCAGCAACTGAAGATTCCCAGTTTTTAAGGTTTCAATGTTAAACGGAGCCAATCTGTTATTTTGTAAATAATCCATTATCGAAACAAGAAAAAAAATCCTTATTTTACCAGGTAAATTGACTGAGAACACATTCTCATTTACAGCAACGACTTGGGGAACAGTTACCGGGAGATGAATGAGCCAATTGGAAGCAGGGGATGATTAGGTGGCCATGAAGGTATGAGGGCCAGATTGGGAATTTAGCCAGGACACCAGGGTTAACACCCCTACTCTTACGATAAATGCCATGGGATCTTTAGTGACCACAGAGAGTCAGGACACCCCTTTTAACATTCCACCCGAAAGACGGCACCCTACACAGTGCAATATCCCCAATCACTGCCCTGGGACATTAGGATATTTTGGGGGGGACCAGAGGAAAGAGTGCCTCTTACTGGCCCTCCAACACCACTTCCAGCAGCATCTGGTCTCCCAACCAGGACCAACCCTGCTTAACTGCTTGGCTTCAGAGGCAAGCCAGCAGTGAGATGCAGGGTGGTGTGCTGCTGGCATATAAGACTGAGACTCAATGCCCTATAATAGTATATTTCTGATACACAGGTAGTTTGTATGACGCTGCAGTACAATACTGTATGCTGTGAAATATCTTTCTCCTTTCATCTTATGAGTGGTTTCTACTGTGCTGTGCGTGCCTGCATTCCTATGAAGCTGCTGCTCACAGCTATATCGCATGCAAACCACCACCACTACCACCCAACCACTCTCTAGGCTACATGGTCGGCCACACAGATTTGTGTACAGGAACTGAGGCACGGCAGGAGGAGACTTGTTGGGATGCATTATTTAGTCATCACACACGTGTTCTTGACTTCCAATTCTCAGGCGATATTTAACTATAATTATATCTGCTAAAGTGCTGAGGTAAAATGTATAATGTTAAGGTACATCATTTTTAAGATACAAATTAAATAATTGAATTTGAAAGCAAAGCAGTCTGATGAAACCTATAGGCCTAATGCTGAAACATATTGTTTTTTAAAATAATAAATAAGTACTTTTCTCCAAGAGTGATTGAAAATATTAAGAAATGACTGACATTAACCCCTGTTTATTTTGCATTAATTTCTTCCTAACATGCCTTCATGATAAGTGAAAATGAAATGTGGAGCTAGATAGTTAGAAAGTACTGGGACATTCCAGAAGATGGTTGGTCAGATAGTGTATCCACACTAAATACTTGAAGTGGGTTTGGTCTCTATGGCTTCCAGACAAAGGCCTAGCATAACCTTCCAGAATGCTCAGACTAGAAGATACATTGAGAAAAGACACTTCCTTTTCTCATCCACAGTATAGTCTAAGATGCACCAGTCCTAAAACTGGTACAGGTGTAAGATCTTAATTTGACCAGTTTCTCACAGCAGGAAAATAATCCTGCAGCAACCAGAAATGTGAATTATTGTGTGGGTTATAATTAATGGCTGTTTTTGTAGTGGTTGATACATTTTTGAGGGCAAATAAAGTCAGAAATTATAAACTTTAGAAGCCTTTTTTAATCCTTGAATAGACTACACGTTTGTGTTTCCTGCTATGCAGGACATTTCCTGAAACAACCGGGTGATCAAATTAAGATTGTGCATTTGTAGATGTGGATCGTTCATTCTAAATACTAGTCTTTCTAGAGAGCCTGGCTAAAGTCTGTCATACCCTCGCCTCCTTCCCCACTCCTCCCTCCCCCTTCGTCCCTCCTCCTTACCCTCTAGAACTGGTGGTGGCCCTGGACACCCAGAAGATAGGGGTGGTATCGTGCGGCCAGGCCCACTCCATGGCGCTGAATGAGCAGGGCCAGGTGTTTGCCTGGGGGGCCGGTGGAGGGGGTCAGCTGGGACTGGGGACCGCTGAGGAGACCGTCCCAATCCCCAGGTGACCCAGCATGCTAGAACATACATTATTGAAGCTTTGCTGAGGAATAGCCTACTGGAAGAGGTACATGAAAACCAATGGAATTGTGAGAACTGCATGTGATGGCTACGGGCATATACTTTTTTTAAACCAGACCCGCAACATAGCGAGACTTCCAGGAAGGCTTACGAAACATACCAGGTTGGGTTTGAGAAGTCAATGAGAGAAGTGAGAAATTGGTTAATTTTCTCGAAATCTAAATGCACAACCTGAGATGCTAGCCAATGTCTTCAGTAGTTAAACATGTTATCACTCAAACCTCGTGAAAATGCCAAACTGACGTTTTGATTTTCATCAAAAACAACTTTGTCGGAGGAGTGCCTTTGATTTGACGGCCTGCACATGCACAGTTCGGCGCTAGACGACCGTTCGACCCGATGACGGGTTTCTGCGCATGGGCTTAGCTAGCCAACGTCTCCATGACATCACCTACAGTGTCATCGGTGATTTCTATTTAAGAAGCAGTTTCTGCCCATCTTCATACTGTACTTTGCTGGGAGGGTTACAAAGGCTACAACACGTACGGTGTTCTAGATGTTGATTATACAGGGATTGTAAAGCTAACTGTACATTGCATGTAGTTGGTTAAAATCTGCCAAATACTGCATAGTTGTTCAGGCATTGGCCTCGCAACTCAATGCATCTCCTGTATTTCTCAGGCTGATCAAGAAGCTGTGCGAGCATCGCATCTCTCAAATAATGTGTGGCAACAAGCACTGCATCGCACTCTCTAAAGGTGAGAATGAAGCCAACAGCAACACATCACACTACCACTGATACTGTAGCGCTACACACCAAAGTTACATGCTTAACAGCTCATGCTAGGCTAATGCTAGGTTAATGCCAGGCTAATGCTAGGCTAACCCCTCTTTTCTCTCCCAGACGGTCAGCTGTTCACGTGGGGCCAGAACTCGAGCGGTCAGCTGGGTTTGGGGAAGGGAGAGCCCAGCACCTTGTCTCCCCAGCCCCTCAAGTCTCTGTCAGGGATCCCCCTGGCTCAGATCACCGCTGGGGGAGACCACAGCTTCGCCCTGTCCCTCTCCGGAGCTGTGTTTGGCTGGGGCAAGAACAGTGCCGGGCAGCTGGGGTTAAATGACAAACAGGGTAGGCTAACTAACTTATACGTCGATGAGACATACGTAGAGAGAAGTAATGCACCCCAATAGACTGATGAAGCCTGTTGGACTACAGACCCATTGCTATATGGGTCCAAATGCCCAATCGTTTCTCCGATTATGTGATTAAATGAATGATGGCTTGTAAGCAGTTTATAAGCAGACCTTCATATAAAGCAATGTGATGTTCTGAAGGTAACACGGAATATGTGCGCGTGTGTTTTATTTCCTTTCTACAGACCGGTCTGTCCCTTGCCACATCAAGTTCCTCAGATCCCAAAAAGTGGTTTATATCAGCTGTGGAGACGAGCATACAGCTGCCCTCACCAAGGTGAGGAACACAACTGTCCTCCTGCGTATCTGTCTGTTATGTGTTTATAGTCTTGTGATGAAGCTCTCATATAGTCTTCAGATGATGGTGGGTTTTGAGAAAGCACAGTACTGAAAAAGGACCTGCTGTCTCGTAAAACCTTTAATCCATGAACGTGTTCATGCCTTTGAAGAATTCTCATGTTTGTTTTGGAGGGTGAGGAATATGCATGTGGAATTGTATCGAGCTATGACAGACTGTCCTTCAGCATTCCTTCTCACATCCTTTATTGTAATTGAAGCCTCGCTCTGTGTTTGGTTGACAGGATGGGGGTTTGTTTACGTTTGGGGACGGCTCTCGTGGTCAACTGGGTCATGACTCCACCAACAACGAGCCTCTACCCAGACAGGTGCAGGAGCTGATGGGCAGCGAGGTTTCCCAGATTGCCTGTGGCAGGTACTGCACAACGTAGCCTGGTCAGCGTAGCATAACCTAGCAAAGCAAAGCATAGCCTAGCAAAGCATAGCTTAGTATAGCATAGCAGTATAATAGAGTACAGTACAGGTTTACATCAGTTAAGTTATGGTATGACTACTTGCCTTCTCTGTCCTAGATTCCTCATACTCTCTTTCTATCCTCTCCGTCTGGGTTTCAGACACCACACCCTGGCGTTTGTGCCTTCCTCCGGTCTGGTGTATGCTTTCGGGTGTAACACCAATGGTCAGCTGGGCACCGGGACACGAGGTGACATCAAAAGCCCACTTCCTGTCAAAAGCAGCCTCACAGGAAGGCTCACAGGAAGTCCTCGTCATATGTCAGGTAACTGGATGACTCCAGTTGGGAAGAAGAGAATGCAGGGAAATGAGGCAAGGCAGAATCAGGGAGCTGTTGCTTGAGGAAAATGTCCGGCCTGTTGTAGGAGCAAGTCAGAATAGACAAGAGAACGCATAGGACGTTAAATGGAACAGGCACACGAGAGCAAGGACTTGTTCAGATACATCCACAGCTTATTCAGTGATTCATATAATGTACTGTATATAAAACTATGACTGTAGGGAGGAAGATCACTAGATCACTATAATTCGCATATTAACCATGCGTATTAAAAGTCTATGAATGGGATAAATTCAATGTTCAAAGAATGAAATAGTATCAAAATAATCCCATGTGGTAAAATGTTTGACATTATTTCAGCACTGATTGATGGTCTTTGAGGCGGATTGCTTAGCTTGTATTGCTTTCCTGCCATCTAGTGGACTAAATCAAAATCTAGGGAGCTTCTCGGTGTAGGGCAGCGTTTCCCAAACTGGGGAACCCAGGGGGTGCACATTTAGTTCTTTGCCCTAGCACTACACAGCTGGTTCAAATAATCAACTCGTCATCAAGCTTTGGTTCTTTGAATCAGCTGTGTACTAGAGCAAAAACCAAAACATGCACCTTTTGGAGTTTGGAAAATGCTTGTGTAGGGCGAAGATGCCCCTAGACACTGATCTTGGATTAGCATTTTTCCCCCACTAATAGTTAAGATTAGAATTGGGGGGGGGGGGGGGGGGAGCTGATCCTCGATCTCTCTCAAGGGGAAACTTCACTCAGGAGCTATTTCCTATAAGCATAAACTGTTCCTGTAAGTCACCACAATGTTGTTGAGCTAGCCGATTTTTAAACCAACAGTCAGTAACTCTTCCCTCTCCTTTCCTCTTTCTAGGGCCTGATCATTATGCCATTACAAAAATCAACTGTGGAGGGGACCATAACTTCCTATTGTACTCAGATGAAAAGGTAAAGGACTTCACATAATCGTTTCTCAGCTTTTGGTCATTAACTGATGTAATAGTACAGGCACCGTATTCATAAAGCATCTCAGAATTGGAGTGATCTAGGATCAGTTTAGCCTTTTAGATCATAATGAATAAGATCACATGCACAGGGGGGCCCTGATCCTAGATCAGCTCTCTTACTCTGAGACGCTTTATGAGTACAGGCCCAGACATTGAATTGAAAGACATTCAATTTTCTCTTTCAGGGATGGGAAGAATATGCTTTAGACCAGGGTTCTCCACCCTGTTCCTGGAGAGCTACCCTCCTTTAGGTTGTTTATCCAACCCCAGTTGGAACTAACCTGGTTCAGCTTGTCAACCATTTCATTATTAGAATCAGGTGCACTAGATTAGGGTTTTAGTAAAAACCTACAGGACGGTAGCTCTTCAGGAACATGGTTAGAGAGCTCTGCTATAGACCTAGTAGTGAGGAAGGATGCTGATGTGTTTTCATTAAGTGAGCCAGTTCTAGTTTTCTGCCACTAAGTGGAGCTGTTGCTCCAGTTATTGACCAGCTAGAATGTCTGGATGGTCTCTGCTCTGGACAGAGAGATTTAAGACCAAGGCTATGTCCCAATTATTTGTCCTACCTCCCAGAATGTGCACCTGTTCACTTCCCTTCACTGGTTCAAAAGAAAAGACTGGTGTAATAAATATGGTGAAAACTCCCTCTAGCCGATGCCTCCACCAATCCAGTGCTTTTAGATTTGTGGGAAGTAGTGAATGAGATATTACTGTGATGCACCCCAAGTAGCCTACATCTGTCTACAACGGATATCCTCCTGTTGATTGCCAGGAATGTGACTTGATAACACCAACACACAGATAGATACTCTCTCTACAATGTACTTGGACCTCTCAGAGTATTTATTTTATCTGCAAGTGGGAAAGGGAATGAACCCAAAACACACGTCTCTGGATAGCCTTGTAATGTCTACAGTGGAAGCGCTATCGAGAATATCGTTGCTAAATGTAGTCGGGGACTAGCTGATGTGCTACGTTACCTTGACTCCCCCTGACCCCCTTCTCTCCTCTACAGAGTTCCACCCCTCCTGAAGACTTCCGCGTCACTAACATCAGTAGAAGCATCTCTTTGATTAATGATGCCAGTTTGAATACGTGGAGGATGAAACTCCTAGACAACACAGATTCCACTATCACCAAGTAAGTCAGTGATATGAGTTATTTGTGGATTCGATTTGTCTTGAAAATATTTTTTTGTGAGCAATTGTTTATCGTTTCCTATGCGGAGAATGACATTTCTTTTAGCAGGACGATGATCCTGTGGTGACCCTTTTTGGCTTCAGCAGCTGGAAGCTCTATACCACTTTGAAGACTGGTATCTGTTTGATCTTGTTTCAATTGATTGATATCATTTCCTGCATTTATGTCTTGGTCTCCCTCTGCTTTTAGTGACGTCATTCTCCTGCTGTCTTCAACCGCCTGTTGGAACGCCAGCTTCCTGGATGAGAGGTGAGCATTGATCGACAGCCTATCCTGTTCTTTCACCTGTTTGGAAGGAGACCACGAAAGGAAGCCATGAATATTGAGTCACACCCGGTGTCTCTCTCTTATGTCTTGTGGGAAAAGGCAGAGCGTTCACAGAGGACAAAATCATGTCCTTAATGTCCTTGTCCGACCAACACTCATTCCCATCATGTGCCTACAATTCAGAACTGCTGACCTTAGGGGAAGAGACTCCAGGGAAATACTCCTATCTAGACACACTGTACAGACACACAGAGATTCCATTAGAGATCCGTGCGGAGATAAAGTGCAGATGGCGTGTATGAGGGAGGGGTGGCCATTTTGTGCTGATTCTCCGCCAGATGCCTATCACTTCATGGGAACGACCCTAGTTCCGAGCCCATCAGCGTAATGGTGTCCTCTAGACTAGAGAAGACCAATAAGCACCTTACTGTATGTCCTGCTCTCTCTGCTAAAGCAGCCTGTCCTAAAAATCTACTGGATTTAACAGTTATATAAAACACTGGCAGGTTAAGCCATTAGCTCAACCGAGAGGGAGAGAAACTGACAATGTGTTGCTGGTAGTATGTTATGTTCCCAATCGCACATCTGTTATTGTTTGTAGAGGTCACTCATTTGTGATGGCATCATGTGGGCCGCCCAAGAACGTCTGCACGGTGTTCCTAAAACGAATTGTCTCAATTTGGACCCTTAGAGTATGAAACACACACACACGGCATGCCACAAAGCTGCCTGATTCTGGTGGGCACAGAAGCACTGTTCCCTAGCTAGCATAACGCCTCTCTACTTGTTAGTGCTTATCGTTCCGGTCGGAGTCTCTGTTTACCAAACAGTCACACAAAGCCAAATCTGGTTTATTATGGCTGAATTATTATTATTTTTTATCAATATCTGGAGGTTGTCTGTAAATAGTCGCTGTCCTTCATGCCTTTGAGTTTTCTGGGCTTTGTGGTGTTTCTCTCTCTCTCTCACACACAACACCCCTGGCAGAGTTCACAAGATAAAGCAGTGAATGTGGTTTGGAATGGGCTTAAATACATGGAGGCTCTGACTAGACTTAATATATGGTCCCTGTTCATCCCTAGGTCTGTGTGTGTGTGTGTTTTTGTTTAGGTCTTCGAGCTCTATACCCTGCAGTGAGCTCACACAACTGCCACGTGCCCAGAAGCTAGAGACTCTATCTAACCCAGAGGAACGTGTTGTGTGTTCTATTCATCAATGGTTCTACACAAATTCCTGGATTTAGTCCATCCGTTTATTTATATCTCTGCTGATGTGTTTTTAAAGGGATGTTCTTGTATTTTGAGCGGAACTTCCCTTTTAAGCGCCACAGTTAAAAGTGATGAAAAGTCTGGGTAGTTTATCATGGGTTTCTCTGTTTGGTAATTTTTTGGGGGGATTGGTCTTAAAGGCTATTTTGTTCTTTGTTTGTTCCCCCAGTGATGACAGCCATTTTAAGACCAACCCTAAAGTCCCTGGCATCGATCTCAACTCAGTCCGCCTGCTGTTTGAGACACTCAGTAAACCGCCCTTCGCCAGACTATTGGAGCAGGTAACGACTCTTGTGTACCATGTCTTATCCCAATACCTGAAAGCGGGACCCTCCCTATGCTCAAAAACCAGGGTATGCATAGTTAAAGTGGCCTCCTTCCATCATCTGTACTGATATGAAAACACAGTGAAAAGCAATATGAATGATGACCACTGGGTTTCAGGTCTTTGGTTCTTTCACATAGGAGCAGGTGAAAGAAAGAAGATGAGGAGAAAACACTTTAGGCACTAAAGGTACACTATGTAGAAATCGCTCAGCCATTTCCTGGTTTGTAAAATTCAAATAGTTTGCATGATTTTAGTTTACGTGACACAACAAGCAAGTATAGTGTAGGTAATCATTGTACCATCTAAACCGCTGTGAAATATATTTTCCATAACCACAAATATTGGTACACATAGATCTACCGCTTCTTAACTTGCTTACAATGACAGATCAATAACTCACATTTATATGTACATTTGGTTGGGTCGCCCAAAAAGTGACATATTGCAGCTTTAAAGATGGAATCTGCAGTAGGGGGAAGCAGCGCCACTGGCCACCCCACCACCGTGAGGAGCGTCGCGCTGCATGAGAAAAAAATAAGTACATGTGCTCTTCTATTGCGCGTGCAGTGATGTCTGATGGGAAAAAAACTGTTGTTTGCAGTAACTTGTAATATAGCAAACGGACGTGGCTGTTTCACCATTAAATATTCTAGATTTAATTGAGATGTACCCCAGGTTTTGACTATCCAGCTACTTGGTTCTATCCATCTACTCATAAACGTGTTATGGCTGAGGCCGGTAGATTTGAACTGAGCGAAATAATGGCATTTACAAATCCCCTTTACAGGGTCATTGTCATGGCAACCCTATCATACAGAGTCATGGTTTATGTTTTGACTCAAATGCAATATTTTAGTCCAAGGACACAAAGCCTTGTCTGTCTGTCAACATACTGACTCAGATCTCTAGCCACTTTAATAATTAAAAATTGAATGCAATAAACGTGTCACTTTAAACAATGGCACTTTATATAATATTTACATACCCTACATTACTCATCTCATATGTATATACTGTACTCTATACCATCTACTGCATCTTGTCTATGCCGTTCGGCCATTACTCATCCATATATTTGTATCTACATATTCTTATTCATTCCTTTACACTTGTGTGTACAAGGTAGTTGTTGTGAAATTGTTAGATTACTTGTTAGATATTACTGCACGGTCGGAACTAGAAGCACAAGCTTCAAAAGGGTTTTTCAGCTGTCCCATAGGAGAACCCTTTTTGGTTCCATGTAGATTCATTCATCTGTGAAAAGGGTTCTACATGGAACTCAAAAGGGTTATACCAGGAACCAAAAAGGGTTCTCCTATGGGGACAGCCAAAGAATCCTTTAAGGTTCTAGATGGCATCTTTTTTTTCTAGGAGTGTACGGCGTCTGTTAGACCTAGCCAGCAGCACTTTGGACTGAGCTATGTAGTAGAGTAAAATAGGGGTGTTCAGGGTACACCGCCCCCCTACGCTTTGTTTTGATGGCTGGAGAGTATCATAGGCCACAGCATTGAATTCCCATGCCACATATGAACTATGTCCCCCGTTGACTTCTGAAATGGTACAGCACACTTTACGCATCATCTCAGTAAGATCAACACATACTCTGCTGGGTTTTGATGGTTTCACGCAGAATGCCTACTGGACTGAGGTCATGAGGTTCAGAGCTAGCTAGCCCACTAATAATATGTTAGGGATTTTGGGGCTTCTCAATCTAACTTGATTTATTGTGTTCTATAAAGATCAGGCAGCATTAGCAACCAGCCAACCACAGGAGGCCTCTCCCAAAACATTTTCCTGTGATGTTTTTGTCCCTTTGCCGAGTCCAGCTAATCCTTTAGATTTTGTAAAAAGCTATCCTTGTTCCGACATAAAAAAAAAAAGATATATTGTATCATTTTGGTACAGTATTGCAATGTTGAAAATACATTTCTTAGTCAATATCAAGTATCTCAATTCTTCACCATCGGTCAGTCATAGTTTAAATTTATAAAACTTCAGGTACTCTACTTAACTCATATCATAATATACTAATTTAGTTACATCTGCATTAGCAAATGAAAATAACAAGCATTGTGATGTACAGTGAACCGGTTGTACGGACAGCTGTTAGGTGATATTTTGATGGATGATTTTAAAGTGATGTATCCATCTCTCTCTCCCTCCATCCATGTGTCTCTGTCCTGCCAGGCCACTAAGAGTTTTGAGAGCCTGCTGATCCCCCAGCTGCCCTGCTCTCCCCCTGACGTTGAGGCCATGAGGATCTACCTGATCCTGTCGGAGTGTCCCGCCCTGCACGACTCCAAGAACTACATCACCCTCACCATCCCCCTAGCCATGGCCATACTCCGCCTGGATGCCAACCCCAGCAAAGTGCTTGGTAGGGGGGCAACATAGTTGCATTTCAAGCACACACACATGCACAATCACATGTTAATGTACTATGTACATTGCATGCACACAGACACCCATACGTGCGCACGCACACACACATTGACGGGGCTGTGGTGCACCAGGTCGAGAGCTTCAAGTTCCTGTGTGTCTACATCACTAAGGATCTATCATGGTCCACACAAACCAACACAGTCGTGGCGGGGCACGACAACACCTCTTCCCCCTCAGGAGGCTGAAAAGATTTGGCATGGGCCCTTAGATTCTTAAAGTTTTTAGAGCTGCACCATTGAGAGCATCTTGACTGGCTGCATCACCACTTGCTATGGCAACTGCTTGGCATCTAGCCGCAAGGCGCTACAGAGGGTAGTGCGTATGGCCCTGTACATCACTGGGGCCGAGCTCCCTGCCATCCAGGACCTCTATACCAGGCGGTGTCAGAGGAAGGCCCTAAAAATTATTAAAGACTCCAGCCACCCAAGTCATAGCATGTTCTCTCTGCTATCGCAAGCGGTACCAATGCACCAAGTCTGGAACCAACAGGAACCTGAACTGCTTCTAATCCCCAAGCCATAAGACTGTTAAATAGTAATCAATAGCTACCTGGACTATCTGCATTGACCCTCCTTTGCACAAACTCTTGACTCATCACACATGCTGCTCTTGCTGTTTATCTATCCTGTGGCCTAGTCACTTTATCCCTACCTACAGTTGAAGTCGGAAGTTTACATACACTTAGGTTGGAGTCATTATTAAAACTAGTTTTTCAACCACTCCACAAATGTCTTGTTAACAAACTATAGATTTGGCAAGTTGATTAGGACATCTACTTTGTGCATGACACAAGTCATTTTTCCAACAATTGTTTACAGACAGATTATTTCACTTATAATTCACTGAATCACAATTCCAGTAGGTCAGAAGTTTACATTAAGTTGACTGTGCCTTTAAACAGCTTGGAAAATTCCAGAAAATTATGTCATGGCTTTAAAAGCTTCTGATAGGCTAATTGACAACATTTGAGTAAATTGGTGGTGTACCTGTGGATGTATTTCAAGGCCTACCTTCACACTCAGTGTCTCTTTGCTTGACATCATGGGACAAAATTGTAGACTTCCACAAGTCTGGTTCATCCTTGGGAGCAATTTCCAAACGCCTGAAGTTACCACGTTCATCTGTACAAACAATTGAATGCAAGTATAAACACCATGGGACCACGCAGCCGTCATACCGCTCAGGAAGGAGACGCATTCTGTCTCCTAGAGATGAACGTACTTTGGTGTGAAAAGTGCAAATCAATCACAGAACAACAGCAAAGGATCTTGTGAAGATGCTGGAGGAAACGGGTACAAAAGTATATATCCACAGTCAAATGAATCCTATATCGACATAACCTAAAAGGCCACTCAGCAAGGAAGAAGCCACTGCTTCAAAACCTCCATACAAATGGTTTGCAACTGCACATGGGGACAAAGATCGTACTTTTTGGAGAAATGTCCTCTGTTTGGCCATAATAACCATTGTTATGTTTGGAGGAAAATGGGGAGGCTTGCAAGCCGAAGAACACCATTCCAATCGTGAAGCATGGGGGTGGCAGCATCATGTTGTGGGGGTGCTTTGCTGCAGGAGGGACTGGTGCACTTCACAAAATAGATGGCTTTATGAGGGAGGAAGGAAGGAAAATGTTGTGGATATTTTGAAGCAACATCTCAAGACATCAGTCGGGAAGTTAAAGCTTGGTCGCAAATGGGTCTTCCAAATGGACAATGACCCCAAGCATACTTCCAAAGTTTTGGCAAAATGGCTTAAGGACAACAAAGCCTATAGAAACTTTGTGGGCAGAACTGAAGAAGCATGTGCGATCAAGGAGGCCTACAAACCTGACTCAGTTACACCAGCTCTGCCAGGAGGAATGGGCCAAAATTCACTCAACTTATTCACTCAACTTATTTAACCCAAGTTAAACAATTTAAAGGCAATGCTACCAAATGCTAATTGAGTGTATGTAAACTTCTGACCCACTGGGAATGTGATGAAAGAAATAAAAGCTGAAGTAAATAATTCTCTCTACTATTATTCTGACATTTCACATTCTTAAAATAAAGTGGTGATCCGAACTGACCTAAGACGGGGAATTTTTACTAGGATTAAATGTCAGGAATTGTGAAACTGAGTTTAAATGTATTTGGCTAAGGTATATGTAAACTTCCGACTTCAACTGTATATGTACATATCTACCTCAATTACCCTGTATCCCTGCACATCGACTCGGTACTGGTACCCTGTGTTTATAGCCAAGTTATCGTTACTCATTGTATATTTACTCCTGGGGTTATCTTTCTATTACTTTGTTATTTTATTTTTCTCTCTGCGTTGTTGGGAAGGGCTGTAAGTAAGCATTTCACTGTTAGTCCACACTTGTTGTTTACGAAGCATGCAGGCTCACCGGCGCACAGACAAATACCCTCATGCACACAAATGTGCTGAACAGTGTTTGATACTGTATACCCTGTACACCTCAGTCTACCACAAATACTCTCTCTCCATACTGCACAGTCAGTCCCAGGAAAATGGCAGTTATACAACTGTCATAATGGTATACACTTCATGTGTACAGTGCATCACATTGCACTTCTGTCATACTTTTAAATATGCAGTGTCACTGCAGGTTCCCTTTAAAAGATGCTGGAATGTGATGTGTTGTCTTGTTTTTTTGTATCCCATAGATAACTGGTGGTGTGTTATATTCTGGATCCCCATAGATAACTGGTGGTGTGTTATATTCTGGATCCCCATAGATAACTGGTGGTGTGTTATATTCTGGATCCCCGTAGATAACTGGTGGTGTGTTATATTCTGGATCCCCGTAGATAACTGGTGGTGTGTTATATTCTGGATCCCCGTAGATAACTGGTGGTGTGTTATATTCTGCATCCCCGTAGATAACTGGTGGTGTGTTATATTCTGGATCCCCGCAGATAACTGGTGGTGTGTTATATTCGGGATCCCCGCAGATAACTGGTGGTGTGTTATATTCTGGATCCCCGCAGATAACTGGTGGTGCCTGGTGGATGGCGGTGTGTTCTCCAGGCTGGTGGACATGTATAAGAGCATCGTGGTGTTCCTGTTAACTGGAGGAAAGGCCCTGCTCGTCCCTGTCTTCCTAGAAAACTACACCAGTGCCACGCTAAAGCTTCTAGAGAAACTTCATAAGGTAACATTTCCTGCTAATGATCATGGGGAAACTTCATTAGCTCATTCTTTACATAAAAGTTTCTCTAGATACTTCACAAGTTAAAGTTTTATACTAAGCTTGTGAAGAAACTTCAAGAGGTGTTATGATTCCCGTCCTTAAACAGGTCTACTGTGCGAATAGGAGCCTTAGGTTAGGAACACGAGTTGTCCTTTTTTTAAAGAATGTTGGTAATGCAAAAAATAAGTTTACAGAATTGTGGGAAAATATCAAGTATGCATGATATCCTTTTATATATAAATGTATCAAACCGCAAGAGACTTCCTGATATAAAATAAAGATAAACAATCATAATGATGGGTGTGTGTTCTGAGCAGGGCTGTTGTGCTGCTGTGTGTGTCCAGGTTAACCTGAAGGCCGGGCATGTGGAGTACAACCGCTTCTATATCCCTGACATCACCACCCTGGTGGACATCCAGGAAGACTACCTCAAGTGGTTTCTGAGTAAAGCAGAGATTGTGAGTACTGGAGATCTCTACGTCTCTCTCTCTCTTGTGACGATGTCGTCCTGTGGAATTTGGTGTGTGTGTGTGTGTGTCCAATTATCTAATTATCATCCTAATCCAATGGGATGCTACTCTCACAGACGAGCCCCCTAGCCCCAACCCCTCTCCCCTCCCTCTTTCTCCCTGCATAGTAGAATCTGTCGAACTGTGTAGGCCCTTTCTAGGAAGAGCACAGAGACTTTGTTGTCCCCACCCTCATATTTTCACCTTTGTGCCTTGTAGCTCTGGCCAATGTCTCAGTAAACTGGTATAGCTAAACAGCTATGCCCCTGCCACCAGCTGTCAATCTGAATACACTGTTATGATCCTCTACAATATAGTTTTCATGGGTAATTTGGACAAAACTGAGTTGATGATTATAATTTTGTTTTTCAGAAAATGAGAACACCAGCAGTACAGGTATACAGACTATTTTCTAGTCAAATGAGTGTAAATGCCACGTTATCTATATGCTCTTCAAACGATAACGTTTCTCTTTTCATCCATTCAGAGCTCAGTGACTTTATGTGCCTACCCGTTCATACTGAACGCCCAAGCCAAGACCACCATGCTGCAAACTGACGCTGAGCTACAGATGCAGGTAACAGCCAGGATGGGAAAATATATATGTACATTTTTACAGATGCTCTGGCACAGAGCGACTTATAGTAGTGAGTGCATACGTTTTCATTAGTAATAGTCCCTCGTGGGAATCGAACCCACAACCCTGGCATTGCAAGTGCCATGCTCTACCAACTGAGCCACACGGGACCGTTATATAAAAGTTTCCCACTGTTAACTCAAAGTTTGAAACTGATTTCTGTTGACATTTGCTGTGATAAAATAACTTGTTTTTATAGACAATGTAAGAATGAATCATGTCCCTTGGAGACCATTTAATTGCAATGGTCTTTTTTTAAACACTTGATGTAAAAAAAAAAAATAATAATAATAATTTCCATCTCTCCTACACATATTATTTCCCCTGTCTGTGACCTTTTCCAAGATGGCGGTGAGCGGGGCCAACATGCATAACGTTTTCATGCTGCTGACGCTGGAACCCCTCCTGGCGCGGAACCCCTTCCTGGTGCTCCACGTACGCAGGGACCACTTAGTGAGCGACGCGCTGAGAGAGCTCACCATCTACTCTGACGTCGACCTCAAGAAGCCCCTCAAGGTCTGAGTTCAGCACCTCTCAGGGTCACAAAGGTCATGTAGTGTGTCGTAAATAGACATGGAAAGATTTTTTTTAGGAGAGATCTTTGTAATCAAAGAGAAATAAGATAACACCACTAATCATCAATTGTTTGTCAACGGCTGCACACTGTTGTTAGTGCCACTTGAATTACAGGAACTAAGGCCATATCACTTGAAGATGAGAAAGTGATTGACAGAGTATTTGGGCTCAGTTAGTGCCACTTTAATTACAGGAACTAAGGCCCTCTCTCCCCCTCTAGGTGATCTTTGATGGGGAGGAGGCGGTGGATGCAGGGGGGGTAACCAAGGAGTTCTTCCTACTGCTGTTGAAGGAGCTGATGGACCCTGTGTACGGCATGTTCACCCAGTACACCCAGTCCAACCTGCTCTGGTTCTCTGATAAAGTGAGTCATGTACCACTCAGTGGAGGCTGCTGAGGGAAGGCTCATAATAATGGCTGGAACAGAGCAAATGGAATCGCATCAAACACAAGGAAACCATGTGTTTAATGTAGTTCATACCATTCCACATATTCGTCACCAGCCATTACCACGAGCCCGTCCTCCCCAATTAAGGTGCCACCAACCTCCTGTGTGACCGCTTCTACTTCACAACACTGTACAACTAACCACGATCTTACTGTACATATAGGGCTGATGGCATTCATAACATGATATAATAAAACCGTGAACCACTCACACTGCACAACACTGTAACACTAACAAATGTTGATAACTGAACATATCTAACTGTAATTATAAACTGGGTGGTTCGAGCCCTGAATGCTGATTGGCTGACAGCCGTGATATATCAGACCGTATACCACGGGTATGACTGAACATGTATTTTTACTGTTCTAATTACATTAGTAACCAGTTTATAATAGCAATAAGGCACCTCCGCGTTGCGTTGTGCATAAGAACAGCCCTTAGCCGTGGTATATTGGCCATATACCACAACCCGCCGAGGTGCCTTATTGCTTAAATATAGTGCTGATGTTACTCATAATTCTGTGTAAAAAAATAAAATGCTAAATAAAAAAACACTGTACTCGAAAAGGGACGTAGTATTAAATATTTCTTGCAAGTGCATTGGAGTATAGTACATGATTCAAGAGAAGTGTATTAAATGCCTTCACTGACCTTGGCAACGGTTGCTAGAGGAACAAAATAAAAAAGGGAAGTGTTGCAAGCGAACAGTGTAGTAGTCTATTGAATAACTGTTTTTTTATGTCTCCAGGTAAGAACACGTTCTCTTTTACAGTAATGACAATAAAACATCTCTAACCGTTAATGGGGTACTGTGACATCATAGAATTGGCTCTTTGTAGAAAACCAATGTTAGTCTGTCTGACATGCATCCTAATTGGCCCACTATTCCCTATATAGTGCTCTATGCCATTTGGGACACAGACCCTATCTATTGTATGAAGCAACACCAAGGTCATATTAGTAGTCAAATCCCTTCTACTCATGTTCTGGAAGCCAGCCAACCGCCTCAACATGTCAGAAGGGTCAATTTCATTATCTTCTAAATCTAAACAACATTATGCATTTTCAAAGCCAAAAAAGGTCACAAACAACGTTTCAAAATATTTCTAAATGCTCTGAATAGACACGGTTGGTCTTGGTTACCTGAGTGTTTAGCGGTGTCTCGTATCGTCTTTTGTCTGTATTTCAATGACCTTTGTTAACCCCCCGACCCAGGCTTGGCTGTGTGGCCTGGCCATTGTGCTGTAAGTTGGATACATTCTATTGTGTGAAGGGACATGCCACTAGGCCAGAAAGGTCATATTTGTTGTGGTTTGTTGAGGGTAGAAATAATTATTGTATTGAAATATGAACCGCTTATGTAATGAGAGCCGTCCTATCGGAGTGAGTTGGCGAAGGTCAGCGTTTTTCCAGGAAAAGGGACACCCATGCGAGGCAAGGCGACATCGGGAACGCTCACTCACGTATACAAAATAGCACCCTGGGTCGTGGGAATATTAATGAATGTCAAAACCCTTTGACACTCGCAATTGACAGTAGTGATTTGAAGGAGGAACTCAAACAGGTCTATAACAACAAAATGAAGCTGAATGGCCTCAGAATAGGTTTGTAGGGTTCATCAACAAGCTTTTGTTAGGAAGGCATAATAGGTCATTATTCATATGTAACTTGTAGTTTTAATCAGAAACACATGCGTAATGAATCAACAACAATTCTGAGTAGCCCAGTAATACATTTCCCAGTTGGTGAACATTATTGAATGAAGTGGTTGAATAAAAACAAATTAAATGTTGGTTTGGATTTAAAAACAGACCTTTGGTGGTATGCCAGCCTACATTTCCATCAAAAACAAGATGTACATCTCAATAGTTTCAAGTCCTTTTGTTTTTTACTCTCTTAATACTGATGAACCATTTCAGTAGGCTTCTCTTGTTTCTTCCACCTCCTGTATTTTCTGATCAGTGAGGAACGAGCAACAACAAGAGGACGCCTTTTAATACTATTGCTATGCACCCAACAATGCATCGCCTCTCTACTTAACTTCCTTGTTGTGTCGTCTCTCTCTGTTTCTGCCCAGTGTTTTGTGGAGTACAACTGGTTCAATCTGATAGGGATCATTTGTGGGCTGGCCATCTATAACAGCACCGTGGTGGACCTCCACTTCCCCCTGGTCCTTTACAAGAAGCTACTGGGCGTAGCACCCACTCTGGAGGACCTCAAGGAGCTGTCGCCCACAGAGGGCAGGTAATGTGAATTCATAGCCCAGCCACGAGGCCTCTAGGCTGGGATGGACTTGCATGCTAACTCCCAACTAGCCACATCTTGTTAAAAGTTCTACATGGAAAGTGAGTGTTCTTCATTCATTAAAAACGACTTAGTGTTGAACACAATCTTTCTACTGCCATTAGGTATATTGATTGTCCATGCTGTTTGTATAAATGTATTTTCGTCTTGGGTACGGAGAGATTTCATTCTGGGTTTATTTTTTAAATTCCCTGTTCCCTCCTTATTTGAACACGTTGTGTGAACTCAACATCTCTTCAGAAGGCAATAATTGAGTGTTGGGCTTAGGGTTGGGCAGCATCCAGATCTTCATAGCGTTCCTGTACCATACTAGGGTATATGGTATTACTGGCAGTGCACACTGTTTCTTTCCAAATGCACAAAACAAATTTAGGCAGCAGGGTTCTCGATCCAGGAGGAGATTGTTTGTCTCTGCTGTAATCGCTGTGTCAGCGATTTACAGCTGTGAGTCTTTCTGGGTAAGTCTAAGAGCTTTGCACACATGGATTGCACAATATTTGCACATTATTCTTTAAAAAATTCAAGCTCTGTCAAGTTGGTTGTTGATCATCGCTAGACAGCCATTTTCAAGTCTTGGCATAGACTTTCAAACCGATTTATGAGTAAAAACTGTGACTAGGCCACTCAGGAACATTCAATATCATCTTGGTAAGCAACTCTAGTGTATATTTGGTCTTGTGTTTTTAGGTTATTGTCCTGCTGAAAGGTGAATTAGTCTCCCAGTGTCTGTTGGAAAGCAGACTGAATCAGGTTTTCCTCTAGGATTTTTCCTGTGCTTAGCTTTATTCCGTTTCTTTTTATCCTAAACTCTCTAGTCCTTGCAGATAACAAGCATACCCATAACATGGTGCAGCCACCACCATGCTTAAAAATGTGGTACTCAGTGATGTGTTGTGTTAGATTTGCCACAAACATAGCACTTTGTATACAAGACATAAGGTTAATTTCTTTGCCACATTTTTTGCAGTATTACTTTAGTGCCTTTTTACAAACAGGATGCATGTTTTCTGCCCTGGATTCCTTTTCACTCTGTCATTTAGGTTAGTATTGTGGAATAACTACAATGTGGTTGATCCATCCTCAGGAGAAAACTATCACAGCCATTAAACTCTGTAACTCTTTTAGTCACCATTAGCCTCATGGTGAAATCCCTGTGCCGTTTCTTTCCTCTCCTGCAACTGAGTTAGGAAGGACGCCTGTATTTTTGTTGTGAATGGGTGTATTAATACACCATCCAAAGTGCAATTAATAACTTCACCATGCTCAAACATCTTTTTCTTTTTTCAATCTGGAAAACCTCTGGTGTTTGTGGTTGAATCTGTGTTTGAAATTCACTGCTTGACTGAGCAACCTTACAAACAATTGTATGTGTGGGGTACAGAGATGAGGTAGTCATTCAAAGATCACATTAAACACTAAGTGTGCAATAATAATAAGTTGCATGGACACGAGTCCATGCAACTTATTATGTGATTTGTCAAGCACATTTAGGCTTGCCATAACAAATGGGTTGGATACTTGTTGTCTCAAGATATTTCAGCTTTTAATTTTTTATTAATTTGTAAACATTTTTTTTAAAAATCCACTTTGGCGTTATTGTGTATAGGCAGTGACACAAAATCTCAATTATAATCAAATTTATATTCAGGCTGTAACACAAAAAAATGTGGAAAGAGTCTATGGGTGTGAATACTTTCTGAAGGCACTGTACTTACTGTACATAACCCAGCGGTTGGCCTAGGGTCTAATTGTCTGCAGATGGCCCGGACTTTGGTGCTGAAGCTTTTTATCCTTAGATTACCAGTCCGAGGGCTACAATTAGGGCAGTGCATCGGCCCTTGAGCGTGTCACAGTAAAAGACAGCTTTCTTTAAGGAGTTGGCTCGCTCGGGAGTGTTGGGCCACAAAACAACCCAGACGATGAATAGTGTCTTGTTGTTTTGTCATGGGTTGTGTTGCTTTCTTGGCTTGACTTTTGGGTACACTTAAGACCGAGGCAGTAGAGAGTCGACACAGCTGTGGGTTTTGAACTAAGTGGTGGTGAAGAAATGAAGAAGGAAGAGAAATGAATGACAGTTGGTTAGTCATTTGGGGTGTTTCTTTACTCTAGCATTTCTGTGTACTCCTAGTACTCTGAGTTGAAATAAGATATTTTTAAATGTATTTAACTAGGCAAGTCGGTTAAGAACAAATTCTTATTTACAATGACGGCCTACCCCGGCCAAACCCGGGCCAATTGTGCACCGCCCTATGGGACTCCCAATCACGGCTGGTTGTGATACAGCCTGGATTCGAAACAGGGTGTTTGTATTGACGCCTCTAGCACTGAGATGCAGTGCCTTAGACCGCTACACCACTCGGGAGCCCAAAGATAACTGGATATCAAATGCAGTTGAAGTCGGATGTTTACATACACTTAGGTTGGAGTCATTAAAACTTGTTTTTCAACAACTCCACATATTTCTTGTTAACAGACTATTGTTTTGGCAAGTCGGTTAGGACAGCTACTTTGTGCATGACACAAGTACATTTTTGTTTACAGACAGATTATTTCAATTCACTGTATCATAATTCCAGTGGGTCAGAAGTTTAAATACACTAAGTTGACTGTGCCTTTAAACAGCTTGGAAAATTCCAGAAAATTATGTCATGGCTTTAGAAGCTTCTAATTGGCTAATTGACATCATTTGAGTCATTTGGAGGTGTATCTGTGGATGTATTTCAAGGCCTACTTTAAAACTCAGTGCCTCTTTGCTTGATATCATGGGAAAATCAAAAGCCAAGACTGCTCCAAAACCGCCATAAAAAGACAGACTACGGTTTGCAACTGCACATGAGGACAAAGATCGTACTTTTTTTTGTCCTCTGGTCTGATGAATCAAAAATAGAACTGTTTGGCCATAATGACCATCGTTATGTTTGGAGGAAAAAGGGGGAGGATTGCAAGCTGAAGAACACCATCCCAACCTTGAAGCATGGGGGTGGCAGCATCATGTTGTGGGGGTGCTTTGCTGCAGGAGGGACTGGTGCACTTCACAAAATAGATGGCATCATGAGGCAGGAAAATGATGTGGATATATTGAAGCAACATCTCAAGACATCAGTCGGGAAGTTAAAGCTTGGTCGCAAATGGGTCTTCCAAATGGACAATGGTCCCAAGCATAATTCCAAAGTTGTGGCAAAATGTCTTAAGGACAACAAAGTCAAGGTATTGGAGTGGCCATCACAAAGCCCTGACCTCAATCCTATAGAACATTTGTGGGCAGAACTGAAAAAGTGTGCGCGAGCAAGGAGGCCTACAAACCTGACTCGTTTACACCAGCTCTGTCAGGAGGAATGTGCCAAAATTCACCCAACTTAATGTGGGAAGCTTGTGGAAGGCTACCCAAAATGTTTGACCCAAGTTAAACAATTTAAAGGCAATGCTACCAAATGCTAATTGAGTGTATGAAAACTTCTGACACACTGGGAATGTGATGAAAGAAATACAAGCTGAAGTAAATCATTCTCTCTACTATTGTTCTGACATTTCACATTCTTAAAATAAAGTGGTGATCCTAACTGACCTAAAACTGAATTTGTACTAGGATTAAATGTCAGGAATTGTGAAAAACTAAGTTTAAATGTATTTGGCTAAGGTGTATGTAAACTTCCGACTTCAACTGTACCTACTTCACAGACTACTGTAGTTCAGAGTACTTTGTGCAGAAAAACTCAACTCTACAACCCGTAAGAACACCACTCCAATACACAGCCCATACAAAGCAAGGCAGCATACTCCCATCCTCCCTCCAACTTCAACAGAATGTGAGACATCCCACTTGGCTGCCCTTTGGGTCTGGAGAGAACGAGGAGTTTATTTTCCCCTTGGCACCCTGTCCCTGGCTCTGTTACTCCATGCATGCTTCCTGTGTTGTGTTAGGGTTGGCTAGCTTCTCCCTAGCAAGCATAGCTTAGCGTAGTCCTCCTCCCACACTCTCCATCACTCACGGTCTGTTATTGTCTCCCAGCATTAACATAGCGTAGCCCCCATTCTCCATCACTGTCTATTATTAGCTCCTAGCGTTAGCATAGCATAGCCCATATTCTTCATCAGTGTCTATTAATGGCTACTAGCATTAGCGTAGCCCCCATTCTCAATCACTATCTATTAGCTGTTAGAATTAGCATAGCCGACATTCTCCATTACTGCCTATTATTAGCCGCTAGCGTTAGCGCTCAAACAGGCTAGCGCTACAGGAAGCCTTGTTGTTCCCTCTTCTGTTCTATCCTAGATAATCCAGGTGCTTTGGGGACAGAACACAGCTGGCCACCAGGGTAAGCGATAAAATGTGACGTTAGCGATGTCACTAAATGCTACTGAGGGCAGAGGCCTTAAAATGGAGAGTGTGTTATCCTCAGCTAGGTTAGGGAGAAAGTCTTTAGCGATGGCTGAGGCTTCCAGGGAGGGATGCTGTCCGTGTCAGTGATGAAAAGTGTGCTGGCTGAGTCTTTACCTCAAGACGCAGCTATGTGGGAGGAATTTTGATGAGGATGACATTGGTCTTCTATTTCTCTGTCTTGCGTTTCCCCTCTCTCTCGCTAGCCCTCGTCTCTTTGTTTTTCCACCATAGTGAGACAGAACTTACATTCTCTACGATCATGTGTTAGTGAATACGTCTCTCTTTCTCTCTCTAGGAGTTTACAACAGCTCCTGGACCATGAGGAAGATGATGTTGAGGAGACATTTTGTCTAAACTTTGCTGTAAGTCCTCACTGGGCCCCCCTGTTGTGAATTGTGCCAACTCTTGGAGATGTCTGAACCCCAAACAAAACATAAACCCACTCCCTCCTGAAACACTACGTCATTACCCATTTAAAAGATGACTGTACAGAAAGATCTTCACAGCATTCAGATGCCAAATCAGATTCTGCAGTAGAAATGGAATCTAACCCCCCACTGTGTCCATCCCAGATCACCAGAGAGTACTATGGTCTGACGGAAGTTAAGGAGCTTATCCCTGGAGGAGACCGCATCACTGTGGACAAGAACAACAGGTGGGGCCCCTTTATTTATATATATACACTTCTCCCAAAAAATAATGGGAACACTTAAACAACACAATGTAACTCTAAGTCAATCACACTTCTGTGAAATCAAACTGTCCACTTAGGAAGCAACACTGATTGACAATAAATTTCACATGCTGTTGTGCAAATGGAATAGACAACAGGTGGAAATTATAGGCAATTAGCAAGACACCCCCAATAAAGGAGTGGTTCTGCAGGGGGTGACCACAGACCACTTCTCAGTTCCTATGGTTCCTGGCTGATGCTGGCGGTGCTTTCACTCTAGTGGTAGCATGAGACTGAGTCTACAACCCACACAAGTGGCTCAGGTAGTGCAGCTCATCCAGGATGACACATCAATGCGAGCTGTGGCAAGAAGGATTGCTGTGTCTGTCAGCATAGTGTCCAGAGCATGGAGGCGCTACCAGGAGACAGGCCAGTACATCAGGAGACGTGGAGGAGGCCGTAGGAGGGCAACAACCCAGCAGCAGGACCGCTACCTCCGCCTTTGTGCAAGGAGGAGCACTGCCAGAGCCCTGCAAAATTACCTCCAGCAGGCCACAAATGTGCATGTGTCTGCTCAAACGGTCAGAAACAGACTCCATGAGGGTGGTATGAGGGCCCGACGTCCACAGGTGGGGGTTGTGCTTATACAGCCCAACACCGTGCAGGACGTTTGGCATTAGCCAGAAAACACCAAGATTGGCAAATTCGCCACTGGTGCCCTGTGCTCTTCACAGATGAAAGCAGGTTCACACTGAGCACGTGACAGACGTGACAGAGTCTGGAGACGCCGTGGAGAACGTTCTGCTGCCTGCAACATCCTCCAGCATGACTGGTTTGGCGGTGGGTCAGTCGTGGGGTGGCATTTCTTTGGGGGGCCGCACAGCCCTCCATGTGCTCGCCAGAGGTAGCCTGACTGCCATTAGGTACCGAGATGAGATCCTCAGACCCCTTGTGAGACCATATGCTGGTGCGGTTGGCCCTGGGTTCCTCCTAATGCAAGACAATGCTAGACCTCATGTGGCTGGAGTGTGTCAGCAGTTCCTGCAAGAGGAAGGCATTGATTCTATGGACTGGCCCGCCCGTTCCCCAGACCTGAATCCAATTGAGCACATCTGGGACATCATGTCTCTCTCCATCCACCAACGCCACGTTGCACCACAGACTGTCCAGGAGTTGGCGGATGCTTTAGTCCAGGTCTGGGAGAAGATCCCTCAGGAGACCATCCGCCACCTCATCAGGAGCATGCCCAGGTGTTGTAGGGAAGTCATACAGGCACGTGGAGGTCACACACACTACTGAGCCTCATTTTGACTTGTTTTAAGGACATTACATCAAAGTTGGATCAGCCTGTAGTGTGGTTTTCCACTTTAATTTTGAGTGTGACTCCAAATCCAGACCGTCATGGGTTGATAAATTTGATTTCCATTGATAATTTTTGTGTGATTTTGTTGTCAGCACATTCAACTATGTAAAGAAAAAAGTATTTAATAAGAATATTTCATTCATTCAGATCTAGGATGTGTTATTTTAGTGTTCCCTTTATTTTTCTGAGCAGTGTGTGTGTGTGTGTGTATGTGTATATATATATATATATATATATATATATATATCACACACACACACACACACACACACACAGTGGGGCAAAAAAGTATTTAGTCAGCCACCAATTGTGCAAGTTCTCCCATTTAAAAAGATGAGAGGCCTGTAATTTTCATCATAGGTACACTTCAACTATGACAGACAATTAGGAGAAAATAATTCCAGAAAATCACATTGTAGGATTTTGAATGAATTTATTTGCAAATTATGGTGGAAAATAAGTATTTGGTCACCTACAAACAAGCAAGATTTCTGGCTCTCACAGACCTGTAACTTCTTCTTTAAGAGGCTCCTCTGTCCTCCACTCGTTACCTGTATTAATGGCACCTGTTTGAACTTGTTATCAGTATAAAAGACACCTGTCCACAACCTCAAACAGTCACACTCCAAACTCCACTATGGCCAAGACCAAAGAGCTGTCAAAGGACACCAGAAACAAAATTGTAGACCTGCACCAGCCTGGGACGACTGAATCTGCAATAGGTAAGCATCTTGGTTAGAAGAAATCACCTGTGGGAGCAATTATTAGGAAATGGAAGACATACAAGACCATTGATAATCTCCCTCAATCTGGGGCTCCACGCAAGATCTCACCCCGTGGGGTCAAAATGATCACAAGAACGGTGAGCAAAAATCCCAGAACCACACAGGGGGACCTAGTGAATGACCTGCAGAGAGCTGGGACCAAAGTAACAAAGCCTACCATCAGTAACATACTACGCCGCCAGGGACTCAAATCCTGCAGTGCCAGACGTGTCCCCCTGCTTAAGCCAGTACATGTCCAGCCCCGTCTGAAGTTTGCTAGAGAGCATTTGGATGATCCAGAAGAAGATTGGGAGAATGCAATATGGTCAGATGAAACCAAAATATAACTTTTTGGTAAAAACTCAACTCGTCGTGTTTGGAGGACAAAGAATGCTGAGTTGCATCCAAAGAACACCATACGTACTGTGAAGCATGGGGGTGGAAACATCATGCTTTGGGGCTGTTTTTCTGCAAAGGGACCAGGACGACTGATCCGTGTAAAGGAAAGAATGAATGGGGCCATGTATCGTGAGATTTTGAGTGAAAACCTCCTTCCATCAGCAAGGGCATTGAAGATGAAACATGGCTGGGTCTTTCAGCATGACAATGATCCCAAACACACCGCCCGGGCAACGAAGGAGTGGCTTCGTAAGAAGCATTTCAAGGTCCTGGAGTGGCCTAGCCAGTCTCCAGATCTCAACCCCATAGAAAATCTTTGGAGGGAGTTGAAAGTCTGTGTTGCCCAGCAACAGCCCCAAAACATCACTGCTCTAGGGGAGATCTGCATGGAGGAATGGGCCAAAATACTAGCAACAGTGTGTGAAAACCTTGTGAAGACTTACAGAAAACGTTTGACCTCTGTCATTGCCAACAAAGGGTAAATAACAAAGTATTGAGAGAAACTTTTGTTATTGACCAAATACTTATTATCCACCATAATTTGCAAATAAATTCATAAAAAATCCTACAATGTGATTTTCTGGATGTTTTTTTTCTTCATTTTGTCTGTCATAGTTTAAGTGTACCTATGATGAAAATTACAGGCCTCTCTCATCTTTTTAAGTGGGAGAACTTGCACAATTGGTGGCTGACTAAATAATTTTTACCCAACTATAACTATATCACATTATAACAACAACACTGACTTTAAAAACCGTAAGCTTCTTCCTATCTATTACATCACGGTCCACAGATCATGTTTTATTTCACATTTTAAAAACAAATTCTTATTTACAATGACAACCTGTGAAACACATCAATAAACAACATGTCAGTAAACAATAATTAAACTATTATATCTACAAGTATGTGGTCACCTGCTCGTCCAACATCTCATTCCAATAGCATGGGCATTAATATGGAGTTGGTCCCCCCTATAACAGCCTCCACTCTTCTGGGAAGGCTTTCCACTAGATGTTGGAACATTGCTGCAGGGACTTGCTTCCATTCAGCCACGAGCATTCGTGAGGTCGGCACTGATTGTGGGCAATTAAGCCTGGCTCGCAGTCAGTGTCCCAATTCGAGAGGGTTGAGGTCAGGGTGAACTGCTTAGAAGGCCAAAAGTATTGGGACAAGTTCACTTATGTGTATTAAAGTAGCTAAAAGTTAAGTATTTGGCCCCATATTCCTAGCACTATATCAAGCTTGCGTCTCTGGTACCCTGTTGGATGCATTTGCTGTTTGTTTTGGTTGTGTATTAGATTATGCCCAATAGAAATGAATGGTAAATAATATATTGTGTCATTGCAGTCAGTTTTATTGTAAATACGAATAGAATATGTTTCTCTATATTAATGTGGATGCTAACATGATTACGGATAATCCTGAATGAATTGTGAAAAGGTTAAGACGTACAAATATTAAGATATGCTAACCTCTCACCATTATTGTTTTCGGGGGGTAGCAGAGTGCAGAGCCAAAACAACCAAAAAATGTTCGCTGTCCCAATACTTTTGGAGCTCACTGTATTTTGAGGCGGCCCTTCTGTCACTGACATACAGTTAGAGCAGCTTATGGAGGAGTCCATTGAGGTAACAGTATGGGGGTGTGCTGGAAGCTTGTGTTGAACAGATGGGGATGTCCCCAGCTGGGATTGGGTTCAGAACAACAGCAGCCCACATCTCTCCACAAATCCTCATTATACTTTGACTAGCCATTTGGCCGTGGGGCCAAATCCTCAGGGCCTCCACCCAGAGAGAGAGAGCAAGCGAAAAACTAACCCATTCATCCTGCCAAAACAGAGTCAGACTACGAAGGCCGTTTTGAAGGCTGTCTTATGACTTGAAGTGCAGGCATATCTAGAATTTTCAAGTGACAGATAGCCTAGTGGTTAAGAACACAGGACCAGTAACTGAAAGGTGACTAGGTGAAAAATCTTTCAATGTACTCTTGAGCAAGGCACTTAACCCTAATTGTTGCTGTGGATAGGACCGTCTACTAAAATGTAAATAAGTGAAAGCATAATTCCAGGAGTTTTTCCTACTTATAGACTATAACTGCAGCCCAGAGTTTTCCTGGACAGGTCAGATGGTCAGGAAAAACTGTTAAACAATGAGTCTGGGAGTCACCTTTCCTCTTCATTACACCGAGGGAGGTTTGTTTATTGTGAGTGGAGTTGTGGAGGTTAGCTTAGCCCACAGATGCTATGGCAAGTTTCCTGCTCCCATTCCTCATTGCCGTTTGCCAGATCGAGTGTTTTTATTTCTGGCTGTGGGGCTCGTCAGTTAAATCTCTGGAGGGAGAGGCTGGGGAGTGTGTGTGTGTGTGTGTCTGTTTGAGTGTGACTGTGTCAGTGTGTGTGAGTGTATATTAGCCACATGTGTGTGTGTTAGTAAGAAAGGGAGAGTAGGCCGAAGAGCAACGTTTCTATTCCCCTGCAGCTCTCCTTACGTCTCTGTAGCTGGCTGCTACAGTATCTGTCAGGAAATCAGGTGGGTGGCCAACCATGTTGCTACACAGAGTTCACACATCAATCAATCAATCAAATTTATTTTATATAGCCCTTCGTACATCAGCTGATATCTCAAAGTGCTGTACAGAAACCCAGCCTAAAACCCCAAACAGCAAGCAATGCAGGTGAAGAAGCACGGTGGCTAGGAAAAACTCCCTAGAAAGGCCAAAACCTAGGAAGAAACCTAGAGAGGAACCAGGCTATGTGGGGTGGCCAGTCCTCTTCTGGCTGTGCCGGGTGGAGATTATAACAAAACATGGTCAAGATGTTCAAATGTTCATAAATGACCAGCATGGTCGAATAATAATAAGGCAGAATAGTTGAAACTGGAGCAGCAGCACAGTCAGGTGGACTGGGGACATCCTCCCTGGGCCATGCTGTGCTGAACTCCAGGCCTGACACACACTGCCATCATCATCTTATCCTCCTCACAGGAACCTCACACAGGGACAGATTGTGTGTGTGTGTGTGTTAAACATCCTATGTGCAAGGGCACATTTGACTCTTTATCCAGTCATGTGCTGTTTTAAAGATAAAGTTCTTTACCAGTTAAGTTCCTGACTAAATGAGAGAAATTAATCAGGATAGTCCCATCCTTTAACTGTCATGGTTGTTTATTACTAGGATGAAAGTATTAATGAGTAGAGCTACAATCCACATTGCAGAATGCGCAGTACAAAGCCTCTTAATAGTGACTAAATTCAAGATGGGTGTCTCAGTCCCATGGATCTCAATTATAGATGGTTATGGTGGTGGGTTATGTATGGTCTATTTTAATCTGTTTTGATTGGCCGATGCAGTGGCCAAGGGTCTCCGGGTCTCCAATCTGCCCAGTAGAGCGTGTCTCCAGAACACAGAACACCTCCCCTGTGACACCTCCTCCTGGGAGAGACCGCTAGTCTGTGTCACAAATGGCAACCTATTTCCTTTGAAGTAGTGCACTATATAGGGAATTGGGTGCCATTTGAGACACAGGCTTAGTGCTGCTCTCACTGATATTCTCTATCCTCACAAATCCCTATTCCCCTCTTGAGGGGATAGGCCTGCCATGAGAATGAAGCTATACTGACAGTCACAGGAACAACATGTTCAGTCGCAGCCTCAAAGGAACATTTCACCAAAAAACTATGTTTCATTTGTCCATTGTTGACAGTGTCCCAAACAGTTTTGCTTGTCAGCAATCACATTTTCAAGATATGTAATGTTCAAAATACAGAAATCATCCCTGTATGATGAATTTTGCATCATATGATTAATTTTAATAACAAACTTGTCAATCAAATGATAGAGTAATGACAAACTCAATCAAAAGGCCTAGCTCTGTCAGAGTATAACTTATTCAATCATCAAGCTGAAGGAAAGTCCTTTGTTTAAACAGTTCTATGGCGCTTGGATAGTCTTCAGCAGCTCCTGCTGCTCTCCATGTGGGGAAACTATTCATTTAAACCATAAGGAGGCCACTCAGGCCAGCTGACCTGTAGAGCAGTGGGTTATGGGCCATGTAGTCTTCACCATGATGGCCATCTTAGGGCTGAGTGGCATGGCCGTAGGTGGAGGGGCTTGCCACATCACATGTAGTATTAGTGCAGCAACATGAGACAGGCAGGGGTTTAAGCAATAACAAATGAAAATGGTTACAGGGAATTTCTCTCACTTAAAAATCATATGAAGATGGCATAAGTCATGGCAAAATGTGCAGAATATCACTAAATTCACTTTGAAACTGCAAACTTTTCTATCCACCCTATCGCAAAATGTGTATACGTGCCAGAAATTGGCTTTAAAACTACAACATTTTCTCTCCGTCCCATGTTAAATAGTAGAATTGCATGAAATTAGTTTCACAACTGCAACATTTTCTCTCCGTCCCATGTTAAATAGTAGAATTGCATGAAATTAGTTTCACAACTGCAACATTTTCTCTCCGTCCCATGTTAAATAGTAGAATTGCATGAAATTAGTTTCACAACTGCAAAGCTTTCTCTCCGCTCCATGGCAAAACGTGTAGAATGCAGGAAATTATTGAAATGTCAAATGTTTCTATTTGCTGCCCAGAGTGTTTGCATACGGCCCACAAAGGGTTAGGGCTGGCCCTGGCTATTAACTACAACCAGACTACTGATTGGATCTCCAAAATTAGGATGGTTAACTGTATGGCCACTCAATATTCTTTGTTATGTCTGTCTGTCTGTGTCTCTCTCTGTGTCAGGGAGGAGTTTGTGGAGGCCTACCTGAAGTACATGTTCAGGGACTCGGTGAGCGAGCTGTACCAGGCCTTCTCCTCTGGGTTTCTGAAGGTGTGTGGTGGGAAGATCCTGTCGCTGTTCCAGCCCTCCGAGCTTATGGCCATGGTGGTGGGAAACAACAACTATAACTGGGAGGAAATGGAGAAGGTGAGCTTTAAAGCTAACGCTAATGGTAGGTGATACGAAGCTAACCCTAATGGTAGGTCATACGAAGCTAACCCTAATAGTAGGTGATGGAGAATGTGAGTGCTAATGCTAAGCTAATCCTAATGGTAGGTGATGGAGAATGCTAAGCTAACCCTACATGGTAGATGATGGAGAATGTAAGAGTGAATACACCCCAGGGCAGTCGATCACTGAGTCAAACATCCACGGAAAACACTGGTGTTGACACTACATACTGTTACCGGAGAACATCAAAATGGGTGTGAAATATAATAAAACAGTTGATGCCATACTGCAAAGCACAGTGTCAAAACTAATCAAAATAATTGTTTTAATTGTTGACCCATCACTAAAACGAACCTGTCTTGACCAGGCAGTTCCCGAGGGCATAGCCAATTAGACAAAACCCTTCAGTCAGAAACCAGGAAGTTCGAGCGTCTGTCTGGTCCGTCTGTCTGTCTGGACATGTATGGCTCGCTGAGCCGGGGAGGGCATGGGGATTAGCCATTGGCTAATGGAGGAAGTTAAAAAGGTCACCGTAAGTAATGTGCACTGGGCTTCTCCTGGATTCGTGTTGTTTTTAGCGTGTTGATGTCTTCAGATGATTGTCATGGGTCTGTGATCTGTGTTTACTGCGAGTGTCGTGTGCAGGATATTGACAACATGGTGGGGACTCTGGCATAAGCAGGGTGTTTTCACAGCACTGCTCAGAATGTGGGAAATGTGTATGAAGTTTGAACGCTGGGGTTAGATTAGGCTAGGTAAAGGGTCTGCACCACACACACACACACACACACACACACACACACACACACACACACACACACACACACACACACACACACAGCTCTGAGGAATTCCACAGGCTGTCACATATGAAGGAATCATGTTCTTACTCTGAATAACACTTAATGATAGTGACCAAGTAGAATGCTCTATACAAATCATAGCAGTTGGCCAACTTCAGTTACATAACTGTCCCTAATATAATAGAACCATATTATGTTGTTTTGGCTTTTCTACTACAGAATGCGGTTTACAAAGGAGAGTATTCAGCCACTCATCCGACTGTGAGGATGTTTTGGGAGGTATTCCATGAGTTCCCTCTGGAAAAGAAGAAGCGGTTCTTATGTAAGTACTAGGTAGAGCCCTCGGTTAATTTGTAAGTATTAATGCGAGAGCCCTCGGTTCTTATGTAAGTATTAATACGAGAGCCCTCGGTTCTTATGTAAATACTGAGTAGAGCCCTCGGTTCTTATGTAAGTATTAATACGAGAGCCCTCGGTTCTTATGTAAATACTGAGTAGAGCCCTCGGTTCTTATGTAAATACTGAGTAGAGCCCTCGGTTCTTATGTAAATACTGAGTAGAGCCCTCGGTTCTTATGTAAATACTGAGTAGAGCCCTCGGTTCTTATGTAAGTATTAATGCGAGAGCCCTCGGTTCTTATGTAAATACTGAGTAGAGCCCTCGGTTCTTAAGTAAGTATTAATACGAGAGCCCTCGGTTCTTATGTAAATACTGAGTAGAGCCCTCAGCCAACACCTCGTTAAACTATCACAATGACAATCTGTAGTTTTACTCAAGGTCTAAATAGGCACTTACTAGTGTTGGGACTTAACATTGAGCTTGAGCCACTGGCTATCTATTTCTAACGCTTCAAGGAAAGAAAGCTGCTTGAGTATTAGTACTCTCAGCCTCTGAAACTGTACATCTAACGCTATCTCTCCCTCTCTCAACTATAATACTATACCTAATGCTAACACTAGCCCTCCCCTTTACTGTCCCCTCTTTCCCAGTATTCCTGACGGGCAGCGACCGCATCCCCATCCATGGCATGGAGAGCCTTCGCATCTCCATCCAGTCCACGTCGGCCGAGGAGCACTATCTGCCCGTGGCCCACACCTGCTACAACCTGCTGGACATGCCCCGCTACCAGACCAAAGAGACCCTACACCGCCGTCTCACCCAGGCCGTGGAGCAGTACGAGGGCTTCAGCCTGGTGTGAGACTGTGGCTGGGTCAGTGGCTCCCCCTAGAGGCCTGGAGGACCAGGGGGGGAATTAGCATGGCTGCTAATGCTAATGTACTTTAATAACAACGCCCTGTGAATGGGGGTGGCTGGATGGACGGATGGGTGGTGGGAAGGGGCCTCTTTTCCATAGCACTTTCCCTATACAGTTTACCGTAAGAGATGATATATTTTGAGTTATAATTGTCTTCTATGCAGATTGATGTACATAACTTGAACAGTTTTAATTAAACCAGCTTTTTTTGTTGCTTTAAGATAATTTATTGAATTGAATAGTTTTGGGGGATTTGAAAAATTATACATGTCAGAGGTGAACATTGAAGCCCTTTACCTGCGATCTGGTCTTTTACTGCTGTTCTTGGGTCAGTTTGAGGACGGATGATACCAGATTAATACATCAGTCTGGCCTTTTACCGTTGATCTTGGGACAGATGATACCAGATTAATACATGAGTGAACAGCAGGCAGACAGTTCCATACTCAAGCCCAATAAATACATGGCATTCTAATGCCATACCCACAATACCAGTCTATTTCTACATTAAAAAGACTAACTGAACGACTGGAGTTACTTACATGTATCAATATTTCTTTGATTGCGATGCCGTTGGAGTGATTTTATTACAGTAGTATTGGTGAAGTGTCTTTTCTTTTTTAATGGATGTTAATGTCTGTGTGCATGTTGTCGAGAGGAAACGCTAAAAAGACTCATTGTTACATAATAAACAGAAATACAGCTAATCCACATCTCTTTGATCCCGGTAACCCCAGATTAGGAATAGATAATCTCAATGTCAGAATGAGTGCACATTTGTGGCCTGGCGGATTTACAGATGATCTGTTCATGGTTCCCACCGGTTCCTTCTGTGATGACACCGCATTCGGACCAAAGACATTAGGATTGGTTGATTTGACCTGCAGAATTAGTCTTGGGTCATTGATTAGGTTTAAGGAACAGATTATATTTGGTCATGTTATTAGCAATAACGAACAGCTCAGTAATGTAATGACGTTTGTATGAGGGTCAGGGGACGCTGCACTCTGAACATCTCTGCATCGTTTCCCGGCCGTTACTTCAATGACTATTCTCTCAAGTGTATCTGGATCGTGTGTTGATATGCAAGTGATAGAAATAACTTTGTCTGTGCATTCTGCCTATTCAGTCCTATTACCGAACGTCTCAGCCAATGGAGGTATTGTATTGTATACCATTTCTCTTAAGCCATGTCTTTCTCCACTGTAACTGGGGTTAAGACAAACGTCGTTATCTATAGGGACGGCTGGTCTCCTTGTTTGTCTTTTGTTTTAATACATCAATAGCCACAAATTTGCCCAAGGGGAATAATTACTATTTTGATTGTCACCCTCAGTGTAGACAAAGACATAATAAACAAAAACAAATGTCAGTGAACTTTTGTTTATTCAAAGCTGTGCTAGGGCAATACCTGAGGGAGGCTCAGTGTGTTCTATTATAGCCTGGTCCTTAATCCATTTGTGCTGTTTTGCTGACTAACACTGTTGGCAAGACAACAAACCGATCAGCGACCGACCAGGCTAGGGGAAAAGCCTATTCATTCCTATTATTCTTATTTCACCACGGTAATGGCGACAATTCCAAATCATGGGGTCAATGTTTGCAAATAAGGGCTTATTAGTGGATCTATAACTGGATTGTTTCAAGTATATCATATTTAATTTTGTACCTTCTAAATGGATGAAATGTTTTCCCTGAACAAATAAAACGTAATTCCAGCTTGCCCTGTAGTTGTGTTTTAAATCAAGAAGCTATTTTATAGGTTGGTCTGGGAATAAGGATTTGCTTGTGGATAAATGAGCGGTGCATATAGGGGGACTTTGTGTAAAGAAATTCATTTTGTTGTAGAGTTCAACCAATATGAATGAAATTGCCATGTTCTTTACATGAATGACATTGTGTTCTTGAAGTATTTCCCTGTGAAATGTGTTGACATTCACCACACCAATGAAAACCCAACGCCAACAAACTCAGTAAAAATATGTTTGGTTTTATATTATATATATACAATTTATGTACTAAAATGTACACACCCATAATTCATTATGTCCACCAGTGTTTTACATTCAATAAAAACGAAAGTCACACTATTAAAATGATCCATTTTGGAGAAAAAGGAAAAATGTACTTGCTCACTTAGCAATGTAAACATAGATCTGGATCCATATTTACAAGGAACAAATAGGCTATGAAAATACCTACATAAAAAAAGAAAGCAGCATGCCTTGACTGAGTATTGAAGGCTCTGCGTTGGGGATTGGCAGCTATTTTGATAGTTATTGGGACTTTTCTTTAAGGATGGATGCTCCACACAAAATGGCCCTTGTCGGTCAAAAATATACCACTGATTTCAAGACAGGATAGCTTATTTTCACACAAAGTGAATAGGAAAAGAACACACCAATGCAAAATAATATACAAGCAGTCAAATTCATAAGTGACTGATGACCATGATCACAATAATTCATGAAATTGTATACATTGATCCACTACACTATTTTGGTATGCAATCTGAGTCATTTTCTTTGGATCACAATAACACATCATAGACTATTTGTTTTGCATTCTAGTTCTCAGTTTAAACAAATTAACGCTCCTCTGACATTTCCTCATAGTATGCTAAAAATACACACAATTTCTGGAAACAAACAAATATAAGCATTGATGATAAGTGTGTTTTTCCTAGGTTAACATCGAGATTATTGCCACGTTCACGTGCTAGTCGGAACTAGGAAAGTCGGAAATGTTCGACTTGCTAACTGGTTGTATTTATACATGTGCAGCGTTCAACTAGTTTTCAAGTCGAAAATTTCAGAGTTTCCTAGTTCCGACTTGCACATGAATGTGGCATATGGCACCAATCATGAGTTACATTTAAAAAATCTATCCATTGGCTGAACTCTGCTAGACTGGCTGTCTGATTGGTTGTTTACATGCAGATTGTAACTGTATGTCTCCCTTACAAAAATACACAATCCCCTCATTTAATTTTTCTGATTACTTAAAAGTACATAATCCCAAATCTAATGTTACACTCCACATTAAGACTTTTTTTGAATCCAATATAAAAGTCTATATGAACTATATGAGTCTACATAAACATTCAAAGGAAGAAAAATAAATTAAATCAATACAACACTCTTTGTAAATGTATCCTTTAAATGAGTGATGACTATTTGATGTAGGGTAGTTCTTGGTATCAATCAATATCAAGATGCACCAAAAAAAAATTTAAAATCTTCCTTTGAAAAAAGGTTGGTTTTGGTCCACTCTCTGTGGGGTCAGGAAAATGAGGATGTTTCTGGTTCAGGGATACAGTATTTTCCTCCACTTCCCCTGAAAAACCGATGTGGGGACTCTTTTAAGGCCTGCTACGTTAGGTTAGTAGTCATTCAAAGATGCCCGACATTTTGAGTTCCGGGGTTCTTCTTCTATACGGGGGAAACAACAGACAAGATGGAGTAGCCTCCGGGGCAGCACCTACATGTCAGTTCCAACACCTCTCAGGTCAGTAACTAAGCCATACCGTTTCCCTTCTACAGTTGGGATTAATCAGGGGGCAACATGTTGGCATCTCCTGAAGCCAAATGAGTCTATGGCACAAGAAAAAAATAAACATATTGTGAGGGATGATGAGGTGTATCTGTTTTCCTTTCCATGGGCTGGTGTGGTTCATCTCTTATTGAGACTGAGCCTCATTCATTCCTCTGTCAGTCTTTGATGTTTTATTTTCTTTAGGGGAACTTAGAGGCATCTCCTTTGCTGATGAGAACCTCTATCAGCCTAAGCTTGGCTTTGATGTGCTTGTATTCGTTATACTCTACCGCCAAAGGGGAGCGGTCTTCCTTCTGCACGTTTCTACGGCAACAGCAAGTGGGAGGAAGCAAAATACAAACATTAGCTGAATGGACGACGGTCAAAATGGCTGTGCAACCAAAGATGAAGGACAGTACATCACCTCGCATCATCTAATTGTTTACATTTAGTCCAACTATGACACGAAACAAAGCCGGAAACGTCATCTTACCTGCCGTTTTGCCTGAAGAATTGATCTTCAAACTCTCTTAGGTTCTTGCGGATTCTCTTTTTCTCCTCCCGGGCCTCTTGTAGCTGCTCCACTAGTTCTGGCCTGTGTGTGGGGGAGAGACAAACACTGCTTTAGGCATCTGAACCTCAAAGGTTGTTTTGACTCTAAAAGGCTTTTAAAGTCCTTCAGGTTGTTTCAATCTTAGTTGTTTAAGAAGTTCTTCTAAACACATGAAATACCACAGCTAACTTGAATAGATAAGACATCAACAATAACACGAGACTACTAATGATTGCACTACTTTAATTCTACAATCTAAACTACAATGCCCGTGTTATTCACCCATCCAGATGCTTTAGATATAGGTCAATTACATTTAATCCAATTCAACTTTATTTATCCCCCCAGGGACAATTAAGAAGAGGTCAGGGCCGGCTTGGGTGCTTACATGGTGGCCGAATGCAGGTTGGACAGACGCATGTCGGTGGTGTTCTTGGAGGGCGAGAGCTCGTCGACGGGCGAGATGAAGCCGTCCGTCTCCTCCTCCAGCTGGTCCAGGAAGCCCAGCATACTGAAGTCTGGACGCACTGTCCCTGTGATCTGGGGCTTGTTGTTGGACTCGGAGTCATCCTCAGAGCCATCCTCCTCCTCCTATGGGCACAAAACCAGCGAAGGGGGAGGTCAGTGGAGGGTTAAGGGGGAAAGGGTGAGCGATGCTGGGGTGAACTGATCGTAGTGCCATGGGGCTGTCAAGGGACCCCCAGGGTCAAGAGCTATGTTAATGCAAGAGAATAAAGTATTGTTAATTGAATGTTACTGGAATCAGAGCACAAAGAAACATTTATTCAGTCGTTTTTCAGGCACAGGCCAGTTTGATGAGGTTAATACATGTCTATTGTTAATTTTTCCACTTTGAATTTATTTTAGATTGTCTCAATCAGAACTATTCTAACACATCCACAAATTGCAGCACAGACGTGATGAGCATCTCAAGACCAGAGTTGATTTGACGATCTCCCTATTTTTGCTTGATTGGATTACAGTATTTGATCTGATTTATTTTTGGTGTACACAGACATTGACACACACCATGCACAGGCAAGTCACCTTGTTAGTCCTTCTCACACACTATCAAGTTGATCCCAAAGCAATCAATCTAACAAGTCATGAAGCAGCAATCTAAGCATCAAAAACCAAGTTGATATTGAATCAAAACCGCCCCCCACGAGTGCTATGGGTGGCCACCCAATCCACAGGCTGCAATCAGGTTTGGTTGAGAGGTGAGGGAGTAGGGGATTGGAGGGTGTGAGGGGGAGGGAGTTGCGTTCTGATCACTGATTAGTCGAGCACGAGCAGCAGTGTGTCTTCACCTTGATGTCGTCAAAGAAGAGCGCGGCTTCGCCCTCGATAATGGGCTGAAGTACAGGACCTCTGCGTTTGCTGGAGGGGGAGGCCTGAGAGTTAACAAGGAGGGGTTACCACTCGAGAACTGACCCCAGTTCAGCTCTGACTACAGAGCACATAAAGAAACTGAATAGCATCCACTACAAACTGATCCCGGATCAGGTTTGTCACTGTAGGATTTTCTGCTGAACACTACCATGCTTCTTTTGGAACCTGCACCAAGTACTAGGATCAGAATGACCTGCTCTTGTTTGTGGGACCTTGTCACGACCATAATAGGCTTCTTCAGTGAAAACATAGCAGTAGGCTCTCGTGTGATTTTAAACCTCTGAAAGGCAGGCTGTGTAACAGGTTTTTAGATAAAACAGATAAGAGTATCACGAGTCAGCTCTTTACCACAATGAATTCAGCAGTTGACATAACCCTATATTCCACCATGTACAGCACATAAACGTTTGCTAGGTCTCCAATTTATATAATGAGGATTAAATCTATTATATAAAGTGTGTTCTGTACAGTACATTAGGTTCATAACACAGATTAGATATTGCGTAATCAACGTGTTTACACAAGAAATTAAAAGAGAAAACTGGGACAAAACATTCAAATGTTCTCTTGTATGCCCGTTACATAAACCATATGGAGACTAAATGTATTACAATGGAAAAATATATTCTAATAATCTTTAATGTATTGGTGGTTAGAGGTTATTGTGAGATTATATATATATATTTTTTTATCCCCTTCTGGTTTGAATCCAGCCTCAGCGAATCCCTATATCTGATGAGAATCTGAACTCTTGAACAGCGTTTTCTGCCCCTCCGTACCCATCTTTCTAGTCTAGAGGGAGAGTCTGCACAGCTGTGGTGTGCGTGCGTATGTGTTCGTAGTTCCCTGTAGCCAACTGAGTTGCTGTGGCCCCAACTTGTCACCTTTGAGCTCTGTTAAGAACCTGTGGATCCACTGAGCCACTTAAACCGAGTTTAGCTTTAGGGCATTGGTCTTGAGGCTAACCTAGCGCTACGGCTAGCCACTACATACAGTCCCGCCTATGGACACTGACGTTAATGCTAGCCTAATGCTAACATTAGCGTTGTTCGGATTAAGTGCCCACGTAAAGGAGCTTGATCTTCAGCCAATGCTACGTGGTGACCTTTACCACCAGCTCCTCAAAGAGAAACCCAGGAACAACTCTGCTGTGGAGAAAATGAAGGGAGAGAGCAAAGAGAGCTAGCTACACTTACAATGACGGGGATGGTGGAAACTCTGCAGAGGATCTGTTTGACCAGGCGGTATCTGTCGTACAGGGGCTTCATGATCTGTCTCTCAGTCTTGGTAACCTAGAGAAGAGGCAGAGAGAAAAGGGAAAGGCACATTGTTAGCAATAGCACACCGCTAGTTAGCTAGCATTAGCACTCCCCTGTGGTGCTACAATAGCACTCTGCTAGCTAGGGCTGACACACAACAACATGCAAGGTAACATAGATTCCATCCCCATCAATTCAAATCCAATGTTTTTTTTAGTACCTCAGAGGACAACTGGCCATAAACTAGGATAGGAAGTCACACAGGGAAGGCTATGGGTGTCAGAAAGGACACCTTTCCACCACTTTCTGATAAACAACCTTAACAAGGATTAGCCCTTGCAATTAGTCCAATCAAAAAGGGATTCCATGTCGATTCCTTTACAGGTAAATTAAGACGTTAGCTGGCTTCTCGTCCTTCAGCCATTGTCGTCGCTGAGACAACAGTACTCGTCACAGCTGTCTAAAGACGTTTGGTCTGCCAATAACGATATATTGCAGTGCAGAAGGTCATGTTTTCATTGGTATTTCATCCTTTTAATAATGTATTGTTGTATCTGGGTCTCTGGCTGCATTTATACCAGCAGATATATTATAATATTTGTTTCATGAATTGATCTTTTGACCAACCAGATCAGCTCTGAAAAAGGTCTGCTGTGAAAAGATCTTATGTAAATTGGTCAGAAGACCAATTAGTGGAAAGAATATCAGAAAATGCCTGCCTGTGTAAATGCAGCCAACGTTGTATCTAGGTTGCATGAAAAGATTGCATAGTTCAAAGTACACATCTGTGTGCACACATTCTGCACTCTACACACACACACAAACAGCTTGGTTCAAGACATTATTCACTCTTCAGTTGTGATCTAGGTCAGGTTTTCCACTGGACAGAGACTGATTTAATGCATTTGTTTGATTTTTTTTAGCTATCAGTTACTGTTCAGGCAGATGGGTGGGCTATCTAGAAGGCTCTATGAAATAGTTTTGGGGGGGGGGGGGGCAGAAAAGGGACAGTGGACAAGACACTCACTGGTCTACCGTGGATGCCTTCGTAGTACAGGAGAGCCTTCTGTAAGGCCACCTTCTCAGCACCAATCTGCTCCCGGGTCATATCCTATCAGAGGAGGAAGACACTGTTAGTTAGCCTTTAGCCGTTAACCATTAGCATTTAGCTATTAACAGTGGTCCGGCATGTACAATAAGCGGCTAGGCGGCTCCTATCTCACCTTGACGTCCTCGGGCCGCCCCACCTCGTCCCTCTTCTCCTGCAGCTTGTTCTGGACGCCCTCCAGGGTGTTCTCTACCGGGGGCTTGGGCGCCTTCTCCTGTTGGGGCTTCTTCTCCAGCTGGGAGCCAAAGCTCTTGGGCAGGGTGTTGCTGCGCTGGCGGGTCAGCGGAGGGAGGTCCTCCTCAGACTTGTGGAGCTTGTGCTCTTTCAGGTCTTTGCGGAGCTTGGCCAGTTCATTCATCCACTTCAGGACCTCTGGGTTGTCAGCCTTGTCACTGTGTGAGGGCTGTAAACAACAACATGATTTCTATTAATCCACAAACAGCAGCAGTGGGTAGTTTGACGTCTTCCCACAACATCTTGACTTTATCAGTTGACCCCATTCCTGAGACCCCTCCCATCAGCTGAGTCTCATTATGAACTCTCTAATCGTGTTTACTTTGAAAGAAGTCAGTCGTGTCTTATTAATGTCATTTTATATTTCTGTGCATTTCTTTGGATGCCTTGCTATATCTCCTAATAAGCTTGTTGTGCTGCTCTGCCTTCTCTGATATATTGTAGCTACTTTAGAAATCAATCAGAAAGTGGCTCACTCATTTTTCCTTGCTGTCCAATGTTTCAGCTACAGAGGGGCCACTATTTACCCTGTATTTGCGCTCCTCCTCAAACTTCTCCTCGTACTTGTGGATCTTCCTCTTGAGACCGTGGATCTTCTTGGAGAGCTGGGCTGAGGTCAGCTCTTGCTGGTCGTCGTCACCGCAGGAGCCCAGAGAGGAACTCCTCCTCCGACTGCAGGATAGAGACACAGCCATAGAAATAGAAGGACTGCCTGTTGCTATGGACACAGAGTCACGTTGGACGTATGCACACGCCTTCACTCTTAAAACACACAATCTGATGGCCACCCATTGTACATTTTTTTTTTTTTTAAAACACATGCATGAACACACATCTAATCACACATTATGTGACTCCCATATCTTGCAAATAAAACCGCAGTCTACTATAATTCTCTTCGTCTTAGGTGTTGAGTTTACAATTGCAACTATTGATTGCGACTTTTCCAGACGAGTGTTTGCACTGCAAGAGATAAAGCAGATAAAGGCGCTATACATATACCGCAGTATAGTTGTGACTAAATTATAATGACATTTTACTGCTGTAACGTTCATAGCTAACTCGACTTGTAAAATGCCATTTTTTATAATAGTAAGTCCTAGGTTTTCCTTAGATATTGTAACTACATACCAGTAGCTGTCTAATACTGACCAACGACCTGAGTTTGTTTACAAAAAATGGTCACCCCAATAATACTTCATAAACACACAAACAAACCTACACACACACACACACACACACACACACACACACACACACACACACACACACACACTACTCGTCCCCAAATTCAACAGTACTGTAAATCCATGTTGGTTCCTCACCTGGCAAAGGAGTGTGTATTGGGCGGCGAGGGTGGCACCTCGGTGTCATCTATGTACTGCTGACAATGACCATAGGCGTGGAAACGGGGGGACAGCATGGGGTCGCTGTCCTCTTCAATCAGCTGGCGAATCAGGCGGCCCCCCACTTGGGGCGAAATGCACGCCTCCTCGCTGTCCATGCTCTCCCGTTGCCACGACGAGTAGGCCGGGACTGGCTCTGTGGAACACACATAAAGTAACACAGGTTAGGGGCGGCAGGTGGTTAGAGCGTTGGACTAGTAACCGAAAGGTCGCAAGATCAAATCCCCGAGCTGACGAGGTAAAAATCTGTCGTTCTGCCCCTGAACAAGGCAGTTAACCCCCCTGTTCTTAGGCTGTCATTGAAAATAAGAATTTGTTCTTAACTGACTTGCCTAGTTAAATAAAGGTTAAAAATTGAAATTAAAGTTGGATAATGACAGAACCTCCATGAAAACACACACACACACACTAAAAGTGGGTTAGACTACCATGGACCGCTCCAAAACACACTGCACATATTGATATCACAAGGCTTTGTAATCCAAAAGGTAATGCAATTTAAAAAAAGGAAAGTGACAAAAAACTGCACTGCACACACACACACACACACACACACACATCACCATGGGCAGGGATGAGGGAGTGACCTGTGGAACTTAGCAGGCTCTACCAGCAGTCGACAAACACTGGCTTATCTCTCGCTCAAACACAGCTAGAGCTCAACATGGGCCCTGCTTGGCTGCAACATCTGAACTGCAAACACCACTAAACATAGACAAAGTGTAGTCTAAGTAGAACACAGCAAAATAACGGCTTGCCTATCTGATTGTTGTCTCAAGGGATGAGGCAAGCAGTAAGCAGCGGGAATCCAACTGATTGGATCCAAATGAATCAACCCCCACTTTAAGTCTAAACATGGCGGTCGCTCGTCACCTCGGCAACACCTTCTTGGCACCCGCATCTGAGCGCCCTAAAGGTCACTGCGCCATTGCATGATGAAGCTGTTCACTAAAACTCTCACCACTAACTAATGGCTTACAGACCCATTCGTCTGTTTTCCAGGCTGGTTTCCCCAGCCCCTGGCCTCAGTTCAGCCCCAGCCAGAGTCCACTCCGACTCGCCAATAATTACACTGTGGTGAAAATAACCATGCGGATGTCTCTGACAATCCCAATCACAAGCTATAAATAAATTGGACTGCTCTTTGATGCCTCTGGTTGGGATAATGCAGGAGCCATGGCCTCTCTGGTAGAGGAATGGAACGGCTGTTACTCCAGAGTTAGCCTTGTACCATATCGGTTTGTTATGTCTTCACAATTCCTATGGCCGTTGTCATCAATTTGCAAGACAGCGCAAGCAGATATGGGACCAGAATACGGAGAGTGACTGGCATAGGAAGAATATTGTTGGGCTGTGCATGTGAGAGAGAGAGAAAGACCACGGCATTGTACCCACAGCGGGAGTTGTACTGTATCACAGATCAGTGAAACACACAGGCTGTTGTTGCTAGGAGAGGAGGGAAGGTTTCATTTCAGAGAGCCTAAGCCACCACCACACAACAGCATTGTAAATACAAAACTCAGCCAAGGATTGTTCTACTGCACGTGCGTTTGTGTGGACGTGAGAGAAACCACGGTATTGTACCACAGGAATAAAGGAGACCATGTAGGCTACACTGCACACTGGAGAGGTAACGAACGGTAACATAGCCAGAAGGGATGGTGAGAGCAATAACAACGTCAGGTTTCCATATCACCAATGTAAACATTTAGAAACATCAGAATTCAGTAATCACTCTTTGATCACGTGCACACACACACCCTGTAGCTGCACATGCATGTTTTTCGAAGAAGGGGGGGGGGGGATAGGGACTCATATGGGAAGCGATTTGGGTTCGAATTTCCAAATAAAAAAAGCATTTTTTTTTGTTGGTTTAACATATCTCGAAATTGATAGATAAACGCTTAATTTGCCATTTGTGTCACTTCAAAATGACGTTTTTACCAATAGTAGTCCTACAACAGTTTTGTTTACAAATTGCAGGTCGAATTTCCCAGGTAAATTTTGAGGCATATTGTTGATATTCTCTCGCGCACATAGGCCTATCTGCTGGTCGTCACTAGTTACCACTGTAGCCGATTTTGACTTTGTGGTTGTGATAACTAGTGGAAACCCTAAGGGATTGAGAATATGTTCCTATAGTGTGTGGCCTAACACTTGGTATCTGGACCGTGTTACAGGGTATACAGTGCGTTCGTAAATTAACTTTAGAGTGCCAGAATGCACTCGTCGTTAATTCAGAGCGTTTCGCTTTCGTAGCGATCAGATCGCACACTGGACGCTGTGGCCGAGGAGTGGGGTTGATCTGAGCGTTCTGACCTCACAACGGCAGTCAAGCACCCACGCTAACTGGCTAAAGTTAGCTAGCTTGCTAGTTACTTCCAGACATAAATGAGAGAACACCTCATTCTGACATTTTTTTCGACCTAGCAGAGCTGGTTAGACTGAATTCATGTTATCCGGAGCGTTTGGTGACTAACTGTACTGCCGGCAACAATTTAATTACGATTTTAGTTTGACAACGTTTACTGACACCAGCCATATTCAACGAGTGTTGAGCGTTCATAAATTCATCAGTTATTCTGCGCTCTGGCAAACTCAGACGAGAGTGCTCTGAAATCAAGAGTAATCAGAGGGAATTTACGAAGGCACCCATAGACTCCTCACTCAGCACGACTAGTAGTGCATGCTGGACTAGACAATAATCACGAAAGCCAGCTAACGTTAGCTGTCTGCTGCTATACGGCTAGTTGTTTAGCTGGCAAGCCAACGCGCATTGCTAGCAAATATGGAGAGTTTGCCGGAGTTAGCTGCCTATCATTTTTTTTTTTCGTCTTAGATGTTAGATGTTGAGTTTACAATTGCACCTTTTTGATTGCGAATTTTCCAGACGAGTGTTTGCACTGCAAGTGACAAAGCAGATAAAGGCGCTATACATATACCGCAGTATAGTTGTGACTAAATTCTAATTACATTTTACTGCTGTAACGTTCATAGCTAACTCGACTTGTAAAATGCAATTTTTTATAATAGTACGTACTAGGTTTTCCTTAGATATTGTAACTACATACCAGTAGCTGTCTAATACTGACAAACTATCTGAGTTTGTTTACAAAAAAAGGACAACTGTCACCCCGATAATAATTCATAAACACAAATTACATAACTGAGACTTAGGCTATGAAGTATGGCTTGGGTCATGGAGGTTTTGGCTTGGAAGGTACTTAGTGTGTGCGCGGTATGCTACTATAGGACTACGTGCGGTTTTACACGGTCTTTCAAGGCATGTCGGGACTGCCTGGGGCGCGGGAGGCGCGGGAGCAGTAGCCTAGTCTCCCTAGGCAGAAGGTTGCCTCACACAATGTATCCAATCAACACTGCTATGTATGGGTTTACTAGATGACAGTGAGCAGCAGGTCAACCTCTCAAACAATTCAACGTGTTTTAACCTATTATGTTAGCTTACACAGCCAAGCAGCCATTAGGGCATTCACCATGGTATTTCAAATGAGGTCTTTAAATCAACCAGCACAGCATCCAGCCCATTGTAGTTGAGGTATGCCATGTTGTCATGCCCCTAAAGGTTGGGATGTGATTGGTTGGGAGCAGAATAAGCCCAATCACTGTAGTGATGTTGCCATGCAGTAGTAAAAGGTCATGCAACAGGCATTTGGCCCTTTTCCTCTCTGTTCTGTCTCTAATGGGTTATTTGTATCAAGGCAAGACAAGTGCCGGTTCCATTGCCAGCCAGAATGCCACTTACCCTCATAATAACTCGACTGGAAAGCACTTTTGAAATCAAGGAAAGGGGCGCTAAAGAATGGGGAATCTGGAGGACAGAGAAGAGATGGGATAGGGGCAGGGAGGGAGGGAGGAAAAGAGAAAAATAAGGTGAGATGGAGGGAGGAAAAGAAGATCCAGCCCGGTCACTCTGTTGCATGCGAAAGGTGAAATGAGAATCATAGTGCATCATTCCCAATGACAGAGACATTACACAGTGGTAGACAAGTCCTCTACTCTAACTAGCTCTATGTACGTGGAGCTGGCACACAGCAAATATCTGCTCACCATGACTGCAGTTGGCACAGGCTGCACTGGGTAAAACGTCTCATGCCACTGTACCATCCACCGTCCCAACCATCACTACCTCATCCATTCCTATTGCAACAACCTCATCTGTTTTCCTGCTTATCCCCTCTACAGGACACAGGTACTTACAAATACCTTACGCATAACAAAAACGCTCTTAGTCTCATGGCTCTATATTTAAAGGGGAGAGAAAGGACCTACTGCCAGACAAAAAGACTCCGAATATCACTCAAGTTCACTGCCGTTTAATCCAACACTGAAAACCCAAGCTCTGACTAGCCTTGCTCCTCTGGCTTCAAAAGATCCAAGCGTTCCGATTGCCTTGCCTGCGTCTAGGAGAAATGCTTCTTGTGATATGGGAATGCCATGTCACGGTCAATCATAAGCACTCCCCTGGGAGTTGTAACTCTCAGTAGCTCAGAGGAGTCTAAAGCATTATGCTTTAGGTACCTCCTGTGGCATGGGATTCTGTTGTGCCAGGCAACACGCGGACTGTGACATCAAAACTGAACAAAGTCTGGTTTTGTCCTCCCTCACCTCTCCTCATCCTTCCATTCCTGGCTGTGAGAGAACAACACCTGGTGATACCTCTCTCTTTCTCCAGAAAACACACACTATGTGCGTGTGTAAACACACACACACGCTGCCTGCACTGCCAAAGCCCCTAACACCAAACCCACATTGGCTGCAGCCCTGACTGACTGCATAAGTTAGCATTTCTATGCAGACATACACTACCTGAATATTTATCTGTCTATCACACTCACTTTGGAGCAAACAAGGACTAAGCACCAGGCTTACACAGTGCTCCTTAGCCGAATAGGACAAACATGTCTCAAGCCCTACCACTAGAGGGCGTCTGAGTGCTTTTTGCTCAGTTGGTACTGTACTGTACTAGAGACCACAATTCAAGACAAACAGTGCTGTTTGAGTTGGAAGAAATACTGAATCCAAAGGAAATGTTTGAACAATATTTTCCTTAAGGTGTGACCTATTTCCATTGGGGTTAGGCAGTTTGCGTTTGGCACGACTGCAGCCTGCACCGAGCAACCACACAGGAAATGATTTAGTATCCAATGCTCATGTTACTATAAAAAATGGTGCCCATGCATGTCCCTTCAAGTCTGAAACTGCAAGTGGACTTCTTTCAGGTAACTTGCCCTGTGCAAACAAACATAAGCAATCTAACAACTCTGCATTCAGTCTCACTAGTGTACAAAAACACACTTTTTCAAACTCCTCCCACCTTACTTTCACAATCTCTCACAAAAACAATCAGACAAGTTGTGCAGCATCTAACAGCCTTTCCTTCCTGATACTCCAATCCCACTCAACAACATACTGCCAACAACTGTTGCACCATGGTTTAAAAGCTTACAGAAAAAATAAAATATTTATTTTCTAATATCAAACTCTTTTCTGACATGGTTTAATCCCCCCAAAATCCACTGTATTGCAGTTATTTAACAAAGACATTGAACATTTTGAATGGCTGCGAAAATCTCTCCAAGGTCCTTTTTGACTTACATTTCTTTCTCTCTAAAATATAATAAGCAGACTTGCCCATGATAGACTAATCAATAATATAATACCTCTGTCTAATTCTGTATAAACTATGCATGACCAATGAGATTCGATACCTTGGCATGAATAAACAAATAGACACACTTCATTGCTTACATCCAATGCCATGTGCAGAGTTGAAATCCAACCTTAATGAACACACACACACACACACACATATTGTTCCTAGGGTTAATCTAATCATGCAGGCACACACACACACCATACGCACTTAGAAAAACTAAACGCCAGGAGTGTTTGCAATATCAATGGGAAGACAATACATCCAGACCATATCAAACAAGATCAACGTCAATCCCTATAAGAAAAGATAAAACCTCAACGCCCCTTAAACAGTACAGTATTTTTCACCTGTAATCTTCCCCTTTAATGATTGTCGTTAGCAATCTGGAAGCTATTCACAACCCACAAACTGCCCAATAACTGCCAAACAAAAGGCAAAACATGCCAGCAGCATGTGCAAACCGTAAATACTCACTCTTTCACTCTTCAATAACTCATGGTAGCAGCACGGCAACACAATATTCTATGCTGTTCCCATCACTTGTAAACAAAAACACTCCATGTGGTCTGACGAAACAGGAGCTACATTTGTCAAAAAGGCAAAAAAAAGATCTAAATGCAATATGCTGTGCCAAGCTGTGTACACAAGCACAACACCTTCAGTAATGGTGCAGCTTCTCCAGATATAGAAGCCGAGAGACTTTAAGAGCATCTGAGTCCATAACTCTTCTTGAAGACACAGAAGGAGCCACAACAAGAGGAGGAGGAGAGGGAGCAGGAGGGTTGCAGCTGCCACCCAGACACCCATGTGCTGCCTAGAAGGAAGGGAAGGACTGAGGGAGTGTGTGGAAGAGGGGAAGGCTGGGGGGGGGAAGGCTGGGGGGGGGGGATTGAAGATTTACCTCCCCAGTTGTTATCGTCGGTCAGCGCCGACAGGTCCAAGCGGGGTACGTCCTCGCCACATTCCTGGTCCGAACTCCGGCCGTTGACCCCCTTCCTGTCGGCCGTTTCACAGCTACTAGGCAGCTCCTGGATCTTCATACTACTGAGTCGTGTCTGCACAACCATGGAGAGACACAAAACAACAAGGGCTGGGAGTGAGCATGCTCCTTAAGTTCAGCCATACGCTGCCTCTGCCTGGCCCAGCCTACCACAGCCCTTGCAGGGGGGGTGACAACACTCCTGATTGGTCTACCGGGCGTGTCTGTCTCGTGTGTGTGTGTGTGTGTGTGTGTATGAGGTTTTGCCCCTCCTCTTTTCCCTCTGGGTTCCCACCCCTTCCTCTCTCTTTCTCTGTGCATATGCACTGATCCTTTGGAGTGGTTTGTCTCACAGTAGCCAGAGCAGAAGGGAGGGGGAGAAAAGGAGGAGGAAAAGAAGGAGGAGGGAGAGAAGGAGGTATGGCAAAGAAAAGCAAGCAGATTATTCGCCAGACGCCAGCACACAGGCAGAGATTTTTTTTCCCCTCTCTTCTGCTGCAGAAAGACATCCTTGCCTTGGAGCATGGAGGAGTTCTCTCTTCCTCTTTGGGCTCTCGCCTTTCCTCCTCTCCTGTGCTCTCTTTCTCTATTGTTTTTCTTTCCCTCTTCCGAATCCCCCCCCTCTCTCCCAATCATTTTCTACCCTCTTCACCTTCCCTCCCCCTTATCTGCAAATACCATTATCTCTGTCGTTGTACGCTGTATCTCTGTCGTTGTTAATCAAATACTCTTTCAACATCTCCCCCGTTCTTAGCCCTTTTCAATGCACAACCAAATGGAAGCTTTTTGACCATAGCACTCAAACATCCTATCAGATGCCAGCCTAGCAAAACGTTAACAATCCCTCACCATTACCGAAAGTGAATTCAGATGGTGGGTCATGCAGGCAGGGCGTGCGTCCAAAACAGACAGGACTTTGCACTTCCCCTCTAGCCTCTGCCTAGGCGTGGGACAGAGTTATTTTAGGAACAGATCAGGGATTAAAACTGCCCCAGCCTCATAAATGCCACCTATAAAAGGAACTGCCATTGAGGGTGTTGTGTAACTGGGGGGGGGGGGGGCAGAGGTGAAAGGTGAACGTTACTGTAATGCCAATGATAGGGAGTTATCAAGTGCTCTCAGCTGTTGACTGGCAAATAGCTTTGATGTGACTGATAGTTGGAATTTGTCCCAGTCACCCAGCTATCCAACGCTGGGGACCCTAGACCATGTAACAGCGCACATTTAAACACTCTGAATCTGAATCTCAAAATGTCCTTCCTTTTCACTCTTAATCTCGCCTTTCCTACCCTTCAGTCAAGGAGCACACTACCATTGTTTACTAGGAAAGTGAATTGCGGCCACACAGTGTGTGTGTGTGTGTGTTTTGCAAACATGCGTGTAGCTGGAACACACACACACACTGTGTGTAACAGGACACCGTCAAAAGTAATCTAACCCTAGTTCTAAAAAAGCGAGTGACTCTCAGATTCAAAAGCACCTCATGTTACAGAACACAAGCAAACAAACACTTCAGAAGGAAAACAACTACTACTCAACCCCATAATCAATGACAACTCATTTAGGTTCATATGATTGATATGGGGGCCATTAACAGGCTGTGAGGTCAAACAATAGAAGCCTCTTGACTACATCTGAAGTTGTGAAGAAAGAGCTGATTACCTTGAGGTGGACTAGGGTCAAAGACGTCCAAAGAAGGACAACACTGCTACAAAACGTGTTCTTTGCCCTCTCTTCCTTCAACTGTTTCAAAGCACACTACTTCTTACGCAACAATTCACCCGATGTCATTTCTGCAATGCAGATCTCTTCCGGGCACTGAAACTAGTCCCCCTTGATACCGCCAAAGGGGTCATTGACATACAAATTAATCAAATACTTTCAAAGCATCGCCCCCCCCCCATTAGATGTTATGCAGAGAAAGGACTAGAAATGTAATGTGATCAAATCACGTTTCACACATGGACGAGCTAATGATAGGTTTGACTCAATCTTTTTCAGTCACATTAATCATCATCCGTATTGCGGTTAATGATCACATTGCTGTAAGAATGACAATAAAAACGATATCAAAACGATATGATATGTAGTAGCAGTTAAAAGTTTGGACACACCTATTCATTCGAGGTTTGTTCTTTATTTTTACTATTTTCTACATTGTAGAATAATAGTGAAGACATCAAAACTAGGAAATAACACATATGGAATCCTGTAGTAACCAAAAAAGTGTAATATTTTATATTTGAGATTCTTCAATGTAGCCACCCTTGAGTGTGCAAAGCTGTCATCAAGGCAAAGGGTGGCTACTTTGAAGAATTTCAAATATAAAATACATTTTTATTTGTTTAACACTTTTTTTGGTTACTACAGGATTCCATATGTGTTATTTCATAGTTGTGATGTCTTCACTTTTATTATACAATGTAGAAAATAGTAAAAATAAAGAAAAACCCTTGAATGAGTAGGTGTGTCCAAACGTTTGACTGGTACTGTATATACACACTATTACTTTTTTTAAAAAGTATTCATGTACCATCACAGTAGTCATTTTCAGCAAATGTTTCTATCAACAAGTCTATGGAAAATACTACACACAACAGAAATATAAACATCTGTATACAGTCCCAATCATTTCAGGATTAACCCAGACTCACTAGAAGACAGAACAGCTTAACCGCGGCGACCACTACCCTGGCTGTAAATATCACTGCCACACTGACTGTACATAACCTACTGCACTATAATCCTTTGTCCTAGCACAACTCAACTACTGATCACATTACATCATCACTAGTCGCCCTGGGTAGTGTGATGCAGAGGGAGACCAGGGTACTAGCATTCAGCATTGCAGATAGAAATTGTATGAATAAATATAGCTAGTATGATTCCTTTACTCTAAATGTCAGTGAAAGACATATCTGTTCTACTAAATATATTTCTATCTGAACGTTCCACAATGTTGTGCTCAGGCTTTGGGCTTGGATTTGTCCCACAGTGGGTGTTCTTTCCATTGTTAATCTGTGTGTTAGGGGTTTTATAGACAGGCGACACACAAACACATGGTGGATTTAGGAGGATGAGGCTGGGGTGGTAATGACAGACACAGACAGGGTGGAGAGAAGGGGCTCGTCTGGGAGGGTAGCATGACATTGGATGAGGAGGCTTGATACACAGCCACAAGTGACACGTACGCTAGAACCCGCACACACACACACACGAGCAATAACCCACTTCACCCACATTTTTGTGATCCATTTTTACTACAGTACAATCCTGAGATTTTTACAATATTATACAGATGCAAGAAATCAGAATCTCCACCAAGTAAGCGTCATGTTTGTTTTTTTTTGGAGGGGTTGCTCAAATTGACATGCTGTCCAAGCCTTCATCCAAACAAATACGATCCCTTTGACAGTTGAAATGTCTTTTGCGACAGGGTACTAAGCAGTACAGTAGGCATTACAGATAAAGACAAAAGACTTGTTTGTACAGTTACATTCCAGGTCCCATTGATCTGTACTGGTTTAAGTGGTCCATAACTGATGTGTGGAAGTCTTTAATCTCTTAAACCAGTCCTTACTCCCTGTACCTCCACTGGCCCTGGACTGTGTGTGAAGTATTGGGGACAGGGCTGAGAATGTGGGGGCACGCACGCACGCACGCACGCACGCACACACAATGGAACAGTGAGCTCTAGAAGCCATTCTAGGTGTCGTCAGGTTAAAGAGGCTCAGGCATGCCACACAATGATACACTTCAGAGTGTGTGGTGACCGAGGCCACCACTAAAGCCAAGGCTGTAAAAGACTCTGTCCAAAAACGTTTTATGACGATGTGAAAGCCAAACAGGTCAAATTAACATGTTTCTCACATCTTTCACGTCGACTTGAGTTGCTTCTAGGATAACAAGCAACATACGGATGAAGAAGCGTTCCATCGTGCAAATGACTGAAACACCAGAAGGCTGTCTTTGTTTTGAAGAACAGTAAACTTTAGTTACAGTTTAAACAGACAACATAAAACTGAGCTTCAACAATACCGTTAAAAATATGCTTTAAAACAATACATCTAGTCAAGACATCCATCTGCCTTTGGCTGCATCCCAAATTCCCTTCATAGTTCACTACTGTTGACCAGCGCCCCTAGGGAACACAGCCTCGGGTCTTAGTAGACCGATCAAGAGCACTAATCTACTTAGTACACTAATTGGACCTGCTGTCAGTAGTACGCTCTGATGTCACTAGGTGCTGGGATCCCTCATGCCACCACCTCTGATCTGACACCAACAACCAGCAGAGAGGTTGGCACAAAGACGCCGTGCCACTATGCCAGGCACAGACTGCATCTCAGTGGGTACAGCTTGTTCTGAGGTGGTGAATGTGGAGGAGGTGGAGACAGAGAATTGTGTCACTAAGACCCATCTGGACTGTGTGTGTGTGTGTGTGTGTGTGTGTGTGTGTGTGTGTGTACAGTGTAAGTTAAGTGTAAGTTAAGTGTAAGTGTGTGTGTGTGTGTGTGTGTGTGTACAGTGTAAGTTAAGTGTAAGTTAAGCTTAGTGTAAGTTAAGTGTAACAGAGTAGCCTACTGTACTAGAAAGCAGATGGACCAGTAGATTACATAGGACTGTTTCCATCTGTATACCACCTTAGCAACTATGACCTTATCACTATGCTAAATAGCTTCAGCTGCTTCTGATGTTTTGAATAGCTACACAGTGCTTCACATTCTGAAGTGATACAGAGCTGCAGTGGAAAACGTTCACAGCATTTCCCATCAAGACATGTGGATAAGTCGTTTTTTTGTGTGGTCGATTTTCATTCAAGGAACAGCTCAAACTTTGTTTTGGTTTCTTTTCTACTTCTTTCCATATTGTGTCAATAGTAGTGATTCATTGTTGCTTAGCTGTCAATCTCTCCAAGGTATGTTTGCTTTTCCCCTAAAGAGAAGATGTTTGGCTGCAACATTTTGACTAGCAGAGATGTGGTAGTTCCACATTGCAGTGAGTGGACCAAAATAGTATCTCATTTATCTGCTCCAGTTGTTCATTGGTCAGGAACAAACTCTAGATGTTCCCTCAGACCCCTACACTCCCAAACAATCACCTAGTCTACTGAGAGACTCTGGCCCTATCTTCCGCAAGCAGTGTGAACACAGGAAGCCTAGGAGATCTAGCATGTACATGCAGGGAATTTCAGTGAGAGAAAGAGGAGATAGGAGAGGGAGAAGAGAGAGGAGAGTAAGAGAGGGAATAAAGAGAGAGACAGAGAAAGAGAGGAGAGAGAGTGTGAGAGAATAGAGAGAGAGAGAGAGACACTCAACTCACCCATGAAGGAGTCAGAAGACTGGGGTCCTTTCTTTGACTGTCATTTCTGATAGAGGGGTGAAAACATAGACATGTTGCGTCACCTTTCCTCATGTGAGGATCACACCCTAGCAAGGACACGGGTGCTTTCCACCCAGCCAGGAGCCTGTAGAACAGCGTGCCGAGTTGAGTTTAGGAATGCTCTCTCGCCCCCTAACTCCCCAATGTCAGCGGCATTCTCTCAAGTCTATCGGATTAAAAACGTAGTTAAATAAATGTTGCCCGATAAAGACAGGTGCTGTGACACAATGGGACCAGGCCTCAGGGAGTCCGTCGGAGCCTTAGCAACACAACAATCCTTCTTTAAATAAGTGTCACATTACCTTAGTACACTGTTTCCCAAACTCGGTCCTCGGGACCCCAAGAGGTGCACGTTTAGTTTTTTAACCCGAGCACTACACAGCTGACGGTCAGTTGATTATCTCAATCAGCTGTGTAGTGCTCGGGCAAATCTAAAAATGTGCACCTCTTGGGGTCCCGAGGACCGAGTTTGAGAAACACTGCCTTAGTATCTAGATTAAGTAGTGACAATGGTCGGTATTAGCTACTTCTGTTGGAGAACTTTGCTATCTAAATTAACAGGTGAAAAATGGTCAGTAGTAGTTACAAGCATTTTAAAGGGTGATCAAATGTCACAATGCTTACCGGTTGTCTGATGACTCCATGTTGTTTGTCCCGGCTTCGTCATGTACTCTTGATATGCATTCTTTTAGCTGTATAAAATAGAATACATAACATTTTATTACTCTCTCTCTAACGGTATGCATCAATGTGCAACGCTGATCCTGACATGCTTCCATCAGACATCTATGTCTGGAGCAAAAACATTTTTTCAGGGAAATTATGTTTGGAGAACATTTGACATAAACAGTGTGCCGAGACCCGGTTTACACAATTACACAGGATTTGTTACTCTGTTTGCCCTGGCCATTAGATAAATAAAACACATATCAAATCTAGCAACACATTTATATCACATTATTCATATGTATCTATTTAAAAACATATTTCTCCAAACTGCGAGACCTCTCACAACAACAACCACAGAGAAAGAAAAGCTGAATGAGTCAAATCACCAGTTGGTTATAGAAACAGGTTCCAGAACAGGTGGTGGAGTGGGGTGGGTCACACCAACTAACGAGGGGATGTAGTGTACAGCGTGTACTGTTCTATGGGGCTGTGGTGTTCTGTACACTATGACACCTCCGGGACTAACCCTCGGAGGCTTTGTAGGGCCTTAATGACTCCCCATGGGTTTTGTGCACGCTCTGCTAGAGTGCCTACCAGATGTGGGTTCCAATGTTATTTGTTTTTGTTAAAGTAGATTCGGTGCACTTGATTGAGCTTGCTTGGAGCAACAGAAGTAATAGAACCGTCCCAAAAGTGCAAACCCCGACCGTCTAGCAGTATTCGAGAGAAAACAAATACTATTTGAGCCCAGGTCTTTTACAGTAGCTACCCTCCTGTTACATCAGCCAACCCCCTCTGTCAGTCACTCCCTGTCCTGCCAGCCAAGGTCAAGACATCGTCACTACAGTATGTATGCCAGGATTTCAGGTGTCTTCTCATCTCTTACATAACACAGGTGTGTAATCTTAACCCGGCACAGTCAGAAGAGGACTGGCCACCCTTCCGAGCATGGTTCCTCTCTAGGTTTCTTCCTAGGTTCATGCCTTTCTAGGGAGTTTTTCCTAGCCACCGTGCTTCTACATCTGCATTGCTCAATCTTTGGGTCTTTAGACTGGGTTTCTGTATGAGCACTTTGTGACATCTGCTGATGTAAAAAGAAATACACTGATTGGTTGAGATGGCATGGAAAAGCCCCTAAAGGTCTAGCTATACCCTGTCTGTCCCTCGAAGTGTTTGTTTTTTAACGTGAAGCCGAGGAATCTATTTTCATCCCTGGGATAAGACACACGCTTCAGCCGACCTAGGCTATACATTAGCCTGGGATATTGATGAGACGAGTGTGTCTGTCGACGTTAATAATCAATCAACTTATATTCATAGATGAGGAAGTGCCGCGACTACTTAAGATTTAATGCAGTGAAGACAGCAGATCGGCCCTGTAGCCAATATTACTGGGGCCTGAGCCTATTCCAGCACCGCCCAAAGTCTTTGTGACTTTGAACTAAGATACGCTCTGTATTAAGGGCCGTATCATTGGTGATGAGCCACGGGGCATGACTTACTACCCTTTAAGCTGTTGGCAGGTAACTGTTTGCTGACAAAGGATTCTCTGCTGCATTTGATACATACCGAGGCTGCATCTCAATTAGCAATATTAAAATACTGTGGAACCTGGTTTAGTTCGCCAGCAGTTTGGAAGCATATTTCTGAGACAATGATGTAATGACTTGAGGTAGACAATCCCATACCCTCCAGCATAATGAGACATAATGAAACATACTAAAATATGCCGTGAGGGCCTACGTTTTGAATATCAAATTCAGCCTTCCAAGAGTCCAATATCATATTGCGACACACCTGAAATGGTATGTTTTCTTAATTTGCTATGCATTTATTTTGCACACATAGACAACGTCACTGAGGTAAGCAGTTATTACCTTAACTCCGAAACAAAACACTGTTCTGAACATGACGGTCTCGAACCCTGAACGACAACAAGCCCTTGCTACACAACAACACAGTACATGTGTTCCTTCCTCTTCTTCAAAAGCAAATGCTAATTGAACCTCAGTGAACCTTGTTAACGCGCTGCCCTGCAATTTAGAGTGTTCCAGGGAGGGAGGTTGCTTCGCATTTAGCGAAGCGCTAGAGCACGCTGCCTGGCCTATCACGCGCCTCTTAAGCCTATGTAAGATTGATTAGGAATCCAGCCATTGGCGGCTATGCTGATGTTTATGCCAATGTTCTCTATCTACCTCCATCTCTCTGCTGTCCCCGATTTAGCAGTTCTTGTGAAACATCACCAATTACTCAGCAGTGACTCATAGCAGCCATTAAGAGTAGACGGGGGTTGGTGGTAAGCCAGACGTCACACCAGCGAAGTGAAAAACACCACAGTGGCGTAGACCTTGTCTGCATCACAATGTTTTGTGGGAGAAGAAGAGCGAGGATTATGAGAACCAGGGTCCAGGGAACTTAAAGGGTCAGGTTGCTCTTTGGGAGTATTAAACATGACACTATGAAAATAAATGATGAGCGTGCACCGCAAAATAAGTAAACAAGTTTGCTTCAGAGATTTGGTAAACTGGAAGTAATTGTCTTAGATGTGCTGTTTTGAATGTTTGACCTCCACCTGAATTCAACAAGGGACCTGCATGAAATGGCAACAATAGACACACATCTGCAATGAGAAGGAGCGAGAGAGACAGAGAAAGAAAGAGAGGAGAGAGAGTGACTTACCGCGTGGGGGTCCTGGTTGTCACTAAGCTGGCCAAGCGTGGGGCTCTGGTGGCAGTGTTTAGGCTTCCTGGGTCTGGGACCCTCGTGGTGGAGCCCTCCCTGGCTAGTCTGGTAGTCCCTCCAGACTCCTTCCTCACCTACGCTGACGCCACAGCTGACAGTTCTGCTAACGCTGCCGGCCGCTGGGATGTTCTCCTTGTTGATGTCTCCTTCCCTCAGAGACGAGGATCTGTTTTCAAATGGAGAGAAAGAAAAGAAGAGGAGGAATCAAACCGACTCTCTCCCTTTCTCTCTCTGTAACAAAGCGGCCTGGGTTACAAATGACAAGGTCATCGTACTTATACCTTGTACCCAGGCTAACGCCATGTTTAGAATGTGCACTAATTCTATTTACAGAGTACAGTGGACTTGTCTTATTGACGTTGTATGGGTGGGTGGCTGCACTAATGTAGCCCGCTAATCCATGTCTTCACTGCTTCTCCAGGCTCCATCAGGTCTCTATCAACAAAGATTAGCTGGGTAGCACAAGGACCCCAGACTCCATTATAACCCCAATGGACATGACCACTAGAGGCGAGGCCATTGGAAGCATAGAGTTTGAATTACTAGACTTGACATCGGATCATAATAAGTCTCCCAGTGCACTGATATTGGTCAATCCAATGGTGGAAACTGCCATTGTTGATGCTGAGAATGTCACTCTGTTCGCAACAACTCACACACTCACAAAGGATGACCATTGACCAAATATACCAATCAACAACAGTAAAGGCAGATCCTACACCAATCGGGTGAGACAAATGTCCTATGTAAGGATTCATTCTATGGTCCATACCTGCTTCTGTCCCGGTGTCTCTGAGCCTCTTCCTGCTCCCTCTGGTGTCGACGTCTCTGCCGTGCCGTCGGGGTTACCACGGGCGACGAGGAGCACCCGGTCCACTCGGAATCCTCCGTCGTACTTTGACCTCCTCCGCACATGTGCACATCGAAGAGATGCTGCTCCACTGCCGACCTGATGGTCCTCTCCAGAACACTAGAGAGAGAGATGGAGAGAGAAATAGAGGGAGAGAGGATGTTATTGAGAAATACGATATGCACCAGACAAAGCTTCTTCCGCAGCTGTCATTGAAACGACTGAAATAACTATGCTGCATGGTCACCACTATGTCCTCCTGGAACTGTTCATCATAGTGAGTATATAATATAACTATGCTGCATGGTCACCACTATGTCCTCCTGGAACTGTTCACCGTAGTGAGTATATAATATAACTATGCTGCATGGTCACCACTATGTCCTCCTGGAACTGTTCACCGTAGTGAGTATATAATATAACTATGCTGCATGGTCACCACTATGTCCTCCTGGAACTGTTCATCATAGTGAGTATATAATATAACTATGCTGCATGGTCACCACTATGTCCTCCTGGAACTGTTCATCATAGTGAGTATATAATATAACTATGCTGCATGGTCACCACTATGTCCTCCTGGAACTGTTCATCATAGTGAGTATATAATATAACTATGCTGCATGGTCACCACTATGTCCTCCTGGAACTGTTCATCATAGTGAGTATATAATATAACTATGCTGCATGGTCACCACTATGTCCTCCTGGAACTGTTCACCGTAGTGAGTATATAATATAACTATGCTGCATGGTCACCACTATGTCCTCCTGGAACTGTTCACCGTAGTGAGTATATAATATAACTATGCTGCATGGTCACCACTATGTCCTCCTGGAACTGTTCACCGTAGTGAGTATATAATATAACTATGCTGCATGGTCACCACTATGTCCTCCTGGAACTGTTCATCGTAGTGAGTATATAATATAACTATGCTGCATGGTCACCACTATGTCCTCCTGGAACTGTTCACCGTAGTGAGTATATAATATAACTATGCTGCATGGTCACCACTATGTCCTCCTGGAACTGTTCACCGTAGTGAGTATATAATATAACTATGCTGCATGGTCACCACTATGTCCTCCTGGAACTGTTCATCATAGTGAGTATATAATATAACGATGCTGCATGGTCACCACTATGTCCTCCTGGAACTGTTCACCGTAGTGAGTATATAATATAACTATGCTGCATGGTCACCACTATGTCCTCCTGGAACTGTTCACCGTAGTGAGTATATAATATAACTATGCTGCATGGTCACCACTATGTCCTCCTGGAACTGTTCACCGTAGTGAGTATATAATATAACTATGCTGCATGGTCACCACTATGTCCTCCTGGAACTGTTCACCGTAGTGAGTATATAATATAACTATGCTGCATGGTCACCACTATGTCCTCCTGGAACTGTTCATCGTAGTGAGTATATAATATAACTATGCTGCATGGTCACCACTATGTCCTCCTGGAACTGTTCACCGTAGTGAGTATATAATATAACTATGCTGCATGGTCACCACTATGTCCTCCTGGAACTGTTCATCATAGTGAGTATATAATATAACTATGCTAGCATGGTCACCACTATGTCCTCCTGGAACTGTTCATCGTAGTGAGTATATAATATAACTATGCTGCATGGTCACCACTATGTCCTCCTGGAACTGTTCATCGTAGTGAGTATATAATATAACTATGCTGCATGGTCACCACTATGTCCTCCTGGAACTGTTCACCGTAGTGAGTATATAATATAACTATGCTGCATGGTCACCACTATGTCCTCCTGGAACTGTTCATCATAGTGAGTATATAATATAACTATGCTGCATGGTCACCACTATGTCCTCCTGGAACTGTTCACCGTAGTGAGTATATAATATAACTATGCTGCATGGTCACCACTATGTCCTCCTGGAACTGTTCATCGTAGTGAGTATATAATATAACTATGCTGCATGGTCCTCCCTATGTCCTCCTGGAACTGTTCATCGTAGTGAGTATATAATATAACTATGCTGCATGGTCACCACTATGTCCTCCTGGAACTGTTCATCGTAGTGAGTATATAATATAACTATGCTGCATGGTCACCACTATGTCCTCCTGGAACTGTTCACCGTAGTGAGTATATAATATAACTATGCTGCATGGTCACCACTATGTCCTCCTGGAACTGTTCATCATAGTGAGTATATAATATAACTATGCTGCATGGTCACCACTATGTCCTCCTGGAACTGTTCATCATAGTGAGTATATAATATAACTATGCTGCATGGTCACCACTATGTCCTCCTGGAACTGTTCATCGTAGTGAGTATATAATATAGAATGGCAGTGTACTCACTTAGTCAGGTCAGATCTACACCGGACAGATGAGAGGTGGTTGCTGTGGAGAGAGAGAAAGAAAATAGTGAAAGAGAGAGAGGAGAGAGAAAAAGAGTGAGAGAAAGAAAGAAAGAGAGGGAAAGAGGGCGAGAAAGAGAGAAGGGAGAGAAAGAGAGAAAGAAAGAAAGAAAAGAGTGAAAGAGAGAAAGAGTGAGAGAAAGTAAGAAAGGAGAGAAAGAAAGAGTGAGAGAAAGAAAGAAAGAGAGAGAGAGCATGTTTTAAGACAGCAGAGAGACAGGTGGTCTGAACAGGCAGCCCTCACAGGCCCCAAGGCTCTGTAGCTGACCACAGGCAGCTCTCACAGGCCCCAAGGCTCTGTAGCTGACCACAGGCAGCCCTCACAGGCCCCAAGGCTCTGTAGCTGACCACAGGCAGCCAGGGTGTGTGTGTTATGTATGTACATGTGTCTGTGTGTGTGTGTGTGCGCGAGTGTGTCAAAACGTCAGCCGTATTCAGCTCCTAAGGAGGCCCTCTGGGAGCAAAGTGGCTGGCTGCCATGGTCACCGGTAAGCTGTGATCGCACGTCTCCCCCTTAATATTAGTCTATTGTTACACACGCACGTGCACACAAACACAAGCACGCACACCTAATGAAGAGGACATGACAGGCCCTAAATACAGTGAGTGGCAGCAGATTGCCAGCTCCTCTCTCATCTGACGTGTCTGTGTGTGTCAGTTTGTGTGGTGTGTGTGTGTGTTTGTGTGAGTGCGTCTGCTAGACCAGGTGATAGTGATATGGGCTACTACCACCTTCCCTTAAGGGATAGCATGCAGTGTCAGCACAGCTATTGAGGCCAGGCGTACATTTTTCAGTTCAACAAAAACATGAATATAGGTCGTTACTAATGGCCTTTGGCACCATACTCTAGATACAGTATCTTACTAAATATGAATATTACATCTTATTAATACAAATCTAGAATACACTCCTCAATCCATTTCAATGTCAATAAGAGGCTATTTGAGCTCCAACAGTACCAGGAAAGACCAGAGGAATTCACAGAAATACACACAAGCATGACTTCCTTCCTTCAGCTTGTGTGTGGGGGTACTGAGCACCCAACAATACACAATATTCTCCTTACATCTCATCCATCAGCATCAGTGTTGACAGTGATAGCGCGTGTGTGTGTGTGTGTGTGTGGGGGGCCAAGGTGAGGATGGACAAATGAGAGAGCTGATGGAGGAGAGATCAGAGTAATTATATGGGATTAAAACAGTGATTCTAGAACATAGATGAAAAGTGTGTGTGTACGGTGTTAGTGTGTAAACAGAGCATAAAACAATGAACAGTCACATCAAACAAGAGATGAATTGAAGCCAAGCTTATCGCTTATCTGATTATCGCGAGGTAATTCTGATGACTTTTCAAAATGTTTACAATCAACACATTTTTTAGTCTGGCATGTTCTATTCTCGTTCAGTTCTAGCCAAAGGTTTTATTTTAAAACTGGGTTAACGGTAAATGTCGCTATGTCCCGAAAATAATTGACTAAAATGGATGACACTGTCAGTGTTGAAAAGCCAAATATACATCTGGTACCAAATGCTAGGGGTTAAAATAACTAACATGTATTAATGTGTCACCAAGATGTTATGGCCCATAATGTGTCACCAAGATGTTGGACACCGTAATATTTTGAAAGGTTAAAATGAATGAATCAAATGTATTTATAAAGCCCTTTTTACATGAGCAGATGTCACAAAGTGCTTGAACAACCAAAAATAACTTCATATGTCACGAGGTACTATGGGTCATTTTGACACCAAAATATACTGAACCAAAATATAAAACACAAAGTGTTAGTCCAATGTTTCACAAGTCGAAATAAAAGATCCCAGAAATCTCCCATACGCACAAAAAGTTTATTTCTCAAATTTTGTGCACAAATTTCTTTACATCATTGTTTTTTGTTGAGCACGTATCCTTTGCCAAGATAAACCATCCACCTGACAGGTGTAGCATACCAAGAAGCTGATTAAACAGCATGATCATTACACAGGTGCACCTTGTGCTGGGGACAATAAAAGGCCACTCTAAAAAGTATTGTCACACAACACTGCAGATGTTTAAAGTTTTGAGGGAGTGTGCAATTGGCATGCTGACTGCAGAAATGTCCAGCAGAGCTGTTGCCAGAGAATTGAATGTTAATTTCTCTACCATAAGCCGCGTCCTACGTTGTTTTAGCGTTTTAGAGAATTTGGCAATACGTCCAACCGGCCTCAAACGCAGACCACGTGTAACCATGCCAGCCCAGGACCTCCACATCTGGCTTCTTCACCTGCAGGATCATCTGAGATCAGCCACCCGGACAGCTGATGAAACTGTGGGTTTGCACAACCAAATAATTTCTGCACAAACTATCAGAAACCGTCTCAGGGAAGCTCATGTGAGTGTTCGTCGTCCTAACCAGGGTCTTGACCTGACTGCAGTTCAGCATCTTAACTGACTTTAGTAAATGCTCACCTTCAATGGCTTAAACATGTTTAAGACAAGGGAAGGAACCTTAATGAATAAAGTTAAGGTCACCATTAGAGGGAGACATCATTTGGATATCCTAGTTACCTTGGGATGGGGTGAATCGTTAGGACTTAGTATTTATCAAACATATGGTAATAAGTACATAATAAGCATGTTATGACAGGTCTTTAATATTTAACCCTATTCATAATGCAAACGCTTCCAAGATGGACAATAAAGTTCTATTCTATTCTGTCTCCTGTTGTGTCTTTTGGACAGCGCCATATTTATCCTGCAACAAGGGCAGCAGTCGTTAGCCTGTTTACATGCAACCTAAACCTCCCAATGTGAAGTCTCTAGTCTAGTGTAACAACCAGGAGACTGGGAATGCCAACCCCATGCTAAGTAGCCTCTGTCCGGGCACAGCAGCGGGCAAAAGGGGGGCAAGTACCGGTAGGCTACCAATCCATTCCAGGATATGACATCACTGTCTGGAAAGGGATTATATGTACCACTGAGTTTAGCTATTAAAACCTTCCGCCCACTCTAGACACGTACATGTAACAAGTCTGGAATGAGGTGAGGCTTGGGGCGCGTCTCAAATGGCACCCTATTCCCTATTTAGTGCACTACTTTTGACCAGGACCCATAGGGCTCTGGTCCAAAGTAGTGCACTAGATAGGGAATAGGGTGCCATTTCGGATGCAGCTTGGTGTGCAATGAATATGCCCTGTGGGTCGTGAACTGTCAAACAGTCGGCCCCTGGCCATGACCTTCCCTTACCACAAGAGGAGCACACATGGTTCTCTTGACTGTCAACAAAATAAGAGACTGTGACTCAGGATCCAGAACCTCCATCTTAAAACAGAGACAAGAGAGAGATCCAAATCCAGGACTGAGAGCATTATGATATCAAACACTTATTTCATGTTAGATAAGCAATGATTCATTTAGGTTCATTTAAAGTTTTTCCATCAGCCGGCAAGCCAACAACAAGAAGAAATAGAAATAGTAGCTATCATTATAACTAGGCCTTGGGTAGGTATCATTATAACTCAAAGCAAACCACAGGGTGGAATTGGAGTCAGATAATCAACATGGTTACAATCATTGGAGACCTATTTGTGCTCCAATACTGTAGTCATGGTGACAGACCAAAGCACCACAACAAATGTCCTACTGGGGATCTACTTCCATGGCAGAGCGCTCCATCGTGTCTTTATGGAGATGAACTGGTTAGACGGTGAGGCTATAAGGTTGCATCCCAAACTACACCCAATTCCCTTTATAGTGCCCTTGTCAAAAGTAGCGCACTATATAGGGAGTAGGGTGCCATTTGGGACGTTCCATGTTACTTTTACTCTAGCTAACAAGTGCGTGAGTGAGTGAGTGAGAACGCTATGCTAAACATGTTATAGGAGTGGGTCAGAGGCACTAGAAGTGCTAACAGTCCATTAAAAGCTGTAATATATAATTATCATTGAAAGCAAGTCTAAGAAGCGGTAGATGTTCTGTGCGCGCTATTTCTATGCTTCCCATGCTTAAGTTTAGTTTTTGCGTGTTTTACTTTTGGTTTTGTACATCAACTGAAAGTACAATATTTTTGGTTATGGAAAATATATTTCACAGTGGGGTGGCAGGTAGCCTAGTGGTTAGAGCGTTGGACTAGTAACCCAAAGGTTGCAAGATCAAATCCCTGAGCTGACAAGGTAAAAATCTGTCGTTCTGCCCCTGAACAAGGCAGTTAACCCACTGTTCCTAGGCAGTCATTGAAAATAAGAATTTGTTCTTAACTGATTTGCCTGGTTAAATAAAGGTAAAATAAAAATATTTCACAGTGGTTTAGATGGTACAAAGATTGTACATGCTTGTTTTGTCACAAACTGAAATTAAGCGAACTATTCGAATTTTAGCAACCAGGAAATGGCGGAGCGATTTCTGCATAGGGCACCTTTAAAGGAGTATTTGCAGTGTTATGTTTATAGTCTATGGGTCAGAGAGTGAATGTGATGTTCTAGAAGGAATGGGTGACCCATGTTAAGCTAACAGTCCAAGTGGTGGGTTACCAGGCAACAGGCATCTCCATGGAGCCACACATACAAACATTGACGCACACACACACACACGTACACACTGACACACACATACATTGACACACACACACCACACACACACACGTGCGCTAGAAGGCAGTAAACGTAGAGGAAAAGCTCCCAGAGTCACTCTACAGGGGGCTTGAAACAGACCAAACATTAAATGAGAACCTACACCTCCAACTCGGTGTGTGCCCAACCTACAGGGATTCAAAAGGAAATGAACGTCCATTCAACTAATCCAGTATTACACCACAGTCACTTATTAGCCAGGATTTGATCACCATAAAAAGGAAACATGGTTGAAAGGTGAGCTCTGTTTCTGACTGGGAAAGGATTAAGCTATCCTGTGGTACCCACGGTGTGTATGTGACGGAGAACAAGTAGACGCTGGACTTACTTAGAAAGCATGACTCACTTAAGAATGTTGTGTGAGGAAGAGAGAGAATTACTGTGCAGGGTAGCACATAGGCAGTCTAGCACATAGGCAGGCTATCACAGGCTGTGTAGTGGTAAACATCAGTCACTGTGGTAATGTTTCTCCTCTGTAGTGTCAAGGTCTTTGGCATCAGGGGTGGACTGGGACCAGAAATCGTCCCTAGCATTTCTAACACACCGGCCCTTATTTTTTACTTGATACCCCCATACCGGCCCATTTTTATCCTCGAGGCCTCCACACTAGGCTTGGGCGATATACCGTTTATACCGTATACCGGAGTATTTGGAAATACTGGCTGTGCTATACCACTGGAAGAAACCTAAGATGTGTCAAATAAATTATATCCAGCTCAGGGCTCCAGCTATGCATTTGGTTTGCTAACTTGCTAGATGTCAAGATCAAGCTTCTTGGTTACAGCAGAGCCATTCAATCCCCTCCTGGGTCAAGATCCCTGTTGCCTAAATTGTTTTGTGCGTACCCAGTATGGTACAGAAAAGGTATGAAAATCTGGATACTGCCCAAACCTACCCAACACCAGCCCATTTGTCCCTTGAGGGCCCCGACAGGCCCACTGGGCTAAAAATGGACCAGCCAATCTGGCATTTGCCCGTAATGCCAGATGGCCAGTCCACCCCTGTTTGGCATCCTTCATCATCATATACATTATGGCCTCTGAGCCATCACCATCGATGAGCGAAATCATTGTGAAAATATCAGATGTATGCTACTGGTCACGGTCTTGAACACATAACTAGGTATATGTGAAGGATGAAACCTGTTTAGGGTACATTTCAAAGGAGAAAAGGCCGAATGAGGGTCTGTGTCAAGGCTTATGAACTTAATATAGAGTTCAGCAGGTACACTCAATGTGCCTCAAAGTACCTGGTGAAGGCGGTAAAGTTGACATGACTAGAGTTTACAGTATCAGCCAAACAGGAAGTTAACAGGAAGTGATGCCATAAAATGTCATGGGGGGTGCCTGACTGGAGGGTGACTCATAGATCAGGTGTCAGAGCAGAATGATCCGGTTCAACCAGAAATTCCACTAAGAACCTTGTTCGTCTGATCTCACTGTATGGCAAGGTGTCAAAACTAGAACGATCCGGTTCCATTAAGAACCATGTTGGTCTGATGTCACTGTATGACAGCGTGTCAAAGCAGTTCATATGTTTTGGTGAATATTTCCATCAAGTGGAGGTGTGACAATTGAGTGGATTGTCAAACTATGTTGGGAATCTGGTTCCGCACTATAGATGTAGTAACATGAAATGTTCTGTTATATGATATATTTGTGAAGCTATGTACCTATTTCTTCAGATACTTTGTCAATACAGTGATGGATCAATATCCAGATGTATGAAACAATGGGATGTACTGTATGACAATTGATCTCATTTGAGATGTTAAATTGTACAATTTCAGGAGTACAGTGTGTAGGGCCGTTGGAGAGGTCAATATCCAGAATGACCAGCACGATAACAATAAACGAAAAGGTGTCAGTCTCAACCTCAGGGTTGAGAGAGATCCCTTTCTTCTCACTACTATACAAAATCAGGGAAATGTTTTGGTTTTTACAGCTTTACGGGAAGTCTTGCTGGACCAGAGACCACGTGCTCACACTGCCACCATCATAACAACGACAGCTTGCATGTGCACAGCATGCCCCCTCCCTCCCCTCCTCTTTCTGGTGGGCCTATTGTTTCCTATGTTAATGCATTGAGATGGCATGAAATACAGCGGATAGGCCCCATGACCCCACATCTCCATAATAACATCCTGTCGACCTCTTTTCTCAGGACAAAAACAAGACCAGGACCTACCTTATGTAGAAAGGAGATATGGGTCTGCTGTCTTCCTCTTGGGAGCTGAAATGCAAAAACAAAAACACACAAAAAAACAGTTAGGTTAGCCACTGTGGGGTGAGAGTGATGCAATATTACATATGAAGCACACTTTTTTTTTTCTCCCATTCTCTGCACCTCAGTGGTGTTTTTAGGGGACAGAATGTCCTTTTGTCTCTGGAACAATAGCCACCTAATGCTCCAGTCAGTTCAGTACGTTTTGTTAAAGCTTGTCTCTGGGAATTATTAAAGCGACAGTTGAAGGGCCGTGTGTGCCCTCCTCTGGTATAGCTCTGGCGGGGCCTGGGCCAATAGTTACACATGACAGAAATGATGCAACAAGAACGGGAACTTCTTAATGTGGAGATTGCTTAACATGTCCATATCCTGAAAAATACGTTAACCTGCCGAGGGCCTTACTACCCTAAACATCACGTAGCCTACAGAAGCATGTGTGTGATTAACATGGTGTATAAAATTGCTGCAAAAAGCCCTAAATATTGCCACGGAAAGGGTTACATAGCCTTCATAAGAAAGCCAAACCTCAATCACCAGTGCCATTTTCTCATAACCATGGGGTACAGTACATGAAAGTTGGCAATTGTGCCAATAAACAGCTAATACTGTCTAATCATGGGTTGTAAATAGGGTTAGACACTTTTGAAATTAAACAATAGACTCACTAATACACACAAGACTGAATTGTGGTTAAATGGGCCATGGAGAAAATATTTGGACTCTGTGTTTTTGGGTACGTGCAGTAGCTCCAGTAGTCTAACGGTAAGGAGGGTGTGAGTATGTCACCGTCTAGGGCTGAGAGGGGAGAACATACCACTGGTTTAGCTGCCCGGGGTGTAAAGGCCGAACACCGTACCAAGTTCAAAACAGAGGATTTAGGTTTCAGTTTGTCGGGAACCGAAATGGGCCGAAGTTCATTCAACTTCAAAAGCTTACCATATCACATGATCTGGCCTCTATCTTGAAGAATTCTGAATGAGTGTGTGTATGTGAGATTTTTTTCTTCCCTTACCTCCTCTAATACAACCTACGTACATAGTCTATGAAATCCCCCTTCCGCATCAAGGTACCAAGAGCACCTCACAACAGCATTTCACAATTTGTACGTATTGCTAGTGGAAGCCAGCCGAGAAATGTTTCCCTATACTTAGGCCGTGTTAAACAGTCTGGCAAGCGTATTAAAATAATGTGTGCTGTCACGAATTGTTGCAAACGGAAATCCTGCTTACCCACTACCTTACTTAAGGAATAACAAGTGGCTCTGTTGAGGAGACTTAATCCTCGCAGAGGTGACGGAAAACTAGCAAACAACTCGGCCAGGCTGGCAACCCTCCACCATTTTGTAGACAAATAAATCATCTTTATTTCATTCAACTCAACACATTTTTACCATAGTGCCCTATTGACCAGGTTGTTTAAATAATAGTTTCTCAATACCCTATACCAGTATAAGGACAATTTGTTTGACACTACCATTTTCACATTTTGACTCATTGGTCATATTCAAGCAAGAATTCATTTCAGGTTCATAGCCTTGCATTATTATATGGATGTGACTACTAGCCTGGAATCTAAACTTTGGTTGAAACTGAGCCATATTCCGTTTGGGTTCCAGTCCAGGTGACTCCATGAGGATCTTACTGGAGTATACGTTCTCCTGATTGGAGGTCAGTGTTCCAGCCCTCCTCCCCTTCTCCTCTGCGCCCGCCAGGCCTCTTCCACACTACTTTAATAAGGACGATAAACCATAGCCTGCTTCATGGTCCATTCTTAGAATTTTTGGAGAATAGAACCTGCAGTGTACCAAACCTAAAAAGCTTGGACCGGTTACCTACTTGAGCCCCTATTGGTGTACACTCTCAAAACCCAAGTTACAGACGGTACATTCCACCATAGACCAAGGTGTTAAGGGAATGCTACCATAAACCCATCACGCTTCAGAGATTACCACATTTTTGCCAAAGGGGCAATGGGGGAACAGGCTGGAACTGTGGAGAGAAAAGTAGCCAATTGTGAATGAGCAATATGGTTTGTAGGCAGCTTTCCTTCTCAACCAGTAAACCAGTTTTCAATGCATTTCTAGCATAATTCTAGAGTAATGAAAGGGAACAGCTGGCGAGAGCACAGTGACATGCTCATATGATCATCCAGATTCATTATGTTGAGAGGTACCAATGACCTTGACCTGTAGTTGTACTGTGGTTGACCAGTGTCAGCTCTTCACGTTGACATTATGGCCATAAGCCAGGTCAACGGGGTTAAATCACCATGGCAGCAGGAACATGGCGACTTCCTCTTACTAAGCTACACTGAACAAAAATATAAAACGCAACATGCAACAATTTCAACGATTTTACGGAGTTACAGTTCATATAAGGGAATCAGTTCATTGAAATAAATTAGGCCATTACTATGTTGGTCACAGATACCTTTAAAAAAAGGTAGTGGCGTGGATCAGAAAACCAGTCAGTATCTGGTGTGACCACCATTTGCTTCATGCAGCGCGACACATCTCCTTCAGATAGAGTTGATCAGGCTGTTGATTGTGGTCTGTGGGATGTTGTCCCACTCCTCTTCAATGGCTGTTCAAAGTTGTTGGATATTGGCGGGAATTGGAACACGCCGTCATACCCATCGTTCCAGAGCATCCCAAACATGCTCAATGAGTGGCATGTCTTGTGTGTATGCAATTCAGCTTTCATGAATTGTGTACAGATCTTTGATACATGGGTCAGTGCATTATCATGCTGAAACATGAGCTGATGGTGGCAGATGAATGGCATGACAATGGGCCTCAGGTTCTCGTCACCGTATCTCTGTGCATTCAAATTCACATTGATAAAATTTAATTGTGTTTGTTGTCCGTAGCTTATGTCTGCCCATACTATAACCCCACCGCCACCATGGGGCACTCTGTTCACAGTGTTGACATCAGCAAACCGCTCACCAACATGATGCCATACACGCTGATGTGATGGGCTGGAGTGGGTAGACGTGGTCTGCGATTGTGAGGCCGGTTGGACGTACTGCCAAATTCTCTAAAATGACGTCAGTCGATTAGTCTGCACTTCACTGTGCTACGTTTTCCACCTGTCAGCTTAGATGATCAGCATATAAGCAGGTTTTGAGCCATGAATAAGGGCTTCACTTTACATGTCGGCCTCTCACCGGTTTGGAAAATACCAGTTTGCCGGTGGCACTGCTATGGTAGAGAAATTAACATTGAATACTCTGGCAACAGCTCTGGTGGACATTCCTGTGTGAGACATCTGTGGCATTGTGCATGTCTATAATGATCATGCTGTTTAATCAGCTTCTTGATATGCCACACCTGTCAGGCGGATGGATTATCTTGGCAAAGGAGAAATGCACACTAAAAGGGATGTAAACAAATTTGTGCACAACATTTGAGAGAAATAAGCTTTTTGTGCATATGACAAATTTCAAGGATATTTTATTTCAGCTCATGAAACATGGGACCAAAACTTTCCATGTTGAGTTTATATTTTTGTTCAGTGTAAATAGTCAATAATCAACACCAAAACACCAGCTGATAGCCTAATTGTAATAGCAGAAAATGGCCATCACATCTACAGATGGGCCTTTAGAGAGTGAAGGGTCAATGACAGACTTGGAAGTCAAACATGGCAGAAACCATGGCAACTAGCATCTTCTTGACTAGTGTCACTGTAGTCTCATCTCTTCCTATACATTTCCAACCCCCCCTCCTAACCTATAGGCCGGTTTAGCAGCCAATAACATTTGAGCCAAGTCTCTGACCCTCTTCTCCTATTTGCTGTTCAGGAGCCAATGACACCTGTTTGAATCAGAATTGATATCCTCTCTCTCTTTTTCTGCAGATGGGAACCATTGTAGGAGTATCCTATAGGTTAGAATGGTTGAGGACAGGTGCCAGCTACTAGGGTTTTCCCTCCTTAAATCCAAGCAGACTTGTTGGATGAGGCTCCCTGTTGGCCAACAATAACCTCCCCAGAGTGTCTGACACTCACACCAGACCGTTACATTCCTCACCCAACCCAACCACACCACACCCACACACACACACACCCCCCCCAACCCGCTTTCAATGGATTTCTTTCTAAGAAAGATAATGGGTCACAAGTCAGTGAACCATGGCAACTACATACAACAACCAGCATGTGCATGTAGCCTGTATCTAGAAGAGACCCTATGAGTGCCTACGTGATGTGACAGGTAGCCTAGCAGTTAAGAGCATTGGGCCAGTAACTGAAAGGTGGCTTTTTTTCAATCCCAGAGCCAACTAGGGGCGGGTTGTTCACATGCCTTTATTATGCTGGCTTGTGCTTCTGATTTGAGACATGAGGATGAATTGATAGGAGCCTTTGTAATGATGAAGCATCCATCCCGGTTGCTAGACAGGATCAATGTCTAAACCGTGCACAGACAGTGGGCAAACATTTCTTCACAGTCTCCTAGTGTTACCACGAGTTGATCTCTGATGATGATGCAATACCTCTATGTAGTATCCTAGTGATCTCTGATGATGATGCAATACCTCTATGTCATATCCTAGGAAACCCACTGTAGTCTACTCTCAATGAGATGTGTGTACAATGTTAAACATGCACATGTGGAGTTTGCATAGCAGTGCCACCGGCAAACTGGTATTTTCCAAACCGGTGAGAGGCCGACATGTAAAGTGAAGCCCTTATTCATGGCTCAAAACCTGCTTATATGCCGGTCATCTAAGCTGACAGGTGGAAAACGTAGCACAGTGAAGTGCAGACTAATCGACTGAATCAATTGATGGAAAATGTGTAATTGTAGTTGTTTTTTAAAGGGGAGATCTGATAAAGACTAGCATAGAAGGATGAAGAACAGAAGTAGAGAGGGGACAGAGAAGTAGAGGAGGGGCCAATAGGAGATATTCTAGCCAAGGGGTTACAATTTGACCCCAGAGAAATCAACTGATAACCTAAGTACGTATCTTCCAATGGCCTAGATCTCACAGCTCAAGATTTAACAAAATGCAGTTCAACACCACTAGCATTCTACCCATCTCTCAGTTGAAATCCAGTTTGATCCAGTTTGTTCCTGCTTAGTGCTGGATGCTGTACTGACACAGATACAAGCCTGACACATACCTATGGAAAGTAAGGGCAGCTTAATTGCACATGTATTTATATACAGTTGTACTATTTATACATAGTTTATGCTCAATGTTAGCCATCCTATACTCCACTGAAAACATGAGGCAACTAGTAGGCTTTGGGTTCTTAGGCAGTAAAGTATGCGTTTCCAAATAGGTCTGGCAATCCTTCGCTAGCTATACCAGTCTGCTGAACTTTAGCTAAAAGGTCCGTCACATCATGTGACAGCAGCAATAGAAACACTGTACCAGTCAGCTATTAGCATAGCTACAACAAGAGACAGGGTTGCTTATAAAGGCTACGAGGGTCTCCCTGTCACCCGATCCCCAAATCGGCCATCCGATACCCCAGACTAGGGTATTTTTAAGGTATAATCCTTTAAGCCTCCGATAGATTTACTGTCCCTATGAAGTGCATGACGAGGAAGGCTGTTGCCACTCAATGGGAAAGCACCTGCTGCTATTGCTAGGGATAATTAGGTAATGATATTTATTTAGATGAAAATCTCTTTAGATGCACAATGTCATTTTCAAGAGTGTCCAAATGAAAATGAACTAAAACAAACAATACCTAGTAACAATAATAATATGGCAACTACTGTCCTTTAACAATAACTTTGAAATAATAATAATAATAAATAATAATAGTAAAAAAGCCCTCTAGAAAGTCCCATTTTACAACCTAAAAAGGAATAGTGTTGTTTTGTCATAGGTTATCTGTCAAACATTTTACTAAGGTTGTGTCTTGTTGATACAAAAAAATACACTGTACAGTTGAAGTCGGAAGTTGACATACACTTACAGTGGGGAGAACAAGTATTTGATAACCTGCAAAATCGACAGTGTTTCCTACTTACAAAGCATGTTGAGGTCTGTAATGTTTATCATAGGTACACTTCAACTGTGAGACGGAATCTAAAACAAAAATACAGAAAATCACATTGTATGATTTTTAAGTAATTAAATTGCATTTTATTGCATGACATAAGTATTTGATCACCTACCAACCAGTAAGAATTCCGGCTCTCACAGACCTGTTAGTTTTACACTGCCGTGCTACCTGTCCCAGACTTGCCGTTTTAAAAAGACAGCAGAAGTGGTAGAGATACTCTTAATGATCGGCTATGAAAAGCCAACTGACATTTACTCCTGAGGTGCTGCACCCTCGACAACTACTGTGATTAATAATTATTTGACCATGCTGGTCATTTATGAACATTTGAACATCTTGGCCATGTTCTGTTATAATCTCCACCCGGCACAGCCAGAAGAGGACTGGCCACCCCTCAGAGCCTGGTTCCTCTCTAGGTTTCATCCTAGGTTTTGGTCTTTCTAGGGAGTTTTTCCTAGCCACCGTGCTTCTACACCTGCATTGCTTGCGGTTTGGGGTTTTAGGCTGGGTTTCTGTACAGCACTTTGAGATATCAGCTGATGTACGAAGGGCTATATAAATACATTTGATTTGATTTGACTGTATCACAATTCAAGTGGGTCAGAGGTTTACATACACTAAGTTGACTGTGCCTTTAAACAACTTGAACATTTCCAGAAAATGATGTAATGGCTTTAGAAGCTTCTGATAGGCTAATTGACATCATTTGAGTCAATTGGAGGTGTACCTGTGGATGTATTTCAAGGCCTACCTTCAAACTCAGTGCCTCTTTGCTTGACATCATGGGAAAATCAAAAGAAATCAGCCAAGACCTCAGAAAAAAAATTGTAGACCTCCACAAGTCTGGTTCATCCTTGGGAGCAATTTCCAAATGCCTGAAGGTACCACATTCATCTGCACAAACAATAGCAAGCAAGTATAAACACCATGGGACCACGCAGCCATCATACCGCTCAAGAAGGAGACGCACTCTGTCTCCTAGAGATGAACATACTTTGGTGCGAAAAATGCAAATTAATCCCAGAACAACGGCAAAGGACCTTGTGAAGATGCTGGAGGAAACAGGTGCAAAAGTATCTATAGCCACAGTAAAACGAGTCCTATATCGACAAACTGAAAGGCCGCTCAGCAAGAAAGAAGCCACTGCTCCAAAACCTCCAGACTGCGGTTTGCAATCATACTTTTTGGAGGAATGTCCTCTGGTCTGATGAAACAAAAATAAAACTGTTTGGCCATAATGACCATCGTTATGTTTGGAGGAAAAAGGGGGAGGCTTGCAAGCCGAAGAACACCATCCCAACCGTGAAGCACGGGGGTGGCAGCATCATGTTGTGGGGGTGCTTTGCTGCAGGAGGGACTGGTGCACTTCACAAAATAGATGGCATCATGAGGCAGGAAAAATATGTGGATATATTGAAGCAATCTCAAGACATCAGGAAGTTAAAGCTTGGCCGCAAATAGGTCTTCCAAATGGGCAATGACCCCAAGCATACTTCCAAAGTTGTGGCAAAATGGCTTAAGGACAACAAAGTCAAGGTATTGGAGTAGCCATCACAAATCCCTGACATCAATCCTATAGAAAATTTGTGGGCAGAACTGAAAAAGCGTGTGTAAGCAAGGAGGCCTACAAACCTGACTCAGTTACATCAGCTCTGTCATGAGCTAAAATCCACCCAACTTATTGTGGGAAGCTTGTGGAAGGCTACCCGAAACATTTGACCCAAGTTAAACAATTTAAAAGCAATGCTACCAAATACTAGTTGAGTATGTAAACTTCTGACCCACTGGGAATGTGATGAAAGAAATAAAAGCTGAAATAAAATATTGGCGCTTCTACTGTTCTGACATTTCACATTCTTAAAATAAAGTGGTGATCCTAACTGACCTAAGACAGGGAATTTCTACTAGGAATAAAAGTCAGGAATTGTGAAAAATTGAGTTTAAATGTATTTGGCTAAGGGGGTATGTAAACTTCCGACTTCAACTGCATATTCACTTCTTCTATTAATGAAGGCGTATTGGGGGTATGGCCAGGCACTCCTAATGCATGTTTTCAAAGACAGTTTCAGGCTTTACCTGAAGGTATTTTTAGACGCTGTTATCTTATCTATTTAAAGGCAGTAAAAGATACAAAAAACACTGCAAAGTCCACCACTTCCTCATATGCATTTATACTGTATGTGCGTGTGTTTGCGTGCATGCACACATGTGCTCGTCTCCAGATCAACTACTAGAGAGCTGTTCTACACAAGCTGTAACATAACACAGCCTCGTATCGGTTCAGTTTAGCATCCGTTAGCTTGTTCCTACTATTTTGTTTGCTTAGCATACATGTTCCATTTGCTCCTGCGAGATGAGCTCTGCTTTCATTTTCCTAGCTGATACTTAGCATTGAATATCTAGTGAGCACATTTATTTCTTACAAGCCCTGTGTCAGAGGTCCTCTTCCAAGTAACACCACACAACATGAAGCCTGTATTCAGCAGTTACCAGTTTCCACTGAGCCATTTATTAATTCTGAATAAACATTGAATAAATATATATTTGGGCTCCTGAGTGGCGCAGCGGTCTAAGGCACTGCAGCTCAGTGTTAAAGGCATCACTACAGACCCTGGGTGGATTCTAGGCTGTATCACAAACGGACGTGATTGGGAGTCCCATAGGGCGGCAAACAATTGTCCCAGCGTAGTCCGGGGTAGGGCGTGGCCGGGGTAGGGCGTGGCCGTCATTGTAAATAAGAATTTGTTCTTAACTGACTTGCCTAGTTAAATAAAAGGTTAAATAAGCAATTCCTATTAAAACAAACTTGATTTTATGCATGCCCAATATGACCAGGCCAATATTTTGTCTTTTCCATGAACAACTACCTACAGGAAGCTTATTGATTAATTGACTGATTGACTAAGCCCTCCACAGACAAAAGCTCCATCTTAAATCTTACATCATAGTGACTGCATGCCATGCACTGAGGACAAGGCTATCTTGTTTAAGAGCAACTGAACACTGGGTGTGCTAGCTAGCACTAGGCTAATGCCAACATCAACCCTAAGGAGGCCTCAACAACCAACCAACACAGCTGTACATGTTATTTTGCAGACATGCTATTCCCAGACTGGGGATAGCAGACAGACAGGGTCCAGTTTCAGCCAACTTATAATAAATATGTTTAGATGCCTTTGGGATGCCACAGGAGCCTTGCGACCAAGATTGGCTCCCGGCTTTTTAGATCCCAAATGGCAGCTGGCTGTTCTGAACTCAGCACAATCACCCTACAATGACGGGAACGTCTCACCAACGCAAACAGTGGTCATAAGATATTTACAACTAGTCTCTCGTACTGTGTTATTACACAGGGTTACTAGTATGTACCTTTAAACTCATACTGTACTATTACATACTGAAAATAATAATAACTATTTCTATAGCGCTTTTCAATACAAGTAACAAAGTGTTTCTCGTCATAAAATAAAAGTACTAGAAAATAAACAAAGACAGGAGGAAGGTGAAGGAAACAAGACAGCTAATTTGAATCACACATTCAAATCATACATTAAAAGCATCTTTATAAAACTGTGTCTTCAGCAGGGATTTAAAAAGAGGCACTGAATCTGCAAGCTTGATCTCGTCTGGCAGACCCTCCCAAAGTCTAGGGGCCCTAATGGAAAATGCTTGGTCTCCTTTCTTTTTCAACCGAGACTTTGGAATGGTCAACAGGTCCCTGCCAGAGGATCTCAGGCTGCGTCCTGGCTCGTAGGGAGATAAAGGATCAGAGATATAGGACGGGACTAAACCGAGCCTTAAACATGATTGCCAGAATCTGGGTTCTAGCAAGGCGGGGGCCAAATAAAATAACATTAGATTTCTTCTCATTGAGCTGGAGAAAATTGTCAGACATCCAACATTTGATGTAATAGTGCATGTATGTATTGTAATAACGTGTAACTCAATGTTTACTAAAATGTGTGCAGATAGATTGATACACTTTTAAGTGACTTCCATAAAATCATAAAACCTGTGTTAGCAAGTTAGGCTATACTTCAGAAGTCTTGGCTAACATCCAGGACATGCAAGCTGTGTTAGCAAGTTAGGCTATACTTCAGAAGTCTTGGCTAACATCCAGGACATGCAAGCTGTGTTAGCAAACTAGGCTATACTTCAGAAGTCTTGGCTGACATCCAGGACATGCAAGCTGTGTTAGCAAACTAGGCTATACTTCAGAAGTCTTGGCTGACATCCAGGACCTGCAAGCTGTGTTAGCAAACTAGGCTATACTTCAGAAGTCTTGGCTGACATCCAGGACCTGCAAGCTGTGTTAGCAAACTAGGCTATACTTCAGAAGTCTTGGCTGACATCCAGGACCTGCAAGCTGTGTTAGCAAACTAGGCTATACTTCAGAAGTCTTGGCTGACATCCAGGACCTGCAAGCTGTGTTAGCAAACTAGGCTATACTTCAGAAGTCTTGGCTGACATCCAGGACCTGCAAGCTGTGTTAGCAAACTAGGCTATACTTCAGAAGTCTTGGCTGACATCCAGGACCTGCAAGCTGTGTTAGCAAACTAGGCTATACTTCAGAAGTCTTGGCTGACATCCAGGACCCGCAAGCTGTGTTAGCAAACTAGGCTATACTTCAGAAGTCTTGGCTGACATCCAGGACCCGCAAGCTGTGTTAGCAAACTAGGCTATACTTCAGAAGTCTTGGCTGACATCCAGGACCTGCAAGCTGTGTTAGCAAACTAGGCTATACTTCAGAAGTCTTGGCTGACATCCAGGACCTGCAAGCTGTGTTTCTTCTCTGCTATGAGACAAGCTTTAATTATTCAGGGAAGAGGTGCTACATGGACTACTGAACCACCAATACCATATGCATTGGAACGCGTTTTACATACATTTGTCGGCATCCGTAGCATCTTATTATGCATTTAATAAAAATAATCAGCTACCTAATATAACCTCTTTCCAAATTCCAGACATGCTATTGTGCTCCTGAATGAATACAAACATCATGAACTACTAACCTGTTAAAAACTACCTATTTCTAACTTTCCACCATACGGCCCCAAAATAACTGTCTGTTACTACACTACACACTGACCTGTTCAGGACCTCCGTGGTCTTGACCGCGCTGACGTCCCAGGCGTCCGTGGCTGGTCCCTGAGGTTCCTGTGGGGCCCCCGGTGGGGTCAGCTCCATTCTCTCAGGGCTGGGGCTCCTCACCTCCGGAGCCAGGGGAACGGGTAGGACCAGGGGCCTCACATAGGGCAGGCCAGGAGAGAGACTGGGAAGGGGCACGGCTCGGAGCACTGTCGTTGTCTCCCGCTTTACTTTTCTCACCTGTGGAAAGAGACAAGGAGAATGAGGGATGAGTGAGGCGGGTGGATTCCCTGTAATACCAGAGCCCCATGTGTAAAGCCAGAGATGTAAACGATACCTGCCTCAGCATACTGTCACAGGGGCAATCAGATCAGCTGTGCTGACCTTTAGTCGGGTTACTACAGAATAAAACATGCATTGGAGGATAGGCTATGTACAGTAGAGACATGGACTGGGTTGTATTCATTTGGGCACACCATAACAAAACAAAACATTTGGTGTTCAATGCAAATCGTTTAATGGAAAAGTTTAGATAGTAAGTACCCATTTTGGCCTGTTTGCTTCTGTTTCATGCCTAGTGAATACGACCCTGTGGAAATGAAAAGGGTTAAACTCCTCTTTCTCTTACCGTGCTGACTCCTAGGGGGTATAGCTGGCGGTAGCCTTTCGTATCTATGGTGTACCTAAAGCACCTCATCCGTACCACTGGTATGTCACACCGACCTTTCTTCATGTCGATGGTGTGTGCAACCACTAGGCTATACTCTTTCAGTTCTACAGAGGTGCGCTAGCTACATCTAATGCATATAACTGAGAGGTGTGCATTTGGGGGTAAGAGAAAAGTGTGAGAAAAGAGAAAAGTTCAAATGTTAGCAGTCCACTGTGTTGTATGCCTAATGGGTCTGAAGCCTACAGCTCAACTATTGATCAAAGGCACAATAACCAATCCCGGCAGGGTTTGTCTCTGGACAAAAGCCAATGCTAAACCATTTAATGATGAGAAATGGAAGTGCTTTATCAGTGAGCCATGTGAGCCACGTTTATCAATGGAACATCCAGTCAGGGCTGGAATCGCCATGGAAAAGGTCTAATAGTTCATGTTTTTCCATTACAGAACAGTTTGAAAAGCTTCTAAGCCTAAGGGACTAGATTTTGCACTTCAACGTCAATGTCAGGAGTTAAGTGACGTATTTGGCTTAATGTGGGGGGGCGGTGCATCCAGAACGCCAGAGGGTGGCGAGGGCTTCCAATCTCTTCAAGCACCTGTAAGGCCAACCTCAACTAAGGCTTGATTTTTATGTATACTTGTGTAGGTGTATAGGCCAACGTAACGTTGACATTGTTTACACTGAGTGAGGATGCGCAACGTTTTGGGGTGTAATGCAAAAGCAATATACCAAGTATTATAAACTGAGTGGTTCGAGCACTGAATGCTGATTGGCTGACAGCATTTATTTTTACTGCTCTAATTACGTTGGTAACCAGTTTATAATAGCAATAAGGCACCTCAATGATTTGTGGTATATGGCCAATATACCAATGCTAAGGGCTGTATCCAGGCACTCCGCGTTGCATCATGCTTAAGAACAGCCCTTAGCCATGTTATATTGGCCATATACCACACCTCCTCGTGTAACTAATGACTTTTCCCAGGGAGTAATAAGCCATTTTCTATTGTTGAAAGAAGTAACAGCGAATATATTAGTTATTTTTTTGTAATGACCCCAACACTGGTGATGTCAGGAAGTGACCGATCAGAAGAACTATGGGTAAATAAACAGCATTCTGTCACCAAGAAAGGCAAACTGGCAGAATGACAATGTGTTAATGACAGACTTTTTAGGCTAAACAGTTTATTATTGTCCAATTGACCAAAGAGGAGGTGACCTCATTTGAAAACAACGGCTTAACAATTACAAGTTGCTGCCAAAAGAAATACCAACAATCTGTGATTTGACGAGGTACACTCCGTTCTGGAGTCATTCACAACCACCTGGAGTCATTCACAACCAAAACATGCCTTTTAAATCACCAAAACTACCTTTAGTTGTAGAGGCAGCGGTGTTGACAGACCAGTTGTCTAAAGTATTTTGTTGGAATGAGAGACATACCTGTTAATGTGTTGTAGGCCTTGAGAAGAACAACACCCACTCGGCTGAGCCTCTCATCACAACACAATGATCCAAAAACACAAGCTATTGTTTACAGCAGCAAAAACACTTTCACATAAATACCGGAGAAGGAGTGACATTAAAATTCCAATACCGCTGTTACCATAACAACAGCGTGTTTGCTTACGTTTTGAAATGTAAATATAAATAAGAGCACAAGCAAAATAGACTACAGCAGTTGAATGATAATGTCACCATGGACTTTTTTTTTTTAGCTGAGAAAGTCCCAGCTAAAATAGGGAAAGTCATTTGCCCTCACGACAGGAGTGTTCACTGTGTTGGGTAACGTGGTACATACAACAACAGGTGAACAGGGTCAGATATACTACATCATAAACATTTTTTAGGGCCCTCTGACCGATGGTGGCAATTACTCATCTCACGTTTCCCAACACTAGACCAGAGCCTCGACAGATAAGATGAATTTACAGCCAGGCTCTACAGAGATATAAATACATCTAAACTGAGCCTAATTTATGCGAAATGGAAACACTAAGATTCGATTAATCGATTCCAAATGTCACAGCCCCTCTCAGTTGCACACAACAGATTTATATAGCCATGCCAAACTAGTGTCACACTAAGGCCCCAAATGTGTGTGTGTATGTGTGCTCACTGCACAATACATACATCTGAATGACTCTCAGCAAAAGAACCGTACCAATGGCTTTTCAACTATAGTTCCCCCTCCCACCATAAAGTCAAACTCCAGTAGCAAGCCAGCTAGCTAACTTATCTACACGCCATTTCTTTGTTAGGTTATACATTTAAACAACACCGTCATCCGAGGCCATCATGGGTAAATATCCCTGATAAGCATGCATTGATTTTATTAGGCTGCAGATTACTGATTGATTATATAGAAAGCCATTTATAAAAGGAACCCCATGGTTAATTACAGGATGTGACTGTATTTATTATGTAGTGGGAAGTCATGTGCTTTATGTGACTGCATCAACATTACATGAAAAGGTCAATTCCCTTCATTTTCCATCAACATGAAACTAAAGGGGAGTTCCCGCCATTCTAAAAGCCCTTGAATTGTTATATTTACGGTTATCATTTCAATTACAATTTATATTAACACGTTTGTTTTATCCAGGGCCATATTATTTCAAAGGTCAACTGGCGTTCTAACATTTCCTGGAACGCTATCAAAGCTAACTTCACTGAAATGGCTCAAAATCTAATGAACAGACAAACAAAACCAACGTGTGTGTCAACAACAATGTAGTACGCTACATTAGATCCTGCTAGCGATGCTAAATATGAGCCTAATGCACAGGCTCAGTGATTTTACAGACTCATTTAACATGACATTTTAGTCATTTAGCAGATGCTCTTATCCAGAGCAACTTACAGTAGTGCGTGCATACATTTTCATCCTTTTTTCATACTGGTCCCCCGTGGGAATCGAACCCACTACCCTGGCGTTGCAAGTGCCATGCTCTACCAACTGAGCAACATGGGTCCTGGGGACTCTGCCAGGGATACGACAACAAAAAACATCCCTCATCAGCAATAACTTGTCTTATTTTTCATCACACCATGCTACGCCAATCCCATTGTTCGCTCAATCAGCATTTCTCAATCTCTCCTCTGGCTTCTGTCTGGATATTAAAGAATATCCTATGGGCTAACTCTGCTCATTCTTTTATGGCCTTAGACAAAACAATACATTCAGCTAGTGTATGTAGGTCTATGAGTCACAACAATAGAATTAGAATTTAATTCCATTCTAAGTCAAGGGTTACAACTTTATAAAATATCTAAGAACGGAAATTGGTTGGTGAAGGCTATTCGGCTGTCTGCATCACAATGCCACAGGGAGGTCTGGAAGGGCATATAGTCTGCATAGCTCCTGTGTGTCATTGTGAATTAGCTTGATTGTTGTTGTGTTGTGGCTCGTCTGGCTTCCTCTCACTGATTTCCCTTATCAAATCAAGTCATGTGAGCGAGTGGCTTGATCAGAGCCATCACTATCAGAAGACCAGGGCCGGCTCCAGGCATAAGCGTTCGCTTGGGGGTCCGACCTTCACAAAAATGAGTCGGGGTCTCAACTTTTGAGAGTTAGAATACACAAGGTGCAAGTTTGACATTTGGTTGTGGATCAGCAGTTTCTCTCTTGTTTTGTCAGTCACTGACAGTCACTCAATCAGCTAACAATTTTTAGATTGTTAAGTTAGTCTAGTCAGTTATCTAAACTTGTAGTAATCATGGCCGAATAATCACAGCCTTTCCCACGACTGACCCTTGATGGGTATAATACAAAGCAGGATCAATGAGTTATCAAAGTCCTCAATTGTTTATCAAAGTCATCAAACTGTGCATGTGCACAACGCGCGTACAGGCATGTGTGTGTGTTTGTGTGAGTGTGTGTGTGTGTGTGTGTTTAGGGGAGATGCAAATACAGCCACAACATTAGGTAGTTTGTGGCATCAGAGCCCGTATCCACAAAGCCTCTTAGAGTAGGAGTGCTGATCTAGGATCAGTTTCGCCTTTTAGCTTATAATGAATAAGACTATATGGACAGATGGGGATCTGGTCCTAGATCAGCAATCCTACTCTGAACCAGAGCTAACCAGAGTATATCAGATATAATCGATAACACGTCTGTATTGCCATGGTTACGGTGCAATTATAAGGATTGGATGTCTATTTTAGGATAGTGCAATCTAAAGGCAATCAAATAACCATTGTTAATGTTTTTCAGAGAGAACAAGTCAATATTTGAATGTATTCACTGTACCTTCTGTTTCCTTGGAGTTATGATTGGATTTTCATTGGATAGTTCTTTTGATGACTTCGTGTCATCTGGTGGACTGCTGGATGCAGCCTGGAAACATAGAGGAACGACAAAGTACATATCATATAATTCATATAACATGATGTATTTTTCTGTCAATAACTTTATTGTTTATGCATCAAGTCACATCCCAGCGCATGTGACAGACGGGGCATTTTAATACATGGGCTACTAACAATATAACTATGGGTTGGGATTAGCCCAATTAAAATGCAATGTGACTTTGTGAATATAGGATGATTGCTGCAATAAACAGCTATGAGTGATCACTGTGTATCAGTCATTTCAACACTTTGGATACCATATCTGTAGTATCCTCACGCGTTGACCTTGGAGTAGCATGTATCACAGCTGATATCACTATGAAAATATGATGCAGGGACTTGCACATGCATGTATAGTTGTGACGAAATCTGTTTATTTTTACGTTTCAAAACCATGTCTAATTGACTACGTCATGTGACCACATTGTTGCTATTTAAAGTACCATGTTGGGGATTTCTTAGTTAAAAGTACTCTGTAAGGGGAATTCTACATTGTTGAGGAATTCTTAGTTAAAAGTACTCTGTAAGGGGACTTCTACATTGTTGAGGAATTCTTAGTTAAAAGTACTCTGTAAGGGGAATTCTACACTGTTGGGGAATTCTAAGAGTCGTAGTTCATGCAGGTTAACACTGAGAATCCTACATGTGTACATTGGGCATAGGGAGACAGCCTGCATTCTCATCCTGACACAAACACATACCTAAACCAGTGGAGGCTGCTGAGGGGAGGACGGCTCATAATAATGACTGGAACGGAGCCAATGGAATGGCATCAAACCATTCCACTTATTTCGCTCCGGCCCGTCCTCCGTAATTAAGGTGCCACCAACCTCCTGTGACCTAAACATTGTGTTCCATGGCAGGTGCACACACAAACTAAAACAAGTATGCACTAGGCAGGCAGCACGTACTCCTCGTACAGATACCTAAACATTGTATTCCATGGCAGGGACACACAAAACACACACACGCATACCTTTTTCTTTCTGGGAACTGGAATAGGTGTCTTTTTTGGTGTCTTTTGAGTGGGTGTGGGAGTGCTTGGTGTGGTTCCGAGTGTTTTCGGTGACTCAGTATCTGTCCTATTCACCGGGGTCTCCTTGGCCTCCTGGGAAAAAGACAGCAACAAAAAAAGTTTCACACACAATCCACCTATTGACCACTATAGAGCGGCAGGTCCAGAGGAGCAGCATGAGTTACTGTAGACTTTTATTCCTTTTGTTATTGAAGGTACACCATTGCCTCATCTAATGGTGTGAAATATCATGCCAGCTATACATTCCAGAACAGATTTTAGATTAACATTTCTGTTGGGGTCAAGGGTAGGAATTGGAGAGTGAAAATCATATGACAATGTAAAAATGTCTTCTGACTTAAATTCCCAATGATTTTGCAGTGGTGAGTTCCCAAAGTGATTCTCATAGCAGTGTGTGTTCTACCTCCCTCACAAGTGTGTTCTACCTCCCACATAACAGTGTGTTCTACCTCCCTCACAACAGTGTGTTCTACCTCCCTCACAACAGTGTGTTCTACCTCCCTCACAACAGTGTGTTCTACCTCCCTCACAACAGTGTGTTCTACCTCCCTCACAACAGTGTGTTCTACCTTCCTCACAACAGTGTGTTCTACCTCCCTCACAACAGTGTCGAGAACAAGTGAGACAGGTAAATTGTGCTGTGCTGTCTGACCCTAACCTCTAACCCCAACCCCTCCACTCAAACACCCCCATGGTCAACTCATGCCCCCCTCTTTCTTACAGTAAGAGGACAGGAGCACCTGTATCCATGGCTGCGTGCGGAGAAAAGCAATGAGCGGCATGTGGGAGGTCAATGGTCAAAAAGCAGCCTCAGGAGATGTAGCCCTGTGTGTAAGGAGATCCCAATAGGAGCTGGTCAGGCGGAGGGATATCCCACAGGTCAGCAGCCAACTGGGGTCTCAGGTGTTGTGAGGCCCCTAAGGCCCCTGGCTGCTACAGACATTTACAGCACTGGACAGAACTAGAGATATCTTCACGTGAGGCCACCACACACACACACACAACATGCAATGATAAATACACTCAGCACTTCCTTTGAGGGCTGACTGACCAAATTACCACTTTGTCCTTTATGTAGAAAGTGATTGAGAAACTCAAAATGGAACTCATGATAAAGTGCTATTTCATGGAATTTAGGTATGTTTGACACATACTCTTAAAATAAAGCATTCATGAAGTCATGTACAGTATGTCTGGGGTAACATTGTTAGTCGAGTAACCAGACCCTTGTACAGTACCAGTCAAAAGTTAGGACACCTACTCATTGAAGGCTTTTTCTTTATTTTTGACTATTTTCTACATTGTAGAACAATAGTGAAGATATCACAACTATTAAATAACACATATGGAATCACATAGTAACTAAAAAAGTGTTAAACAAATACAAATATATTATATTTGAGAATCTTCAAAGTAGCCACCCTTTGCCTTGATAACAGAGTTGCATTCTCTCAACCAGCTTCATAAGGTAGTCACCTGGAATGCATTTCAATTAACAGGTTTGCCAAGAAACACGAGCAAGGGACATTAGACCGCTAGAAATCTGTCCTTTGGTCTGACGAGTCCAAATTGGGAGATTTTTGGTTCCAACCGCCGTGATTTGGTGAGACACAGAGTAGGTGAACGGTTGATCTCCACATGTGTGGTTCCCACCGTGAAGAATGGAGGAGGTGTGATGGTGTGGGGGTCCTCTGCTGGTGACACTGTCTGTGATTTATTTAGAATTCAAGGCATACTTAACCAGCACGGCTACAACAGCATTCTGCAGTGATACGCCATCCCATCTGGTTTGACCTGGCCTCCACAATCAACCGACCTCAACCCAATTGAGATGGTTTGGGATGAGATGGACTGCAGAGTGAAGGAAATCAAATGCTCAGCATACGCGAAGCCAAAAAGTGCTCAGCATATGTGGGAACTCCTTCAAGACTGTTGGAAAAGCATTCCAGATTAAACTGGTTGAGAAAATGCCAAGAGTGTGCAAAGCTGTCATCAAGGCAAAGGATGGCTACTTTGAAGAATCTAAAATATACGTATTTTGATTTGTTTAACACTTTTTTGGTTACTACATGATTAATGTGTCTTATTTAATAGTTTTCATGTCTTCACTATTATTCTGCAATGTAGAAAATATTAAAAATATAGAAAAACCCTTGAATGAGTAGGTGTGTCCAAACCTTTGACTGGTACTGTAGTTAAAAACGGCATTAGGGGTATACTGTAACAGGTCAAACTCGCCAGAGGCCTTTTCTACACTGACCAATATTGGCCCTTTCTGACACTAAGGGCACAGGCCCAAGTCAGGATTGACAATTGGGAAATAATTATATTTTTAAATCCTTAATGTTTTGTGAAAATTCAACCAAACATAATGGATTCTTAAAGCAGGTAAATAAATATATTTTACAGCTTGATGGATCTTCTTGTGCCTGTATGTGTATTCCCATTATATATGATTTTCTTCTCCTCAAGCGCATCAAAGGGTAGTCTAGACTCATTAAATATGGACCGATAGCAAGAACAGATCAAAACAAAGATGTTCCCTTGGAAGAGTCGTGACTGAGATTGCGTCAAGCCAAATCAATTCAAAGATGGGTATAACATCACTCGCAGGCAAACAAAATGTACCCCCAAAATAAATTCCGAAATGGCACCCTATGCCCTACATAGTGCACGACTTTTGACCAGAGCCCACATAGGGAATAGACAGGGAAGACCAAACCAGCCCAGATCAGTATGAACATTTGTATAAAATACATGTAAAATACCAGTAACTCACTTTAACAATGATGATGTTAGAGGGTATAGATTCCTGTATGTATTCTCCTCTGTTTCCATCTCTATTGAAGACACAGTGCTCTTCTTTATGGTCGTCATCTTGGTGGTTGTTGTTGAATATGCTGCTGTAGTTCTGGATCAGCTTTGCCATGATCTTATTACAGATGTTCTGCTCCTGGATCCCATCGAACCCAGAGGACACACTGGTGACAGAGACAGTCAGAGAAGATTAGAGATGGCATATAATGATACAAATTGTCACTATCATAAGTACAATATTGTAGCAACATTGACAAAAGGATTGGAACTCTTAGCCAGAGACAGAAGAGGAAGCGAGACACCCCACTCACTGTTTTTTTCTGGTTCAATGAAAGTCAATGAACTAAGTAGACTAGACCCAGATATTATTGCATTGGTTTCTAGGGGAGAGACGCCCAGTTAAGTAGACCGGAACTGACCGTTATTTTCCAATGGTAAACGACCTGAATACATTTTCTTCATTTATCCACCATCTTTAGTTTAGCTACAGTGCCTTGCAAAAGTATTCATCCCCTTTGGCGTTTTTCCTATTTTGTTGCATTACAATCTGTAATTTAAATAGATTTTTATTTGCATTTCATGTAATGGACATTCGTGAAGAGAAATGAAAAAAATAACTTGTTTCAAAAAAATTAGAAAAAATGTAAAACAGAAAAGTGGTGCGTTCATATGTATTCACCGCCTTTACTATGAAGCCCCTAAATAAGATCTGGTGTAACCAATTACCTCCAGAAGTCACATAATTAATGAAATAAAGTCCACCTGTGTGCAATCTAAGTGTCACACGATCTGTCACATGATCTCAGTATATATACACACCTGTTCTGAAAGGCCCCAGAGTCTTTCAGACCAAGGAGCTCTCCAAACAGGTCAGGGACAAAGTTGTGGAGAAGTACAGATCAGGGTTGTGTTATAAAAAAATATAAGAAACTTTGAACATCCCACGGGGCACCATTAAATCCAATATAAAAAAAGGAAAGAATATGACACCACAACAAACCTACCAAGAGAGGGCCATCCACCTAAACTCACGGACCAGGCAAGCAGGGTATTAATCAGAGAGGCAACAAAGAGGCCAAAGATAACCCTGAAGGAGCTGCAAAGCTCCACAGCGGAGATTAGAGTATCTGTCCATAGGACCACTTTAAGCCGTACACTCCACAGAGCTGGGCTTTATGGAAGAGTGGCCAGAAAATTGCTTAAAGAAAAAAAAGGCATGTAGGTGACTCCCCAAACATATGGAAGATGGTACTCTGGTCAGAAGAGACTAAAATTGAGATTTTTGGCCATCAAGGAAAACGCTATGTCTGGCACAAACCCAATACCTCCCATCACCCTGAGGGGATGTTTTTCACCGGCAGGGACTGGGAAACTGGTCAGAATTGAAGGAATGATGGGTGGTGCCAAAATCGGGGACATTTTTGAGGGAAACCTGTTTCAATCTTCCAGAGATTTGAGACTGGGACGGAGGTTCACCTTCCAGCAGGACAATGACCCTAAGCATAGTGCTAAAGCAACACTCGAGTGGTTTAAGGGGAAACATTTAAATGTCTTGGAATGGCCTAGTCAAAGGTTTCACAATAACAAATATTTTGCATCTTCAAAGTGGTAGGTAGGTTGTGTAAATCAAATGATACAAACCCCCCCAAATCTATTTTAATTCCAGGTTGTAAGGCAACAAAATAAAAAAATGCCAAGGGGAGTGAATACTTTCACAAGCCACTGTAGGTGTTTGACTGACAGACATAGGGTCATAGGGTACTTATCATTCAAGCCCCACCCCCTATTTGCTGCAATACAACACCTTCCCTGCCATGACAAAAGGCATCAAAAGCTACAATACATAATTTCTGCAGGTGCCGTTTGACACAAAACAAGGTCAACAAGGACAACATGGTTCAAGGAAAACACAAGCACCACAACAGCTTTCACATCATAATAACACAACAGTCCATCGACAAAGTGCTTATCTACAGCCCTTACGGCGGAAAACATGATGCCACATCATTAAATAGAAGACAGTAATATTATAGTGGATCTCGATGAGTAGGGCACAGGAGGTTGGTACCACCTTAATTGGGGAGGAAGTGCTCGTGGTAATCGCAATCGGGCGGAATGGTTTCACATCAAACATATGGCAACCACGTTTTACTCCGTACCATTAATTCCATTCCAGCCATTAAAATGAGCCCGTCCTGCTATAGCTCCTCCCACCAGCCTCCTCTGGAGTAGGGCACATTCCAGTACCATGTCAGGCCAAGTCAGGACAATCTAGTAGCACTTGATACCAGATCATGTCACTGAGTTCTTCCTGAACAGCTGTTTAACATGCCTACATGGCCTGGGCTCTGGGCTTAATTATACCCCTCTCTGATTGGTTGATGGAGGGAACAAACTGAGGACATGGTGTACAGTCTAAGGCCCCAGCTGAGGTATGTCACTTCCACAGAAGGCTGGTGGGAGGAGCTATAGGAGGACTGGTTCATTGTAATACCTGGAATACAATCAATGGAATAGAATCAAACACATCAAACATATGGAAACCTCCGTTCCATTTATTCCATTCCAGCCATTACAATGAGCCCGTCATCCTATAGCTCCTCCCACCAGCCTCCTCTGGTCACTTCCTGGTCCTGTTACTGTACCATAGAGTTCGATAGAGGACACAGTTGCCACAAAACCTATTTTAGTGGACAGCACCATTGTGGACGTAATAATGGCAAAGATAGGGTGCGTGGCCTCTTTCCAACTCTATGTCCTGTACAGACCCTCCAGTGATAGTGAGACGATGTGCCATCAGAGACGGATTCCCTGGCACAGACACCAGGGGTTATTATAAGATATGGTTGCCAATCAGGTGGGCAAGAAAGCGGGCAGGGGTGGAACATAGTGCCCTCGATCACGGTGCAAGCCAAATGGGATGGGACTGTGAGATCAGTATGAACATATTATTACTATTTTGTTGCATTACAATCTGTAATTTAAATAGATTTTTATTTGCATTTCATGTAATGGACATTCGTGAAGAGAAATGAAAAAAATAACTTGTTTCAAAAAAATTAGAAAAAATGTAAAACAGAAAAGTGGTGCGTTCATATGTATTCACCGCCTTTACTATGAAGCCCCTAAATAAGATCTGGTGTAACCAATTACCTCCAGAAGTCACATAATTAATGAAATAAAGTCCACCTGTGTGCAATCTAAGTGTCACACGATCTGTCACATGATCTCAGTATATATACACACCTGTTCTGAAAGGCCCCAGAGTCTTTCAGACCAAGGAGCTCTCCAAACAGGTCAGGGACAAAGTTGTGGAGAAGTACAGATCAGGGTTGTGTTATAAAAAAATATAAGAAACTTTGAACATCCCACGGGGCACCATTAAATCCAATATAAAAAAAGGAAAGAATATGACACCACAACAAACCTACCAAGAGAGGGCCATCCACCTAAACTCACGGACCAGGCAAGCAGGGTATTAATCAGAGAGGCAACAAAGAGGCCAAAGATAACCCTGAAGGAGCTGCAAAGCTCCACAGCGGAGATTAGAGTATCTGTCCATAGGACCACTTTAAGCCGTACACTCCACAGAGCTGGGCTTTATGGAAGAGTGGCCAGAAAATTGCTTAAAGAAAAAAAAGGCATGTAGGTGACTCCCCAAACATATGGAAGATGGTACTCTGGTCAGAAGAGACTAAAATTGAGATTTTTGGCCATCAAGGAAAACGCTATGTCTGGCACAAACCCAATACCTCCCATCACCCTGAGGGGATGTTTTTCACCGGCAGGGACTGGGAAACTGGTCAGAATTGAAGGAATGATGGGTGGTGCCAAAATCGGGGACATTTTTGAGGGAAACCTGTTTCAATCTTCCAGAGATTTGAGACTGGGACGGAGGTTCACCTTCCAGCAGGACAATGACCCTAAGCATAGTGCTAAAGCAACACTCGAGTGGTTTAAGGGGAAACATTTAAATGTCTTGGAATGGCCTAGTCAAAGGTTTCACAATAACAAATATTTTGCATCTTCAAAGTGGTAGGTAGGTTGTGTAAATCAAATGATACAAACCCCCCCAAATCTATTTTAATTCCAGGTTGTAAGGCAACAAAATAAAAAAATGCCAAGGGGAGTGAATACTTTCACAAGCCACTGTAGGTGTTTGACTGACAGACATAGGGTCATAGGGTACTTATCATTCAAGCCCCACCCCCTATTTGCTGCAATACAACACCTTCCCTGCCATGACAAAAGGCATCAAAAGCTACAATACATAATTTCTGCAGGTGCCGTTTGACACAAAACAAGGTCAACAAGGACAACATGGTTCAAGGAAAACACAAGCACCACAACAGCTTTCACATCATAATAACACAACAGTCCATCGACAAAGTGCTTATCTACAGCCCTTACGGCGGAAAACATGATGCCACATCATTAAATAGAAGACAGTAATATTATAGTGGATCTCGATGAGTAGGGCACAGGAGGTTGGTACCACCTTAATTGGGGAGGAAGTGCTCGTGGTAATCGCAATCGGGCGGAATGGTTTCACATCAAACATATGGCAACCACGTTTTACTCCGTACCATTAATTCCATTCCAGCCATTAAAATGAGCCCGTCCTGCTATAGCTCCTCCCACCAGCCTCCTCTGGAGTAGGGCACATTCCAGTACCATGTCAGGCCAAGTCAGGACAATCTAGTAGCACTTGATACCAGATCATGTCACTGAGTTCTTCCTGAACAGCTGTTTAACATGCCTACATGGCCTGGGCTCTGGGCTTAATTATACCCCTCTCTGATTGGTTGATGGAGGGAACAAACTGAGGACATGGTGTACAGTCTAAGGCCCCAGCTGAGGTATGTCACTTCCACAGAAGGCTGGTGGGAGGAGCTATAGGAGGACTGGTTCATTGTAATACCTGGAATACAATCAATGGAATAGAATCAAACACATCAAACATATGGAAACCTCCGTTCCATTTATTCCATTCCAGCCATTACAATGAGCCCGTCATCCTATAGCTCCTCCCACCAGCCTCCTCTGGTCACTTCCTGGTCCTGTTACTGTACCATAGAGTTCGATAGAGGACACAGTTGCCACAAAACCTATTTTAGTGGACAGCACCATTGTGGACGTAATAATGGCAAAGATAGGGTGCGTGGCCTCTTTCCAACTCTATGTCCTGTACAGACCCTCCAGTGATAGTGAGACGATGTGCCATCAGAGACGGATTCCCTGGCACAGACACCAGGGGTTATTATAAGATATGGTTGCCAATCAGGTGGGCAAGAAAGCGGGCAGGGGTGGAACATAGTGCCCTCGATCACGGTGCAAGCCAAATGGGATGGGACTGTGAGAACAGGAGACAGAACACTTTGGTCTGTGTGTCTTCAGACACCGTTTATAAGCAATGCGGGCAGGAAGGCATGGGCCAAGGACATGGATGACTGGGAACGCCCACTAATAACGATGCACGACAGATTGGACAGAGAGGGCAGTAGAGTCTTTAAGGTGTGTGATACGTATCAGACCACTTAAAGTCTTACCACCGACTCACGGAAGTCGGATTGATCCAACAATATTGTTACTATTGATTTTTTTTGGTTAACTTTTGTGTTAGAAAGTCTGACTTCAAGTAATATTCACCAAGCACCTCTGAAACCCTGTCAGTGGAATTTACAGGCAGGGATGAGTTTCCTTTTAGTTCCTCTCAAGTAGTGCCAGTACCACTCAAAGGGATGCCGGTAGAAGTGGAAGAGAATGTGAACTGTAAAGGAGAAATGCATGAGCCCTCTCTGAGTGCACGTAGTGAGGTTTCTATCACCACAACATTAATGGCATGTTAAGCCTACAGCCCTCCATGTTGGTTAGAGGTGGAGTGTATGTGTGTGTGGACATGTTTAACCAGAAGTCCCCACAAGAATAGTAAACAAACAAAAATGTGACCAAATGGAGACATTTTGTTGGTCCAAACAAGGTCAAATGCAATTTATAGGGGGTTTAGGGTTAGAATTTGTGTTAGAATTAGTTTCAGGTTTAGGAGCTAGGGTTAGGTTTAGGGTTAAGGTTTAGGGAAAATTGGATTATGAATGGAACTGAATAATGTGTCCCTACAAGGTTAGTTGTACAAGACTGTGTGTGTGTGTGTGTGTGTGTGTGTGTGTGTGTGCGTGTGTGCGTGTGTGCGTGTGTGTGTGTGTGTGTGTGTGTGTGTGTGTTCACACGCATAGGCTTGTGTGAGATAGACAGAGAAGGTGGAGGAGGAGGAGGGAGAGTAGCCTAGGTGCTAGAGCGTTGGACTAGTAACCAGAAGGTTGCGAGTTCAAACCCCCGAGCTGACAAGGTACAAATCTGTCGTTCTGCCCCTGAACAGGCAGTTAATCCACTGTTCCTAGGCCGTCATTGAAAATAAGAATTTGTTAACTGACTTTCCTGGTTAAATAAAGGTAAAATTAAATAGAGAGATGATTGAGAGACAGATGATTGAGAGACAGAGGATGAGCCAGGAAAGTGTGCAACAGTGTGTGCCTAAGCCCTCTCCCTTTCTCCCACCTACTCTTTCACATGGCAACACATATCAACACCGGTTTAGAATAGGACAATGTTGATGGAAACACAAAACATCAATCAATCAACCTGATTCCAACTATTTAGGCAAGTCAGCCAAGAAGTCCCGGTACATAGAGATAGCTACTGTATGTGTGTGTGTTATTCAAAGACTGTTATAGACAGGCAGGCAGGCCACAAGAGCCTAATCTCTCTCACTCACTCACGCACACACACACACACACCTCTCAGGCGGGATAACGATATGCTCCAAGAATAAATCAACATCCAAGCAGGTTTTAATACGCTTGTTAAGGAACGTTCTACCCTTTAAAACAGCAGGTGGTAAATAGCAAGGGATCAATCAATGTTGTTGGAGTGGAGACGTGAGGAAGTCAGGACAACTCATTGGAGGTTGCTGGAGTTCTCAGGACCCGTTCTATCTTCTTATTTTATACAGGCGTGTTTTGTCTTATAGAACTATTTTTATATGGAACAATTTAACATTAATCAAACGATGAACTGACTATTTACACCTTAGAGAGACTATTTTCCCGGACTCTCCACACAGCCAACCCTTACACACAAGCACAACACTGCTGTTCTATAATATACTATTTAGTCAACTGCGCAACCAGCACATTATCCACTTTATATGGTAAATACAGTCATACTTGACATAGCACATACATTATCTATTCTGTATATCCTATTGAGTACATACCAGGATATTACTATGTGGACCCCAGGAAGAGTAGCTGCTGATTGGCAGGAACCAATGGGGATCCAAATAAAATACAAAAACGACTATTCTATAAAAAAAATATATTATTGATTATAAACTGGGTGGTTCGAGCCCTGAATGCTGATTGGCTGACAGCCGTGGTATATTTAAGCAATAAGGCACGAGGGGGTGTGTTATATGGCCAATATACCACGGCTAAGGGCTGTTCTTAGGTACGACGTATTGAGGAGTGCCTGGACACAGCCCTTAGCCGTGGTATATCGGCCATATAGCACAAACTGTTGAGGTGCCTTATTGCTATTATAAACTGGTTACCAACGTAATTAGAGCAGTAAATATACAATCTGATATACCACGGCTGTCAGCCAATCAGCATTCAGGGCTCGAACCACCCAGTTTATAACAGACCGTACACCACGGGTATGACCAAACATTTATTTTTACTGCTCTAATTACGTTGGTAACTAAGGGCTGTATCCAGGCACTCTGCATTGCATCACGCTTAAGAACAGTGGTTATCCGTGGTATATTGGCCATATACCACACCCCCTCGGGCCTTATTGCTTAATTATAGTACTGCAATGTTGAGGTAGCTAGTACACGACCATTTCACTGCACCTTTTATACCTGCTGTACAAACTGTGTACGTGACAAATAACATTTGATTTGGAACCGTTTCTGTGTATCTTTTTAAAATGATATAGCACTAACGCTCTGTCAAACCATTTTCCTCCCTAACATCATGCATGACTCGTAACACATATACCATAACCTGACTTTAACAAGGCCTTAGACATAATGACAGTCACCTGCCATTTAGACCCACCTTGCAACCCATCTGTCTTATTAAACCCATGGCAAAATCCCATGAACATGTAATAAAACACACTGGAAGACATTGGACCAACATGGCAACCTAAGTGTGTTATACCACTAACTCACTGACCCACTAACACCAATCCCAGAGACGGGCTGCAAAACTTACTGGAAGACATTGGGGCCGAAGACAGTTGCCAGATTGAGAGCGGTCATGAGGTTCTCCCTGTGGCGCTGGTCCACCTGGGTGAGGAAGAGACAGAGGTACTGTAGGAGGCTGTAGTGGACGTCTGGCATCTGGTGGAGTAAGACCCTCAGGTCTGAGCAGAAACCATCCTCACTGGACTCTGGAGGGAAATACACAGGAAGACCCATTTAAAAACTAGTTCACTCTGGGGAAAATAAAGCTGTTCTGTTCAATTCATGGCGGCAGGTAATTTAGCATTGTAACCGAAAGGTCGCTGGTTTGAATCGCAGAGCCAACTAGGGGGAAAATCTGCCAATGTGCCATTGAACAAGGCACTTAACCCCAATTGCCCCTGTTAATTGCTCTGGATAAGAGCGACTGCTAACTCAGGTAATTGTATTCTATTCTAGACATTATTAGAGAGGGGAGAGACTGTGTTGTGCTTTGGTTGAACAGCTGCACACCTAGAAGGAAACCACAAACATGTAGAAACAACATGATCAACAATTAAAAGATTGGAAGGCATTTTGAGAGTACTGGACTTTGAAGCTCCACTTTGTTGATGAGAAGGAGAAAATACGATTATTAACCCAGATACCAATGCATTGGCATGATCCTGTTTTTTAATAATACCTTAGCTCACATGACCTACTTTATAATCTGTAAATAATAATTAGTCTATCATGACTGACAAAACAACTACACACACAAGCTTTGGTTTTGGGTTCTGAGAGTCGTGGCCTTTCAGCTTAAGGTCAAGTGTGTCCAATTGAAAATAAGCCTACTAACACCCTAGACGCACATTGATATTTGAAAGAGAATGACGCACACACCTGCTCTAAATGTATAATCTATGACCACGATGCTGGTAATACCTTAGCATCAATACCTTAGCCGAGTGGCGCAGCGGACTAAGGCACTGCATCTCAGGGCTAGAGGCGTCACTACAGACCCTGGTTCGATTACAGGATGTATCACAAACGGCCGTGATTGGAGTCCCATAGGGTGGCGCACAATTGGCCCAGCACCGCCCGGACTTGGGTTTGGCTGGGGTAGGCTGTCATTGTAAATAAGAATTTGTTCTTAACTGACTTGCCTAGTTAAATAAAGGTTCAATAAAACATTACAATTAAAAAGGCAGTGAAAACATAATGATGCCAGTCAGGATTCATATTGGGGTCAGGGGTGGATACAGGGACATACCTACTGGTCTTGAGTAAGGCGTGTGTGTGTGTGTGTGTGTGTGTACACAGCAGGAGGGAATCAGGAGCTCTGAGAGCACTCACAGCTGTTGCATGTCTGGTGAGGTGAAGTTCAGAGATGTGTGTGTGTGTGTGTGTGTGTGTGTACGCTCCCTTGCGTGCATGTGAGTGTGTGTGTGTGTGTGTGTGGGGAGAGGTGAAGTGGGATCAGATGGAGACGTCAGCCCTTCACTCTGCCAAGACCACCCAGACACAGGCTTGTTCCTGGGTATTATATGACCATAGAGTTACTCAGTTGATCCACTGTCATTTTCTACAACACAACAAAATAGACTGACCCTAATCTCAGACTAGTGACTGCTATCACTAACATGTCTCTATTGGTGTCTATGATAGTGACCTCTTTGCATATTTCCCTTCATTTCTACAAGGTAAGACATAATATCAGTAACCAGATAAACAATATCAAAGAATTTCGGCCTGAGAATTTCGGCCTGACAAAGAGAGGAAGCTTGAGATTGAGGCTAAATAGTTCATATTGACCAACCATAAACGGAATATTCACAATAAAATTAATCACAATCCAAAATATTGTAATTGCTTTATCGTTGCCATGGCAGTCACGTAGCAGAAAATTCCCTCACGTGGCAAACCTGTCACATGCGGTCGCGTCGAACATTGCAATCTGCTAATGGTTGTCATTACCTGCCAGGGCAGTAAAATGTCAGCCAACCCACACTGGGTTTTTAGATGGGTTTCCTGGCACCCATGTTGCATCATCTGTGGCCATTCCAACAACACACATGACACACACAGAGAGCGGGAACATTCAGATCACCCTCCACCTCTCTGGGGGGCATAAAATAGATCCGTGTGTCCTGTCCAAATGTTTTCCATCTTTCTGTCGTATATATCGTTCTATCATTCCGATGAGGATGCATCTATTGGCCAATGCATCTACCCCATCTTTTTGTCATTCATTGTTTTGTCATTAAATACCAAGATGGCATAGCAGTCAGGCGTTCTTTGTCCTCGTCTTGTCCCGTGTATATATATATATATATATATATTTACATCTTTCTTCGCATATCTTTTATATATTTTCTTTTCCAAAAACTCAACTTCAAAACAATCTCCTGCAACCCGCCTCACCAATTAAAAAAGAAGAAGTATTATTTACCTCAAATCTGAAATTCACAATAGAAGCTAGCCAGAAGCTAGCCAGTTTACTGGCTAACGTTAGTATTCAGCTAACCACGGTTTGTGGTCATCAGCTATCCTTTAGCTCGAAAAGCCATAGCCAGTTTTGTACAACGCGACTCAGAACATACCTGACCTATTTTTCTCTCCATATCCCCGGATTTCAACCGCAAGCTCTGGACATTTACACCTGGAACTGGCAGCTAGATAGCTGCTATCCGTGTGACTATTGGCTTACGTCGATCCCGGAGCAAACATCAATTATTCCAGAGCTAGCCAGCTGAAGAGTTCCCTCAGCCACTCCTGGGCTACAATCACCTATCCGGACCCGTTTTACTGCCGACGCGGAGCCCCACCGAGCCTTCACGACTGGACTACCGATGTTATCTGTTCGAGGGAGTTATCCAACTGGCCCCTCTGTCACAACGTTACCCGAAAGCCCATCTGCGGCCCGCTAATCATTAGCTGTCTTATCAGCTGCTATCTGAATAGGTCTATCGGACAATTTTTCTTGGGTCACTATAACTATATCTATTTTGCCATTTGGATTGATCGCCTCTACCACACTCGACCCAAACTGCTACAGACCTATATCTAGACAGATTACCTACCATTTCGAATCCCACCATACCTTCTCCTCTATGCAATCTGGTTTCAGAGCTTGTCATGGGTGCACCTCAGCCACGCTCAAGGTCCTAAACGATATCTTAACTGCCATCGATAAGAAACAATATTGTGCAGCCGTATTCATTGACCTGGCCAAGGCTTTCGACGTATTCATTGACCTGGCCAAGGCTTTCGACTCTGTCAATCACCACATCCTCATCGGCAGACTCGATAGCCTTGGTTTCTCAAATGATTGCCTCGCCTGGTTCACCAACCACTTCTCTAATAGAGTTCAGTGTGTCAAATTGGAGGGCCTGTTGTCCGGGCCTCCGGCAGTCTATGGGGGTGCCACAGGGTTCAATTCTTGGACCGACTCTCTTCTCTGTATTCATCAATGATGTCGCTCTTGCTGCTGGTGAGTCTCTGATCCACCTCTACGCAGACGACACCATTCTGTATACTTCTGGCCCTTCTTTGGACACTGTGTTAACAACCCTCCAGTCGAGCTTCAATGCCATACAGCTCTCCTTCTGTGGCCTCCAATTTCTCTTAAATACAAGTAAAACTAAATGCATTCTCTTCAACCGATCACTGCCTGCACCTGCCCGCCCGTCCAACATCACTACTCTGAACGGTTCTGACTTAGAATATGTGGACAACTACAAATACCTAGGTGTCTGGTTAGACTGTAAACTCTCCTTCCAGACTCACATCAAACATCTCCAATCAAATGTTAAATCTAGAATTGGCTTCCTATTTCGCAACAAAGCATCCTTCACTCATGCTGCCAAACATACCCTTGTAAAACTGACCATCCTACCGATCCTCGACTTTGGCGATGTCATATACAAAATAGCCTCCAACACTCTACTCAATAAATTGGATGCAGTCTATCACAGTGCCGTTTTGTCACCAAAGCCCCATATACTACCCACCACTGCGACCTGTACTCTCTCGTTGGCTGGCCCTCGATTCAAACTCGTCGCCAAACCCACTGGCTCCATGTCATCTACAAGACCCTGCTAGGTAAAGTCCCCCCTTATCTCAGCTCGCTGGTCACCATAGCAGCACCCACCTGTAGCACGCAGGTGCTCACCCCCAAAATCAATTCTTCCTTTGGCCGCTTCTCCTTCCAGTTCTCTGCTGCCAATGACTGGAACGAACTACATAAATCTCTGAAACTGGAAACACTTATCTCCCTCACTAGCGTTAAGCACCAACTGTCAGAGCAGCTCACAGATTACTGCACCTGTACATAGCCCATCTATAATTCAGCCCAAACAACTACCTCTGCGCCTACTGTATTTATTTATTTATTTTGCACCCCATTATTTCTCTCTCTACTTTGCACATTCTTCCACTGCAAATCTACCATTCCAGTGTTTTACTTGCTATATTGTATTTACTTCACATCTATGGCCTTTTTTGTTGTTGCCTTTTTTGCCTTTACCTCCCTTATCTCACCTCATTTGCTCACATTGTATATATGCTTATTTTTCTACTGTATTATTGACTGTATGTTTGTTTTATTCCATGTGTAACTCTGTGTTGTTGTATGTGTCGAACTGCTTTACTTTATCTTGGCCAAGTCGCAATTGTAAATGAGAACTTGTTCTCAACTTGCCTACCTGGTTAAATAAAGGTGAAATAAAATAAAAAAATTAAATGGTCACGCCCTGTCCTTAGAGATCCTTTTTGTTCTCTATTTGGTTAGGTCAGGGTGTGACTAGGGTGGGCAATCTATGTTTTATATTTCTTTGTTGGCCAGGTATGGTTCCCAATCAGAGGCAGCTGTCTATCATTGTCTCTGATTGGGGATCATACTTAGGCAGCGTTTTTCCACCTGTAGTTTGTGGGATCTTGTTTTCGGTACTGTGCTGTTTAGCCCTACTAGACGTTACGTTTCGTTTTTGTATTTGTTGTTGTTTCGGTGTTCATTTAATAAATGAAAATGTACGCCTACCACGCTGCACCTTGGTTTGATCCTTCCATCGACGATCGTAACAGTCATGCTCTCCTGCCGTCTGCTCATCCATCCATCCCTCACTTCTTTATTCCCTCCCTCAGTTTAACCCTTTCCTGTACCTTGGCACCAGGACTTGAACCAATCACATAGTTATTTTTCTCGCCAATCCAAGTCCTGCTTCTTCATTGACTTGTATCCAGCCAGGCCCACACTCTCTTAATGCATCCTCTGGCACCAAGCCATGACAAATATTCCTATTCATCCAAAACGTTTATAATATACACTTTCTGTCATCTCTGACAACCACAAGTCACTTTGAACCAAAACACAGTCTATGCCCCAAATGGCACCCTATTCCATATTTAGTGCACTACTTTTGACCAGAGCAATTTGACCAAAACAGAGATTGTCAAAATGAGTGCACTACATATGGAATATGGAACTGTTTGGAACCATTTGGAACAGGGACTAGATTCCCTTCCCTTTCCATCATCCAGCTTGAACTAGATCATCATGGAGGTGAGTTAAGACCAGAGTAAGGCCAGTACAGTCTGTGACGGGCATGGGACTGGCTTGACCTTATATGGACTTATAATATACACTGTAAGGACTGAGGAGTCTGAAGAAGGACTCTGAGCTGAAGCCAATGCTTCCCCTGTCTCTCTGCCTTTCCACTGCCTGAGTCAGTGAATGTCTGTCTCTCTGCCTTTCCACTGCCTGAGTCAGTGTCTGTCTGTCTGTCTGTCTGTCTGACATACAGTCCCGTGGTCCAGACACTTCCTCTGTGTTAAAGGTAAACTCCTGTCTCCTGCACAGTGTAAGGGCCAGACAGTGACCCATGCAGACATGTAAACATAGCCTGTTTTCAGCGAATCAGAAGTCAGAACCGTGATCTAGATACGTAGAACACTGACGAAGAGCTGCAGGATTTATAGGTGGGATTGGGAAATGGTTTAGGGCGAGTGCCAACTGGTATTCTTAGCTGTAGATTGTTCTGATAGGATCTCTGTAGAAGAACGATAACACTGATTACACTGGTGTGGTATGTAGTATCTGGTAACGAAATGGAAGCACCGCTTGAGCATGATTATGCTGCTTAATGATAATGACTATGTATCATTACCGTTCATTTGTGACCTCGACACCGTGGTTAAGGGAATAATCACTGATGTGAGAATGGGAATACAGTACATGGTATGATAGTCATACGACTAGAGAAGTGGGCTGTCACAATTCTAATGTTGTGAATGGAGACAGTCAGGGTCAAAGACCCTAGAGAAGAGCCCTGTTGACAGACTATGATCAAATCGATCATCATTATCTGACCATTATGCCCCAAAGGACAAGTTCCTTCACAGTTTATAGACACACGCATTGTATTATTCCAAACAGTAACATTTCTCACCCTGGTGCTGCTTTATAAGGGCAGGCTGTACGGTGGAGTCGACCAGGCCTCCTGGCAGGTCCCTGAGGTACTGTTTGAACAAGCTGGCCACTGTACACACATCCGCCTCAACCAGGAAGTCCACGTCCTCACCGTTCTCCAGCCGCTGTTTCAGCCCCTCCACCGCCCGCACATTACCGTTGACCCTGAACAGACCCTCATGATGAAGAGCTGGGGATGGAGAGAGAAGAGAGAGGGGCGAGATGATGGAGGGATGTGGAGGATGGGAAATGATGGCAGGTGGAGAGAGGGGTAGAGAAGCACAGGGAAAGGGGGATAGAGAGGGGGATGACGAGGGACAGGGATGGCGAGAGTAAGGTAAGAGGAGGAACGTGGAAGGAATAGAAAAGAAGATGCAAACAGATAGAACGCATGAGGAGATAAGATGGAGAGGTTCGGGGAGTAACCAGACAAAGGAGAGGTTGGGGGAGTAACCAGACAAAGGAGAGGTTGGGGGAGTAACCAGACAAAGGAGAGGTTAGGGGAGTAACCAGACAAAGGAGAGGTTGGGGGAGTAACCAGACAAAGGAGAGGTTAGGGGAGTAACCAGACAAAGGAGATGTTGGGGGAGTAACCAGACAAAGGAGAGGTTGGGGGAGTAACCAGACAAAGGAGATGTTGGGGGAGTAACCAGACAAAGGAGAGGTTGGGGGAGTAACCAGACAAAGGAGAGGTTGGGGGAGTAACCAGACAAAGGAGAGGTTGGGGGAGTAACCAGACAAAGGAGAGGTTGGGGGAGTAACCAGACAAAGGAGAGGTTGGGGGAGTAACCAGACAAAGGAGAGGTTGGGGGAGTAACCAGACAAAGGAGAGGTTGGGGGAGTAACCAGACAAAGGAGAGGTTGGGGGAGTAACCAGACAAAGGAGAGGTTGGGGGAGTAACCAGACAAAGGAGAGGTTGGGGGAGTAACCAGACAAAGGAGAGGTTGGGGGAGTAACCAGACAAAGGAGAGGTTGGGGGAGTAACCAGACAAAGGAGATGTTGGGGGAGTAACCAGACAAAGGAGATGTTGGGGGAGTAACCAGACAAAGGAGAGGTTGGGGGAGTAACCAGACAAAGGAGAGGTTGGGGGAGTAACCAGACAAAGGAGAGGTTGGGGGAGTAACCAGACAAAGGAGAGGTTGGGGGAGTAACCAGACAAAGGAGAGGTTGGGGGAGTAACCAGACAAAGGAGAGGTTGGGGGAGTAACCAGACAAAGGAGAGGTTGGGGGAGTAACCAGACAAAGGAGAGGTTGGGGGAGTAACCAGACAAAGGAGAGGTTGGGGGAGTAACCAGACAAAGGAGAGGTTGGGGGAGTAACCAGACAAAGGAGAGGTTGGGGGAGTAACCAGACAAAGGAGAGGTTGGGGGAGTAACCAGACAAAGGAGAGGTTGGGGGAGTAACCAGACAAAGGAGAGGTTGGGGGAGTAACCAGACAAAGGAGAGGTTGGGGGAGTAACCAGACAAAGGAGAGGTTGGGGGAGTAACCAGACAAAGGAGAGGTTGGGGGAGTAACCAGACAAAGGAGAGGTTGGGGGAGTAACCAGACAAAGGAGAGGTTGGGGGAGTAACCAGACAAAGGAGAGGTTGGGGGAGTAACCAGACAAAGGAGAGGTTGGGGGAGTAACCAGACAAAGGAGAGGTTGGGGGAGTAACCAGACAAAGGAGAGGTTGGGGGAGTAACCAGACAAAGGAGAGGTTGGGGGAGTAACCAGACAAAGGAGAGGTTGGGGGAGTAACCAGACAAAGGAGAGGTTGGGGGAGTAACCAGACAAAGGAGAGGTTGGGGGAGTAACCAGACAAAGGAGAGGTTATGGGAGTAACCAGACAAAGGAGAGGTTTTGGGAGTAACCAGACAAAGGAGAGGTTGGGGGAGTAACCAGACAAAGGAGACATTGGGGGAGTAACCAGACAAAAGAGATGTTGGGGAGGAGAACGAGAGAGGGACAGTCAATCTCTTCTACTGATGGCAGAATGTTTGTTTTATGTTTCTGGGACACCTAATTAAGACATTACTCTACCCCAGGGCTCTCCAACCCTGTTCCTGGAGAGCTATCCTCCTGTAGGTTTTCACTCCGACCCTGTTCCTGGAGAGCTACCCTCCTGTAGGTTATCTCCAACCATGTTCCTGGAGAGACACCCTCCTGTAGGTTTTCACTCCAACCCTAGTTGTAACTCACCTGATTCAGTTTATCAACCAGCTAATTATTAGAATCAGGTGCGCTAGATTAGGGTTGGAGTGAAAACCTACAGGATGCAGTATCTCTTCAGGAACAGGGTTGGAGATCCCTGCTCTCCCCCATGGTAAACAGTGTGCACACTATATCCAGTAACATAACACAACCATACTACTCTCAGACATTGACAGGGAGTGGAACCTTTCATGGTCAACTTGGAGAGTCTCTCTGGATCACTGAACATTGCTGCACACACACAGGTGACAAAGGGTCAAGTTGATGCATTCATTTGGTGGGTGCTTATATTTGTCCTATTTCACAAATGTACAAGTGTGTTTTATATGCATGTGTGAATTAGAAAGGACTTTTTTGCATATCCCAGCTCCCCTGAGACACCCTCGGAGAGGAGGGGGGGTCACAGCTAGGGTCAACCATTATCAACAGTGACCCTGGAGCAAGTAGGGTTAAGTGTCTTGCTCCTCACATCAACAGATGTTTCACCTTATCGGTGCTAGGATTTGAACTAGTGACCTTTCGGTTACTGGGCCAACGCGCTAACCACGAGGCTACCTGCCGCTGCAACCATGTGAGTTATACTTTATTAAATTGGACGGCAGTTTCTGGAATTACACGGCATTAAGCGTTGCTCTGCTGTTGTTGTAAACGGTCTACAGGGCCACATGCAGTTGTCTAACGTTGCAGACAGAAATGCCATGACGTGATTCCTTATTCTACATGTCAGAAAGGCATTTTTGCTGTACATGCTGTAGCATATTTTTCTGACCGTTCCAAAACGTTGCACATCCTACCGAATGCTACCAGACCAGTGGGCTGCAATGGCAACACTGCAGCGAACAAATCATTTAAACTAGAGATTGAAATGTAATTAAGAAACGCTCGTTACAGGCACATTCACTATTACCTAACTAAAACTGTAAAATGTAAAAAATAAATTAACAAAAACAGTTAACAAAAAACAATACCCTCCGTCTTTATCCACATGGCATGTGCTCCTGTCTCCCTCCTATTTCCTAATCACAACGATGCGTGACCTGATTATTCAACCACACCCACAAATATAGAACTATGTGCAAGGCCCAATGTATGATGTGGGTGTGCTGAGTTTCTGAGAGGGCGTCATGTGGTCATGAAGAGGACATCCTACTGCTGTATAATAGAACTACGCTGACCTCTAGTGGGGAAACAAGGGAATTACTACTAGAAGGGCTAAATAGACCATTTGATAGCAAAATAATACAGAATAAACCAAGGATACGTCTATCATGGTATGGAGCTTGTATTTGTATTTATACCAATAAAATTACACGTTTGCAAATCATAACAGTAACACGTGATGTCAAATAGTGTAAAATGTGGTTTTACACAACACAAAGCCTACAGTTGGCAGTCTAATAAATAATGACATGGTCTTTTCATAATAGGAAGATAAATAAAAAATGAGGTGTCATAAAATGATTATATGAGTCTTGAGGCAAAGGTACAGTGGATGTTAAAATGTAACACATGATTTTGCATTGAGATGACTTACACAAAGCATAACTAGCCAGTGAACACAGTGACTTTGGACTGAGGGCTAACACTGTCATTGTTAACCTTGTGTTGTCTTGACAGCAATCAGGTGGGTTATTGACTCAATGCCAGAGAAAGATAGCTGTGGTTATAGATACAGTATAAAGCAGAGTTCTATATCTACGGATGTGGCTATCACAGTAGCAGCTATCACTCCCATCTATTTACAGTGGATTTCAACTTGATCAAATCAAGGAAATCAAGTCAGAAAAAAAATAGCGTATTAACTTGTTTGTTAATAATAACAAGTTAGTCTCGCTAACAAAATCGAGCCATCCCTACAACTACTTCAGAATCAAAATGGATGCAGAATGACCATTAGAAAATGACTGTGTATAGAAACATTAAAGACCGTCCTATCCCGCATCTGCTCTCACCCCCCCTTGACCCCCAACCTCCTCAGCTCACCATGTTCTCGGAGGAACTCTACCATGCTCCGCACCACCAGGGGCACGCCATCCTTCACGAGGCCCAGCTCCCTGAGCTCCAGCAGGGACACGCCGAACAGCCTACCGCCCCTGGCCTCCACTCCTCGAGGTCCCCTGGAGGTCCCCCTCAGCATGGGCAACTGGACCATCTTCTTCATGTCTTGCTTGATCTGTACCGCAGCCTTGTTGTGCTGGAGATAGGAACACAGCAGAGAGCAGCAGTCAGCAACGGGAACTACTGGCACTGTGGGCACTGCCACGTCCGGCACCTCCATAGGGGCTGGGGATGCCCTCTTCTGCCTTGGCACAGTCAGTTAGTGTGTGGAAGGGATGGAGGGACCCTTTGGAAAGGGCCACACACACACAAGCCGACACACAGAGAAGTTGGGAGAGAGTTAGTGTTGGGAGAAGGGGGAGGGGTTTGGGCTGTGTACCGGTTGCTACGACAAGGCTTTGGTTACCATGCACACCTGTGGCTGAGGGGAGGGGTGAAGACCGAGGCAAGCAGTGAGTGAGAAGAGAGCTGGTATGCACACACAAACACACGCACACACACACACACACACACTGAAGTGGACTGCAAGCTGGGCTTGACAGCTTGGGATATATTGATAGAAAGGAAAGAGGCTGGAAATTCATCTGTTGTCAAGAGTCTGTTTACTTACTACATTATACATGTAGAGCTTGCATTAAGTCATAGGGTAAACCATAGAAACAGAATTCATTCTGTGGGGTTCTATGGGGTAAACGCTCCCTGACTTAAAGGCGTTATTTTCCTGTGTTTTATTCAATGCCTTCAGAAAGCATTCATACCCCTCCATTTTATATTCAGGCTGTGACAAAACACAATGTGGAATAAGTCAAGGGGTGTGAATACTTTCTGAAGGCACTATATGTACTATGTTTTGCACACGTTCCTTAAAAAAATACTTAATCTATGAATACATTAGTTGTGTACACATTTTAAAACAGTTTGGGGAACTATAATGTCAATATAAATGGAACTGAAACTTAAGCATGCAAGAGATAGTAATGACAGATACATGTTGTTATCAGTGGTTATACAGTGGTTATACAGTGGTTATACAGTGGTTATACAGTGTCTATACAGTGGTTAGTGGCTATACAGGGGTTACATAGTCTCTATACAGTGGCTATACAGTGGCTATATAGGGGTTATACAGGGGTTATACAGTGGTTATACAGTGGCTATACAGTGGCTATACAGTGGTTATACAGTCTCTATACAGTGGTTATATAGCAGTTATACAGTGGCTATACATTGGTTATACAGTGGCTATACAGTGGCTGTACAGTGGCTGTACAGTGGCTATACAGTGGTTATACAGTGGTTATACAGCGGTTATACAGAGGCTTTACAGTGGCTGTACAGTGGCTGTACAGTGGCTGTACAGTGGCTGTACAGTGGCTGTACAGTGGCTATACAGTGGTTATACAGTGGCTATACAATGGTTATACAGTGGCTATACATTGGTTATACAGTGGTTATACAGTGGCTATACAATGGTTATACAATTTCTATACAGTGGTTATACAATGGCTATACAGTGGTTATACAATTTCTATACAGTGGTTATACAATTTCTATACAGTATACAGTGGTTATACAGTGGCTAAACAGTGGCCATACAGTGAGACAAAAACTCATTTTCTAAATACCCATGTTAACCCATCACCCTCTGAGTGCAAACGATGTAAGCTTCTCATATAGAGTTGACCTGGCACACACACACACACACGGCTGTTACTGTGAGATAGATTAGGCCTTGTGTGTGTGTGTGTGTGTGTGTGTGTGTGTGTGTGTGTGTGTGTGTGTGTGTGTGTGTGTGTGTGTGTGTGTGTGTGTGTGTGTGTATTTGCATCAGCTGTTGGCTATCTACTATGACCCACTAAACTTGCCACCTGTTCTAACTCACACTCGCCACACACTCCTTTCATAGGATCAGATTACTGATAGTACTGTGTAAACTCTTAGTCTAACTAACTCTTAAACTAACTAAGTGTGACATTAGCACACATGTGATTACAGTAACGCATTTGTTGATTGACATCAAGGTCCAACAGCATCACAACAGAGGAGCTACTACTTCTCTGTTCTACACAGGATCAGAGTAGGGCTTTGTTTCACACACTGGCTGGTCACAGCATCAAACTGAGCATGTGACATCCAGTCACCCTGGAGTGCACCACTTCAAAAGAGACAGAACACAGAGCGAGAGAGAGAGAGAGAGAGAGACCGAGACGGAGAGAGAGAGAAAGAGGAGAGCGAGAGAGGGGGGCCTGAATGACACAATGGGATCATTGTATTATGTAGTTATTAAGTAGTAGTCAAGTGCCTCCACAAGAAGCATAACTCATTTAAAACATTCTTTATGAACCTGTTAATCTAGATAAGAAATAATATTTATTACCCGTTCTATCTGGACACTTCATTTCTACGTAATGTGACTAAATGAGTCAATGCATATGCACACAACACAGCAGCAAGCACGGCCAAACAAAATGACAATACTACCACACACTCCATGCAAAAGCCATCACTACTCTGTCGTAAAGGGAAGCACTATTACACTGATCTCTGCATATCCCCAATCCATTCAACACTAGCCTGGTCCCAGATCTGTTTGTGTTATCTTGTCAACTCATATGGTCAATGTCTGGGACCGGGCTAATTCAACACAACCATCCCACTCTAAGGCCTGATGTCACTTTTGGATTTAACCATTCGTCTTCCACTGATTCAAACATACGTCTATAATCTCAGCCGGGCTATTTGGGACCCATCTCCCAGATGGTGCTCAGAGGGTTACGGAGAGGGGAGCTGTACCATGACAGATGCCTTAGCATTAGGACCCCATGTACACACACAAACAGGCGCGCACACACACCTTTGGGGTCCGGAGATGCCCCCCGTCTCTCTCTCTCTCTCTCTCTCTCTCTCTCTCTCTCTCTCTCTCTCTCTCTCTCTCTCTCTCTCTCTCTCTCTCTCTCTCTCTCTCTCTCTCTCTCTCTCTCTCTCTCTCTCTCTCTCTCTCTCTCTCTCTCTCTCTCTCTCTCTCTCTCTCTCTCTCTCTCTCTCTCTCTCTCTCTCTCTCTCTCTCTCTCTCTCTCTCTCTCTCTCTCTCTCTCTCTCTCTCTCTCTCTCACACACACCTTTGGGATCCCTTTGGGGTCCGGAGATGGCTCTCTCCTCTCTCTCACACACACACACCGTGGCATTGGCACGCACAGCTCTAAGGGTTCACAGTTTCATTAGAGCAAGGTGATAACAGATAGGAGGACTCTATAATAACTATGTCTCCCAGTTTCATTAGAGCAAGGTGATAGCAGATAGGAGGACTGTATAATAACTATGTCTCCCAGTTTCATTAGAGCAAGGTGATAGCAGATAGGAGGACTGTATAATAACTATGTCTCCCAGTTTCATTAGAGCAAGGTGATAGCAGATAGGAGGACTGTATAATAACTATGTCTCCCAGTTTCATTAGAGCAAGGTGATAGGAGGACTGTATAATAACTATGTCTCCCAGTTTCATTAGAGCAAGGTGATAGGAGGACTGTATAATAACTGTCTCCCAGTTTCATTAGAGCAAGGTGATAACAGATAGGAAGACTGTATAATAACTATGTCTCCCAGTTTCATTAGAGCAAGGTGATAACAGATAGGAAGACTGTATAATAACTATGTCTCACAGTTTGACATTTTCATAATGAAGTTACCCTTTCATCTTGACGGTGTGGTTACACCTCACCTAGCGATGCCTTCCGAGGGAGTAGGAATGTATTAAGAGATTATTCTGTAATTGGTTACATATTTTGACGTTCTTGTCACTTACAAGGGAGGGTGAACATTTTTTGGGAATGAATTTAATTAATTTGAAATGAACACAGAGATTTTATATGAGCTGTTTTATAAAGTGAATATTGTAATAGTAATGCGTTAGAAACAATACAAGATGAAAGTAATTTCATTCAACATTAAACTGCCTGACTGTGTACATATCATTGCCAATTTCATCAACGTTTACAGGGAAACATTTGTTCTATAGAGCAGCGGTTCCCAAACTCTGTGGTGAGGGCAGGGGTGACACCCCTCCCCCCCACAAAAAAACAACAACATGTGAATGTAATTATTATTATTTTTTTAAAGGAACTCGGCTTTAAATTTACTCTTGAAAGTTGTAATAGTAGAACGCACAAAGTGCAATTTCTAAATTGGGTCGTACATCATCAGTTCCTCTTATCATGTCAGTCACTGCAGACCTTAGAGTCCTATGTATAAATGTCCAGATCAACTAGCCCATGTCAGCTAACGTTTTTTTATTTAGCTTTTTTAACCTATAGATTTTATTATAAAAAAATTTAACATATAGAAATAGACGTGATGCGGGGGGGGGGGGGGACCCCTGGTGAAGTGTGAAAGTGTGGGAACCCCTGGTATAGAGGATTAAGTAGTCAGGCTTGGAATATCTCCAGTACGTCTCCAGTAGATCTCAGGTACGTCTCCAGTAGATCTCAGGTACGTCTCCAGTACGTCTCCGGTACGTCTCCGGTACGTCTCCGGTACGTCTCCGGTACGTCTCCAGTAGATCTCCAGTATGTCTCCAGTAGATCTCCAGTACGCCTCAGTACTTCTCCAGTACATCTCCAGTACATCTCGAGTAGACCTCCAGAATGTCTCCAGAATGTCTCCAGAATGTCTCCAGTACATCTCCAGTACATCTCCAGTATGTCTCCAGTATGTCTCCAGTATGTCTCCAGTAGATCTCCAGTACGTCTCCAGTACGCCTCAGTACTTCTCCAGTACATCTCCAGTACATCTCGAGTAGACCTCCAGAATGTCTCCAGAATGTCTCCAGAATGTCTCCAGTACATCTCGAGTAGACCTCCAGTATGTCTCCAGTATGTCTCCAGTATGTCTCCAGTACGTCTCCAGTACATCTCCAGTACGTCTCCAGTATGTCTCCAGTATGTCTCCAGTACGTCTCCAGTACATCTCCAGTATGTCTCCAGTATGTCTCCAGTATGTCTCCAGTACGTCTCCAGTAAATCTCGAGTAGACCTCCAAATGTCTCCAGTATGTCTCCAGTACATCTCCAGTAAATCTCGAGTAGACCTCCAAATGTCTCCAGTATGTCTCCAGTACATCTCCAGTAAATCTCGAGTAGACCTCCAAATGTCTCCAGTATGTCTCCAGTACATCTCCAGTAAATCTCGAGTAGACCTCCAAATGTCTCCAGAATGTCTCCAGAAGATCTCCAGTATGTCTCCAGTAGATCTCCAGTACGTCTCCAGGACGTCTCCAGTACGTCTCCAGTAGATCTCCAGTACATCTCCAGTAGACCTCCAGTAGACCTCCAGTACGTCTCAACTCATGTCGGTAGCCATGAAATGCTTTGAAAGGCTGGTCAGGCCTCACATCAACACCATCATCCCAGAAACCCTAGACCCACTCCAATTTGCCTACGGCTCAACAGATCCACAGATCCACATTCCTATGTGGGAATGCAGTTCATTGACTACAGCTCACCGTTCAACACCATAGAACCCACAAAGCTCATGACTAAGCTAAGGACACTGGGACTAAACACCTTCCTTTGCAACTGGATCCTGGACTTCCTGATGGGCCGCCCCAGGTGGTGAGGGTAGGCAACAAAACATCTACCACGGTGATCCTCAACACAGGGGCCTCCAGGGGTACGTGCTCAGTCCCCTCCTATACACACTGTTTACCTACGACTGTGTGACCAAGCACGACTCCAACACCATCCTTAAGTTTGCTGACGACACAACAGTGGTAGGCCTGATCACCAACAACGATGAGACAGCCTATAGGGAGGAGATCAGAGACCTGGCAGTGTGGTGCCATGACAACAACCTTTCCCTTAACATGAGCAAGACAAAGGAGATTGTTGTGGGCTACAGGAAAAGGCAGGCCGAACACGCCCCCATTCACATCAACAGGGCTGTAGTGGAGCGCACCAAGAGACTATCATAGAAATAGACGTGGTGCGTGCACAGGGTGCGTGGGATGTTACCCAATGCTGGAAATGGGGCCTGAGTGAAAAAGTTTGGGAACCCCTTGTATAGAGGATTAAATAGTCAGACTTGGAATATCTCCAGTAGATCTCCAGTAGATCTCCAGTAGATCTCCAGTACGTCTCCAGTACGTCTCCAGTACATCTCCAGTATATACGTTGGCTCAGTACTACAGCTGTAGTAGTATTTCAGTAGTGCTCCTGCACAGGTGTTTAAGAGCTAAGCCCTGTCTGAGCTACTCTGCCTGTCAGTGACACAAGCCGTTGCAAGCAGATGTCCCCTAAATCTGCACACACAGACGCACTCACGCCACGCACACATGCACACACATAAACACACACTGGTGACTCACTGAGACAGTGACCTAGAGTAAGGGATAAGTGTACTACTCACTCAGCTTATAAAGTGGCACAATCAAATACAACTTTAACCTTTCTCTCTCTCCCTCCTTCTCTCTCTGTCCCCCCTTCTCTGTCTCTGCCCATCTCTCCCTCCCTCTCCTCTATATCTCTCTCTATCCCCCTTCTCTCTCTCTCTCTCTGTCTCTCTGTGTCAATTCAAGGGGCTTTATTGGCACGGGAAAACATATGTTTACATTACCAAAGCAAGTGAACTGGATAAATAAAAGTGAAATAAACAATACAAAAATTAACAGTAAATATTACACACAAGTTCCAAAAGAATAAAGAAATTCCAAATGTCATATTATGTCTATATACAGTGTTGTAACAATGTGAAAATAGTTCAATGTCACGACTTCTGCCGAAGTCGATGCCTCTCCTTGTTCGGGCGGTGCTCGGCAGTCGACGTCACCGGTCTTCTAGCCATCATTGATCTATGTTTCATTTTCTATTGGTTTTGTCTTGTCTTCTTACACACCTGGTTCCAATCCCATTCATTATATGTTGTGTATTTAACCTTCTGTTTCCCCTCATGTCCTTGTCAGAGATTGTTTGTTGTTATGTTTGTGTTTTATGGATTGGTGTGCGACGAGTTCTTGTACCCACATTTATTTCATTATGGACTTTGGTTTTGGAGTTTGTGTTTTAAGTTATAAAAATACTCCATTTATACTGAATTGGATTCTCCTGCGCCTGACTTCCCTGCCACCTACACACACGACGTGACATTAAAGTACAAAAGGGAAAAGAAATAAACATAAATATAGGTTGTATTTACAATGGTGTTTGTTCTTCACTGGTTGCCCTTTTCTTGTGGCAACAGGTCACAAATCATGTTGCTGTGATTGCACACTGTGGCATTTCACCCAATAGATATGAGAGTTTATCAAAATTGTTTTCTAAATCTTTGTGGGTCTGTGTAATCTGGGGGAAATAAACTCAACAAAAAAAGAAACGTCCTCTCACTGTCAACTGCATTTATTTTCAGCAAACTTAACATGTGTAAATATTTGTATGAACATAAGATTCAACAACTGAGACATAAACTGAACAAGTTCCACAGACATGTGACTAACAGAAATTAATAATGTGTCCCTGAACAAAGGGGGGGTCAAAATCAAAAGTAACAGTCAGTATCTGGTGTGGCCACCAGCTGCATTAATTACTCCAGTGCATCTCCTCCTCATGCACTGCACCAAAATTGCCAGTTCTTGCTGTGAGATGTTACCCCACTCTTCCACAAAGGCACCTGCAAGTTCCCGGACATTTCTGCTGGGAATGGCCCTAGCCCTCACCCTCCGATCATTCCTTCAACAATAAATGCGAATCCGACAATCACCCCTGGTGAGACAAAACCACCGACTCGTCAGTGAAGAGCACTTTTTGCCAGTCCTGTCTGGTCCAGCTATGGTGGGTTTGTGCCCATCGGCGACGTTGTTGCTGGTGATGTCTGGTGAGGACCTGTCATACAACAGGCCTTACAAGCCCTCAGTCCAGCCCCTCTCAGCCTATTGCGGACAGTCTAAGCACAGGTGCATTCCTGGTGTAACTCAGGCAGTTGTTGTTACCATCCTGTACCTGTCCCGCATGTGTGATGTTCGGAAGTACCGATCCTGTGCAGGTGTTGTTACACGTGGTCTGCCACTGCGAGGAAGATCAGCTGTCCGTCCTGTCTCCCTGTAGCGCTGTCTTAGGCGCCTCACAGTACGGACATTGCAATTTATTGCCCTGGCCACATCTGCAGTCCTCATGCCTCCTTGCAGAATGTTCACGCAGATGAGCAGGGACCCTGGGCATCTTTCTTTTTGTGTTTTTCAGAGTCGGTAGAAAGGCCTCTTTAGTGTCCTATGTTTTCATAACTGTGACCTTAATTGCCTACCGTCTGTAAGCTGTTAATGTCTTAACGACCGTTCCACAGGTGCATGTTCATTAATTGTTTATGGTTCATTGAACAAGCATGGGAAACTGTGTTTAAACCCTTTACAACCCTTTACAATGAAGATCTGTGAAGTTATTTGGATTTTTATGAATTATCTTTGAAAGACAGGGTCCTGAAAATGTTCTTTTTTTGCTGAGTTTGTGTCTCTAATATGGTCATACATTTGGCAGCTCAGTTTCCATTTTGTGGGCAGTGTGCACATAGCCTGTCTTCTCTTGAGAGCCAGGTCTGCCTACGGTGACCTTTCTCAATAGCAAGGCTATGCTCATTGAGTCTGTACATAGTCAAAGCTTTCCTTAATTTTGTGTCAGTCTCAGTGGTCAAGTATTCTGCCACTGTGTACTCTCTGTTTAGGGCCAAATAGCATTCTAGTTTGTTCTGGTTTTTGTTAATTGTTTCCAATGTGTCAAGTAATTATCTTTTTGTTTTCTCATGATTTGGTTGGGTCTAATTTGTGTTGCTGTCCTGGGGCTCTGTGGGGTCTGTTTGTGTTTGTGAACAGAGGCCCAGGACCAGCTTGCTCTTCTCCAGGTTCATCTCTCTGTAGGTGATGGCTTTGTTATGGAAGGTTTGGGAATCGCTTCCTTTTAGGTGGGTGTAGAATTTAACGTCTCTCTCTCTCACACACACACCAACTTCACGTACTTATCAGTGTAACGCTTTTAATGATTTTTGCCAACTACTATAATCTTACAACTACATAGTACATACACATGAAAGGAAATGCAAGCTAATACCTAATGGCCTCTAGCTTGCTACTCTATTGTTGACTCAACCATTATATTGTGATTAGCCCTTTTAACCCCTTATCCCCTCTCCTGTCATCATCCCTCTCTCCTCCCCCAGAGGACCAGAGGGACATTATCGCACTACTGCTACAACCTGTTGACGCTGTAAAAGAATGGCTTCCTATAAACACCTGGAGGGCCGTGACAGTACAGATGAAGGATGTTAATTTGATCACCCTGTTGCAGGATAATTTAAGGAAATTTAAAACATGTAGTGCATTTGAGGTTTTAAAAGATTTCTGAAGTTTGTAATTTTCACCCCGAAATTTCAGACTTGATAGATCTTTCGTAAGGGAAGGTCAACCCCTACAAAAATGTCCATGAATTATAATCCACATAATAATTCACATTTCCTGTTGCTGCAGGATTATTTTCCTGCTGTAGCAAGCTGGCTCAAATTAAGATCCTACATTTGTAGCAACTGTTGAGTGTTGAAGAGAGTAGTCCATACACTCTTCAACTACTTGTGAACTTGACAAAGCATACTTCTTTTGAAGTCCACCATTACTCCTAAGTGTCTAGATGGGATGCGAGAGCCTATTCTCATTTACACAGCTTTTTGTGAATAAATCAATTGTATGGTGATTTTAGACCACACAGAAGTTTGGCCGCCTCCTTAACTGACTCACAGAGGGGGATAGCATGCCCTAGCATGCTTCCTCTTATTCCCTCCCCCTCTTTGTCTCTCCCAATGTGGGTGACCGTAGGAGCAACTGGTATGGCAGCACCACAGGAAAAACAGTCCTAGCAGTAACAACTGCTGCTCAACTAGAAGTCTGAAGTAGTGACTAGCTCGTATCACAGTCTTCATACTATGGGGTAGTTGTTGTCCTTATAAGGCAAGTAATCCTGAGACTATAGAGGGAATGGACTAGGGTTTACTCATAATATTGCTCAAATGTTCCTTGTGTGAGATGGATATTTTTTAAAGAGTTTGTCATAACGGCTTTCATTACAGATTCCCTTTTAAAAACTGAGTCACTGGATCATTGCTAAGGAACATGGACTCAGATAGAGTTAGTTAGCATAAAGGTAGCACTGTTCTAGTCATGCTGCCATGATGCCATCTCTACTGGGTTTATGTGTTGTAGCCCATTAGGGAAGTCTGACTCAGAATTACGTGATGTCGAGTAAGAGTTACCAGGGAGAGAAAAGCTTGGTCTACCTACTGAACACACAGTGCTGGAGAACGTTCTTCACTTTCAGTAAACACGTCTTGTCCCTGTTACTCTGATGCGTGTTTGTGCTCAGTAACCTAAATAAAGTTATTTTGAAGGTGGAGGGAGATGTAGAGAGAGAGGACAGTGTTTCAGTGCCAAGAAGAAACAGACTGCAGAACTGTGACAGCTAGAAGACATTTTAAAAAGACTCTCTCTGTGCCCAGACTGATGTAAAAGCCAACTCTCGCTGTCACACACACACACACACACACACACACACACACACACACACACACACACAAAAGAGTGTGCTGCCTATGGCTGAGTGAACTGTAAGAGTGTCCCGTTATACATCCATGAAGCGCCTTGCCACCGAGATAGAAGCCCCTGTGCCTGCCAGCCAGGTCGGCTGAGGAAAAAGGCTTTGTAGCTACTTACACAGATGGTGAGCGCTCCTGCCCCCATTCTCTCAGGGAAATGCCTGCAGTCTGCAGAAAAGAAGGATGAAGAAAAATTACTATCCTCCCTCCTTCTTCTCCCTGTCTTCACTCCTGTCCCGGATACACACCGCCTAAACCTTGCCCAAAACTGGCAAACCCTTTCACCCAGACTAGTGCCATCCAAAAGTCCCCAATCAACAGCAAAAATAATCCAAGGTAGAGTGTGGAACAATGGGTAAAGACTCCAGTCTACACAGGAGATTCCTTGTTTTACAACCCCCTGTTCTGAAACACAGATTAGTGGCTGGCTGTCTCCTCCTGGGCTGAAATCTGAGCCCCGCGCTCTCATTGGCTGAGTGGATGGGTCATGTGACTAAAGGAATATCATTTTGAAGAGTCTGCCTGTAGGATTTGGCTGAGTCAGAAGGGAGAATGGATGACAGTATACTAAGGCTGGGGAGGAAAGGGGGATTTTATAATCCTTGTGAGGTAATATGTAGAATCACATTACTGTTCCAGAAGTGAGAAAATATTCAAAATAAGGATTTTATTCAAAGATCCATAATGGAAGCAATTGCAACATGAATCATGATCACATTACTTACAATATTTCTACATGGTGAGAATAGGAGTTTGATATGCAGACATTATGCGAAAAGTATTCCCTCAATCATCTGTACTGGTATACACAGTATAATCCTAATGTCCATAAGGTACTGTGGTGCTGCAGTGTATTAGACCTCCCTACTGGAGTGGCAGGTAGCCTGGCGGCTAAGAGCATTGGGCCAGGTTTGAAACCCCGAGCCGACTAGGTGAAATACTGTATCAGCCGATGTGCCCATGAGCAAGGCACTTAACCCTAATTGCTCCTTTAAGTCACACTGGGTAAGAGCATCTGCTAAATGACTCAAATATATGATGAAACCTCTTGGGGCCTGCAGTGTATAAATACTGTAGTGTTAAACCTTAATGAGTGTAGACGGTAGGATCAATCTGCCCTAACAGGATCGGATCATTTCCCACCTACCTAATAGATCATGTTATGCGTCAGGTTAAACTAATCTGATCATAGCTCTGTGGTTAGGTTCCAACTCCAACCCACACTATCCAACCTGTCAAAACAGTTTTGAGATGAGTCATTATAATCTGATCCTAGATCTGTGGTTAGGTAGCAACTAAATCAACATCCCCCCAACAGTTCTGAGATCAGTGATTTCGCTTTAGTTTAGCGACTTCTCATAGATGAACCTCTTCATGTTATCACCGATCCAGTCGTTGAAGGAGGACACTCTGGTGAACACAGAGGGTTTCTTGTCCTTGATACAGCCGAAGGCGCCAAAGCTGACGATGCCGTGGACCTCCCAAGGGTCTGAGGCTGAGGGTTGGCAGGCGAAGGGTCCACCTGAGTCACCCTGCAGAGGAGGAGAGGAGAGAGGATGAGGAGAGGAGAGAGGATGAGGAGAAAGGAGAGTGAACATTTTAATGTAATTATAGATGACAACTAAAATAATCGCTAGTGAATTATTTTCAGACATTAATTCACATCATAGGATAGGAAGCACACGTACTCAACGTACTCAGGCTACTAAGGCTATACGGTAAACACACTACAGAGGGAAAGAACAACACTGAGAGTAGCACAAGAGCTGCTGGGTAAAATACATAGCAACACGTGGAGGTCAAAGACTCACACTGCTGTCATTCATATGGACCTCATTATGACAGACAACTATGTAGTTCCTATGCTCTTTGTCCTCTGTCCCACCACAACAACAAACTAATTAAACCATTATCAAGGCTGACTGATCACAAACAAATGCTATGTGCTGTGTTACATAATGCATTCCAATCAGGAGAAACCACCGGACTGTATTATCATTGTGTAATATAACAACAAGCCACTTGGTCTCGGTCGAAGCCAAGGTGATACAACCAGCCAACCCCCGTAACCTACCCCAAAACTAAGCACTAAAGCTGGTTAGTTAGGTTGAACAACCAGGCCTTCACCCAACCTCTCCTAGCACAAAACGAGCCACTCTCTGGATAATAGGTTGTACCACCAGGCTCTCTCGGTTCCTCCCCTTGCCCAAAACGAGGCACTGTAGCTGGGTAGGGGTCCGTAGTCTACCTGGCAGGCTGACTTGAGCTCGTCTGGAGACTCGTATCCGGCACAGATCATAGAGGGTCTCAGGGTGTCCCACCAGTAGGCTGGCTTACTGCAGGTGGCAAAGGGGACGATGGGCAGGGCTGCCTGGTTCAACTTCTTAGATACAACAGGGAAGAGGCTACCTGGAGAGAGAGAGATGGGAGGAAGGGGGAGGGCCGGCAAGTTAGGGGAGTGGCGAGACAGGCATGCCCATGTAATGTTCCCCATGCAAATGTCTATAATGACCATTACAACTGCTGTCTAATTCAACATGGACATGATCCCATGGTCGCCATGCTAGCTAGCTTCTTAGCTTGCAAGCCTCGCTATCCTCATTGAACCCGTTGTGAATAGCCTTAACATATCACTCCTCCTTGTATCTCTCTCTATACATGACTAATGTATGGATATCCAGTATGTCTACTAGCTATGTTATAGTCCTATACTAGAGTAATCACTGAGAGTCAATGGGAGCTCAGATAGATACAACAGAACAGATGATGTTAGAGTCAGATATAGCATTGTGTGTGTCGCTGCCTTGTCACTGTGTGAGGGGTTGAGTGCTTTCTTTGTCTCTCTCTGGGGTCATCTGCTGCTGTGCTGAGTTGATTCAGACTCTATACGTGGTGTCAATAGTGTGCTGAGTTGACTCAGCCTCTATACGTGGTGTCAATGCTGTGCTGAGTTGATTCAGACTCTATACGTGGTGTCAATAGTCTGCTGAGTTGATTCAGACTCTATACGTGGTGTCAATAGTCTGCTGAGTTGATTCAGACTCTATACGTGGTGTCAATAGTGTGCTGAACTGATTCAGACTCGATACGTGGTGTCAATGCTGTGCTGAGTTGATTCAGACTCTATACGTGGTGTCAATGCTGTGGAGTGCCACCTGGCCTCATGAAAACTTTATCAGCCCTGAAAAGAACATGACACACCCAGTCAGCCAACACCAGGCTTTGCATTAATATTGTAGCCTGCTTATAATCCCTCCTAGGCAAGGAAATCTATTAATTGACTAAAGCTCAGCGTTCAACACCATAGTACCCTCAAAGCTCATCACTAAGCTAAGGATCCTGGGACTAAATACCTCCCTCTGCAACTGGATCCTGGACTTCCTGATGGGCCCCTCCCCCCCAGGTGGTGAGGGTAGGTAGCAACACATCTGCCACGCTGATCCTCAACACTGGAGCTCCCCAGGGGTACGTGCTCCTGTACTCCCTGTTCACCCACGACTGCATGGCCAGGCATGACTCCAACACCATCATTAAGTTTGCAGATGACCCAACAGTGCCTGATCACCGACAACGACGAGACAGCCTATAGGGAGGAAGTCAGAGACCTGGCCGGGTGGTGCCAGAATAACAACCTATCCCTCAAACTAACCAAGACTAAGGAGATTATTGTGGACTACAGGAAAAGGAGGACCGAGCACGCCCCCATTCTCAACGACGGGGCTGTAGTGGAGCAGGTTGAGAGCTTCAAGTTCCTTGGTGTCCACATCAACAACAAACTAGAATGGTCCAAACACAAGACAGTCATGAAGAGGGCACGACAAGGCCTATACCCCCTCAGGAAACTAAAAAGATTTGGCATGGGTCCTGAGGTCCTGAGATGCTCAAAAGGTTCTACAGCTGCAACATCAAGAGCATCACTGCCTGGTATGGCAATTGCTCGGCCTCTGACCGCAAGGCCTTATGGAGGGTAGTGCGTATGGCCCAGTACATCACTGGGGCTAAGCTGCCTACCACCCAGGACCTCTACACCAGGCGGTGTCAGAGGAAGGCCCTAAAAATTGTCAAAGACCCCAGCCACCCCAGTCATAGACTGTTCTCTCTACCGCGTGGCAAGCGGTACCGGAGTGCCAAGTCTAGGACAAAAACGCTTCTCAACAGTTTTTATCCCCAAGACATAAGACTCCTGAACAGGTAATCAAATGGCTACCCGGACTATTTGCATTGTGTGCCCCCCCCAACATCTCTTTTTACGCTGCTGCTACTCTCTGTTTATCATATATGCATAGTCACTTTAACTATACATTCATGTACTTACTACTTCAATTGGGCCGACCAACCAGTGCTCCCGCACATTGGCTAACCGGGCTATCTGCATTGTGTCCCACCCACCTCCCACCAACCCCTCTTTTACGCTGCTGCTACTCTCTGTTCATCATATATGCATGCTCACTTTAACCATATCTACATGTACATACTACCTCAATCAGCCTGACTAACCGGTGTCAGTATGTAGCCTCGCTACTTTTATAGCCTCACTACTGTATACAGCCTGTCTTTTTACTGTTGTTTTATTTATTTACCTACCGATTGTTCACCTAATACCTTTTTTGCACTATTGGTTAGAGCCTGTAAGTAAGCATTTCACCTGTTATATTCAGCGCACGTGACAAATAAACTTTAGATTTTGATTTGATTTGAATGCCCTGAGCTGGGTGAGATGGGTGGAGCTATCAATGTCAGTTTGGGGAGAGGTTCTTTGGGGCTGCTGATGTTATTGCATCATAAAATAGTTAAATGTTTAGTCTCAGCAGAGGTAGGTATTGCTATGCAATATGTGCCGTGTATTGAAATGGTGTATTTTCAAACGTGTATTTGAAGTGGTGTGTCATGTATCTGAATTGCAAGGGTGTGTGTTTGTATGTGCACCTACGAGTGTGCCTATTGATGAACAACTATTCCTAAAAAACATACCTTTCTCGTCGCCCCACCCCGTGACGTAGCAGGGTTTCCCAGCAGGCATCAGGGCACCGAGCGCCGGCAGACACACGGGACTAATCTCCCTGGTCATGTTGACTTCAGAGCTCAAATGCACCAGGGCGATGTCGTTAGTGATGTCCGTCTTGTCCTGCTCGTACACGAAGCCCTTGTGCCTGATGATGCCGTCCACCTGGAGTCAAAGAAATCAAATCAAATGAAACTTTATTTAGAAGAAGAAAGAAAAACATCGCCACCTACTTTACAGTAAATCAATAAAAATGAAGGAGATAAAAAACCATCAATAACAATACAGAAAGAGAGATATCATATTCCAGTTTATACTTAGATATTACAAGCTTTTATATCTCAATAAATAAACATTCAAATGCTGTTCACCTTGTAGCAGGCCTCATGGGAAGGGAGGTCCCGGGATGAGTTCATGTGGTGTTTACCCAGACACATGCGCCAATAGGTGGGGTTACCCAGAGGCCTGGATGGGGTCGGTGGAGAAGGGATTTTTGGTTAAGGTTAGAAAGTTAAAGGGAGTTTCTATTATTACGCACATTTTGGGATTGGATAGAATAATGTGTTAATGTGAGGTGTGTGTATGTGCTTACGCCATGAAGCAGTGAGCGGCCGTCAGGACCCATTGCTTGTGGATCAGGGAGCCTCCACAGCCATGCATGTAGGGGATGGGATTAAACGGACTGGCCTGAAGAGAGAGAGATTCATCAACATACATGATTACACGCCCACACATGCATGTAGGCACTAGTTGCAAATAAGTCCTGCACATACGCGGTTGCACACACACACATACACACTAACCCAGGCCTCACCTGCATGGAGACTTGCCAGGGCCAGGAGTGGGGCACAGCCTCTACCCCGTTGACCACTCTCAAGGTGGCACTACTGGGGGGTACAGCAGGGCTGCCACACGTCTCAGGCCAGCCTATAGGAAGAAGAGAGACAGGTCAATATACAGTTAATAAAAAGGTACTCATGAAAGTATTTTCAAAGTGTCAGTCAGTGGGAAATGTCACCGTGCTGTTGGAAAGGGATAGCCACTTATAACTGAAGTCTGGTTGAGCTGGCAAGGCTCCAATTGATGTACCTAGAGACAATGTCTCTGTGGTAAACATAGCAGTTGTCCAGATGAACTTCCCATGAGAAGATAGAAGTTGGCCATTTTTAGTTTAGTTTTGACAGAGAGTCATGCTGAGACCAAGGTCACTTTTACAGATGAGCCCTGTATACACATCAATACACACATCAATATTCACATCAATACACGAAAAGCAAAACACAATCATAGAAAAACACATTCTCAGTAAAATGGTCTTCAATCTGCATTTGCCACAGATCTACGGTCAGATATTTTTATTCCCCCTAATGGTTCATGTTAGGATTTGCGTCAGGGTAATCTGATCCTCGATCTGTGGTTAACCAGTGGTTGTACTTACTGATAGTGATGTTGTCCCATGGGTTAGCGGGAGGGGGAGGCAGAGTGGGGAACAAGTTGGGATCAGTGGTCCAGTAACCACGGAAACCCTTCTCCACATTGGCTTTGTTGCTGAGGAAACGGACCACAGCCGTGTTGCCGACGACAGTAACCTCAGCGGGCGGCGCAAAGCCACAGAAGCGATCTGCACAGGTAAAAAATCACAAACAAGAAAAGTATTATTGAAGTAATGTAGATTTATCACATATACTGTACTTAGTTACATTGATCAAAGTAATGCACCCTTGAAAAAATTACAATTTGTAACTTGAATCCACAGCAGTTCGCAGAAATCCAACAAAATATCCTCTATGAATTATACTTCAATGGCATCTCTATAGTGTTATCGCTATGGTACCAACCTTGTGAGGTCAACCCTGCTCCACCGTAGATCTCCACGTAGTCCACACACTGTCCCAGCTGGTTCACGGCCTGCACCTCAAAATGGGTGAAGACAATGTGGATGTTCGAAGCTGAGGGGATGGAGATACGCCAGGTACACACAGCCTGGTCTAGGTAGTTGTTAGGCCAGTTGGGAGAGGTGAGTTCTCCCTGCTCACTGCTGAAGACACCTCCACATGAAGCTGTAGGAGGAAGTGGGAGAGAGGAGGGTGGGGAGAGTCTGTGTGTAAAGACTTTGTGTAAATCCATAAGAATGTTAGGCTGGCCTCCCAGGTGGCGCAGTGGTCTAGGGCACTGCATCACAGCGCTAGCTGTGCCACCAGAGACTGGGAGGTCCGTGGGGCGACGCACAATTGGCCTAGCGTCGTCCGGGTTAGGGAGGGTTTGGCCGGTAGGGATATCCTTGTCTCATCGCGCACCAGCGACTCCTGTGGCGGGCCGGGTGCAGTGCGCACTAACCAGGGTCGCCAGGTGCACAGTGTTTCCTCCGACACATTGGTGCGACTGGCTTCCGGGTTGGATGCGCACTGTGTTAAGAAGCAGTGCGGCTTGGTTGGGTTGTGTTTCGGCGGACGCATGACTTTCGACCTTCGTCTCTCCCGAGCCTGTACGGGAGTTGTAGCGATGAGACAAGATAGTAACTACTAATAATTGGATACTACGAAATTGGGGAGAAAAAGGGGGTAAAAATGTTTGTTGTTAGGCTTAGTGGTGAAACTGAAGGTGCGCCTAAGCAGTGATCTGAAGTCAGATATGTATTCCGCCATGGCCCGTATGGTGAATGTTCACATTAGGACTGTTGCTAATGGTGCTGATCCTAGAACTGTGCTTAGAGGCTTCTTCCACAAGGAACGTCTGTCCATTCACCCAGCTCCACTCACCTTGGCTGGGGTCCAGAGCCTTCCAGGAGGCCCTGAAGCCCAACTCCACTCACCCTGGCTGGGGTCCAGAGCCTTCCAGGAGGCCCTGAAGCCCAGCTCCACTCACCCTGGCTGGGGTCCACAGCCTTCCAGGTGGCCCTGAAGCCCAGCTCCACTCACTCTGGCTGGGGTCCAGAGCCTTCCAGGAGGCCCTGAAGCCCAGCTCCACTCACCCTGGCTGGGGTCCACAGCCTTCCAGGTGGCCCTGAAGCCCAGCTCCACTCACCCTGGCTGGGGTCCACAGCCTTCCAGGTGGCCCTGAAGCCCAGCTCCACTCACCCTGGCTGGGGTCCACAGCCTTCCAGGAGGCCCTGAAGCCCAGCTCCACTCATCCTGGCTGGGGTCCACAGCCTTCCAGGTGGCCCTGAAGCCCAGCTCCACTCACCCTGGCTGGGGTCCAGAGCCTTCCAAGTGGCCCTGAAGCCGGTGTCCACCACCTTGTTGTTGGAGGTGAAATAGAGGCTCAGTCTGTCACCGATACTCACTAGGTCCTGAGGGGGAATGTGACTGCAGTAGGTACCTACAAAGGAGACATAAGGAGGTTATAAGGTGACGTGGTGAGGTTATAAAGATGCATTAAGGGGTCATAAGGAGGCATGCAGTGCATCACTTAATTGGTCTCCTCTCCTTCATATGTACTGACAGGATAGAGAGAAGCAAGATCTTTCTTCTGATATGAGACAAATCAAGGGTTTCAAAGGCTAATCAAACATTGTTGGCGGAATCTTTTTGTGCAAACAATGTCTCCTGGGCCTTAATCTACAACTGTCATTATGATAACGACAGTAATCTGTCTACTGTGATTAATGATATTCAACTACCCTATTATCAAGTCCATCAATACGTGTCCTGGCTGACAAAGCATATCAGTTGTTGAAGAGACAAGAGCATTCTCTGTTACAGCTTTCTTGTCACAGTGTTTCATCTTGCCTTCCAGTCAGTTGTACGGCTGCCAGAGCAAACAACTTGACTCTGAAATGTCATTTACTCTTAATCATATTGGAAAGTAATGACATTGACGTGTTTGAGGTGAGACACAATAACGCACACAGTAATCTCATTTATCAGACACAAGTGACCCCGCAAATTAATCGTCAGACAGGGTGTGTGTGCTCACGCACATATCACCTACCCCCCCTCCTCCCACACACACCAAAGACCCTTACATACGGCTGTACTACCTAGGCTGGCTAAGCTGTCGTTGATGGTGACCTTGTCGTTGAGACACAGCTGGGTGTCCTCCAGGGAGAAGTTGTGGAAGTGCAGGTGGACCAGTTTACCGTCGGGCACCTTGATGTGCCACTGGCAGTGGGCACCGTTACTGTAGCTGCCCGGGTGCCCCATGCTGGACAACACGCCGCTCTCGCCAGCCATGTCCTTTGGCCCGCCGCAGCCAGATGCTACAAAGAGAGGAGGAGAGGGGATGGGAAGTAAGTTGAAGGGAGGACAGGAAGGGACAAAGAGAGAAAGAGGGGAGTCGGAAAGAGAGAGAGGGAAAGAGAGAGAAAGAGGGGAGTCGGAGAGAGAGAGAGAGAAAGAGCGAGAGAGGAGCAGGAAAAAAAAGATGTCACGCCACTCCAAATCAACCAAAAAGCTTGATATTAGAAACCGATTTAGACCGGTTGGAACCAGTTCTCGAGTGGCAGTGCAGTCGCAGGCACTGCATCTCAGTGCTAGAGGTGTCACTACAGAGCCTGGTTTGATTCCAGGCTGTATCACAACCGGCCGTGATTGGGAGTCCCATTGGGCGGCGCACAATTGGCCAATCGTCGTCCAGGTTAGGGTTTGGCTGGGGTAGGATGTCATTGTAAATAAGAATTTGTTCCTAACTGACTTGCCTAGTTAAATAAAGGTTAAATAACCTACTGTGCTGTTTGTACATGTCCCTGCGGATGACATTCTCCATCCAGGGGATGTAGGCCGAGGCACGGGTGAACACAGAGGGTTTCTTGTCCATGATGCAGCCATTGGGACCAAAGCTGGTGATGCCGTGCACCTCCCAGGGAGCGTTGGCAGAGTCCTGGCACACCAGGGGACCACCTGAATCCCCCTGTGTCACATGGCGATGGTCAACAGCACTTCATATTGATGACATCATCAACACAACCATGACAAAATTAATCAAATAGTTTTTTTGTATCATGTAAACACTGCATAAGTCAATGGATAATTTTTTGCATTATACAGTATAATACTATGCGGGTATATATCCCACTTGAGTACCTGACAGACAGACTTGAGCTCGTCAGGCAAGGTGTAGCCCATGCAGATCATGGAGGTCTTGACCTGGAACCACCAGTAGTCCAGCTTCTTACAGGTGTTGAAGGGCACCACCGGCAGGGCCACCTGGTTCAGGGTCTCAGCCACTTTGGCATTCATGGAATCACCTGATTAAAAAAGATAGAACCGGTTAATTTATTGTTTGGTCCTCAGCCACTTTGGCATTCATGGAATCACCTGATTAAAAAAGATAGAACCGGTTAATTTATTGTTTGGTCCTCAGCCACTTTGGCATTCATGGAATCACCTGATTAAAAAAGATAGAACTGGTTAATTTATTGTTTGGTCCTCAGATACTTTGGTATTCATGGAATCACCTGATTAAAAAATATATAACTGGTTAATTTATTGTTTGGTCCTCAGCTACTTTGGTATTCATGGAATCTCCTGATTAAAAATAAATGAGTTGCTCCAGTTAATTTATTGTTATCAACTGATAGTGCTTGACATTTATTTTCGACTAATCCTTTTTAGATGCTTTTTCATAGAAAACAAAGGCTGTGTTTACACAGGCAGCCCAATTGCGATCTTTTTTTCACTAGTTGGTATCAGATCAGCTCTGAAAAAGAGCTGATTTGAAAAGATCTGATGTGATTGGTCAAAAGACCAATTAGTGAACCAAAAAAAGAACAGAATTGGGCTGCCTGTGTGAACGCAGCCAAAGACGCGTACAGCGAGATCAACGTTGAAATTCAGTGGATGTATTTTCAATTGTTAACCAACAGAGGGGGTGAAAGCACCGGAAGAACTGGAACCAGGATTGGCAGTATGGAAATAGGAAAACTGGTCAAGGAATGAGTTATGGTGGTTGGATGGATTGTTGTATTTTGTTGTAACTTGTACCTGCTTGTATATATTTGTGGAAGGGAAGAGTCATATGTTTTTTTCTGACAGCAAAATTAGGTCACAATCCTAATATCTTGCTATGACTGTATCCCACTTACAGTGCCTTGCGAAAGTATTCGGTCCCCTTGAACTTTGCGACCTTTTGCCACATTTCAGGCTTCAAACATAAAGATATAAAACTGTATTTTTTTGTGAAGAATCAACAACAAGTGGGACACAATCATGAAGTGGAACGACATTTATTGGATATTTCAAACTTATTTAACAAATCAAAAACTGAAAAATTGGGCGTGCAAAATTATTCAGCCCCTTTACTTTCAGTGCAGCAAACTCTCTCAGAAGTTCAGTGAGGATCTCTGAATGATCCAATGTTGACCTAAATGACTAATGATGATAAATACAATCCACCTGTGTGTAATCAAGTCTCCGTATAAATGCACCTGCACTGTGATAGTCTCAGAGGTCCGTTAAAAGCACAGAGAGCATCATGAAGAACAAGGAACACACCAGGCAGGTCCGAGATACTGTTGTGAAGAAGTTTAAAGCCGGATTTGGATACAAAACGATTTCCCAAGCTTTAAACATCCCAAGGAGCACTGTGCAAGCGATAATATTGAAATGGAAGGAGTATCAGACCACTGCAAATCTACCAAGACCTGGCCGTCCCTCTAAACTTTCAGCTCATACAAGGAGAAGACTGATCAGAGATGCAGCCAAGAGGCCCATGATCACTCTGGATGAACTGCAGAGATCTACAGCTGAGGTGGGAGACTCTGTCCATAGGACAACAATCAGTCGTATATTGCACAAATCTGGCCTTTATGGAAGAGTGGCAAGAAGAAAGACATTTCTTAAAGATATCCATAAAAAGTGTTGTTTAAAGTTTGCCACAAGCCACCTGGGAGACACACCAAACATGTGGAAGAAGGTGCTCTGGTCAGATGAAACCAAAATTGAACTTTTTGGCAACAATGCAAAACGTTATGTTTGGCGTAAAAGCAACACAGCAACACACCATCCCCACTGTCAAACATGGTGGTGGCAGCATCATGTTTTGGGCCTGCTTTTCTTCAGCAGGGACAGGGAAGATGGTTAAAATTGATGGGAAGATGGATGGAGCCAAATACAGGACCATTCTGGAAGAAAACCTGATGGAGTCTGCAAAAGACCTGAGACTGGGACGGAGATTTGTCTTCCAACAAGACAATGATCCAAAACATAAAGCAAAATCTACAATGGAATGGTTCAAAAATAAACATATCCAGGTGTTAGAATGGCCAAGTCAAAGTCCAGACCTGAATCCAATCGAGAATCTGTGGAAAGAACTGAAAACTGCTGTTCACAAATGCTCTCCATCCAACCTCACTGAGCTCGAGCTGTTTTGCAAGGAGGAATGGGAAAAAAATTCAGTCTCTCGATGTGCAAAACTGATAGAGACATACCCCAAGCGACTTACAGCTGTAATCGCAGCAAAAGGTGGCGCTACAAAGTATTAATTTAAAGGGGCTGAATAATTTTGCACGCCCAATTTTTCAGTTTTTGATTTGTTAAAAAAGTTTGAAATATCCAATAAATGTCGTTCCACTTCATGATTGTGTCCCACTTGTTGTTGATTCTTCACAAAAAAATACAGTTTTATATCTATATGTTTGAAGCCTGAAATGTGGCAAAAGGTCGCAAAGTTCAAGGGGGCCAAATACTTTCGCAAGGCACTGTATCTACACAATGCATATTGTAGCACCCTTAACCCAACCCCTAGCAACCTCGTCAAGAGATTTGGATCACAGCATAAGGTGTTGGGTTGATAGGCGCTGGTCTGGGCTACCCCTCCAATATCATGGTGTCCTCCAATAGGAGTCACAATAAATGGCAGACATCACAAAACATCTCAAGCCCTCACCAGTCTTCATCTCCACAGCCGATGGCATAACATTGATTGTGTGTTCACTACACAACGCCTGTGTCCCAAATGGCACCCTATTCCCTATGCAGTGTGCTACTTTTGACCAGGGCCCATAGGGCTCTATATAGGGAATAGGGTGGAATTTGGGACGCATCCAAATACTCATGAGACAAAAGAGGTCACAGGAAATCGTGGACGTCCCAAACCCCTCACCAGACTCATCTCCCCAGCCGGTGGCGTAACACTTCTTGCCCCCCTCCAGAACCTCCTCCAGGGAGGGCAGGCAGGAGTAGGAGATCTGATCGCTGGGGGTCACTTCCCCACCCAGCCTGACGAGGGCGATGTCAAACTCCACCGTGGGCAACGTGGGGTACTTGAAGCCCTCGTGGCGGTAGATGCCCGTCACGCCGAAGCAGCGCTCCGTGTCTTCTGTGAACGTCAGGTTGTGTTTGCCCAGGCACATTTTCCAGCGCTGGAGCTCGTCAGCGTACCTGCAGAGAGTGCGAGTCACATAGATCCTAATGTTTAGTGCACTCATTGTATAAACACACACACTGATGCAGACATCCTCCTTAACATAACCACCCATAACTACATCATAGAAATTGAATGATTTGACTTGGGAATATACACTTTAAAGGATCTATTTCTATGTACAAAACCAACCACCAACCGACAGAAAAACCTACAGTGTACAGAGTTCGCTGGCAATAGCAGCATACCATCAATTCCTATCTATCAGCATGGTTCTCTGTGACAGGGCAGAATTAACTCTGTGGGTCATTATACACAGTTGGAGACATTAATTGGACTAACAAGACCCAGCACCAGCCCTGTAACAAGTCTTAGATAAGGACCTTGGTAATGGTTGTGACAGACAGAGGCATAGGCGTCCCAAAGAACTGCCTGTCTGCATTACGATAATAGGCTCCAGACACAGGGAGGGACATTTTCTCAACTTTCATGGTCTAAAAATACTTTTCTGTTTTGTTTACTTCACATGACACAGAACAATATTACGTAATGTCAGCTCAGTGGTGTAAAGTACAAGTCCCAAGTACTACTTAAGTCGTTTTTTTGGGGTAGCTGTACCTTTAGTATAGATTTTTTTGACAACTTTTAGTTTTACTCCACTACATTCCTAAAGAAAATAATGTACTTTTTAATCTATACATTTTCCTTGACACCCACAAGTACTTGTTACATTCCGAATGCTTAGCAGCAGGGTAGGAACATTTTCCAATTCAAGAACATCAAGAAAACATCCCTGGTCATCACTACTGCCTCTTATCTGGCAGACTCACTAAACACAAATGCTCCATTTGTAAATTATGTCTGAGTTTTGTAGTGTGCTTAATATTAGGAATGTAAAATGATTTAATACTTTTACTTTTTCTTTTGATACTTAAATATATTTTAGCAATTCCATTTACTTTTGATACTTAAGTACATTTAAAACCAAATACTTTTAGACTTTTACTCAAGTAGTATTTTACTGGGTGACTTTCACTTTTACTTGAGTAATTTTCTATTAAGTTATCTTTAAATTTACTTAAGTATGACCATTGGGTACATTTCACACCACTGTGTCAGCTCAATCAAATGTAAAAGGTACATTTTAAAATCTCAAAAGGTAAAAATGTATGCCAAAATCGTCTTGTTTTGTGCACACCATAGAGACATGCTGGCCTACATGTACGGTGATATGTACCTGTGACACAGTTGAGGGGAGTGCACATTTATAGGAATAGAATTACCGCCCAACACGGAATGGACCATTGACTTGAATGAGAATGTCTGTTCTAGTAATTCTGCCACTGTGTCTACGTCCCAAATGGCACCCTTTTCCCTATATATTTCACTACTTTTGACCAGGGCCTATGCGTCTCAAATGGCACCCTATTCCCTATAGGTCCTGGTCAAAAGTAGTGCCCTAAATAGGGTGCCATTTGGGACTCAACCTGTAGTTCATTCACCGTATGAAGCAATGGGCAGCTGTCATAACCCAGTTCTTATGGATGAGAGTTCCTCCGCAGGTGTGGAAGAACTTGGGCGTCTCCTGACTGCTAGGCCTAACCTGGGTAAAATAAAACATCAGCTTTTAAAGTGATAGATCGCCCAAATTATTCAATGACATGTTGGTTTCCTTAGCCTGTAAGCAGTCTACGGACAAGGTACGATAGCAATCCATGCTATGGGCCATGTCTCTAGACTGCTCACAGGGCAAGGAAACCAATATGTCATTTGTTTGAACTATTCCATCAATAGTGAGCCAGTCGTGCCTATTTGTCTTCTAAAGGCCAAATCTGTGGGACAGACAGTGCGCAAACACACAACCACCCACACGCACAAACAAGCATAGTGTACGACGATGCCTCTGATATAATCAAAGTTGTTTTAAATAATGATGGGGTTGAGTTGAAGGGACCCTTCTCATTAAGTTTTATTAGCAGTGTGTGTGTGTGTGTGTGTGTGCAGTTTCAGGGTGTGTGTGTAATCCGACCCATGTAATGATGATGTCAATTAACAAACATGTCCCATCTGAAAGAAGTCTTGTCCCTGTGACTAGTGTAGCTGCATCATGATAACAGAGAATCTCATTCAAAACCTATTGGTGATATTGCCCTTGAGAGATGAGATGCTGGATAAATGAATTCACTTGTTGTTGTAAAAAAAGTTGACACATTTGTGATGTTCCCTGATGCATAATCACGTGACTTGGTTCTGGGTATATGCCTAAGACATGTTAGCAACCAGGCAGCCATTTTGGATTTGATTCAGGAATAACAGTGTTTGATGGATCTAAATGACCCTAAATAGAGTTTAGACAGACAGTGTCTCACCTGCATGGACACCTGCCAGGGCCAGGAGTGGGGGTTGGCTGGCTCTCCATTGACTATGCGGGTGTGGATGGTGGGGGGAATGGCGGGTTTGCCACATGTGGTTGGCCATTCTAGAGTAAAGGACAGAACAGTTGTTATCTTATCTGACATCAGCGATAAGACTAAAGGGTTATTGTTTTGATAGAAGTAAGAATTTTTCCCATAGTCATCTCCTCCCCTCTCCTCTCCTATTCCTTTCCTCTCCTCTCAGCTGTGCCCGAGAAGAACCCCCCCACCCCCCGAGGCAGCACGATGCACAGTCCATCTGTAAAACTCGATTTCAGCAATTGGCTTGGCAGGGGCCCGGCCACCTGGGGCCCATCAAAGGGTAAAGAATGGGGCAAAGGGTAAGAGACAACCAGAGGGCAACTGCTGCACTAAGGGCACTTCATACTACACTGTCTGCATCCTAAAATGGCACCCTATTCCCTATACAGATAATAGTATACTAATTTTGACTGGAACCCTACTGGGCTCTGGTCAAAATCAATGCACTATAGAGAATAGGGTGCCATTTGGAACGTACAACGGTCAAAATCAATGCACTATAGAGAATAGGGTGCCATTTGGAACGTACCACGGTGTTTACAGCTCCAACAAATAATCTAGTTTTACTACACATCTGGGCACTACACATCTGGGCAAATAAACCCAGGATTCTACTGTACTCTACAGACTGGCCACCTGAAGGGCTTTTGGGGGGCGTTACTTGGTCTTAGGGTCGTTGTCCTGTTGGAGGGTGAACGTTCACCCCAGTCTGAGGTCCTGAGCGCTCTCGCGCAGGTTTTCATCAAGGATCTCTCTGTAATTTGATCCATTCATCTTTCCCTAAAACCTGACTAGTCTCCCAGTCCCTGCCTGTCACCACCGTAAGGATGGTGCCAGATTTCAATCTTGGTTTCATCAGACCAGAGAATCTTGTTTCTCATGGTCTGAGAGTCTTTAGGTCACTTTTGGCAAACTCCAAGCGGGCTGTCATGTGCCTTTTACTGAGGAGTGGCTTCCGTCTGGCCACTCCACCATGAAAGCCTGATTGGCGGAGTGCTGCAGAGATTGTTGCCCTTCTGGAAGTTTCTCTCATCTCCGCAGAGGAACTCTGTAGCTCAGTCAGAATGATAGTCGGCTTCTCGGTCACCTCCCTGACCAAGGCCCTTCTCCCCCGATTGCTCAGTTTGGCCGGGCGGCCAGTTCTAGGAAGAGTCTTCCTAGAGGACAAAAATCAGTTAACCACCTAACTGAGGAACTCAACTTAACCTTGCGCAATACCCTAGATGCAGTTGCACCCCTAAAAACTAAAAACATTTCTTATAAGAAACTAGCTCCCTGGTATACAGAAAATACCCGAGCTCTGAAGCAAGCTTCCAGAAAATTTGAACGGAAATGGCGCCACACCAAACTGGAAGTCTTCCGTCTAGCTTGGAAAGACAGTACCGTGCAACATTGAAGATCCCTTACTGCTGCTCGATCATCCTATTTTTCCAACTTAATTGAGGAAAATAAGAATAATCCAAAATGTATTTTTTATACTGTCGCAAAGCTAACTAAAAAGCACTATTCCCGAAGTGTGGATGGCTTTCACTTCAGCAGTAATAAATTCATGAACTTCTTTGAGGAAAAGAATATGATTATTAGAAAGCAAATTAAGGACTGCTCTTTAAATCTGCGTATTCCTTCAAAGCTCAGTTGTCCTGATTCTGCACAACTCTGCCAGGACCTAGGATCAAGAGAGACACTCAAGTGTTTTAGTACTTTTAATGGCATCAGACTGAGGCTCTGCATCTGTCCTCGAGCTCCTAGACCTTAGTGCTGCTTTTGATACCATCGATCACCACATTCTTTTGGAGAGATTGGAAACCCAAATTGGTCTACACAGACAAGTTCTGGCCTGGTTTAGATCTTATCTGTCGGAAAGATATCAGTTTGTCTCTGTGAATGGTTTGTCCTCTGACAAATCAACTGTACATTTTGGTGTTCCTCAAGGTTCCATTTTTGGACCACTATTGTTTTCACTATATATTTTACCTCTTAGGTATGTCATTCGAAAACATAATGTTAACTTTCACTGCTATGCGGATGACACACAGCTGTACATTTCAATGAAACATGGTGAAGCCCCAAAATTGCCCTCGCTCGAAACCTGTGTTTCAGACATAAGGAAGTGGATGGCTGCAAACGTTCTACTCTTAAACTCGGACAAAACAGAGATGCTTGTTCTAGGTCCCAAGAAACAAAGAGATCTTCTGTTGAATCTGACAATTAATCTTAATGGTTGTACAGTCGTCTCAAATAAAACTGTGAAGGACCTCGGCGTTACTCTGGACCCTGATCTCTCTTTTGTCGAACATATCAAGACTGTTTCAAGGACAGCTTTTTTCCATCTACGTAACATTGCAAAAATCAGAAACTTTCTGTCCAAAAATGATGCAGAAAAATGTATCCATGCTTTTGTTACTTCTAGGTTAGACTACTGCAATGCTCTACTTTCCAGCTACCCAGATAAAGCACTAAATTAACTTCAGTTAGTGCTAAATACGGCTGCTAGAATCCTGACTAGAACCAAAACATATGATCATATTACTCCAGTGCTAGCCTCTCTACACTGGCTTCCTGTCAAGGCAAGGGCTGATTTCAAGGTTTTACTGCTAACCTACAAAGCATTACATGGGCTTGCTCCTACCTATCTCTCTGATTTGGTCCTGCCGTACATACCTACACGTACGCTACGGTCACAAGACGCAGGCCTCCTAATTGTCCCTAGAATTTCTAAGCAAACAGCTGGAGGCAGAGCTTTCTCCTATAGAGCTCCATTTTTATGGAATGGTCTGCCTACCCATGTGAGAGACGCAGACTTGGTCTCAACCTTTAAGTCTTTACTGAAGACTCATCTCTTCAGTGGGTCATATGATTGAGTGTAGTCTGGCCCAGGAGTGTGAAGGTGAACGGAAAGGCTCTGGAGCAACGAACCGCCCTTGCTGACTGGGATTCTCTGCCTCTAACCCTATTACAGGGGCTGAGTCACTGGCTTACTGGTGCTCTTTCATCCCGTCCCTAGGAGGGGTGCGTCACTTGAGTGGGTTGAGTCACTGATGTGATCTTCCTGTCTGGGTTGGTGCCCCTCCTTGGGTTGTGCCGTGGCGGAGATCTTTGTGGGCTATACTTGGCCTTGTCTCAGGATGGTAAGTTGGTGATTGAAGATATCCCTCTAGTGGTGTGGGGGCTGTGCTTCGACAAAGTGGGTGGGGTTACAGGGCCTCCCGGGTGGCGCAGTGGTTAAGGGCGCTGTACTGCAGCGCCAGCTGTGCCACCAGAGACTCTGGGTTCGCGCTCAGGCTCTGTCGTAACCGGCCGCGACCGGGAGGTCCGTGGGGTGACGCACAATTGGCCTAGCGTCGTCCGGGTTAGGGAGGGGTTAGCCGGTAGGGATATCCTTGTCTCATCGCGCACCAGCGACTCCTGTGGCGGGCCGGGCGCAGTGCGCGCTAACCAAGGTTGCCAGGTGCACGGTGTTTCCTCCGACACATTGGTGCGGCTGGCTTCCGGGTTGGATGGCGCTGTGTTAAGAAGCAGGCTTGGTTGGGTTGTGTGTCGGAGGACGCATGACTTTCAACCTTCGTCTCTCCCAAGCCCGTACAGAAGTGGGTGGGGTTATATCCTTCCTGTTTGGCCCTGTCTGGGGGTATCATCGGATGGGGCCACAGTGTCTCCTGACCCCTCCTGTCTCAGCCTCCAGTATTTATGCTGCAGTAGTTTATGTGTACTTCTCCTGTCTTATCCGGTGTCCTGTGTGAATTTAAGTCTGCTCTCTCTAATTCTCTCTTTCTCTCTTTCTTTCTCTCTCTCTGAGGACAAGAGCCCTAGGACCATGCCTCAGGACTACCTGGCATGATGACTCCTTGCTGTCCCCAGTCCACCTGGCCGTGCTGCTGCTCCAGTTTCAACTGTTCTGCCTGCGGCTATGGAATCCTGACCTGTTCACCGGACGTGCACCTGTCCCAGACCTATTATTTGACCATGCTGGTAATTTATGAACATTTGAACATCTTGGCCATGTTCTGTTATAATCTCCACCCGGCACAGCCAGAAGAGGACTGGCCACCCCTCATAGCCTGGTTCCTCTCTAGGTTTCTTCCTAGGTTTTGGCCTTTCTAGGGAGTTTTTCCTAGCCAACGTGCTTCAACATCTGCATTGCTTGCTGTTTGGGGTTTTAGGCTGGGTTTCTGTACAGCACTTTGAGATATCAGCTGATGTGCGAAGGGCTATATAAATACATTTGATTTGATTTGGTTCCAAACTTCATCCATTTAAGAATGATGAGGCCACTGTGTTCTTAGGCAACTTCAAAGCTGCAGAAATGTTTTAGTACCCTTCCCCAGAGCTGAGCCTCGACACAAACCTGTATCGGCGCTCTACGGACAATTCCTTTGACCTCATGGCTCAGTTTTTGCTCTGACATGCACTGTCAACTGTGGGATCTTATATAGACAGGTGTATGCCTTTCCAAATCATATCCAATCAATTGATTTTACCACAGGTGAACTCCAAATCAAGTTGTAGAAACATCTCAAGGATGATCAATGGAAACATGATGCACCTGAGCTCAATTTCTTGTCTCATAGCAAAGGGTTTATTTCTATATTATATACATTTGCAAAAATTCTCAAAACCTGTTTTCACTTTGTTATTATGTGGTATTGTGTATAGATTGCTGAGGATTTTTTTAAAATACATTTAATCAATCAATTTTAGAATAGGGCTGTAAACGTAGCAACATGCTGAAAACGTAAAGGGATCTGAATACTTTCTGAAGGCACTGTACATACTTACAGTGATGTTGTACCAGGGGTTGGGCTGTATAGGGGCCTCAGTGGGAACAGGCTGGGTAAGGGTTAGGTACCTACTTACAGTGATGTTGTACCAGGGGTTGGGCTGTATAGGGGCCTCAGTGGGAACAGGCTGGGTAAGGGTTAGGTACCTACCTACAGTGATGTTGTACCAGGGGTTGGGCTGTATAGGGGCCTCAGTGGGAACAGGCTGGGTAAGGGTTAGGTACCTACCTACAGTGATGTTGTCCCAGGGGTTGGGCTGTATAGGGGCCTCAGTGGGAACAGGCTGGGTAAGGGTTAGGTACCTACCTACAGTGATGTTGTACCAGGGGTTGGGCTGTATAGGGGCCTCAGTGGGAACAGGCTGGGTAAGGGTTAGGTACCTACCTACAGTGATGTTGTACCAGGGGTTGGGCTGTATAGGGGCCTCAGTGGGAACAGGCTGGGTAAGGGTTAGGTACCTACCTACAGTGATGTTGTCCCAGGGGTGGTGCTGTATAGGGGCCTCAGTGGGAACAGGCTGGGTAAGGGTTAGGTACCTACCTACAGTGATGTTGTCCTAAGGTTTGGGCTGTATAGGGGCCTCAGTGGGAACAGGCTGGGTAAGGGTTAGGTACCTACAGTGATGTTGTACCAGGGGTTGGGCTGTATAGGGGCCTCAGTGGGAACAGGCTGGGTAAGGGTTAGGTACCTACCTACAGTGATGTTGTCCCAGGGGTTGGGCTGTATAGGGGCCTCAGTGGGAACAGGCTGGGTAAGGGTTAGGTACCTACCTACAGTGATGTTGTCCCAGGGGTTGGGCTGTATAGGGGCCTCAGTGGGAACAGGCTGGGTAAGGGTTAGGTACCTACCTACAGTGATGTTGTACCAGGGGTTGGGCTGTATAGGGGCCTCAGTGGGAACAGGCTGGGTAAGGGTTAGGTACCTACCTACAGTGATGTTGTCCCAGGGGTTGGGCTGTATAGGGGCCTCAGTGGGAACAGGCTGGGTAAGGGTTAGGTACCTACCTACAGTGATGTTGTCCCAGGGGTTGGGCTGTATAGGGGCCTCAGTGGGAACAGGCTGGGTAAGGGTTAGGTACCTACCTACAGTGATGTTGTCCCAGGGGTTGGGCTGTATAGGGGCCTCAGTGGGAACAGGCTGGGTAAGGGTTAGGTACCTACCTACAGTGATGTTGTCCCAGGGGTTGGGCTGTATAGGGGCCTCAGTGGGAACAGGCTGGATAAGGGTTAGGTACCTACCTACAGTGATGTTGTCCCAGGGGTTATGCTGTATAGGGGCCTCAGTGGGAACAGGCTGGGTAAGGGTTAGGTACCTACAGTGATGTTGTACCAGGGGTTGGGCTGTATAGGGGCCTCAGTGGGAACAGGCTGGGTAAGGGTTAGGTACCTACCTACAGTGATGTTGTCCCAGGGGTTATGCTGTATAGGGGCCTCAGTGGGAACAGGCTGTGTAAGGGTTAGGTACCTACAGTGATGTTGTCCCAGGGGTTGGGCTGTATAGGGGCCTCAGTGGGAACAGGCTGGGTAAAGGTTAGGTACCTACAGTGATGTTGTCCTAAGGTTTGGGCTGTATAGGGGCCTCAGTGGGAACAGGCTGGGTAAGGGTTAGGTACCTACAGTGATGTTGTCCCAGGGGTTGGGCTGTATAGGGGCCTCAGTGGGAACAGGCTGGGTAAGGGTTAGGTACCTACCTACAGTGATGTTGTCCCAGGGGTTGGGCTGTATAGGGGCCTCAGTGGGAACAGGCTGGGTAAGGGTTAGGTACCTACCTACAGTGATGTTGTACCAGGGGTTGGGCTGTATAGGGGCCTCAGTGGGAACAGGCTGGGTAAGGGTTAGGTACCTACCTACAGTGATGTTGTACCAGGGGTTGGGCTGTATAGGGGCCTCAGTGGGAACAGGCTGGGTAAGGGTTAGGTACCTACCTACAGTGATGTTGTACCAGGGGTTGGGCTGTATAGGGGCCTCAGTGGGAACAGGCTGGGTAAGGGTTAGGTACCTACCTACAGTGATGTTGTCCTAAGGTTTGGGCTGTATAGGGGCCTCAGTGGGAACAGGCTGGGTAAGGGTTAGGTACCTACCTACAGTGATGTTGTACCAGGGGTTGGGCTGTATAGGGGCCTCAGTGGGAACAGGCTGGGTAAGGGTTAGGTACCTACCTACAGTGATGTTGTCCCAGGGGTGGTGCTGTATAGGGTGCTCTGTGGGAACAGGCTGGGTAAGGGTTAGGTACCTACAGTGATGTTGTACCAGGGGTTGGGCTGTATAGGGGCCTCAGTGGGAACAGGCTGGGTAAGGGTTAGGTACCTACCTACAGTGATGTTGTCCCAGGGGTTGGGCTGTATAGGGGCCTCAGTGGGAACAGGCTGGGTAAGGGTTAGGTACCTACCTACAGTGATGTTGTACCAGGGGTTGGGCTGTATAGGGGCCTCAGTGGGAACAGGCTGGGTAAGGGTTAGGTACCTACCTACAGTGATGTTGTACCAGGGGTTGGGCTGTATAGGGGCCTCAGTGGGAACAGGCTGGGTAAGGGTTAGGTACCTACCTACAGTGATGTTGTACCAGGGGTTGGGCTGTATAGGGGCCTCAGTGGGAACAGGCTGGGTAAGGGTTAGGTACCTACCTACAGTGATGTTGTACCAGGGGTTGGGCTGTATAGGGGCCTCAGTGGGAACAGGCTGGGTAAGGGTTAGGTACCTACCTACAGTGATGTTGTCCTAAGGTTTGGGCTGTATAGGGGCCTCAGTGGGAACAGGCTGGGTAAGGGTTAGGTACCTACCTACAGTGATGTTGTACCAGGGGTTGGGCTGTATAGGGGCCTCAGTGGGAACAGGCTGGGTAAGGGTTAGGTACCTACCTACAGTGATGTTGTCCCAGGGGTGGTGCTGTATAGGGTGCTCTGTGGGAACAGGCTGGGTAAGGGTTAGGTACCTACAGTGATGTTGTACCAGGGGTTGGGCTGTATAGGGGCCTCAGTGGGAACAGGCTGGGTAAGGGTTAGGTACCTACAGTGATGTTGTCCTAAGGTTTGGGCTGTATAGGGGCCTCAGTGGGAACAGGCTGGGTAAGGGTTAGGTACCTACCTACAGTGATGTTGTACCAGGGGTTGGGCTGTATAGGGGCCTCTGTGGGAACAGGCTGGGTAAGGGTTAGGTACCTACCTACAGTGATGTTGTCCCAGGGGTTGGGCTGTATAGGGGCCTCTGTGGGAACAGGCTGGGTAAGGGTTAGGTACCTACCTACAGTGATGTTGTACCAGGGGTTGGGCTGTATAGGGGCCTCTGTGGGAACAGGCTGGGTAAGGGTTAGGTACCTACCTACAGTGATGTTGTCCTAAGGTTTGGGCTGTATAGGGGCCTCTGTGGGAACAGGCTGGGTAAGGGTTAGGTACCTACCTACAGTGATGTCGTCCTAAGGTTTGGGCTGTATAGGGGCCTCAGTGGGAACAGGCTGGGTAAGGGTTAGGTACCTACCTACAGTGATGTTGTCCCAGGGGTTGGGCTGTATAGGGGCCTCAGTGGGAACAGGCTGGGTAAGGGTTAGGTACCTACCTACAGTGATGTTGTCCCAGGGGTTGGGCTGTATAGGGGCCTCAGTGGGAACAGGCTGGGTAAGGGTTAGGTACCTACCTACAGTGATGTTGTCCCAGGGGTTGGGCTGTATAGGGGCCTCAGTGGGAACAGGCTGGATAAGGGTTAGGTACCTACCTACAGTGATGTTGTCCCAGGGGTTATGCTGTATAGGGGCCTCAGTGGGAACAGGCTGGGTAAGGGTTAGGTACCTACAGTGATGTTGTACCAGGGGTTGGGCTGTATAGGGGCCTCAGTGGGAACAGGCTGGGTAAGGGTTAGGTACCTACCTACAGTGATGTTGTCCCAGGGGTTATGCTGTATAGGGGCCTCAGTGGGAACAGGCTGTGTAAGGGTTAGGTACCTACAGTGATGTTGTCCCAGGGGTTGGGCTGTATAGGGGCCTCAGTGGGAACAGGCTGGGTAAAGGTTAGGTACCTACAGTGATGTTGTCCTAAGGTTTGGGCTGTATAGGGGCCTCAGTGGGAACAGGCTGGGTAAGGGTTAGGTACCTACAGTGATGTTGTCCCAGGGGTTGGGCTGTATAGGGGCCTCAGTGGGAACAGGCTGGGTAAGGGTTAGGTACCTACCTACAGTGATGTTGTCCCAGGGGTTGGGCTGTATAGGGGCCTCAGTGGGAACAGGCTGGGTAAGGGTTAGGTACCTACCTACAGTGATGTTGTACCAGGGGTTGGGCTGTATAGGGGCCTCAGTGGGAACAGGCTGGGTAAGGGTTAGGTACCTACCTACAGTGATGTTGTACCAGGGGTTGGGCTGTATAGGGGCCTCAGTGGGAACAGGCTGGGTAAGGGTTAGGTACCTACCTACAGTGATGTTGTACCAGGGGTTGGGCTGTATAGGGGCCTCAGTGGGAACAGGCTGGGTAAGGGTTAGGTACCTACCTACAGTGATGTTGTCCTAAGGTTTGGGCTGTATAGGGGCCTCAGTGGGAACAGGCTGGGTAAGGGTTAGGTACCTACCTACAGTGATGTTGTACCAGGGGTTGGGCTGTATAGGGGCCTCAGTGGGAACAGGCTGGGTAAGGGTTAGGTACCTACCTACAGTGATGTTGTCCCAGGGGTGGTGCTGTATAGGGTGCTCTGTGGGAACAGGCTGGGTAAGGGTTAGGTACCTACAGTGATGTTGTACCAGGGGTTGGGCTGTATAGGGGCCTCAGTGGGAACAGGCTGGGTAAGGGTTAGGTACCTACCTACAGTGATGTTGTCCCAGGGGTTGGGCTGTATAGGGGCCTCAGTGGGAACAGGCTGGGTAAGGGTTAGGTACCTACCTACAGTGATGTTGTACCAGGGGTTGGGCTGTATAGGGGCCTCAGTGGGAACAGGCTGGGTAAGGGTTAGGTACCTACCTACAGTGATGTTGTACCAGGGGTTGGGCTGTATAGGGGCCTCAGTGGGAACAGGCTGGGTAAGGGTTAGGTACCTACCTACAGTGATGTTGTACCAGGGGTTGGGCTGTATAGGGGCCTCAGTGGGAACAGGCTGGGTAAGGGTTAGGTACCTACCTACAGTGATGTTGTACCAGGGGTTGGGCTGTATAGGGGCCTCAGTGGGAACAGGCTGGGTAAGGGTTAGGTACCTACCTACAGTGATGTTGTCCTAAGGTTTGGGCTGTATAGGGGCCTCAGTGGGAACAGGCTGGGTAAGGGTTAGGTACCTACCTACAGTGATGTTGTACCAGGGGTTGGGCTGTATAGGGGCCTCAGTGGGAACAGGCTGGGTAAGGGTTAGGTACCTACCTACAGTGATGTTGTCCCAGGGGTGGTGCTGTATAGGGTGCTCTGTGGGAACAGGCTGGGTAAGGGTTAGGTACCTACAGTGATGTTGTACCAGGGGTTGGGCTGTATAGGGGCCTCAGTGGGAACAGGCTGGGTAAGGGTTAGGTACCTACAGTGATGTTGTCCTAAGGTTTGGGCTGTATAGGGGCCTCAGTGGGAACAGGCTGGGTAAGGGTTAGGTACCTACCTACAGTGATGTTGTACCAGGGGTTGGGCTGTATAGGGGCCTCTGTGGGAACAGGCTGGGTAAGGGTTAGGTACCTACCTACAGTGATGTTGTCCCAGGGGTTGGGCTGTATAGGGGCCTCTGTGGGAACAGGCTGGGTAAGGGTTAGGTACCTACCTACAGTGATGTTGTACCAGGGGTTGGGCTGTATAGGGGCCTCTGTGGGAACAGGCTGGGTAAGGGTTAGGTACCTACCTACAGTGATGTTGTCCTAAGGTTTGGGCTGTATAGGGGCCTCTGTGGGAACAGGCTGGGTAAGGGTTAGGTACCTACCTACAGTGATGTTGTCCTAAGGTTTGGGCTGTATAGGGGCCTCTGTGGGAACAGGCTGGGTAAGGGTTAGGTACCTACCTACAGTGATGTCGTCCTAAGGTTTGGGCTGTATAGGGGCCTCAGTGGGAACAGGCTGGGTAAGGGTTAGGTACCTACCTACAGTGATGTTGTCCCAGGGGTGGTGCTGTATAGGGTGCTCTGTGGGAACAGGCTGGGTAAGGGTTAGGTACCTACAGTGATGTTGTACCAGGGGTTGGGCTGTATAGGGGCCTCAGTGGGAACAGGCTGGGTAAGGGTTAGGTACCTACAGTGATGTTGTCCCAGGGGTTGGGCTGTATAGGGGCCTCAGTGGGAACAGGCTGGGTAAGGGTTAGGTACCTACCTACAGTGATGTTGTCCCAGGGGTGGTGCTGTATAGGGGCCTCAGTGGGAACAGGCTGGGTAAGGGTTAGGTACCTACAGTGATGTTGTCCCAGGGGTTGGGCTGTATAGGGACCTCAGTGGGAACAGGCTGGGTAAGGGTTAGGTACCTACCTACAGTGATGTTGTCCTAAGGTTTGGGCTGTATAGGGGCCTCAGTGGGAACAGGCTGGGTAAGGGTTAGGTACCTACCTACAGTGATGTTGTCCCAGGGGTTAGGCTGTATAGGGGGTTCAGTGGGAACAGGCTGGGTGGTGTCTGTAGTCCAGTAGGCTCTGAAACCTTTAGCCTCCACGAAGAAGTCAGTATGGAAACGCATCACCAACTTGTTGCCCTTAGTTGTGATGGTGGCTGGAAGTTGGTCACCACACCATGGACCTGGTAAGTAAAAACAACAACATCAGATGCTTCTACTACTACTGCTACTTCTACTACTACTACTACTACTACTACTAATAGTACTACTACTACTGCTACTTCTACTACTACTACTACTAATAGTACTACTACTACTGCTACTTCTACTACTGCTACAACTACTACTACTACTGCTACTACTAATGCTGCTGCTACTACTGCTACTTCTACTTCTACTACTACTAATAGTACTACTACTACTGCTACTTCTACTACTGCTACTACTACTACTACTACAGCTACTACTACTACTACTAATGCTGCTGCTACTGCTATTACTACTGCTGCTACTACTGCTACTACTACCAATGCTGCTACCACTACTACTACTGCTACTACTACTGCAGCTACTAGTGCTGCTACTAGTGCTGCTACTACTACTACTGCTATTACTACTACTGCTACTACTACTGCAACTACTACTGCTGCTACTAGTGCTGTTACTAGTGCTACTACTAGTGCTACTAGTGCTGCTTCTGCTAGTGCTGCTACTACTACTACTGCTACTACTACTACTACTGTTGCTACTAGTGCTGCTACTAGTGCTACTACTAGTGCTACTAGTGCTACTAGTGCTGCTACTACTACTACTGCTGCTACTAGTGCTACTAGTGCTGCTACTAGTGCTACTACTAGTGCTACTAGTGCTGCTACTAGTGACTTCATTTTCATAACAATCTGGCTCAAATTAAGATTCTACATCTGTACTACTACTACTACTGCTTCTACTACTACTGCTACTAGTGCTGCTACTACTACTACTACTACCACTACTACAAGTGCTACTAGTGCTACTACTACTACTACTGCTTCTACTACTACTGCTACTAGTGCTGCTACTACTACTACTACCACTACTACTACTACTAGTGCTACTACTACTACTACTCTGTAACTTATCATTTTATTTATAAATAACCTTTCATAAAATTGGGTAACAATGTGCTGATGGTACACAAGCTGCAGCACTATTCAATCAAATGTTTAAAATCACCATATTTGTACTCACTGTGTTTTGTACTCTCAGCTCCGTCATTATAGATGTCATACGCCACCACGTTATCCAAGCATTTGGAAGTGAAAATGTCCTTGGCTTCCACGTCGAAGTGGGTGAACGTCAGAGTTATGGTCTTCCCTTTGGGCACCTCCACACTCCACATGCACTCACTGGCCGCCTTGTAATTCATAGGCCAGTTCTGAGACTTAATAACCCCTTTTAACTCATGGGAGGCCCCTCCGCATCGCTGTGGAATGAAGGTGGGGGTTAGTGTGTGTACATACTGTATGCATGTGTGTGTGTGTGCGTTTGCCCATTCATGGGTCAGTGGGTAAGTGCATGCATGCGTCCTTGTGTGGGTGTGGGTCTGAATGATGATAGTGGGCAGACGGGATATAAACAGATTAGAGTAGATGAGCTGCAGCCTCCTCAACATTAGCCAGAGAGCAGAGTAGAATTTACTCAGCAGTAAGCACAGTGTGTCACAGTGATAAACAGCCAGTGCAAGCCTATGCAATACACCCTAATGTAGCTGGTCGATCAGCCCTGGTATCTGGCTCTCCCTGTTCATTTAAAGATGGAGTGTATGTGTGTTTACTCAGATGGAGCGGGTCCGTGGAGTTTGTAACAGAAATAACCGTTTAATGCATCCACTTTACATACATATTGATATCTCTTTAAATGTGGGTGTCGACGTCCAAAACCTTGGGTGTCGACATCCATAAACTGAAATGTCTGATCTACTCAAAAAAAACTGTAGTATAACGCCAGAAAACGCCAAGGTAAAACAGCAGTTGAAAACATTAAAGCTACCACATCAGAATGAATGACTTAACAAAAAACAACTCCTCCTTCAGACCTCCTCACCCCTTTCCCAACTGAAATGTCAAGCCCTCTGATAGATCAATTATAATCATGATCAAAGCATTTTCCCTCGTTTGACCAGTGTACCCTGACCTGTGCTTTCTCAGTACTTACCACTCATACTTCTCGTTCTATGACGTTGCTCCTGTCATAAATACGCACTACGAATCTAAAGTTCATTTTATGGCCTGTCATTATTAGTAGTGGAGCTGCCTCAGCGATGTAAGGTGCCTCAGGTGTGTGTGTGTGTGTCTGTGTTTGTGTGTGTGCGTACATATTCACATGTGTGCACGTTTGCATGTGCATGCGCATGTGTGTGCACGTTCGTGTGCATGCGTTTGTGTGAATGTGTGTGTGTGTGTGTAAGCGGAGAAAGCTGGGATTATTACCGGCAATGTCCTCAGGATACACGGCCTCCCACTTGGCGGAGAAGCCTCGGTCAGAGAGACGTGAGTCGGACAGGAAGCTCAGGGACATCTTGTTATTGGCACTGACCACCACAGGGGGAAGGACGTAGCCACAGTGTGTGCCTGGGATGGAGAAGGAACGGAAATTAGGAGTATTGGATCGGAGGAGAGGGAGAGGGAGAGGGAGAGGGAGAGGGAGAGGGTCCTATTACTAATATAGAAACATAAGAGTAGTAACCAGAATTTCAAATACACAAATGTTAATTTCCATGCATACCAATGTTGGTCTAGCAAAGATATGGAATAATTAGACATTCAATAGACATTACAGAGAACAGACAGATTTCTGATGAGGCACGGTCTTCTCATCGATGAAGAACATGTTAGTCATAATGTAAATATAACCTTGAAAAATAAGACACATCAATCAAATGGTTTCACGTCACCTAAAGGTCTAAGGGCACAACATCTCAGAAAACATACTCCTCCGCTTTCAACATCTACTACTCCCTACGCTACCTCAGTAACTATAGATTTTTTAAATGAAGGAGATCAGAGTTCTGAAATGACACAGCACCAACTGAAGCACGTACAATGGCAGCCTGGTGTTTTGCTCCTGTACTTGTTAGGTTTAATGTGTGCAGTCAGGGGCCAACCATGCCCTCCTGCTGAGCCCTGCTCCCCCTGGCAGGGGGTTGCGCCTGTTCTGACAGTTAGAGCTCCGACAGAGACCTCTGGTGAGGAAGGAACTGACCGTTACTCACACACACACACACACACACACACCACCCCCCCCCCACACACACACACGCACACACACGCACACGCACGTGCACATAAACACACACACACACACACACACGGAAGGGGAGCGAAATATCTGTCATCCTAAATGTTTTGACATCAGCTTGAATACCACACTGAATAGGGTGTAGGGAGAAGTTGCACCTAGATGTGAATCGTGGGTCAGTTAAAACATTTCCTCACTAATGCTTAAGGTTAGGATTGGGGGAGGTAAAGCTGATCCTAGATCTGTACCTCGGGGAAACTTCACCCCAGAGCACTAAATAGTGTTCTTTGGATGGTGTTAGGTTCTAAAATGCTGAGTTTACGACTTCAGCGTCTTCCAGGTCTTCTTTAACGCAGAAACAAAGCTGTTTCCTTTCTTTCTGCCCCCCACTCTCAACTTAACACACACACACACACACACACACACACACACACACACACACACACACACACCCCCCCCCCCCCCGCAGGTGTAATTGTCTCCACTCTACCTCTGCTACAGAGTGTTGTGCCAGAGATAAAACTATCAGACTCCAGCTTTCTGATGTGAATAACAAGGAGGTCACATTTACAGTTCCCTAGCCTCGCTCCTTCTCTGGGGAGAGATCCTAATCAACAGCTTTACTGCCCTGAGGACAGGAGACAGGCACTGGCACACTCAGCATACTAGCCTAGCTTGGTGCTTGGCGCTCTGTCCAGGAGTCAAAGTCCCCCCCCCCCTTTTCATTTCAAGCAACGGGGCACATTCTGCTCAGCATATGCTTATCTGCTGTCTCTTGCTACTTGATTTGTTTGTTGTGTGTATGTGTGTGTGTGTGTGTGTGTGTCCCTCAGTTGACAAACAGCTTGTTTGGGAAATACGAGGGGGAGTGGGTCCATAGGCTATCGCCTGGCCCCCACTGCCGCCATTTGGGGGTTTGGCATAGTTTGGATGGGCAGGCACATCTTACTAACAAGAAACTAGAGGCTGGTAGCCATTTTGGCGTTTGGCTACAGATACTGTAGGTGGGTATTGTGGGTGGCTTGTCTTATCAATGGACTAATGGCTGTCAGAGAATACACTGGGTGCCATTTTGGGGCTTTCATAGAGACCGACGAGCAATTTGGACGGTCCATCAGAGTTTACCAAACAACAACAACAAACAACTAAAAGTGTCTGTCCTCTATGACACCATTTGGAGCCATTTTTGGATCTCCATAATAACACATTAACAGGGGATCCAGGTTGGGTGGACAGGCTGTAACTTACCAAGCGCCTGGAGGCTGTCAGAAACTACAAGCTTGTCTTCGCCACACTGGCCCACCTCTCCCGTAACGGACATGTCTGTGACGTGCAGTTTGACCAGGAAACCTTCCGGAGCTGTGATGTTCCAGGAGCAGTGAAGATTCCCGGGATACGCATCTGGGAATCCCATAGAATGGATCTCCCCTTTACGGCCAAACAGCGTTCCGACACCACCGCAGCCTGAGTCTGTAGCAGAGAACATGAAGCTTGGGTTAGTGATGAATGAACAAAGCTTAGGGCTATGGGAGACTCCCTCGAGCACGCACACACACAAAAACGACACACCCACCCTATTGTTTTGGCTGCATTCATTCTTATTTAAAGGACAACTCCACCCAAAAATATGTTTTGGGTATTTGTTTAATTAGTCTATTGTTGACATAGTCCCAAAATGTTTTGCTTGTCATCAATCAAGTTTTCAAGATATGTAACTTTCAAAATACAGAAATCATCCCCGTATGATGCATTTTGCATCATATGATGCTGCGTTTTGCTTCATATGATGGGATGGTTTCTGTACTTTGAAAGTTACATATCTTGAAAACTTGATAGCTGACAAGCAAAACGTTTTGGCACTATGTCAACAATAGACTAATGAAACAATCACCAAAAGATAGTTTGGGGGTGGAATTGTCCTTTAAGCTGCCTGTCAGCCTCTTATCATTGTGTCTATGTTAGGAGAAAGGCAGCGATAACCATTATGCCAGCATATCACACTGGTGATAATTTACCAACAAACACTGCTCATCAATCAGCTGGTTTATACTGATCTTCACAACATAGCCAACAATTTACATCTGTTCAGCTGCGTCCCAAATGGCACCCTATTCACTATATACAGTAGTGCACTACTTTTGATAGGGCTCTGGTCAAAAGTAGTGCACTATATAGGGAATAGGTTGTCATTTGGGATGCACAGTTAGAGTATGGAAGTTGCTAGAGGCAAAGTTATGCCTGCTATGTATGCCTGCTGTGTGTAATGTGGACATAGTTTAGCAATTTATCTCGCTGAGGAAATCAATCCTTCTATATCATTTAAATGAATGAAAAACTAGAAAAAGAGGCGAGTTTTGACAAAAATGTTCTGGTGAGGAAGGTTTAACAACATCGATAGTGTTGCTGCTGCAAGCCACTGAATTCTAATCAATTATACCACGGAGAGAGCTCACATATTTCAACTGGAGTCAAGAGGAGGAGGAAGGAGGGCTACCTGCAGAAAGTCAATACGGCTGTAACTGTGGCATACCAAGTACTCGGTCTATATGAAAATCACAATTAGAAATACAGGCTAATTCCTAGAATGGGCATATAACCTCTGAACGCGGCAATCTGACTGGTCCACTCATAGATATAGAACTTATATATTGTCTATGGGTACACTCATAGATATAGAACTGATATATTATCTATGGCTACACTCATAGATATAGAACTGATATATTGTCTATGGTTACACTCATAGATATAGAAGTGATATATTGTCTATAGGTACACTCATAGATATAGAACTGATATATTGTCTATGGGTACACTCATAGATATAGAACTGATATATTGTCTATAGGTACACTCATAGATATAGAACTGATATATTATCAATGGGTACACTCATAGATATAGAACTGATATATTATCTATGGGTACACTCATAGATATAGAACTGATATATTGTCTATGGGTACACTCATAGATATAGAACTTATATATTGTCTATGAGTGTACCCATAGATATAGAACTGATATATTATCTATGGGTACACTCATAGATATAGAACTGATATATTGTCTATGGGTACACTCATAGATATAGAACTGATATATTATCTAGATATATTGTCTATGGGTACACTCATAGATATAGCACTGATATATTATCTAGATATATTGTCTATGGGTACACTCATAGATATAGCACTGATATATTATCTATGGGTACACTCATAGATATAGAACTGATATTTTATCTAGATATATTGTCTATGGGTACACTCATAGATATAGAGCTGATATATTGTCTATGGGTACACTCATAGATATAGAGCTGATATATTGTCTATGGGTACACTCATAGATATAGAACTGATATATTATCTAGATATATTGTCTATGGGTACACTCATAGATATAGAACTGATATATTGTCTATGGGTACACTCATAGATATAGAACTGATATATTATCTAGATATATTGTCTATGGGTACACTCAGAGATATAGAACTGATATATTATCTAGATATATTGTCTATGGGTACACTCATAGATATAGCACTGATATATTATCTATGGGTACACTCAGAGATATAGAACTGATATATTGTCTATGGGTACACTCATAGATATAGAACTGATATATTGTCTATGGGTACACTCAGAGATATAGAACTGATATATTGTCTATGGGTACACTCATAGATATAGAACTGATATATTGTCTATGGGCACACTCATAGATATAGAACTGATATATTGTCTATGGGTACACTCATAGATATAGAACTGATATATTATCTATGGGTACACTCATAGATATAGAACTGATATATTATCTATGGGTACACTCATAGATATAGAACTGATATATTGTCTATGGGTACACTCATAGATATAGAACTGATATATTATCTAGATATATTGTCTATGGGTACACTCAGAGATATAGAACTGATATATTATCTAGATATATTGTCTATGGGTACACTCAGAGATATAGAACTGATATATTGTCTATGGGTACACTCATAGATATAGAACTGATATATTGTCTATGGGTACACTCATAGATATAGAACTGATATATTGTCTATGGGTACACTCATAGATATAGAACTGATATATTGTCTATGGGCACACTCATAGATATAGAACTGATATATTATCTATGGCTACACTCATAGATATAGAAGTGATATATTGTCTATAGGTACACTCATAGATATAGAACTGATATATTGTCTATGGGTACACTCATAGATATAGAACTAATATATTATCTATGGGTACACTCATAGATATAGAAGTGATATATTGTCTATGGGTACACTCATAGATATAGAACTGATATATTGTCTATGGGTACACTCATAGATATAGAACTAATATATTATCTATGGGTACACTCATAGATATAGAAGTGATATATTGTCTATGGGTACACTCATAGATATAGAACTGATATATTGTCTATGGGTACACTCATAGATATAGAACTGATATATTGTCTATGGGTACACTCATAGATATAGAACTGATATATTATCTAGATATATTGTCTATGGGTACACTCATAGATATAGAAGTGATATATTGTCTATAGGTACACTCATAGATATAGAACTGATATATTGTCTATGGGTACACTCATAGATATAGAACTAATATATTATCTATGGGTACACTCATAGATATAGAAGTGATATATTGTCTATGGGTACACTCATAGATATAGAACTGATATATTGTCTATGGGTACACTCATAGATATAGAACTGATATATTGTCTATGGGTACACTCATAGATATAGAACTGATATATTATCTATGGGTACACTCATAGATATAGAACTGATATTTTATCTAGATATATTGTCTATGGGTACACTCATAGATATAGAGCTGATATATTGTCTATGGGTACACTCATAGATATAGAACTGATATATTATCTAGATATATTGTCTATGGGTACACTCATAGATATAGAACTGATATATTGTCTATGGGTACACTCATAGATATAGAACTGATATATTATCTAGATATATTGTCTATGGGTACACTCAGAGATATAGAACTGATATATTATCTAGATATATTGTCTATGGGTACACTCATAGATATAGAACTGATATATTGTCTATGGGTACACTCAGAGATATAGAACTGATATATTGTCTATGGGTACACTCATAGATATAGAACTGATATATTGTCTATGGGCACACTCATAGATATAGAACTGATATATTGTCTATGGGTACACTCATAGATATAGAACTGATATATTATCTATGGCTACACTCATAGATATAGAAGTGATATATTGTCTATAGGTACACTCATAGATATAGAACTGATATATTGTCTATGGGTACACTCATAGATATAGAACTGATATATTATCTATGGCTACACTCATAGATATAGAAGTGATATATTGTCTATAGGTACACTCATAGATATAGAACTGATATATTGTCTATGGGTACACTCATAGATATAGAATTCTATGCTATTCTATGGTTTTCCCCGTAGTGTACTCACCGGTTATAGCTAGTGTTGTGGGCATCATGGTGGTAGGTTTGACCGTGGTCGGGATGAGGCCGGTCTTGGTGAATGTGGCACTGAAACCCTTGGAGGTGAGAGTGGCATCGCTTTTGAAACGCACCACCATCGTGTTGCCACTGGAATCCAGGCGTCCTGGATTCTTACTACCACAGAATCGACCTGTGAGAAAACAACATTTCACTGTTCAGAAACCCCTGAAGAGTTCGATTAGGCCACTAATCAAACTACACAGTTAGTTATAATAACCCAAACTCCAATTTGTGGTACACTGATGTAAAACCTGGGCAGGCCTTATGCACCACTGAAGTGAATTTGAGTGTTGCCGTGTGCATAGTTGATTTCACTCCCCACAGCCTGTTTCAACTGCCAAGTGCTCCTGTTGCATGTCGATTAAGATACAATACCTCCTAAAACTAGTTCATTAGTAAAGTTGCTCAAATTGTGAGACTTAAGAATATATTGATTGTGGGTTTGGAGGATTGAAGAGGTTGCACTCGTTGTCACAGTCTCTCTGTTCTCATCATTGAAAATCCATGAACAAAAGTAGCCTATTTTAGAAAATGAATATTTGATTGTACCCATATTATGAGGGTAGGGTATAATTAGGGTATTTTGACATATTATGAGACTAGTGAATAAGTACATTTTGAGTGTTGGCCTACACATATTGTGCAACAGGTGTGTAGGCCTAAGTATGTCTGTACTATAAGTATCTATACTAGTCCAACTGCTGTATACCAGAGTTAGCATAACACAGAGTGATGTCTTACCCAACATGGCGGAGCCGGTTTTGTGGCCATCGTAGACATCTACGTAATCTCTACAGGCCTCAGGGACCAGGTCGAAGGAGGAGAACGTCAGTCTGATCTTCTCTCCCTCTGGTACAGTGATCCTCCACTGTGGACCACATGCACACACTATTTCATTTCACCACACATTTCGTACACAAACATATTCATTTAGTTTTTACCACAAACATCCATTTTAAACACAAACAAATCCATTTAGTTTGACCACAAACATCCATTTTATACACAAAGATATGCATTTTGTTTGACCACGAGCATTCATTTCATACACAAACACATCCCTTTAATTTGAACACAAACATCCATTATATTTCCATTACTTCATCAAACATTCAATCAATTACAAAGATTAAATCAATGATCAAAGATCAACGATTCAATCAATGTCAAGATAAATCCATTATATAACCACATGCACCCACATGAGTCTGATATTCCTTCTAGTAGATTCTGGTGGGGGCGGGGTTTTTGGCACACAATTGAACGTATTCATGTTCCAAGGCAGGGGCTTTCTAAGTAAGGCACAACCTTAAGAAAAACATTACGGATAGAAGTGACATCTCTAGAATAGACTCAGTCACTCGTCAGCAGGAAACGGGCAAGGGTGTCCTTTCTCTACATTTCATTTCTATCTACATTGCTTTATGCATAATTTCTCCTCAATGTTCCCATCCATCTCTTTCTCTCTCTTTCTGCCTGGAGGGTGCCCAGGTTGCAGACGGCTGCATGCGCTGCATATTGACACGAGTCATGAATAAAAATCATCCAATATCTCCTGGGCTGTGACGGTTTGGACAGGAGCCCATCCGCCTCAACATCCAAGCCAAGGAGGAGACAGAAAGCAACATGAGCAAGCCAGATAATACACAGCCAAACAACAGGACAAAGCATGAGTCCCAATTGGCAACCTTTCCCCTACATAGTGCACTACTTTTAACCAGAGCCCTATGGGACCTGTAGTGCACTATAAAGGGCTATAGGGTGCCATTTGTGACGCAGCCCAATGATCTAATGATCCAAACCAAGCAAAAGCTGACGTCAAAGCGCTCAGCCGTGCTCCGAGCCAAACACGACGCGAGTTGCTCCCCGATCTCGATCCACTATCCAGAACATCAAGCATGGTCAACAGCCCCCTGTGTTCAGATGGTGCCTAGTGACCATGGATTTACTAAAGGGGCACCTCATTTGTAAACACCCCAAAATATAGGAGTCCGTTTCCCCACTGATTGTTATTGATGTAGCTAAGCTCCATAAAGCACACGACATGACGCACCATGTTATTATTATTCACTTCCTCAGACAGAGAGAAAGGCCCTATTGATTGTAAAGTACCTCACAGAAAGACTGGGGCCATATAAACAACGTGTTGTGGATAATACACCACCTGGTAGAAAGATGCTGCCATGTGTATGGCAGATTGTGTGTGGTACCATGGATGGCATGTCCTTGTGGAAGCCGCTAGTAGTGTGAGAGTGTGTGTGTGTGTGTGTGTGTGTGTGTGTACCTGGTAGAGAGCCCCGTTCTCATAGTTCTGTGCTGGGAACCCAGGGGTCAGTAGATCACCGCGGTCACCTTGGAGAGCGCCACCAGCCCCGGCTATTTCTGGAAGCAGGGAGTGTGGAGATGGAGAGGACTTCAGCTGAACAGACACCTCAAGGATACCCACCATCCATCCATTGCTTTCTCTCTGTCCTCTTTCTCTGTTACTCCTTCTATGTCTCCTTGCCCCCCGTCTCTCTCTCTCTCTCTCTCTCTCTCTCTCTCTCTCTCTCTCTCTCTCTCTCTCTCTCTCTCTCTCTCTCTCTCTCTCTCTCTCTCTCTCTCTCTCTCTCTCTCTCTCTCTCTCTCTCTCTCTCTCTCTCTCTCTCTCTCTCTCTCTCTCTCTCTCTCTCTCTCTCTCTCTCTCTCTCGCTCTCTCTCCTGAAAAGTTCTGAATGTTCACAACTATGATCACTGTTGATAATGGTGTTATTGTACCTAAAGTACTCTCTGGTGTCACAGCTTGGTACTTCGCTTTGAATCCCTTGTCTGTATTTCTGTCATTGGTGTCAAAGAACAACAACATAGAGTTTCCTAATGACACTATCGGTCCGGGTTTGGAGCGCCCACACAACCTCCCTGCAGAGCCAAACAGAACAGAAGAGAAAGAAGAAAACAATATGTGGATTACTGTACATATAGAACCTTTTATGTCAAATCAATAGCTACTGGCCATACGTCTAGACCTACATGTGCAGTCCAGTATATCTATATACCATTGATATTTCCAATACATTCCAATAAATGCATGTATGCATTTTTTGTTGCTATGTTACAGAAACAGTCGAGTAATGTCAAACATCAATGTGACATTCCGCAGTGCAGAGTTGACCTCCCTCTGAAAGTCGGTAATCTTGTTAGGGGCTGTAACTTAAAGTGGAGTAGTGAAGAGGAAGGCCAGCCAGGCTTATAGGCTGTGTCCGCCGTGGACGCTCTAATTTGGGTTTGACATCAAAGCTCAATCCCTTTATAGCCGTGGAGTGTGGATGGTCCTGTGGGGCTGTGTGTTGAGGGTCTGGGGAATAGGGGACACTGTGTGTGTGAGAGGGAAAGAGAGAGAGAGAGAGAGAGAGAGCGTGAGTGTGTGAGGTGTGTCGTGCTGCAGCCAAGGGGCAGAGGAAGTGAAGAGCCAGAGGAAGTGTTGCAACAACGCTGCAGGGTTAGTTATGTGTGTATGTGCGTATGTGTGTCTGCATCCATGTGTTAATGTGGCACGGTGGAAAGTGTAACACAGCTGAGAATGATGGCGTGGCCTCACATTTCCATCCACCAATCTCTAACTATACAGTATAGAAAGTATAGAAAAGTACAGGAAAAAAGCGTGTCCTAACCACAAGGTTTAAACATCAACGCTTTTGCACAGTCACCTTAATAGTTCCACCTCACACTTCACATAGCTTCCCTTTGCTATGCCAGACATCCCAGCGTGTCAGCTAAGAGGTGAGAATGGACAGTTGGAGAGAGAGAGAGAGAGAGAGAGAGAGAGAGAGAGAGAGAGAGAGAGAGAGAGAGAGAAAGAGAGAGAGAGAGAGACAGAGAGAGAGAGAGAGACAGAGAGAGAGAGATTCTCTGGCTGGGTGTCTAATTCTCCCATCCTGTCAGAAACAGTCTGAAGAGCACACACCATCACCTACAGGCGTAATAGAATATGATATGCGGAGTAAATTAAATATTAAAATGTAATATGTTTGCTCAAGTAAATGAGCTTGTAATAAAATGGGAAATGGGGAAAGCTAGTGATAGTGGGGAGAACATGGTGGTTAGAGTTGTGTAAAGTCAAGGAGAAAAGATCTGAGGATAGATCAAACAACTGAATATGATGTGTACGATGTGCTGGAGACTGTATGATACTTGTTTTCTACAGGCTCAAAGGACAGAAATGGAATTACATTCCTTTGAATTAAATTCCTTTGTGCCCCACCATACCTGAAGACATGCCAAGGATGGATCCCCTGCCCTACACCTGTACCCCACCTCTCAAAACCCTGTGTGGATCAATATCTGATCTGTATACCGAGCTATTTGAGAAACCACTACCCCCCACTCCAACACACAAACCTTACCATATGTCTCCCCCTCAGGTTTCAGTAATAAATGTTGGCCTACCAAACCCTTTGCCTGGATGTATTGGCCTTAATCCACTTAATTAGTCTGGCTCCAGTGTCTCCAGTGTCTTACCAATGACTCCCAGGTTGTCCTGTATTGTAAAGTAGTCTGCTGTGCACAGGTCTGTTGCCTCCAGGGAGAAGTGTTCAAACCACAAATGGATCACCTGGAGTAGAGGAAAACAAACAGGCAGGTTTTTATTATTCACTGTCTTTGAGACTAGAGCAGTAGACATACTGCTACTTAATAGGAGGCTTGACTGTGTGTGTGTGTGTGTGCATATGCGTGTGTGTGCGAGTGAGCGCGCGCGAGAGAGAGAGAGAGAGAGAGAGAGAGAGAGAGAGAGACAGGAGAGGGAGGGAGGGAGGGAGAGAGAGAGAGAGAGAGAGAGAGAGAGAGAGAGAGAGAGAGAGAGAGAGAGAGAGAGAGAGAGAGAGAGAGAGAGAGAGAGAGAGAGAGAGATTAAAATCGAGACGACGGGGAAAAAGAGAGGAACAGATAGGGAGAGAGAGAGGAATGAGAGAGGAATGAGAGAGGGGGAGAGAGAGAGAGAGAGAGAGAGAGAGAGAGAGAGAGAGAGAGAGGAATGAGAGAGGAATGAGAGAGAGAGAGAGAGAGAGAGAGAGAGAGAGGAATGAGAGAGAGAGAGAGAGAGAGAGAGAGAGAGAGAGAGAGAGAGAGAGAGAGAGAGAAAGAAAGGGGGAGAGAGAGGCAGTCTCAGTCTGGCTTGCTTGGCAAAGTGAAAATGTTTTTTTGTTTTCCTGTCTCTTCTCCTTCTCCGGATGTCGTAGCTTGAGAGAATGAAAGAGACGGCAGAGCAGCCATCTGTCACGGTGTGGAGCTGTGTTTACCCATGTCTCAGAGCTACATCTGATCTAAGGGCTTTCTGTTCTGTTCGCCTTGCCTACCTTCCGTACTGTTATACCCTGGTGTCTGTCTATGGTTGCTTCCTAAATGACACACTATTCCCTATTTAGAACTATGGGCTCTGGTCAAAAGTAGTGCACTGCATAAGGAATAGGGTTCCATTTGAGATGCAGACCTATGGCTACGCCTGACATCCTTCCAGCTCAGAGACTCATATCAAAAGCACTATTCCAATGAAAGATCATTGAAATGATGATCTGTTCTGGTGGTGACGGTGATCGAAGGCGTCTTTTAAAGCATTGTTCCGCTGCAGGTTTTGTTCTATACAAGTCAACCAAGCATTCTGGTTTAGAGTTTTTCAAAGTTAGTGATGTGGTTCATTTGATGTTTTTAGTCGTTATCTTAATGGTTTCTGCACCTGCCAAACATTCTCTCTAGCCGCTGTGCATTAATAAAAGATAAGGGGATCCCTTTGATGAATATTTATCAGGCAGACACAGAATCTCCTTTAAGGACAAGAGGCCCTGTTCCTTACAATATGACTGGGTTCCCATTTTCCAATTTCCAAAATGGCCGCCTGTCCTTGTGTTCTCTTCTGCTCTGTATGTGCACTGATGGGTGAAAGGACAGGGCATGGAAAGGTGTCTGGCGTGTTACTTCCACCCATCAGCTCCTGTCAGATCAGTGGTCATCATGGAAATGACATGAGGCTTTTTTAGATTATCTCTTGAAAGTTTAGAATTCTTAAAAATACATCCATTCTTCCTTTATCTCTTCCATGAGGTAGTCAATGATCCAACCAGTGACTACTTCAATTAAGAAAGAAAGAAAGAAAGGAAGGAAGGAAGGAAGGAAGGAAAGAAGGAAGGAAGGAAGGAAAGGAGGGAGGGAGGCTAGTCAATGACATTTGAACAGAGCCTATGAGACTTAGTTGAGTTTTGACATGTATACTGAACAAAAACATGTTAATTGTTGGACCCATGTTTTATGAGCTGAAATAAAAGATCCCAGAAATGTTCCATACTCACAAAAAGCTTATTTCTCTCAAATTTGGTGAACAAATTTGTTTACATCCCTGTTACTGAGCATTTCTTATTTGCCAAGATCCACCTGATCAGTGTGGAATATAAAGAAGTTGATTAATCAGCATGATCATTACACAGGTGCACCTTGTGCTGGGGACAAGAAAAAGCCACTCTAAAATGTGCAGTTTTGTCACACAACACAATGCAATTGGCATGCTGAATGCAGGAATGTTCACCAGAGCTGTTGCCAGAGAATGTAATGTTCATTTCTCTGCTTTAGAACATTTGGCAGTACATCCAATCTGACTCACAACTGCAAACCACATGTAACCACGTCATCCCAGTACCTCTACAAATCAGCCGGGCTAGACAATCTGGACCCTCTCTTTCTAAAATGATCTGCCAAAATTGTTGCAACCCCTATCACTAGCCTGTTCAACCTGTCTTTTGTATCGTCTGAGATTCCCATAGATTGGAAATCTGCCGCGGTCCTCCCCCTCTTCAAAGGGGGAGACACTCTTGACCCAAACTGCTACAGACCTATATCTATTCTACCCTGCCTTTCTGAGGTCTTTGAAAGCCAAGTTAACAAACAGATCACCGACCATTTCGAATCTCATCGTACCTTCTCCTCTATGCAATCTGGTTTCAGAGCTGGTCATGGGTGCACCTCAGCCACGCTCAAGGTCCTAAACGATATCATAACCGCCATCGATAAGAGACATTACTGTGCAGCCGTATTCATCGACCTGGCTAAGGCTTTCGACTCTGTCAATCACAACATTCTTATTGGCAGACTCAACAGCCTTGGTTTCTCAAATGATTGCCTCACTTGGTTCACCAACTACTTCTCCGATAGAGTTCAGTATGTCAAGTCGGAGGGCCTGTTGTCCGGACCTCTGGCAGTCTCTATGGGGGTGCCACAGGGTTCAATTCTCGGGCCGACTCTCTTCTCTGTATACATCAATGATGTCGCTCTTGCTGCTGGTGATTCTTTGATAAACCTCTACGCAGACGACACCATTCTGTATACCTCTGGCCCTTCGTTAGACACTGTGTTAACGAACCTCCAGATGAGCTTCAATGCCATACAACTCTCCTTCCGTGGCCTCCAACTGCCCTTAAACGCAAGTAAAACTAAATGCATGCTCTTCAACAGATCGCTGCCCGCACCTGCCCACCCGTCCAGCATCACTACTCTGGACGGTTCTAACTTAGAATATGTGGACAACTACAAATACCTAGGTGTCTGGTTAGACTGTAAACTCTCCTTTCAGACTCACATTAAACATCTCCAATCCAAAATTAAATCTAGAATCGGCTTCCTTTTTCGCAACAAAGCATCCTTCACTCATGCTGCCAAACATACCCTCGTAAAACTGACCATCCTACCGATCCTCGACTTCGTCAATGTCATTTACAAAATAGCCTCCAACACTCTACTCAACAAATTGGATGCAGTCTATCACAGTGCCATCCATTTTGTCACCAAAGCCCCATATACTACCCACCACTGTGACCTGTATGCTCTCGTTGGCTGGCCCTCGCTTCATACTCGTCGCCAAACCCACTGGCTCCAGGTCATCTATGAGTCTCTGCTAGGTAAAGCCCCGCCTTATCTCAGCTCACTGGTCACCATGGCAGCACCCACCCGTAGCACACACTCCAGCAGGTATATCTCACTGGTCACCCCCAAAGCCAATTCTTCCTTTGGCTGCAACTCCTTCCAGTTCTCTGCTGCCAATGAGTGGAACGAACTGCACAAATTTCTGAAGCTGGAGACTCTTACCTCCCTCACTAGCTTTAAGCACCAGCTGTCAGAGCAGCTCACAGATCACTGCACCTGTACATAGCTTATCTGTAAGTAGCCCATCCAATCTACCTCATCCCCATACTGTATCTACTATTTATTTATCTTGCTCCTTTGTACCCCAGTATCTCAACTTGCACATTCATCTTCTGCACATCCTACCATTCCAGTGTTTAATTGCTATATTGTAATTACTTTGCCACCATGGCGTATTTACATGCTGTATATAGATTTTCCTACTGTATTATTGATTGTATGTTTGTTTATTCCATGTGTAACTCTGCTTGTTATATGTGTCGAACTTCTTTGCTTTATCTTGGCCAGGTCGCAGTTGCAAATGAGAACTTGTTCTCAACTAGCCTACCTGGTTAAATAAAGGTGAAATAAATAAATAAAATAAACCTTCACATCCGGCTTCTTCACCTGCGGGATCGTCTTAGACCAGCCACCCGGACAGCTGATGAAACTGTGGGTTTGCACAACCGAATCATTTCTGCAATAACTGTCAGATAGCGTCTCAGGGAAGCTCATCTGAGTGTTCGTCATCCTCACCAGGGTCTTGACCTTACTGCAGTTTGGTGTCGTACTCAACTTCAGTGGGCAAATGCTCACCTTCAATGGCCACTGGCACGCTGGAGTAGTGTGCTCTTAACAGACGAATCCCGGGTTTCATCTGTACCGGGCAGATGGAAGACAACATATATAGCGTTGTGTGAATGAGCATGGTGGTGGTGGAGTTATGGTATGGGCAGGCATGAGCTTCAGACAACCAACACAATTTAATTTTATCAATGGAAATTTGAATGCACAGAGATACCGTGATGAGATCCTGAGGCACATTATCATGCCATTCATCTGCCGACATTACCTCACGTTTCAGCATGTTAATACATGTCGCAAAAATCTGTACACAATTCCTGGAAGCTGAAAATGTCCCAGTTCTTCCATGACCTGCATACTCACCAGACATGTCACCCATTGAGCATGTTTGGAATGCTCTGGATCAATATGTACGACAGCATGTTCCATTTCCCGCCAATATCCAGCTACTTCGCACAGTCATTGAAGAGGAGTGGGACAACATCCCACAGACCACAATCAACAGACTGATCAACTCAATGTGAAGGAGATGTGTCGCGCTGCATGAGGCAAATGGTGGTTACACCAGATACTGACTGGTTTTCTGATCCACACCCCAACCTTTTTTAAAGTGTGGAATCCATAGATTAGGGCCTAATGAATTTAATTGACTGAGATCCTTATATGAACTGTAACTCAGTAAAATCGTAGAAATGGTTGAATATTGCATTTATATTTTTGTTCAGTGTATTTGTTTGAAGGAAAGAGCACAGTAAAAGGAAAAGAGGTTACTGTATAAAAATCTTAGTGTTTTGAATGTGTTGCATTGTGGTACTTACCATGCCTGGGTCCACAGTGATGTGCCAGCTGCAGCTCATGCCGCTGTCGTAGCTACTGGGGTGATTCATGCTGGTGAACTCCCCCGACGGGCCCTTGAGTGCCTGAGGACCCCCGCATCCTGAATTGACCTCTTGTCCCACACACACGCACACACGCACACACACACACACACACACACACACACACACACACACACACACACACACACACACACACACACACACACACACACACACACACACACACACACACACACACACACACACACACACACACACACACACGCACTTGATTACATGAACATTCAGTTGATGTGTCAGCTGCAGGGGAACAGCTTTGGGTAATGTTGGCAGAATAATTTGTTTTGATTAGAACCCTTGTTATTGGGCTGTTATGTATAACATGGAAGAGTAACACAATGTCATTATGGAACATCCTGCTGGGACAGACTGTTTGATGATATAGTGGCACTACTTACGTTAATAAGATTATTCGAATTAAAGATTGCTTCACCAGTCCCATTTAACAAAAGCAATTGGTAATTGGTAATTAATTGGTACCCTCATACAATGGTGTGGCCAATGACAACATGGTCAGCAACCATCCTATACAACCAATACAGTACACGTTTTTTAAATATAATTTGCACACATACACACTGTGTGTATAGAATATTAAGAACACCTTGCTAATATTGAGTTGTACCCCTTCTTTTTGTCCTCAGAACAGCCTCAATTCTTTGGGGCATGGACTCTACAAGGTGTCAAAATCGTTCCACAGGGATGCTGGTCCATGTTGACTGGATGTTGGCTGGATGTTCTTTGGGTGGTGGACCATTCTTGATACACACGGGAAACTGTTGAGCGTGGAAATCCCAGCAGCGTTGCAGTTCTTGACACACTCAAACCAGTGCGCCTGGCACCTACTACCATACCCTGTTCAAAGGCACTTAAATATTTTGTCTTGCCCATTCACCCTCTGAATGGCACACATACAAAATTAATGTCTCAAATGTCACAAGGCTTAAAAATGCTTCCCTTCATCCACACTGATTGAAGTGGATTTAACAAGTGACTATGATGGATCACAGCTTAATAAGGGATCATAGCTTTCACCTGGATTCACCTGGTCAGTCTATGTCATGGAAAGAGCAGGTGTTCCTAATGTTTTGTACACACATATATCTATCCGTATGTTGACTAGTAGTGTATCTACAGTGCATTCATAAAGTATTCAGACCCCTCAACTTTTTCCACATTTTATTATGTTACAGCCTTATTTAAAAATGTATAAAATTGTTATTTTTCGTAATCAATCTACACACAATTCCCCATAATGACAAAGCAAAAACAGGTTTTTAGATTAAGAAAACATTCACATTCACATAAGGATTCAGTACTTTGTAAAGGCACCTTTGTTGAAGCAGTTTGGAACCACCAAGACTCTTCCTAGATCTGGCCGCCTGGAGAAGGGCTTCGGTCAGGGAGGTGTCCAAGAACCCGCTGGTCACTCTGACAGAGTTACAGAGTTCCTCTGTGGAGATGGGAGAAACTTCCTGAAGGACAATCATCTCTGCAGCACTCTGCCAATCAGACTTTCATGGTGGAGTGGCCAGACGGAAGCCACTCATCAGTAAAAGGCACATGACAGCCCGCTTGGAGTTTTCCAAAAGGCACCTAAAGACTTTCAGACCATGAGAAACAAGATTCTCTGGTCTGATGAAACCAAGATTTAACTCTTTGGCCTGAATGCCAAGCGTCACGTCTGGAAGAAACTGGGCACCATCCCTACAGTGAAGCATGGTGGTGGCAGCATCATGCTGTGGGGATGTTTTTTAGCGGCAGGGACTGGGAGACTAGTTAGGATTGAGGGAAAGATGAACGGAGCAAAGTACAGAGAGATAGATCCTTAATGAAAACCTGCTCCAGAGCGCTCAGGACCTCAGACTGGGGTGAAGATTTCACCTTCCAACAGGAAAACGACCTGTATAACGACCTAACTATACAGCCAAGACAACACAGGAGTGGTTTCAGGACATGTCTCTGAATGTCCTTGAGTGGCCCTGCCAGAGCCCAGACTTGAACCTGATCTAAAACCTGATCTAAAATGGAGAGACCTTAAAATAGCTATGCAGCGACACTCCCCATCCAAGCTAACAGAGCTTGCAGAGAAGAATGGGAGAAACTCCCCAAATACAGGTATGCCAAGCTTGTAGCATCATACCCAATAAGACTCAAGGCCGTAATCGCTGCCAAAAGTGCTTCAACAAAGTACTGAGGAAGGGTCTGAATACCTATGTAAATGTGATATTTTCAGTTGTATGTTTTTTACAAATTTGCAAACATTTCTAAAAACCTGTTTTTGCTTTGTCATTATGGGGTATTGTGTTTAGATTGATGATAAATGTTTTTTAATACATTTTAGAATAAGGCTGTAAGGTAACAAAATGTGGAAAAAGGTCAAGGGGTCTGAATACTTTTAATGCTCTGTATAATGTAGACAGAAGCTAGACAGTTTTTGGCCTGTCAATATGACCATCACTTCAAAGTGCAGACATTATTCCTGGGCAAGGTTTATTGAATAAGGGATTTAAAGGACGAATAAAAGGAGAAAGGATATAAAAGGGAGAGAGAGAGAGAGAGAGAGAGAGAGAGAGAGAGAGAGAGAGAGAGAGAGAGTGAGAGAAATAGAGAGAAATAGAGTGAGAGTATTTGCATTGTACTAGACCAGTGTACTGTGTGAGTGCTGTCTCTGGAGTCAGCCGTGTCTCCTAAGACAGTCTCACTCATAGAAATGGATGACAGCCATTATTCTTAGGTACGATATGACTGATTTGGCTACCCGAGCCAAGGTAGCGTGGGACAGTGTTAATAACATCATAGATTTTTATTTGATTTAAATGCTGTATTTTTTGGGAACCAGCACAGAACTGTAAAAAGGCACCAAGATATATTGCAGATAGGTGGACTATATTATATGATAAATAGATTGACACCTTGTCAGAAGCCAAAACAACACGCATGTTATCTCACATTTTAACTCAGATGATTTGATGGGCTGTTTTCTAACTATAGATGAAATAGAATGACTCATGAAAAAAAATGCAGACGTGACAAATTGAGGACGTATTTGTCATGCTTTCTATGGTGACAGAGTGACACTATATGAAAAATATGTCCAGCAATCCATAACAGTGCTTGGAACCGCGTCAGTGCATCAGTATCCAGTGGTGTGACCAATGAGAAGCCAATGTCCAAGGGGACCAATTAGACTTTCAGATATCCCTAAAGGTTCGCAGGAGGTTTGTCTATAGACGTTCCCTCAACGTTAGAGGGAACCTTTGCCTTTTGTTGTCGTTCTGTTCCTCCACAGCTGGGTCTCAGCTCGGACTGTCTGTCTGCCACACTGTGAGGCCAGTGGCAGGGGACGTCACTGTGACTCACATCACAAAGGTACCACAAAGACACAGAATCCCCTTAGAATATAACTCTCTGTCTCGCCCTGTACCCAGAATGGAGGCACATTCAATGCCAGAAGTATTCAATGCCATTATTACTGTAGCAACGAATGCCGTTGGTTTGTTATTGCGGTATACAATGACTCAGATCATTCTTCTATACTTATCATTTATTGCTGATATGAAAGTGTGGCTTAATTTAATCCTAAATAATAAAACATCTGTCAGAGACAGAGATACATTAAGAGCACAATGTACAGTGATGGAAATTTAAATCAAAATAGACAACAAAACATCACTTTTCATCTTCTTGTCAGCAAACTCACCACCAACCGACAGCCATTACCCACCCACTCCCCAGACGCTTAGCTAAGCCTGCTATTATGGTAAATGTATAATGGTCCATAAATCACACAGGTCCATAAATCACTGTTTCATAGTCCTGCTGAGAGGCATTGAACTTTCTGGTGTGAGTAGAGCTAAAAACCTTCATTTGATTGAAGTGTTTCAAGTTTTGTACTCACACACCTCCTTGACAGTGATGAAGTTTAGAGGGATAGTACAACTCCTATGTGTTTACAGTATATACAGTAGTACTAATCATCTGGCCTACATGAATGTGTTTAAAGTATATAGCAGCTCACCACCAGGTAGCCTAGCAGTTAACAGAATTCGGTCAGTAACCTAATGGTTGCTGGTTCCAATCCCTGAGCTGAAAAGGTGAAAAAATCTGCATTTCAGTCCTTGTGTAAGGTTAACCTCCAACAACAACTTCTCCCCGGGCACCGATGACGTGCATATCGATTAAGGCAGCCCCCCGCTCCTCTCTGATTCAGAAGGGTTGGGTTAAATGCGGAAGACCCATTTCGGGTTTAATGCATTTAGTTGTGCAACTAACTAGGTATCCCCCTTTCCCTTCCCTCCATTTAAACATACAGGTAGTACACTACTCACCTTCATCAGTGGGGACGCTGTTCTTGTCAGTGAAGTAGATGACCACCAGTCCGATGCAGGCGCCAGTCAGAGCCACAAACAGTAGTATCAGGCTCTTCTCCAGGGTACTCAGACCCCTGGACGTGGGCCTCTTCTTTAGGTCTTCCTCCATGCTCTCTGTTCACAGTGGTGGAGCAAATGTGCTTTGCCTCTGGTGCACCTGCGTCTCACGGTCTGGTTCGACCTTTGCTAGACTGGCTGTACCTTGGACTCTCCTGAACCTGGACAAGGGACACGGAGCGTGTCTGTGCGGAGACTTTTTGACTGTTTAGGATTTTTGGACATGTTGTAAAACGTGTTTTTGTGTGCATAGGGTAAATTAGTTGATGTCATTTTGACTCTCAAATAAAACCATTAGGATACTGTACATAGCTTCAGTAGGGGCAATGGTAAAATGTTTTACCTCTCACCTATAACTTAGCCTGTTGTAGGCTACTACAGAACCGTTATACGCATTGTTGTACAGTATAGCCTATAGCAGGGGTGTTCAACTCCGACCCTATGAGGTACAGAGCCTGCTGCTTTTCTGTTCTACCTGATCATTAATTGTACCCACCTGGTGTCTCAGGTCTAAATCAGTCCCTGATTAGAGCACAACATTGAAAAAAAACACAGTGGAACTGGCTTCGAATTCCAGAGTTGAGTTTGGGGGGGACAATGGTAGATGACCTGTGTTTACGCGAGGCTTGTTTATATTATTAACTTTGTCCCTACACTCGACCCCGAATCTCATTTCAAAACATTTACTGTCTCAACCTCAGCTTTTATAAGAGGAGCGGGGCCCGTCACACAGTGCACTGCAATTATCGTCAAGCTTACTAATTGATTAATGTAGTACAGAGCACTTCTGGGCTATGGTTAAACTCTTTAATGTGGCTTAAGTGCCAAAGCACTTAGAATTAGCGCTGGATTTGATTAAAGTAAAAGGCATGATGGGGACTAGGCTCACAGGAAGCTGCTGTGTAGTCATCTATGTCCCATAGGAGTCCCACAGACGCTACCTGGCAATCAATTACAATTTGTTAAACTAATGGATAATGTGCTAGAAACAGGCTTGTAAATCCTGCCTGTTGTAATCAGGGGTCCCTTCCCAGGATGCATCTAAAATAGCACGTTATTCCCCAAATAGTGCAGTACGTTTGACTAGTGCTCTATGTGCCCTGGTCAAAAGTTGGGCACTTTGTAGGGAATTATGGGCCGTGGTCAAAAGTAGAGCACTATGTACGGAATAGGATGCAATTTCGGACACTTCGTTGCAAATTTCTAATGGCTCTCTGTACAGACAGACTGGCTCATGCTGGCTTGCTGTAATGCTGCCAGTGTGTTTGTAGCAGGGGAGAACGACTGCCCCCTCAGATTGATGCCATGGAAGTTCGAGGCCAACCGAGGTACTAAAGGCTTTGTTAGCAGAAAAACAGGATCCCCCATTATAGTGAATGGAAAAATGACAATCTTCATGGTAAATCTTTGAGTAAATAAAACAATTTAGAAGACAATCATGGTACCAACAATTGCTTCTAACACACCAGATGTATGTCCTTGAACCGATTATTTTAAAATCGCACACAGAAGAAGTTATAAGGATAATTAAGTTGCTAATGGCAGCCAGCAGTACTCCGGAAGCCTTCAGCTTCAGTTACTCAATGAGAGGGAGCAGCACTTCCTGGAGTAGCTCAAACTGCGCATGTTATGTCTTCATCAGACACCATTTAAACAGACTTCACTTGGCTTCAATGCGCTATTGAGTCTTCACATAGGAATTAATGGTGTCACGTGATCAGTGGCTTTGTCCATTTATATATACAGTCATTGGTTTGTAGAGAGGAGTTTCAAAGCGCTGAGATAAGCACTTCACTATGTACAGACTGATAATAGCACAAGCCAGAGAGATATTAGAGCAAGCAGAAGAGGGCCATTTACAACCAGTCATAAACACTAACAGAGATCAGCACAGATCAGAATGATTGTCAAGAAAATTGTGAAAATGGTCTCTGTGGAGAGATTAATTTCACCACACAAGCCATATTGTTAAATATTTATACAGCACAGAACAGTACAATGTATTATCAGATAATGTTTTATTATCTAGGTGAAGTGTGAGTTACACTGTAGCGGTTATCTATCTGGCTCCCCAAGGTCTACTTTAGAGGGTTAGATGTTGTGAACCTGTGGTGCGTTGGTTCGTGTTACCATAGAAACCCTGGGCTTAGGATATGGGAAGTAGCACACTCACATACAACAGCACTGGGTTTGAAATGGCACCCTGTCCTTTATATGATACACTACTTTTGACCAGGGCCCTACTATGACTGTAACTTGGGACTCAACCTGTGTTCCAGTACTATACAGCACAGGAGTTTGGTGGCAACTTAATTGTTGAGGACGGGCACGTGGTAATGCCTGGAGCGGAATAGGTGGAAAGGTATCAACAACATCAAACACATGGTTTCCATGGGTTTGACGCATTTCCATTCGCTCCGTTCCAGCCATTATTATGAGCCGTCCTCCCCTCAGCAGCCTCCTCTGCTGTACAGGTGTGAGTTGATGTTTTTTACTGTGTGTTAAAGTGAGGCCATCTTGTTTGAATTGAATTACCAAGAAGGATGACGAAGGCTGAAGGATGATGAAGTATGAAGAAGGATGAAGGCTGAATCACTATTTCTCAACACGTGATTGTGTGAGAATCAACCCTCAGCCACGGGCAACGTCCGGCGAGACAGAACGCTCCTCCTCCTCCTCTGACCGACAGGTTTTTAATTGGACTTTTAATCAGAGTCGACTGCAGGAGAGTTGAGGAATCTTTATATCATCTGAGGGGGCGATAATGATAAGGGACAGTTTGGCAACTGCAATATTCACGCTCGCCATTCGTCATTACAAATTAGGCCGCTCAATAACGACCTACGTCTTCATTCACACGCTCCTAATTGCGGATTGGAGATTAAAAATAACTTTAGGAGAGATTTGCATACAATGTGGAAGCGATACCAGAGGTTTCTTCACAATAACTTTGGAGTCAGGGTTAATGAGTTTCATAGAGGAAGTGCTTAAATTTGGCTTAATCTCCATGGAGATTGAATGGTTGGAATTACCTCATCATATAAAGGCCTCTTGGATTCAGCCACAGTCTGATTAGACAGAGACACATTCACTATGGTAACCAGTCACTTTAAATACCTAATATATCTCTAGGAGATAAGCACCTAGGCCTATACATTCCCTCCAATTCTTCCCTTTGGGAAAGACAGGAACAAGTGGTGATATACTGTACTCCCACTGGGCACACACTGGTTGAATCAACCGTGTCATTTCAATGAAATTACGTTGAATCAACGTGGAATAGACGTTGAATTGACGTCTGGGCTGAAACAGAAACTTCTTATCTCTCCTTGGCAACACATTTAGGAGCATATCATTATTTAAGAGAACTAAATTAAATGATTTAAGATATTATACAGTCGATAATGATTTTATATAATGTCTTGCATTTTTTGTTGGTTGTGGGTCAATTCTAGTAGGTGGTTGAGATATTTTCTCAGTTGCTTTACATTTCAACTCAAGGGGGAGAAACCCCTTCACTTGGGGCTCCCGAGTGGCGCAGCTGTCTAAGGAACTGCATCTCAGTGCTAGAGGCGTCACTACAGACCCTGGTTCGATTTCAAGGTTGTATCACAAAAGGCTGTGATTGGGAGTCCCATAGGGCGGTGCACAATTGGCCCAGCGTCGTCCGGGTTAGGGTTTGGTCAGGGTAGGCCGTCATTGTAAATAAGAATTTGTTCACAAATAAAATAAATACAACTGGACACCTGCCATGGAGGATGCTTCCAAACTAAGATATCTGTGAAGTGACATTAACAACTCTCAATGCAACTCTACCCTCCAAACTTGCTCACAACTAACTGCACACCACTCACCACAATGACATCCGTTCACAACAATACTAGTAAAAGTCCTACAACTACAGGTCAGTATATCAACCCTGCTGCTGCTGCAGGTCTTCAATATATCAGCTGCAAAACATTTTAGTGCATCAAGAATGGATTGGATTTATATAGCAGTTTTCCCAGTCGCTCAAATCGCTTTATTAGATGTGGTGTGTCAATGTGGGGGATATTTTTCTCAACCATGAGTGTCTCTGGGAGGGGGAGGGAGAGGGAGAAAAAGGGAGAGAGATAGAGTGTTGCTGCAGTGTGTGTGTGTGTGTGTGTGTGTGTGTGTGTGGAACCTCTGTCCACTGGGGGACCAATGATTTATAGAAACATCTGTCAGCCGTTATAAAGCAGTCTCTAGTGAAGACAGCCAAGGTGACCTTAGTGTGTGTGTGTGTGTGTGTGTGTGTGTGTGTGTGTGTGTGTGTGTGTGTGTGTGTGTGTGTGTGTGTGTGTGTGTGTGTGTGTGTGTGTGTGTGTGTGTGTGTGTGTGTGTGTGTGTGTACCTGTGCTTGACTTTCAGCATGTGAAAGGTTACGTACGTGTGTTTGTGTGTGGAACGGCGGGGTGGTTAATAACAAGCCACTATAAAATGCTCAGGTCTGCAGTGTGTAGTGTTACACAGTGATGGAGTATGCTGGATTGGAGGAGGGAGAGGAAGATAGAAACAAGTATGTGTTCCCCTATGAACAAGAGCACATAGGGGAACACACACACACGCATAAACGCGTGCACACACACACACACACACACAGAAGCGCACACACACACCTCAATCCTTCCAAACACCTTTTCCCACAACGCTTCCCAACAATGCGAAGTAATGTAGGCCATGTAGTCCACAGGGGCCTGAGCAGCAGACGACATCGGAGGAAGTTCCTTACTGTAGCGCTGCCGGTGATTCAAGACAACAGTGAGTAAACAAAACAACTGGAGCAGTACTGGGGAGGCGCTATAAGAGCTGTTCTGGGGTCAGGGAGAGAAACAAAAAGGACTGAAGCAGTACTGGGAAGGCACTATAAGAGCTGTTCAGAGGTCAGGGATAAAGAGACGCTTCAGGGGAGAGGCAGGGGCTTTAGCTGCCCTGCTGTTGCTGACTGATATGGCGCTTTTATGATAGAGAGAAAGTGAGAGAGAGATAAAGAGGGGGAGAAAAAGAAAGAGAGAGAAAGAGGGAGAGAAAGAGAGTGAGAGATATAGTGCTTTTATATGACATCATCATAGAGGGAGAACATAAAGCTTGACATGAGTCATTACATCACCCAGTGCTCCAGAATAAACCCCAGTGGTTCATCTATGGAGAATAGCTAAGCATCGCTAAGATCACCAGACCCTTACTCATAATCACATACGTACCAATCTCAAAATACAATCAGTAAACAGCAATTAAGACAGAAACTGATCCCCATGATAAGATGGAGTCTGAGTGAGTCTGATGTGCGTCTAAAGATCCGACAGGGAATTATTTGTGATTTGTATTGGTAATTGTAATGGCTTGTGCTCAAGCTGCGTCTAGGCTACACGAGGCCTTCTACGGATTTTCTGTGTAGCTGAGATGAGTCTCTGTGTGTGTGTGTGTGTGTGTGTGTGTGTGTGTGTGTGTGTGTGTGTGTGTGTGTGTGTGTGTGTGTGTGTGTGTGTGTGTGGCTAACTGGGTCATAGCAGGAGGTTTAACACAGTTTAACTATTTTTCTGAAGTGGACATTTTATCTGGAGGGCTAGAGGGAGTCTTGATATAGACTCTAACTAACACGCAGTCGAAGCACCACGCCGAAACCTGATATTCAGTGAAGCTCAAAGAACGGTTATGTAGTGGTGACTGTAGAGGAATTTCCATAGAGAGGGGAAAAATGCCCCGTGAGAATATAACAGAATCGTATGAGACGACACAACAGTGACATTCAGAGAAATTCACTCACCAAGATAGAATGTAGACTCCACTAATCTTTTCCAACGCTAGAGCATAATTGGATTTCTTAAAGCGCACTGACACATTAATGTTAGATGATGATAGACTGGCCAACTGTTGATGAACACGGGCTCTCAGTTTAATTAAGTTTCTGGGCCCCGCACAATTGATTTTCATCTAAATCAATGATCATCTGCAAGTAAAATAGCCTATATCTATTTTTAAGGCAGGGATTTCATTTTCCAAACCCTATGATTTATAACTCTAAAATACAACTCAGTTTCAATTCCACTCCCTATATTTCTTATCCTGCCAGAGAGGAGAACAGCAGCACTCATTGTACAACATTACAAAACAACCTTTCCATTTCAAACAGGTGCATTCAAAACAGCCCCACCCCCAACCGTCTGGAACCAAAAGACTGCGGTCATGACCAGATTGGATTCTGGGTAGTGATATTAGACAGGACATACAGTGCAGAGTGTGATTTTAATATTGAATAATACAGGCTGCAAGTTACTATGGCAGAGTGAGAGGTATTTTTTCTCACTTTTTTGAGATCCCCTACCTCTCATGTCTGTTTCTCTCTGTCTCAGTCTCTCTCATCTCTCTATCTTACAGTCTTTTCATCACAATGAATCTCCTCTTGTGTTTAACATCCACCGCCTATGGCCACTTTCAAATGGGAACCAGTCGCAGGGACACGGGGGGCGAAGGGGACATTAAATATTGAAACACCAGCTAATTAAGGCCGGGGTGAGGGAGTCAGCATTAAGGCTGGTGAGCCGACTGCTGCTGGTCGTGATCTATGGACAGAGAGAGAGAGCGCGAAGAGACAGAGAGAGAGAGAGAGATGGGGGAACATTGAAGGAAGATGGGAGGGAGAGGATCAGGGGATGTTGTAGCTCTACACATGTAGAAAAAGTGTCAGTACAAATCCAATACATCTCTCAAAGGTAGCGGCACAACAAAATAGGTTGGTGATGCACTTCACTGTGGCAGCCCCTTTAATCAGCAACTGAGATGACTGTCTGGTTGTGAGTGTGTGGGGGGTGTGATTCTCGTCTTAACACCTTGAATACCAGGGGGATGGACTTTTGTGTGTGTGTGTGTGTGTGTGTGTTCTTTTGACAGGGAACAGAATAGCCCAGGACACCTAACCTAACAGCCCACTGTGACGAGTGCAGTGATGAGTGGTGACACACACATACACCCAGACACACAGGAAGTGACAGCACAGTCCTGTGAAATCAGTGTATCACACTGAGACAGAGGGTGTATTCAAACAGACAGTTAGTTGTAATTCCCAAACAAAGTAGATTGGCTGTGAATATTCCCCATTCCACAGTAGGATGTGATGGTAAGCCTATATCAACACGTTGAGACTACGTTTTCAATGTTTTATAATGTAATAACTTCATTACTCTTAATAACAATGTGGAGGAAACAAGGTTTATGTAATATTTTTAAGCGGATATTTTCTCCTAAGGAAAAAAAGTATGTTTAAGGTGATTCTAAAAGAGACTAGATAAATTGAAAGTTTTAATTAACTTTATGTAAGCAGACTCATAGTTTAATTTACTCTGCTTAACCCATACATTTCACATCACTGGATTTGGAATGTAGACCTACCTACCTCTTACAATGACTGGCTTTGGAATGTAGACCTACCTACCTCTTACAATGACTGGATTTGGAATGTAGACCTACCTACCTCTTACAATGACTGGCTTTGGAATGTAGACCTACCTACCTCTTACAATGACTGGATTTGGAATGTAGACCTACCTACCTCTTACAATGACTGGCTTTGGAATGTAGACCTACCTACCTCTTACAATGACTGGATTTGGAATGTAGACCTACCTACCTCTTACAATGACTGGATTTGGAATGTAGACCTACCTACCTCTTACAATGACTGGCTTTGGAATGTAGACCTACCTACCTCTTACAATGACTGGATTTGGAATGTAGACCTACCTACCTCTTACAATGACTGGATTTGGAATGTAGACCTACCTACCTCTTACAATGACTGGCTTTGGAATGTAGACCTACCTACCTCTTACAATGACTGGATTTGGAATGTAGACCTACCTACCTCTTACAATGACTGGCTTTGGAATGTAGACCTACCTACCTCTTACAATGACTGGATTTGGAATGTAGACCTACCTACCTCTTACAATGACTGGATTTGGAATGTAGACCTACCTACCTCTTACAATGACTGGCTTTGGAATGTAGACCTACCTACCTCTTACAATGACTGGATTTGGAGTATAGATGCATCATAAAAAAACAAATGGTGACTTACATTTTGAACATCTGTCTTATGTACTATGTACTTATGTACTTATGTACTTATGTACTTATGTACTCTCGGAGGACCTGAGCCCTAGGACCATGCCTCAGGACTACCTGGCCTGATGACGCCTTGCTGTCCCCAGTCCACCTGGCCGTGCTGCTGCTCCAGTTTCAACTGTTCTGCCTGCGGCCATGGAACCCTGACCTGTTCACCGGACGTGTTACCTGTCCCAGACCTGCTGTTTTCAACTCTCTAGAGACAGCAGGCGCGGTAGAGATACTCTTAATGATTGGCTATGAAAAGCCAACGGACATATACTCCTGAGGTGCTGACCTGTTGCACCCTCGACAACCACTGTGATTATTATTATTTGACCCTGCTGGTTATCTATGAACATTTGAACATCTTGGCCATGTTCTGTTATAATCTCCACAGCCAGAAGAGGACTGGCCACCCCTCATGGCCTGGTTCCTCTCTAGGTTTCTTCCTAGGGAGTTTTTCCTAGCCACCGTGCTTCTACACCTGCATTGCTTGCTGTTTGGGGTTTTAGGCTGGGTTTCTGTACAGCACTTTGAGATATCAGCTAAAGTAAGAAAGGCTTTATAAATACATTTGATTTGATTTGATTGGATACTAATGGATTTACACATAAAAACGTGCATTTTGAAAAAAAATCTTACTACTAATTTGTGTTCTCTAATAGAAGCCCACAGTAATTCCCAGATTTAGTCATTTTTACTTTCACTGTGCCTAATCCAATCAAAGATGTAAAACCCAGAATTAAACTAACCCAGCAAGTGAACGATTCTACATTTAAATGATTTTGAAAATAAACTGTTTTTAAGTCTTTGAAGAGACTATATTTCTCCTTCTCCGCAAATATTCAACCATCTAATTTCAAAAGTATTTTAATTTGAATGTAATCTAATTTTAATGAGAGATTATAGCGAGAGGAAAAAGGCTTGAATAGTGTGGAGTACTGTATACACACACTAATGTGTGCTTTGGGTCAATTTCACCACTGTCTCAAAGACATTCTTTTGGGAAAGGGCTGTATAAAGCCCATCGACAACTAATCCACAAGGGGTACGCACCACCACTTCTCTACTACTACCTGCTGATACATCCTGAACAATGTCCCCTGTGGTTTCAAACAGCCTTCTACAGCAGTTTTCAGATGCACTTATTGAAACAAAACACTGTACCTGATGATACAGTGTGTACAAACTAAGCATATACAACATCAGTATATTTATGTTTTGATTCAGAGCAAGTCAAAAAGCTGACATTTCATGTAGTATACGAACAGAGTCTAACCAATAGTTTAAAAAAGAAGAGTATTAGGATCCCATAAAGGACATGACAAGCTGGGTGTTTCATGAGGAGGGTCCACAGACCAATTGGAAGAGGAATTTAAAAATAGAGACCTCAGAGCTCCTCGGATTAGCAATGTCTCTACTACTAGACATTACTCACGCTCTCAATCGTTTCCGGTCCCCATAGATCAGCTATCAGCTACTGCTTCAAACAGACCCTTTACCCATCCTCAAGCGATGTCTGATAACACATTGTAACTGAGGAACTCACACTGTGGGGATGCATGCTGCTAACGCTCTCTTGAAACACCTGTCAATGAATCCAGACAAAAACTGCTCGGCTGTAGATCCGTTTTCGACCTTGAGTTTAAAAAAAAATCCAAAACGGAGAGAACAGAGACTAAATATAGAGCACCTAAATGCACACAGGCCCAGTGTTATATTGTGTATAAGACATACGGAAATGAGCACAGCAGAGGTTTTATTCATCTTCTTTATCAAGACAAAGTAAGTAGTTACCCATTCAAAATAAAATCTGCAACAAAAAACAAACTAAATAAATAATAATATATTAATCTTATAAATAGAGGTTGTTCAATACACCCGGAACGTTATCATACTGTATATTTACCAAAATGCACCCACTGCACTGAGAAGTAGTGATATTTAGTTGCACATCTGTAAAAGGTATGATACTGACAGTAATATGTATGTACGCCCAAAGATCAGAGGCATGTACTGTATACACCAGGACTTCATAGTGGTAAAATGAGTTATGACTGCCATAAGTACTAACACACATGCGTTTCACTAAGATATTATTATTGCCATTTTTCATTAAATACTGTTAGAATCTCTCTCATCTAAAAAATAAGTTGTCCATACCAAGAACCTATTTTAGCTTTTTGTTTTGCCCTCTTCTGTTGATAATCATCAACCCTAACTACGGTAACATTCTATACCACAACATCTGACCAGTAGGGTTAGGGAGAGATCCCAATATCCACACATGGCTTGGCATCGGAGGAACCATAACAAGGGGTGAACCAGCCTGCTTTATAGGGGACTCAGCTGATGGTGTGGGCTGCATACAGCCCGCTGCTTCTCCTTCTCACTCCAGCACGGCGGTAGGGGGAGGGTGCGCGCAGCACTTGGGCCGTCTGACATTTTTCAGCATGGACCTGAAAACGTTCTGCTGCCTCCTCTTGTTTTTCCTGCTGTTGGCGTCGTCCACGGCAACGGTGGCGGGCGAGTCGGGCACCACCGGCGGCACTGAGATGGACTTCCTGAGTGATGACTGGGTCACGACCTTCTTCTCTTGTTCTTTGATCTTACACTGCAGGTGGCTCTGGATGGCAAAGCCAAGGGACTCGGGGTCAACGGCTGCTCCGTACACCTCCCAGGTCATCCCCTGCTCGTCCCACAGCACATCGTGCACGCTCTTCTCTCCTTTCTGTTTCCCCTCCTCGTCTTCGTCCTCCTTTTCCTTCCTCTCCGGCTCCAGCTGCTCCTGCTTCTTCTTGCCCAACAAAGCCTTAACGCCCCCAACCCCCTTAACAATGCTCTGCTTCGCTGCTTTCACTGCCGTCTTGGGTTTAGTGTCCTCTGTTTTTTTGGAGGTTGTCGTTGAGGCCTGGCTGGGCTTGGTAACGGAAGGAGTTGACTGCGAAGGAGGAGGAGCAGCCTTATTGTCGGAGGATTTGGTCTTGCTTGCGGCAGTTGGCGACAAGGGGGATGGAGCTTTAGCAGAGGGAGGCTTGGCAGGCTGCGTTGGCACGGTCTGCCCTTCATTAGACACCTTTGGTTTCTCTGCTGCATTGGGTTTGGATTGGGAGTCTGCCACTGCCTTCTCGCCTTGATGCTGGTGATGATTCGCTTTAGCTACCGGCTCGTTTTGGCTGCCGCACGATTCGATGTTGATCTGGTAGACGGGCTGCAGAGGCGGGAGTGCTCCTCTCTGCTGGATGTTGCATAGCGCTGCTGCCCCCCCGACTGCCAGATCTTTAGGCTTGGCCCCCAGCCTGGCGACCTCTGCATGGAGGGCCGCCACCGCCTCCTCTGCATGGAGCACCACCCCGGCACTCTGACTGGAGCATAACCCCGCCTCCAGGGTCAATCGCTCTGACCCGGACCTGAGACCTGCGGTGTAGTTAGGTGGCGGGGGGCAGGATGGACTGCTGCCCATGTGAATCTGGTGGAGGGGCACCTGGTAGACCACAGACAGGCTCTCAGCTGCTGCTTCCTCCCTCAGGGCAGCACCTCTGTCAGTGGACCTGTAGGGCGGGGGCAGAGGAAACAGGCTGGGGCTGGTGGAGACCGCCCGGCTGCACACGTTAGCCACTGCCTGGACCTCCACATCTTGGCCCTGCTTGCTATGGGTGGGGGTGGCGGTGGGGGTGGCGATGGGGGTGCGGGTCATGGTGGAGGCCTCCCGGTATAGTTTGCAGTGGGCTTTCTGTTGCATCTCCTCCGAGACCGAGGCAGTCTGGACGGCTTCGTCTGTCACCTGTGCTGCATGGTAGGCAGGCTGCTGGTTCTGGCCCTGTTGGGCCTCAGGCTGTTGGTTCTGGCCCTGTTGGGCCTCAGGCTGTTGGTTCTGGCTCTGTTGGGCCTCAGGCTGTTGGTTCTGGCTCTGTTGGGCCTCAGGCTGTTGGTTCTGTTGGGCCTTGTTGGGTGACGAGGGAGACTCCTTCTGTGATGAAGACTCTGATGATGCCGCCTGCAGGTGTTTATCTAAGCAGATCTCTGTCTTTGCTACTGGAGTAGGTTTTAAATCCTTCTTCTCGGGAGGTGCCGGACTTGAGGCCTTATTCCTAAGCCCTACGTTCTCCTTGCTGTCTGATGATGGAGGCGTGATGGTGATGGCAGCATTGACAGGAGCTACTGCAGTCTCCTTGGTCTGTTCCGGCTGTGATGTAGCTGCCGTTTTATTGTATTCCGTTTGGGAAGGAGGGTTCTGAGAGTTTGTCTTGGGCGTATTTTCTTTAGAGGCCTGTAGAGGACGTTCTGATGGAGTAGGGTTGGTGGCGGTGGCGGTGGCGGTGGCGGGGCTAGGTAAAGGTGACAGACTCTGTGTTGTAGTACTATTATCAGCCTCTTTTGATTTGTAAGGAGGTGGAGCAACCTTGTTTGAAGTCACTGCAGCTCCCTCTGCCTTACCTTGTTTGGGAGTTGTCAGAGACGTCAGCACTTCAGAGGCCGAGGTATGCTTTGGATCACAGGTCTGAGGGGGATGTTGATTTGGTGTGGTTGCGTTTTTGTTGTCCCCTTCTAGTAGCGACTCCTCTTTAGCTACTGCAGAAACTCTGGCTGTAGCACTCTGTACTGCTGTGGGCTCTGGCGATGGCTTGGCTGCACACCCCTCCCCCGCCCCTGCTCCACCAGGCTCTTTCTCTCTGCAGTAATTTGTATGCACGTCAACCTTTGATGATGTAATGGCGGACGACAGGCTGGCCTTACAGATATGCTTCTCCTTCTCCTCGGCGGCGGCTGTGGGGGTTAACGCTGTCAAATTGGCGTTGCCGTCCCTACGGCCCTCTGCCGTCGCCTCGGTTACACTCACACCTCCTCGGCATGTCAATACCATCTGCTGCTCTATTCCAATCACATGCTCCGATGGCGATTTCCCTCTGTCGCCATTGGTCGAGAAAGTTGTGTTGGTGTTGGACCCCACTCCGCCGCCAACCGGTTGTCCATGGCCAGTTGATTGGATCCTGGAGGTTGTGTTGGGGGTTGTCAGACACAGGTTATCCCGTGTGTGTTCTGTAGGGACAGGGGTAGTGGTAGTGGTGGGGGCAGGGCAACCCTGAGTGAGGTTCAGGTTAGGTTCTTTAGCCCAGTTGGCGTTAGACTCCTGGTTTCCCAGAGCTTCCACTCCAGCCAGTTGAGGGACCATTTGGACTGTCACTGTCCTTTTTGGGTTGGTTCCCATCCTCTATTGAGACAGTCCTCTGAGACACTTCTACTGTAGGGATCCAAAGTCGAACCAGGTGTCCACAATCCTGTCCCTGTCTATTTGTGTAATTCCCTATAAAGTAGGAAAAATAGAATAGTTTTAGATTCAGAGAAGAAGTATGAACAACACATTAGATCCTTCCATGTACATAACGATACTATACGCCTTATATAGTATAATATCCTCTAATATAATAGAGAATGATGATCTTGGTAATGTCTTTCTCACTCTTGCATATTACATCCTGACCTCAAAGGTGATATCGAAACACCAAAAAAGACGTGAGACTTTATTACAATTATTTTTAAACAGAAAGACATTTTAACTTGAAATTAGAAAACTAACAGGGTGAGTGATGAGGAACAGTTGTACCGCAGTGTAGTGCACTCCAAAAAACATTTATGGATATTTTTCAAACTAGACTTTCATCCTCGATGAATGTGACCAATGAGGCAATACATTAAAACAATGGGAGTTGACACCTTCGCTTATTTCTGACTCCTAGTATCCATCACAATAAAGACTGTGTGCCAACTACCGCATCAGAACTGAATGTATTAACTGAATCTGTAAACAAAGCAACAGATAATAGCAATAACTCCAAATTACTAAGAATAAGCCCAAGACAATGATGCTTCAATACTGACCTAAACTGTTTTGCTGCTCAGAGATGGTTGGCCTTTCCTCTTTTCATTCCAGTAAGTACATTTCATTTTAATGTGTCTCTGATGACTGCAAACTGATTTGAAATGATGGACCATGAGCACTCCGAGTCCCTTTGGAGCAGAGAAGATAAAGCAATGCCAAAACTAAGATTAACTATGCCACAAATGATTTTTGCTCAAAAACTGATGGAATTTGAAAGACTACGGCAATCACAAACACTTACCACACACTTCAACAAGCTTGAGTGAATTAAATAATTCCTCTTAACCCAGGAGGAAATCTATTGAATTATCCTTAAGTGGGGACAGAGGCATTGACTTTGCAATCGCAACAAGTGAAAGCAATAGTGTAGCCTTAGTTCCATGTTTGACTTTACCATTAGAAAAAACATATATCCCAATGCCCAGGGCAGTGATTGGGGACATTGCCCTGTGTAGGGTGCCGTCTTTCGGATGGTACGTTAAATGGGTGTCCTGACTCTGTGGGCACTAAAGATTCCATGGCACATATCGCAAGAGTAGGGGTGTTAACCCTGGTGTCCTGGCTAAATTCCCAATCTGGCCCTCATACCATCATGGCCACCTAATCATCCCCAGTTTACAATGGTCTCATTCATCCCCCCTCCTCTCCCCTGTAACTATTCCCCAGGTCGTTGCTGTAAATGAGAATGTGTTCTCAGTTAACTTACCTGGTAAAATAAGGGTTAAATAAAGAGCTATCAGACACTGCAGCCTACAGATGTAGGATCTTAATTTGTTTCCTACAGTAAGAATATGAATTATTATGTGTACTATAATAAATGGACATTTTTGTAGGAGTTGATCAATTTTCTCAGCAACAAAATAGTGATCAAATAACGATCCTATATCTATGACAGAAGTCCTTTTAAAAAGGTCTGAAATGAGCCATCTGCTGGCCTCAAACACAGACCTCTGTGTGTTTGTTGGTCTCATCTGTTGCAAAATCTCCCCTGAAGCTACAGCAACAGACCTGTTTATTGTGGACATAGATAAGACATTGAACCATTTTGGGGAGATTTCAAATGCACTTCAATTAGCCCATTGGATTTTTCCAACAGGCTTCATTCATCATAGAGTCTGTTCATTTTCGACTCTGTGATCTTATTTTCCTCGTCATCCTTCTACAGGTTATAGCAATTAAAAAGCAGGCCTATTGTCATTAATAACAAAGCAAATGTCTCGACGAGTTATCCTTATCCTTCTAAATCAGACACTTCTAGTTACTGAATGTCCTAGCCAGGCTACTAAATATTCCATTTGGAATTGTAGGCTCAAATACATCACAGTGTATTGGCTTATATGTAGGCCAAACGCACACACCCATCCGAAGATAAATCTCAAGCAGTGTCTAAGCCTGCAGCTGCAGACTCCAGACAGAGAGAAATAGAAAGAGTGAGTGAGCAGGGGCCCACTCAAAAAGAAATCCGATTTCTGAAAGGTACGAACTAAATGGCTTTGCCATGGTATTTTTAGTACAGAAGGAAAATAGGATGGCTTGTATAGTCCTGAGTGCTTGAGTTGTGATTTGTCAGATTGGATTTTCCATGCCACACAGTTGGCAAACGTCCACAGTATATTCACACTATACGAAAGTGACCTATTACTACTGCACCACTCTCTCTGGCTGTCGGACGAGATCACATCCAACCCCTTGGAAGTGTGAAGTGAAATGATGGTTCCCTATGAAATTGTTCTTCAATGGCCAACCGAGCATTCAGCAATCAACTCTCCCGCAATAATTGAACCAGGTGTACAGGGGCAAAATGAAGAAAAGGAATCAGAGCAACTCAGCACTCACACAGACACACTGTGTGGGACTCCTTGAACTGTCATCCGAGGACGTTCACATCCTATAAAGTGATTTCCTATGTAGTTTATCTCAATCAAAATTAGATGCTGACTTCAAGCATCTGTTGTTCTGGAATTTTGTCTCCTAGGGTGTTGTTTTTGGGACTCACTATTAATCATCCTCATCATTAAGTTTGTTCTCAGCCAAGGAAAGGTTAGTCTTCTTTTTTCTGCACAAAACAATGAATAGGCCCGTATTCATAAAGAGTAAGTGTGAGAGTAAGAATGCTGACCTAGGATCAGTTTAGGATCAATATTCCATATAATAGAACTGTGGGTTTAAGTTACTCTGTCAGAGTACATTTTGAGGGGAGAGGCAGAGGGATAGACAAGTCACTCCTTTATTCAGGGCCCGTAATGATTCATAACGCCCCTCAGAATAGGAGTGCTGATCTAGGATCAGGTCCCCTCTGTCCATGTAATCTTATTCATTATGATCTATAATACTAAACTGATCCTAGATCAGTTTAACTATCACGCTTACTCTTTATGAATAAGGGCCTTGGTTCCTTGAAGCAGGAGGTGACTGTATCCTACAGGAAGGGGTCAGTGTGTCCTCTGCCTCATATAGAGTAGCTGTGGGGTCTCCCATCAGGAGTTCCATCACCCCATGCTAATATCGAAGATGTGCGAGAGGCCCCCAAGCTGTTCATTTGAGACACGGGAGCATTGTAATTAGATTTGTCTTGTTTCTTACTTCGATGGGAATTCAGTGGAATAAACCAAGCAGATGAATCAACAAGGTGGTAAATAAGATCCAGCGAGGTACACTATATGAGGACACCTGCTCGTCAAACATCTCATTCCAAAATCATAGGTATTAATATGGAATTGGTCCCCCCCTTTGCTGCTATAACAGCCTCCACTCTTCTAGGAAGGATTTCCACTAGATGTTGGAACATTGCTGCGGTTGAGGGGGTTGCTGCGGTTGCTGGGGTTGAGGTCAGGTCTCTGTGCAGGCCAGTCAAGTTCTTCCACACTGATCTCAACAAACCATTTCTGTGTGGACCTCGCTTTGCGCACAGGGGTATTGTCGTGCTGAAACAGGAAAGGGCCTTCCCCAAACTGTTGCCACAACGTTGGAAGCACAGAATCGTCTGGAATGCCATTGTATGCTGTAGCATTAAGATTTCCATTCACTGGAACTAAGGGGCCTTGCCCAAACCATGAAAAACAGCCCCAGACCATTATTCCTTCTCCACCAAACTTTCCATTTGGCACTATGCATTGGGGCAGGTAGCGTTCTCCTGGCATCCGCCAAACCGAGATGGTGAAGCGTGATTTATCACTCCAGAGAACGCGTTTCCACTGCTCCAGAGTCCAATGGCGGTGAGCTTTACACCCCTTCAGCCAATGCGCATGGTGATCTTAGGCTTGTGTGCGGCATCTCGGCCAAGGAAACCCATTTCATGAAGCTCCCGACTAACAATTCTTGTGCTGACGTTGCTTCCAGAGGCAGTTTGGAATTCTGTAGTGAGTGTTGCAACCGAGGATAGACCATTTTTATGCACTTCGCACTTCAGCACTCAGCGGTCCCGTTCTGTGAGCTTGTGTGGCCTATCACTTCGCGGCTGAGCCATTGTTGCTCCTGGACGTTTCCACTTCACAATAACTGCACTTTCAGCTGACCGGGGCAGCTCTAGCAGGGCAGAAATTTGTTGGAAAGGTGGCATCCTATGATGGTGCCTTGTTGAAAGTCACTGAGCTCTTGAGTAAGGCCATTCTACTGCCAATGTTTGTGTATGGAGATTGCATGGCTGTATGTTCAATTTTATACATCTGTCAGCAACGGCTGAGGCTGAAATAGGCAAATCCATTCATTTGAAGGGGTGTCCACATACTTTAGTATATAATGTATATTATTGTTAATCAATACAATATAGCGGTCCAAACAGGACATAGATTGTGTGAACACCCAACAGCATCATTCATTGGTAAAAAATTAGGCTAATACTGACATTACTGATAAAACAGGAAGAATACTGCTTTAAAAGCCCAACGCAGTAAAGAAAAGTGACGTTCCTGTGTTTTATACATATTTTCACACTATGAGGTTGGAATAATACTGTGAAATTGCGATGATAATGCCATTTTAGTGTAAGAGGTGTTTGAAAAGTATGCCTGAAATTTCTGCCTGCCTGGTGACATCACCATGGGTAAATGAGTTAATAGACCAATAAGAAAGAGAGTTCCAAACCTCTCTGCCAATAATAGCTTGATTTAAATTTTCCCATCCCAACTCAGACCACTCCCAGACAGTCCTAACAAAATTATTGCTTTAGAAATTTATCTTTGCTAAGGAGCAATATTTTGTTTATTTTTTACAATAAGAATTGAAAATAATCACAGTGAGGTACTTAAATTGTTACCCAGAAATTATTTGATAATTAAATAAAAACTGCATTGGAACTTTATCACAAAATAATTGCACATTCTACATTTGCAAAAATAAATACATTAAATATTTTGAAAACCATTTTCAAAAAGTTTATCGTACAGTACAGTAGCATGAAATATATCTAGGACTACTGAGGTTTCTCCCCTCTTGAATTGACTGAAATATTACATACAGTGGGGCAAAAAAGTATTTAGTCAGCCACCAATTGTGCAAGTTCTCCCACTTAAAAAGATGAGAGAGGCCTGTAATTTTCATAATAGGTACACTTCAACTATGACAGACAAAATGAGAAAACAAAATCCAGAAAATCACATTGTAGGATTTTTAATGAATTTATTTGCAAATTATGGGGGAAAATAAGTATTTGGTCACCTACAAACAAGCAAGATTTCTGGCTCTCACAGACCTGTAACTTCTTCTTTAAGAGGCTCCTCTGTCCTCCACTCGTTACCTGTATTAATGGCACCTGTTTGAACTTGTTATCAGTATAAAAGACACCTGTCCACAACCTCAAACAGTCACACTCCAAACTCCACTATGGCCAAGACCAAAGAGCTGTCAAAGGACACTAGAAACAAAATTGTAGACCTGCACCAGGCTGGGAAGACTGAATCTGCAATAGGTAAGCAGCTTGGTTTGAAGAAATCAACTGTGGGAGCAATTATTAGGAAATGAAAGACATACAAGACCACTGATAATCTCCCTCGATCTGGGGCTCCACGCAAGATCTCACCCAGTGGGGTCAAAATGATCACAAGAACGGAATCCCAGAAACACACGGGGGGACCTAGTGAATGACCTGCAGAGAGCTGGGACCAAAGTCACAAAGCCTACCATCAGTAACACACTACGCTGCCAGGGACTCAAATCCTGCAGTGCCAGACGTGTCCCCCTGCTTAGGCCAGTACATGTCCAGGCCCGTCTGAAGTTTGCTAGAGAGCATTTGAATGATCCAGAAGAAGATTGGGAGAATATGGTCAGATGAAACCAAAATATAACTTTTTGGTAAAAACTCAACTCGTCGTGTTTGGAGGACAAAGAATGCTGAGTTGCATCCAAAGAACACCATACCTACTGTGAAGCATGGGGGTGGAAACATCATGCTTTGGGGCTGTTTTCCTGCAAAGGGACCAGGACGACTGATCCGTGTAAAGGAAAGAATGAATGGGGTCATGTATCGTGAGATTTTGAGTGAAAACCTCCTTCCATCAGCAAGGGCATTGAAGATGAAACGTGGCTGGGTCTTTCAGCATGACAATGATCCCAAACACACCGCCCGGGCAACGAAGGAGTGGCTTCGTAAGAAGCATTTCAAGGTCCTGGAGTGGCCTAGCCAGTCTCCAGATCTCAACCCCATAGAAAATCTTTGGAGGGAGTTGAAAGTCCGTGTTGCCCAGCAACAGCCCCAAAACATCACTGCTCTAGAGGAGATCTGCATGGAGGAATGGGTCAAAATACCAGCAACAGTGTGTGAAAACCTTGTGAAGACTTACAGAAAACGTTTGACCTCTGTCATTGCCAACAAAGGGTATATAACAAAGTATTGAGATAAACTTTTGTTATTGACCAAATACTTATTTTCCACCATCATTTGCAAATAAATTCATTAAAAATCCTACAATGGGATTTTCTGGATTAGTTTTTCTTATTTTGTCTGTCCTAGTTGAAGTGTACCTATGATGAAAATTACAGGCCTCTCTCATCTGTTTAAGTGGGAGAACTAGCACAATTGGTAGCTGACTAAATACTTTTTTTGCCCCACTGTACATATCACAACGAATCACGTGATACAATAGGCGAGTTGGGGGAATAGACCCTGACAATTGAATGGTCATTTCAGATCTCATTCTGAAATAGTAATTCGTAGGTCTGTGGGTTTCCCTGGAGATACCATATATTTCAAATACAATTTTATACAGTCAGTGACCGGTGACTAGAATGCATGGACTTAGCGATGGAGATAATGTAGCCTAGACATACATCAACTTTACCATTATGACATGAATTCCTTTAGAGCATCACATAGTAGAGAATATCCTTCTTTCTCATCTATTTCACGTTTCACTTCTACTACACATTAGTAGGCCTATAGGCTACCCAATCCGTCTGTAGCTGTGAACATGTCTATGCATTCGTCATATTAGGGTCTCCTCTCTCGAACAAAAATATCCCCACTGCAATTACAGTTTCAACCCCAGACAAGTATCTTATGATGTAGCCTACAAGTTTGATATAGAAAATACAACATTATCGTAGCCATGACAAAACAAAGGGATGTGCAGATGAATGCGATGAAAATATACAGTTTGGTGAGAGAAACAACATCACAACCATGTCAATTGACGATGCACAACCGAACCCCACTCCTAATAACCAACACATCAACACTTAGGAATTTCAGGACCCCCCTTGCGGCTTTACAGTCATATTTGACCTTGCGGAGGAATTCATTATCTGTACACTTATTATCTTAACGACACTTTATTCAGACAAAGAGGAGACAGCTTACCTGGTGCGGTGTAGTCCCCGTATCATATCATATTCGGGGGTTGATTACTGCGCTATTTAGCCCCTGTTTGTTTCCACGGTGCGGCTGAAGCACCCGGCTGAATATCAATGAAATAATTTCAAGCAGGTCTCCGTGACATAAAGCCGCGCCTTCGATCGGAGCGGTTCGGGATACAGGTCTGATCAGAGGAGGTAGCCTAAATGATAATTGGGTCAAGCATGTAATATCGATTTTCTTGCGAGGGTCTAGCGAAGATGTGGCTGTGCGCTATGACTCATGCTTGTTTGGTTGGGTCCTCCTCCTATACAAACAGTTATCATATCAAACTTGCTTTACTCTTCACCGAGCAATAGGCTACATTGTCATTGGAGCTAACAAATCGCGGTGTCACCGCTCTCTTTCTGCGAGATCGTGCTGTCCCAGGGGATGTCCACACTGCATTGTTTTCGGGATGCTCAATGACTGTAAAAGAGAAAAAGAAAAAAGAATGGGGGGAAAATGGTATGAACGAGAGGAGGACACAGAATGGTATAAAAGAGAGGGGGACACAGAATGGTATGACAGACAGAAGGACACAGAATGGTATGACAGACAGGAGGACACAGAATTGCAGGGACATTAGACATCAAACAAAGAGAAAGCAGCATTTAATTACATATGATAGGCTAGTTATTTCCTGCTGTGGTATCATCTATGTTCCACGCATTTGGAGCATTGGGCACTATATATCTAGTGGGAACCGCAACACTGTCTGTAGTGTTGTGTTGAGGCAGTGGCTATACACTATCCATTTCCATCACTGGATATGGATGTGACTATGCATGCACTTGCACTGAAGGGGAAAAGCAGCATAATTATGCCCAGTACTCAGTGGCGGTTCTAGCTTGTATGGCTCCCTAGGCTCCCTAGGCGGACATTTGAAACAACACAAATAAATAATCATAACATTTAAAACTATATAAATATAAATAGATATACAAAAATAGGACTCCTAAATATCAAAAATAAATAACAAAGACAAATAGAAACAAATTGTAATATATAAATAAAAAATATAATTGAATTACACTATTACCCTATTCCTAACAAAAAAAACACACAGAAAAATTAAACTGCACAAATCCGTAAATCACACAAATACACAAATAGAACAACACACTTATAAAGAGAACCTGATTATTACACTATTGCACTTCAAACAATAAACACACCAACTAAATTGCACAACTAATTGCATTAGTACTGTACACTGTTAGAGGTGCGCTATTTGATAGATTCCCCCAGCTTCCCCAACCCCGGGCTTCCAGTGGGGAGACCGGAGGTCAACCTACCCCCGCTTCCTCCCCATCTTGTACTTTTGAGTTGGAGACCTTCCCAGGCAGTAGCCTGCCTAGCTCACAAACTAGAATCAGGACGCCCACTCCGACAAGGTTAATTGACCCACAGTCCCACACGGTGACAGGATATCATTGACGTGACGTGCAAATGAGCGATAGAAAACAGTTCACGCAAATGTCACCATTTGGAATATTATTATGTATTTTTTTTTTGTGCGGGCACCCCATGCTGCCACCGGCAAGACGCTGCACCAGGTGGCTTCCCATGTTGCCTATGCCTAAATCCGCCACTGCCTGTACTGTATGCAGTGGAGATGTGATGTTTCACTGTGACAGTACAGTACATGTGGTGCTGTTCGACAGCAGTGCACTCAGGGGGACAATGGCTCTAGTCTAGATTTCCAGGTCAAATGAATCTGATTCAGTATCTCCTCCATGTGTTGTCCTCCCTGTCATGTCCCCAATCCTCATCGCCAAGACACTGTGTTATGGATCATTGCTCCCTGGGATCCTTGGGAAGTCCAACGATGACATCACCCCGTTGAAGTTGAAATGTAAAATGGTAAGGTAAGGGTTATTGTAATTGTCAGGCGTAGATGTAATAGGTGGCAGGGAAGTCAGGCGCAGGAGAGTCAAATTGAGTGTAAAATGGAGTCTTTTAATGAAGTCCACGGAGTATGCTCCATAACACTAAATGTACATAAACATGGGTACAAGGACCCGACGCACACCTATACAACAATCACACTACACTGACAATAAAACAATCTCTGACAAAGACATGAGGGGAAACAGAGGGTTAAATACACAACAGGTAATGAATGGGATTGAAAACAGGTGTATGGGAAGACAAGACAAAACCAATGGAAAATGAAAAAAGGATCAATGATGGCTAGAAGACCGGTGACGTCGAACGCCGAGCACCGCCCGAACAAGGAGAGGCAACGACTTCGGCAGCAGTCGTGACAGTACCCCCCCCCTGACGCGCGGCTCCAGCTGCGCGTCGACACCGGCCTCGGGGACGACCCGGAAGGCGAGGTGCAGGGCGATCCGGATGGAGACGGTGGAATTCTGATAACATGGAAGGATCTAACACGTCCTCCACCGGAACCCAGCATCTCTCCTCCGGCCCGTACCCCTCCCAGTCCACGAGGTACTGAAGGCCCCTCGCCCGACGTCTCGAATCCAAAATGGATCGAACAGAGTACGCCGGAACCCCCTCGATGTCTAGAGGAGGCGGAGGAACATTACGCACTTCAGCCTCCTGGAGCGGGCCAGCCACCATCGGCCTGAGGAGAGACACATGGAACGAGGGGTTAATACGGTAATGAGTGGGTAGTTGTAACCTATAACATACCTCGTTCACTCTCCTCAGGACTTTAAACGGCCCCACAAACCGCGGACCCAGCTTCCGGCAGAGAAGGCGAAGGAGCAGGTTTCGGGTCGAGAGCCAGACCCTGTCCCCTGGTGCGAACACTGGGGCCTCACTGCGGCGACGGTCTGCGCCAATTTTCTGGCGCCTTATGGCACGCTGAAGGTGGACGTGGGCTGCCTCCCAGGTCTCCTCAGCGTGCCGAAACCAATTGTCCACCGCAGGGGCCTCGGTCTGGCTCTGATGCCAAGGAGCCAGAACCGGCTGATACCCTAATACACATTGAAAGGGAGTAAGGTTAGTGGAGGAGTGACGTAGCGAGTTCTGAGCCATCTCTGCCCAGGGCACGAACTTCGCCCACTCCCCCGGCCGATCCTGGCAATAAGACCGCAGAAACCTACCCACATCCTGGTTAACTCTCTCCACCTGCCCATTACTCTCGGGGTGAAAACCTGAGGTAAGACTAACCGAGATCCCCAGACGCTCCATGAACGCCTTCCAGACCCTTGATGTGAACTGGGGACCCCGATCAGACACTATATCCTCAGGCACCCCATAGTGCCGGAAAACGTGTGTAAACAGGGCCTCTGCAGTTTGTAAGGCCGTAGGGAGACCGGGCAAAGGGAGGAGACGACAGGACTTAGAAAACCGATCCACAACGACCAGGATCGTGGTGTAACCCTGTGAAGGTGGAAGATCGGTCAAAAAATCCACCGACAGGTGTGACCACGGCCGTTGAGGAACGGGTAGAGGTTGTAGCTTACCTCTGGGCAGGTGTCTAGGAGCCTTGCACTGGGCGCACACCGAGCAGGAAGAAACATAAATCCTCACGTCCTTAGCTAAAGTGGGCCACCAGTATCTCCCGTCAAGACAGCGCATCGTCCGACCTATCCCAGGATGACCAGAGGAGGGTGACGTGTGAGCCCAATATATCAATCGGTCGCGTACAGCAGACGGAACGTACAGACGACCAGCTGGACACTCAGGGGGAGAAGGCTCTGCACGTGACGCCCGCTCAATGTCCGCGTCCAGCTCCCACACTACTGGCGCCACCAAACACGAAGCTGGGAGTATGGGAGTGGGATCCATGGACCGCTCCTCTGTGTCATACAGCCGAGACAATGCGTCTGCCTTAACGTTCTGGGAGCCTGGTCTGTAAGAAAGAGTAAACACAAAACGAGTGAAAAACATGGCCCACCTTGCCTGGCGAGGATTCAATCTCTTTGCCTGCCGGATATACTCCAGATTGCGGTGGTCAGTCCAGATGAGAAAAGGGTGTTTAGCCCCCTCAAGCCAATGCCTCCACACCTTCAAAGCTTCTACGACAGCTAACAGCTCCCGGTTCCCCACATCATAGTTTCGCTCCGCCGGGCTGAGCTTCTTAGAAAAGAAAGCACAGGGGCGAAGCTTCAGTGGCGTACCCGAACGCTGAGAGAGCACTGCTCCTATCCCAGCTTCGGATGCGTCCACCTCCACTATGAATGGCAAAGAGGGATCCGGATGAGCCAGCACAGGCGCAGAAGTAAACAGAGTCTTCAGGTGCTCAAAAGCCCTGTTCGCCTCAGCCGACCACTGCAAGCGCACCGGGCCCCCCCTTAGCAGTGAGGTAATGGGAGCTGCCACCTGACGGATAAACCTCCGGTAGTAATTGGAAAACCCCAAAAAACGCTGCAACTCCTTTACCGTGGTTGGAGTCGGCCAATTACGCACGGCTGTAATGCGGTCGCTCTCCATCTCCACTCCTGAAGTGGAAATCCGATGCCCTAGGAAGGAGATGGATTGTTGGAAAAACAAGCATTTCTCAGACTTGACATATAGATCATGCTCCAACAGGCGACCAAGCACCCTGCGCACCAGGGACACATGCTCAGCGCGTGTAGCAGAGTATATCAGAATATCATCGATATACACCACTACACCCTGCCCGTGCAGGTCCCTGAAGATCTCATCTACAAATGATTGGAAAACTGATGGAGCATTCATCAACCCTTATGGCATGACCAGGTACTCATAATGACCTGAGGTGGTGCTAAATGCAGTCTTCCACTCATCACCCTTCTTAATACGCACCAGATTGTACGCACTCCTGAGATCCAATTTTGTGAAAAAACGTGCCCCGTGCATTAACTCAATAATCGTATTGATCAGAGGTAGCGGGTAACTATATTTCACTGTGATTTTATTAAGACCTCGATAATCAACGCACGGGCGTAAACCGCCATCCTTTTTTTTTCACAAAAAAGAAACTCGAAGAGACGGGTGAAATGGATGGCTGAATGAACCCCTGATGCAGGGATTCAGAGATATATGTCTCCATAGCCTCCGTCTCCGCTTGCGACAGGGGATACACGTGACTCTTGGGATATGCAGCGTCTACCAGGAGATCTATCGCACAATCCCCCAGTCGATGGGGTGGTAATTGAGTCGCCTTCTTTTTACAGAAGGCGAGAGCCAAATCGGCATATTCGGGGGGAATGCGCACGGTGGAGACCTGGTCTGGACTTTCCACCGTAGTAGCACCAACGGAAACCCCTAAACACCTACCTGAGCATTCTCGCGACCACCCTGTGAGAGCCCTCTGTGGCCAAGAAACAGTGGGGTTATGACAAACTAACCAGGGTAGGCCTAGCACCACAGAATACGCAGGAGAATCAATAAGGAAAAGACTAATCTTCTCCTTGTGACCCTCCTGCGTTATCATACACAAAGGTGCGGTTACCTCCCTGATAAACCCTGACCCTAATGGTCGACTATCTAAGGCATGAATAGGGAAAGGCATATCCACAGGAACAATAGGGATCCCTAAACTATGAGCTAGACTTTTATTAATGAAATTCCCAGCCGCACCCGAATCTACTAGCGCCTTATACTGGGAATGCAGTGAAAAGTCAGGAAAAGAGACAGAGACAAACATTAGTGCAGCAGAGGGCTCTGGATGAGAATGGTGCCTACTCACCTGGGGTGACGCCAGAATGCCCTGCCTGCCCTCTCTATTCCCAGAGGAACCAACCCGGCACCGACCAGCAGTGTGCTCTCTGCGACCTTGAATGGTGCTCGAGCGGGAACCCCCTCCGGTCTCCCTGCGCACCATCCCTCCCAATTCCATAGGTTCGGGAGAGAGGGTGCGGGAGGATGGAACAACCAGACCCCGATCTAGACGTCCACGAGTAGCCAGCATGTTGTCCAGCCTGATGGACATGTCCACCAGCTGGTCGAAGGTGAGGGTGGTGTCTCTACAGGCCAGCTCCCGACGGACGTCCTCGCGTAGACTACAACGGTAATGGTCGATCAGGGCCCTGTCGCTCCATCCAGCGCCGGCAGCCAAGGTCCTAAACTCCAAAGCAAAATCCTGTGCACTCCTCGTCTCCTGCCTCAGATGATAGAGAAGCTCACCCGCTGCTTTGCCTTCAGGTGGGTGATCGAATACTATCCGGAATTGGCGGGTGAACTCCTCAAAATGGTCCAGCGCCGCATCCTCCCTACTACACACAGCGCTGGCCCATTCCAGGGCTTTCCCGGTGAGGCATGAGACGAGGGCGTAACTCTTCTCACGGTCAGATGGTACTGGGGAGGCCGTGGCTAGATACAAGTTCAGTTTAAGGAGGAAACCCTGGCAGCCGGCAGTATCTCCGTTGTATCCCGTAGGTAGGGATAAATGGATCCTCGATTCCGGAGAGGAAAAATCGTTCACGGGAGATTCCGGTTGTGGTGGTGGTGGCGCTGGAGAAACTCCCTGTCTCTCCCAGCGATCCATTTTCATGGCAATGTGATCCATGACGGAGCTGATAACGTCAAGCTCCCTAGCTTGTTCCTGAACGCGTTCCTCCAGCTCCATGGGCATAGTGTCCTCTCCTGCTGACTTCATATATTGGTCAGAGATTCTGTCAGGCGTAGATGTAATAGGTGGCAGGGAAGTCAGGCGCAGGAGAGTCAAATTGAGTGTAAAATGGAGTCTTTTAATGAAGTCCACGGAGTATGCTCCATAACACTAAATGTACATAAACATGGGTACAAGGACCCGACGCACACCTATACAACAATCACACTACACTGACAATAAAACAATCTCTGACAAAGACATGAGGGGAAACAGAGGGTTAAATACACAACAGGTAATGAATGGGATTGAAAACAGGTGTATGGGAAGACAAGACAAAACCAATGGAAAATGAAAAAAGGATCAATGATGGCTAGAAGACCGGTGACGTCGAACGCCGAGCACCGCCCGAACAAGGAGAGGCAACGACTTCGGCAGCAGTCGTGACAGTAATGAACACGAGGGGAGAAAGAGAGCTGGTTTCAAGCGCAGGGCGCAGCAGGTGTTTATTGCAAAGGACCACAGGAGGAGGCAGGTAGCTGGGTCCAGGGGCAGGCAGAAGGTCATACACAGGGGGTCCAAAAGGGAAACAGTACAGGCAGGGAAAAGGCTGGTAACGTAGTCCGGGAGATCGGGCAATAGGTAGGTAACAGGAAATCCGATAGGCTCAAGTACAGGCAGGGAATAGGCAAAAGGCGTCATTAGTGAGGCAGGCAAAAACTATCCAACACAGGAGGAGTAAATCACAGGGAAGCCCAGTGCTCCGAAAGACGTGTGTCACAAAACAAACAATACCTCACAGTGATGGGGTGCAAAGAACTGAACTAAATAGTGTGTGATAATGACATACAGGTGTGTGAACAAGTGAATAGAATTCAGGTGATTAGGATCTGGATAGTGAGATGCGTTCAGGGGATCTAGGTGTTTGTGTGTGGGCTGGAAAGTGAGCTGCGTTCAGGGGATCTAGGTGTTTGAGGGTGTGGGCTGGAAAGTGAGCTGCGTTCAGGGGATCTAGGTGTTTTAGGGTGTGGGCTGAAAAGTGAGCTGCGTTCAGGGGATCTAGGTGTTTGAGGGTGTGGGCTGGAAAGTGAGCTGCGTTCAGGGGATCTAGGTGTTTGAGGGTGTGGGCTGGAAAGTGGGCTGCGTTCAGGGGATCTAGGTGTTTGAGGGTGTGGGCTGGAAAGTGAGCTGCGTTCAGGGGATCTAGGTGTTTGAGGGTGTGGGCTGGAAAGTGAGCTGCGTTCAGGGGATCTAGGTGTTTGGGGGTGTGGGCTGGAAAGTGAGCTGCGTTCAGGGGATCTAGGTGTTTGAGGGTGTGGGCTGGAAAGTGAGCTGCGTTCATAGGATCTAGGTGTTTGAGGGTGTGGGCTGGAAAGTGAGCTGCGTTCAGGGGATCTAGGTGTTTGAGTGGGCTGGAAAGTGAGCTGCGTTCAGGGGATCTAGGTGTTTGAGAGTGTGGGCTGGAAAGTGAGCTGCGTTCAGGGGATCTAGGTGTTTGAGAGTGTGGGCTGGAAAGTGAGCTGCGTTCAGGGGATCTAGGTGTTTGAGGGTGTGAGTTGGGAGCAGACGTTACAGTTATGGTGATGGTTAAGGTTGTGGTTTGGGTAGGAACATCCCAAGAATACCAGAAAGCACCAACACTGTGTTATGATGGTATAATGACACATTTTGTAAATCATGGTAGGAATTACTGGTATAGTATTGTAGTATTGAATGTCAACGTTTTCTTAATTTCTGTCAATAAACTAAATAGTTGGAATACTTACAATTTCAAATCAAATCAAATTGTATTAGTCACATGCGCTGAATACAACCTTACCTGTGAAATGCTTACTTACAAGCCCTTAACCAACAATGCAGTTCAAGAAATAGAGTTAAGAAAATATTGACAAAATAAACTAAAGTAAACCATTTAAAGTAACACAATAAGATAACAATAACGAGGCTATATACAGGGGGTACTGGGTTAATGTGAGGAACATAGTGAGTGTAGCATTGTAACCAACCGTCTGAAGGGATTATAACATTAAGACATGGTTGGTAATGTCATCCTACTGTATTTCAGTGGGTCTCTGATCACACACACACACAGACACACACACACACACACACACACACACACACACACACACACACACAGACACAGACACACACACACACACACACACAGAATAGCTCACCATTCCTATTGGACTCAGTAATTGTGTAGGGTTGACCTCTGGCCCTAAGAAGCCCAGGGAAGATTATTAGATGAGACAGCAGCCACTGAGGCCTGTGATACAAACCTTAAAGGCAGAGTGCAGTCTTATATACAGTACCGGTCAAACGTTTGGACACACCTACACATTTCAGGGTTTTTCTTTATTTTTTAAAACTATTTTCTACATTGTAGAATAATAGTGAAGACATCCAAACTATGAAATAACACATATGGCATCATGTAGTAACAAAAAAGTGGTGAACAAATTCTTAAAAAGTAGCCACCCTTTGTCTTAATGACAGATTTGCACACTTTTGGCAAGCTTCATTAGGAATTATTTTCCAACAGTCTTGAAGGAGTTCCCACATATGTTGAGTACTTGTTGGCTGCTTTCCCTTCCCTCTGCAGTCCAACTCATCCCAAACCATCTCAGTTGGGTTGAGGTCGGGTGATTGTGGAGGCCAGGTCATCTGATGCAGCACTCCATCACTCTTCTTCTTACACAACCTGGAAGTGTGTTGGGTTATTGTCCTGTTGAAAAACAAATGATAGTCCCACTAAGCGCAAACCAGATGGGATGGCGTATCGCTGCAGAATGCTGTGGTAGCCATGCTGGTTAAGTGTGCCTGGAATTCTAAATAAATCACAGACAGTGTCACCATCAAAGCACCCCCACACCATCACAACTCCTTATCCATGCTTCTCGGTGGGAAATACACATGCGGAGATCAACCGTTCACCTACTCCGCGTCTCACAAAGACACAGCGGTTGGAACCAAAAATCTCAAATTTGGACTCATCAGACCAAAGGACATATTTCCAGCGGTCTATTGTCCATTGCTCATGTTTCTTGACCCATGCAAGTTTCTTCTTCTTATTGGTGACTTTAGTAGTGGTTTCTATATAGCAATTCGACCATGAAGGCCTGATTCACACAGTCTCCTCTGAACAGTTGATATTGAGATGTGTCTGTTACTTGAACTCTGTGAAGCATTTATTTGGGCTGCAATCTGAGGTGCCATTAACTCTAATAAACATATCCTCTGCAGCAGAGGTAACTCTGGGTCTTCCTTTCCTGTGGCAGTCCTCACGAGAGTTTCATCATAGTGCTTGATGGTGTTTGCAACTTCACTTGAAGAAACTTTAATATTTCTTGAAATTGTCCGTATTTACTGACCTTCATGTCTTAAAGTAAGGATGGACATTCGTTTCTCTTTGCTTATTTGAGCTGTTCTTGCCATAATATGGACTTGGTGTTTTACCAAATAGGGCTATCTTCTGTAAACCACCACTACCTTGTCACAACACAACTGATTGGCTCAAAGGCATTAAGAAGGAAAGAAATTCCACAAATGAACTTTAACAAGGCACACCTGAAATGCTTTCCAGGTGACTACCTCATGAAGCTGATTGAGAGAATGCCAAGAGTGTGCAAAGCTGTCATCAAGGCAAAGGGTGGCTATTTGAAGAATTTCAAATATAAAATATATTTTGCTTTGTTTAACACTTGTGTGGTTACTACATGATTCCATATGTGTTATTTCATAGTTGTGATGTCTTCACTATTATTCTACAATGTGTAAAATAGTAAAAATAAAGAAAAACCCTGGAATGAGTAGATGTGTCCAAACTTTTGACTGGTACTGTATATATATATGTCTATATATTTCCACAGTAATAAATCTGTGAAAAGGACAATATCTTTGAGTGTAAAAGCTGTTAGAAAAGGTCACCTGAAAATTCATGTCATGTACTGTCATGTTGTGTCTTGTTTCTGTCCTTTCCCTTCACCCTGTCTCCCTCTGCTGGTCGTTGTTAGGTTACCTTTTCTCCCCCTCTTTCCCCCAGCTGTGCCTTGTCTCCTCCTAACTACCTCGTCACCCCTTTTCCCACCTGTTCCCTTTTTCCCTCTGATTAGTCCTCTATATCTCTCTCTGTTTCTGCTCCTGTCTTTGTCGGATTCTTGTTTGTGTTGTTCATGCCTGAACCAGACTATCGTCATGTTTGCTGCAACCTTGTCCTGTCCTGTCGGAACCTGCCGGTCCATCTGAGCCTACGTTTTGTTTTGTTATTAAAGAAGCTCTGTTTACGTTAATTCGCTTTTGGGTCCTCATTCACGCACTGTAACAGAAGAATCCGACCAAGAATGGACCCAGCGACTTCGGATCCTCTCCACTCAGCCGTCGAGATCCAGGGAGCGATGCTAGGCAGACACAAGCAGGAATTGTCTGCTGCTCGACATGCCGTTGAGACCCTGGCCACCCAAGTCTCCAACCTCACAGAACAGGTTCACCATCTCCGCCTCGATCCACCGGCCACTTCCAGGGCTTTCGAATCTCCGGAGCCCAGAATCAATAACCCGCCGTGTTACTCTGGGGAGCCCACTGAATGCCGCTCGTTCCTCACCCAGTGTGATATTGTGTTTTCTCTCCAGCCCAACACTTACTCCAGGAGCACTGCTCGTGTCGCCTACGTCATATCTCTCCTTACTGGACGGGCTCGTGAGTGGGGCACGGCAATCTGGGAGGCAAGGGCTGAGTGTACTAACCAGTATCAGGACTTTAAGGAGGAGATGATACGGGTTTTTGATCGATCTGTTTTTGGGGAGGAGGCTTCCAGGGCCCTGTCTTCCCTATGTCAGGGTAATCGATCCATAACAGACTACTCTATTGAGTTTCGCACTCTTGCTGCCTCCAGTGGCTGGAACGAGCCGGCTTTGCTCGCTCGTTTTCTGGAGGGTCTCCGCGCAGAGGTAAAGGATGAGATTCTCTCCCGGGAGGTTCCTTCCAGCGTGGATTCCTTGATTGAACTCGCTATTCGCATTGAGCGACGGGTTGATCTTCGTCACCGAGCTCGTGGAAAGGAGCTCGCGTTCTCCGTTGCCCCCCTCTCCGCATCACTACCATCTTCCTCTGCCGGCTCGGGTGCTGAGCCTATGCAGCTGGGAGGTATCCGCATCTCGACTAAGGAGAGGGAACGGAGAATCACCAACCGCCTCTGTCTCTATTGCGGTTCTGCTGGTCATTTTGTCACTTCATGTCCAGTAAAAGCCAGAGCTCATCAGTAAGCGGAGGGCTACTGGTGAGCGCTACTACTCCTGTCTCTCCTTCAAGATCCTGCACTACCTTGTCGGTCCATCTACGCTGGACCGGTTCGTCAGCTTCCTGCAGTGCCTTAATAGACTCTGGGGCGGAGGGCTGTTTTATGGACGAGACCTGGGCTCGGGAACATGACATTCCTCTCAGACAGTTAAGGGAGTCCACGGCCTTGTTCGCCCTGGATGGTAGTCCTCTCCCCAGGATTCAGCGTGAGACGCTACCTTTAACCCTCACTGTTTCTGGTAATCATAGCGAAACCATTTCTTTTTTAATTTTTCGTTCACCTTTTACACCTGTTGTTTTGGGCCATCCCTGGCTAGTTTGTCATAATCCTTCCATTAATTGGTCTAGTAATTCTATCCTCTCCTGGAACGTCTCTTGTCATGTGAAATGTTTAATGTCTGCTATCCCTCCTGTTTCCTCTGTCTCTTCTTCACAGGAGGAGCCTGGTGATTTGACAGGGGTGCCGGAGGAATATCACGATCTGCGCACGGTGTTCAGTCGGTCCAGGGCCACCTCTCTTCCTCCACACCGGTCGTATGATTGTAGTATTGATCTCCTTCCGGGAACCACTCCCCCCCGGGGTAGACTATACTCTCTGTCGGCTCCCGAACGTAAGGCTCTCGAAGATTATTTGTCTGTAGCTCTTGCCGCCGGTACCATAGTCCCCTCCTCCTCTCCCGCCGGAGCGGGGTTTTTTTTTGTTAAGAAGAAGGACGGGTCCCTGCGCCCCTGCATAGATTATCGAGGGCTGAATGACATAACAGTGAAGAATCGTTATCCGCTTCCTCTTATGTCTTCAGCCTTCGAGATCCTGCAGGGAGCCAGGTTTTTCACTAAGTTGGACCTTCGTAACGCTTACCATCTCGTGCGCATCAGGGAGGGGGACGAGTGGAAGACGGTGTTTAACACTCCGTTAGGGCACTTTGAATACCGGGTTCTTCCTTTCGGCCTCGCTAACGCTCCAGCTGTCTTTCAGGCATTAGTCAATGATGTCCTGAGAGACATGCTGAACATCTTTGTTTTCGTTTACCTTGACGATATCCTGATTTTTTCACCGTCACTCCAGATTCATGTTCAGCACGTTCGACGTGTCCTCCAGCGCCTTTTAGAGAATTGTCTTTTTGTGAAGGCTGAGAAGTGCTCTTTTCATGCCTCCTCCGTCACATTTCTCGGTTCTGTTATTTCCGCTGAAGGCATTAAGATGGATCCCGCTAAGGTCCAAGCTGTCATTGATTGGCCCGTCCCTAAGTCACGCGTCGAGTTGCAGCGCTTTCTCGGCTTCGCGAACTTCTATCGTCGTTTCATCCGTAATTTCGGTCAGGTGGCAGCCCCTCTCACAGCCCTTACTTCTGTCAAGACGTGCTTTAAGTGGTCCGTTTCCGCCCAGGGAGCTTTTGATCTCCTCAAGAATCGTTTTACATCCGCACCTATCCTTGTTACACCTGACGTCTCTAGACAGTTCATTGTCGAGGTTGACGCGTCAGAGGTGGGCGTGGGAGCCATTCTTTCTCAGCGCTCCTTCTCTGACGACAAGGTCCACCCTTGCGCGTATTTTTCTCATCGCCTGTCGCCGTCGGAACGTAACTATGATGTGGGAAACCGCGAACTGCTCGCCATCCGCTTAGCCCTAGGCGAATGGCGACAGTGGTTGGAGGGGGCGACCGTTCCTTTTGTCGTTTGGACTGACCATAGGAACCTTGAGTACATCCGTTCTGCCAAACGACTTAATGCGCGTCAGGCGCGCTGGGCGTTGTTTTTCGCTCGTTTCGAGTTTGTGATTTCTTATCGTCCGGGCTCTAAGAACACCAAGCCTGATGCTTTATCTCGTCTCTTCAGTTCTTCAGTAGCCTCCACTGACCCCGAGGGGATTCTCCCTGAGGGGCGTGTTGTCGGGTTGACTGTCTGGGGAATTGAGAGGCAGGTAAAGCAAGCACTCACTCAAACTCCGTCGCCGCGCGCTTGTCCCAGGAACCTTCTTTTCGTTCCCGTTCCTACTCGTCTGGCCGTTCTTCAGTGGGCTCACTCTGCCAAGTTAGCCGGCCACCCTGGCGCTCGGGGTACGCTTGCTTCCATTCGCCAGCGCTTTTGGTGGCCCACCCGGGAGCATGACACGCGTCGCTTCGTGGCTGCTTGTTCGGTCTGCGCGCAGACTAAGTCCGGTAACTCTCCTCCTGCCGGCCGTCTCAGGCCGCTTCCCATTCCCTCTCGACCGTGGTCTCACATCGCCTTAGATTTTGTCACCGGACTGCCTTCGTCAGCGGGGAAGACTGTTATTCTTACGGTTGTCGACAGGTTCTCTAAGGCGGCTCATTTTATTCCCCTTGCTAAGCTTCCTTCTGCTAAAGAGACGGCACAAATCATCATCGAGAATGTTTTCAGAATTCATGGCCTTCCGTCAGACGTCGTTTCGGACAGAGGTCCGCAATTCACGTCTCAATTTTGGAGGGAGTTTTGCCGTTTGATTGGGGCTTCCGTCAGTCTCTCTTCCGGCTTTCACCCCCAGTCTAACGGTCAAGCAGAACGGGCCAATCAGACTATTGGTCGCATCTTACGCAGTCTTTCTTTTCGCAACCTTTCGTCTTGGTCAGAACAGCTCCCCTGGGCAGAATACGCCCACAACTCGCTTCCTTCGTCTGCGACCGGGCTATCTCCTTTTCAGAGTAGCCTCGGGTACCAGCCTCCGCTGTTCTCATCTCAGTTCGCCGAGTCCAGCGTCCCCTCCGCTCAGGCTTTTGTCCAACGTTGCGAGCGCACCTGGAAGAGGGTCAGGTCTGCACTTTGCCGTTATAGGGCGCAGACTGTGAGGGCTGCTAATAAGCGTAGAACTAAGAGTCCTAGATATTGTCGCGGTCAGAGAGTTTGGCTCTCCACTCAGAACCTTCCCCTTAAGACCACTTCTCGCAAGTTGACCCCGCGGTTCATTGGTCCGTTCCGTATTTCTCGGATCATTAATCCTGTCGCAGTTCGACTTCTTCTTCCGCGATATCTTCGTCGCGTCCACCCGGTCTTCCATGTCTCCTGTGTCAAGCCCGTTCTTCGTGCCCCCGCTCGTCTTCCCCCCCCCCCCCCCCCAATCCTTGTCGAGGGCGCACCCATCTACAGGGTCCGTAGGATTTTGGACATGCGTCCTCGGGGCCGTGGTCATCAGTACCTAGTAGATTGGGAGGGGTACGGTCCTGAGGAGAGGAGTTGGGTTCCCTCTCGGGACGTGCTGGACCGTGCGCTGATCGAGGATTTCCTCCGTTGCCGCCAGGTTTCCTCCTCGAGTGCGCCAGGAGGCGCTCGGTGAGTGGGGGGGTACTGTCATGTACTGTCATGTTGTGTCTTGTTTCTGTCCTTTCCCTTCACCCTGTCTCCCTCTGCTGGTCGTTGTTAGGTTACCTTTTCTCCCCCTCTTTCCCCCAGCTGTGCCTTGTCTCCTCCTAACTACCTCGTCACCCCTTTTCCCACCTGTTCCCTTTTTCCCTCTGATTAGTCCTCTATATCTCTCTCTGTTTCTGCTCCTGTCTTTGTCGGATTCTTGTTTGTGTTGTTCATGCCTGAACCAGACTATCGTCATGTTTGCTGCAACCTTGTCCTGTCCTGTCGGAACCTGCCGGTCCATCTGAGCCTACGTTTTGTTTTGTTATTAAAGAAGCTCTGTTTACGTTAATTCGCTTTTGGGTCCTCATTCACGCACCGTAACATTTCAGCCTTTTTTGTTGGGATGGAGTTTTGGCCTTCTGTTGTGACATCACCATGTGGTAAATAAGTTAATAGACCAATAAGAAAGAGAGTTCCAAACCTCTCTGCCAATAACAGCTAGTTTTAAGATTTCCCCTCCCCATGCAAACCACTCCCAGACTGTCCTATCAACATTTTTCCTTGAGAAATTGCTCTTCACTAAGAAGCTATTTTTTTCTTTTAGACATTTTAAATTTAAAACAAGCACAGTAAGGTACTTAATTGTTTTCCAGAATTTATTTGAAATTGAGATAGAAATGGCTTCATTTGACGTTTTAATTATGATTTAAACACACCACAACATATATGTCACATCAACAGCATCCTCCCGGACTACCTAGACCCACTCCATTTCACATACCGTCCCAACAGATCCACAGAAGACGCAATCTCAATCGCACTCCACACTGCCTTTTCCCACCTGGACAAAAGGAACACCTTTGTGAGAATGCTGTTCATTGATTACAGCTCAGCGTTCAACACCATAGTGCCCATGAAGCTCATCACTAAGCTAAGGACTCTGGGACTAAACACCTCCCTCTGCAACTGGATACTGGACTTCCTGACGGGCCGCCCCCAGGTGGTAAGAGTCTGCCACGCTGATCCTTAACACTGGGGCCCCTCAGGGGTGTGTACTTAGTCCACTCCTGTACTCCCTGTTCCCCATCAACTGCGTGGCCAAACACGACTCCAACACCATCATTAAGTTTGGTTACGACACAACAGTGGTAGGCCTGATCCCCGACAACGATGAGACAGCCTATAGGGAGGAGGTCAGAGAACGGGCAGTGTGGTGCCAGGACAACAACCTCTCACTCAATGTGAGCAAGACAAAGGAGATGATTGTGGACTACAGGAAAAGGAGGGCTGAACAGGCCCCTTAACATCGATGGAGCTGTAGTGGAGCGGTTGGTGTCCACATCACCAATCAATGAAATGTATTTAGAAAGCCATTCTTACATCAGATGATGTCACAAAGTGCCAAACATACCAAGACAGTCGTGAAGAGGGCAGGACAAAACCTTTTCCCCCTCAGGAGACTGAAAAGATTTGGCATGGGTCCCCAGATTGTCAAAAGGTTCCACAGCTGCACCATCAAGAGCATCCTGACTGGTTGCATCACCGCCAGTAACTGCTCAGCATCTGACCGTACATCACTGGGGCCAAGCTTCCTGCCATCCAGGACCTACATAATAGGTGGTGTCAGAGGAAAGCCCATAAAATTGTCAGACACTCCAGTCACCCAAATATAGACTGTTTTCTCTGCTACCGCATGGCAAGTGGTACCGGAGCGTTAAGTCTAGGACCAAAAGGCTTCTCAACGGCTTCTACCTCCAAACCATAAGACTGCTGAACAATTAATACATTTGCCACCGGACTATCTACATTGACCCTCCACCCCTTTTGTGCACTGCTACTACTCATTGTTTGTTATCTATGCATAGTCACTTCACCCCTACATGTACAAATTATCTCAACTAACCTGTACCCCCGCACACTGACTCGGTACCGGTACCCCCTGTATATAGCCTCGTTATTGTTATTCTTATTGTGTTACTTTTTTTGTTTTGATTTTTTGTTTAATTTTTACCCCTTTTTCTCCCCAATTTCGTGGTATCCAATTGTTAGTAGTTACTATCTTGTCTCATCGCTACAACTCCCGTACGGGCTCGGGAGAGACGAAGGTTGAAAGTCATGTGTCCTCTGATACACAACCCAACCACTGCTTCTTAACACAGCGCGCATCCAACCCGGAAGCCAGCCGCACCAATGTGTCGGAGGAAACACCGTGCACCTGGCAACCTTGGCTGGCGTGCACTGCGCCCGGCCCGCCACAGGAGTCGCTGGTGCGCGATGAGACAAGGATATCCCTACAGGCCAAACCCTCCCGGACGACGCTAGGCCGACCTCCCGGTCACGGCCGGTTACGACAGAGCCTGGGCGCGAACCCAGAGTTTCTGGTGGCACAGCTGGCGCTGCAGTACAGCGTCCTTAAACACTGCACCACCCAGGAGGCCTTATTGTGTTACTTTTTATTATTATTTTTTACTTTAGTCTATTTGGTAAATATTTTCTTAACTCTTCTTGAACTGCACTGTTTGTTAAGGGATTGTAAGCAAAAAAGCATTTCATAGGAAGGTCTACACTTGTTGTATTCAGCGCAAGTGACAAATAAAGTTTGATTTGATTGATGTGGTCAAATGTGCTATCGGAATCTATTGACATATACATACCATATAGATATAGATAAATATATAAAAATATATAATACATTATTGATTAAAATATATAGATAAATAGTTGAAGATACTTAGATTGATAAAGCTATATCATAGATAAAGTAAAGTCTCCATACATGCAATGTTTTTTTTTTGCCAAAACATTAGTGTTTAAAAATGGGAGATTGACATGTCTGATTCCATACTTCAATCAAATATGAACACACTACTAATTCAAGGAATTTGTCGAGCTGTTAAACTTAATCCCTATACCAGTGACCATGGTTTCTTTAGAGAAGTATTTTCACCATACATCCTATGCAACATCCGCACCTTCATGTGGCAAGTATAGGAAATGCAGCTATTATAATAGGTTAGTGCCCTCAATTTCAACTCTGGACCTCAAAGCCTGTTCCACTGTTTTTTTTTTCATTGTTCCCGTCTAATCGGGGACTGATTTAGACCTGGGACACCAGGGTGCAATTAATTAGCAGGTAAAAATTTTTACTCCAAATGTTGGTGAGTTCCGTTTTGTTCTTAAATATAAGTTGTAGTTGAGTTGTGGCTCTCTTAAAAATAAAATAAAGCGGGTAGAAGAAGTTGGAAGGAACCCCACAAACTTCACTTTAGAGCAGAATTTATCATTTATAGCAGCTTGTGCCAAACCCTTAGCAGACTATTCAGATTGGAATGGCAACACGTGGAAACCATACAATTAATAGGAATTACAACGTCCGTTTAAGAACCCAACAACTTGTATGTCACGTTGAAGATCGTTTGGAGTACACGGTTTCTGTTCTGTTGCAAAACGTTTTGACACAGAATCTGCGTATTGAATACACCCCAGGATTCCATCAACTCTCCATACCCCAACCCAACAGGTGGCGCTAAAGGTAAAGTGGTACACTTGTGGGTCGAGATTCTCTTAATCAAAGAAGAGGTTAGCCAAAAAATACTTGTCAACATCACTATCTCAGTGGACACATCTTTTTTAGTTTAATCTGAGGAATTTGTCATTGCTAAAGTAAATAACGCTGCCAACTAGGTATATTTATTGCTATCTTCACTCAAGTCAAGGCGTAATTGCTGACATAATCCACCTGATCCACCTACTAGAGGTAAATATTGACAACCTGTTGTGAATGTGTGGCTAAGCTAGCTAACGTTAGTAGGTAGCTAGCTAGCTAACGCTTAAAAGCCAGGTATAGCTAACTGTGTTTATTAACATGTTGACTTTCTTTCTGGGGTTAATTATCTAGGTCTCTAACTGCAAGTATTCCACAATCATTGATTTGCTAGCAAGCTATCCGTTGAATGCTGTTCCAGAACAGTCAGTTTGTTATAGCTAGTCTAGTTAGTGTTGTAACGTTACCGGTCAATGAAATGACTGTACATTTTTAGTACCCCAACAACTAACTTAGAAACCTGAAGCTACTGTGCTGAAGCTTTACGGTGGAGGCACAGTGGCTGAAATGAGACGATCTACTACGAGCTGACTAGCTAGCTGTTAGTTAGGAGCTAACTAACGTTAGCTGCTAAACAAAAGACAAGCTGTCAGTCGGCTAACAAAGCAGTTATTTTGCCAAGCAAAAGCCATTTGTGTAAAGACACCTGCTAAAGTAGGAGCTCAAATTACAATAGAGCCGTTCTGTTCATGTTGCAACGTGTTCTCTCATTTCACTGGCAAGCCTGGTTCAGCGGTGCCACAGCCTGCACCTGGTTTCTAGGCTGTACGACGCACTAATTGGCAAAATGAATCACGCCTGGTCTCCTAGCTAAGTAAATGACTGTCCTGGAACAGCATTCAACAGATGGCTTGCTAGCAAATCAATGATTGTGAAATAGTTGCAGTTAGATTTAGATAATTTGGGAGGGGGACACCGTGGAAAGTTACTGCTACGGTAACTTTCCAGTGATTGACTTGACCTGACATGACCACCTAGGCCTATCTGATGACATGCCATTTTAAGATTAGCTACGTATCAACCGTTCCCATTGAATATGGGGTTTTGTACAGAGTAGCCAATGATTGTTTTTGGGGAGGTCCTGCAGTACTTTAAAGACTGATAGCTTGAAGGTATCAATAGCTAGCTCCTACTACAGAGACATTACCATTGCTGGAGAAGAAAAAAAATCTGCCATTAATACCATTGCACGGCGTACAACTAAAGGATAAATCGATAGACTTGTCTGGAGTACACAGGGAATCTTTTTGGGTGCTCATTTGTCAATGTTTCGAAGAAGAGGCACGGCTCGCCATTGCTGTCCTACCAGTATGTGTCTTGGAAGACTCTTATGATTATGGTGTCATTCACTTGCCTTGTTGTATTTTGAACTCTTGCTGACATGTTTGTTGTAGACCATGTTCGGCAGCATCTGGGGATACTTCTACACGTCCTTCCTTAGATACTGGCTGAAGTGGTTCATCAGACAGGTGACAGGGAAATGCGAGCTGCAAAGGATTTGTGCCGGCTACAAGCCTGGGGCGCCCAGGACAACGAAAGCAGGTGAGGTTACATTCTAGAGCTAAATAGTGTTCATTAGGGTAACAGAGCATGTTTTAAAGCGTTTTGTTACGGAAAAACAACAATTGGCGTCTCTAATTGGACAAGTCCAGATAGTCCTCCCTGTTTTTCCTCCATTCGATGCCCAATGAACACTACCCAGCCTATACGAAAAACAAGTTGTCAGTTGTGCTATTCATTATCATTTTGAACTGTTTTTAACCTGGCATTTGATTTTTCTTCATTCAGAATACTCACTCAAGAACTCCAAATCTAAGGTAAATGTTGGAAATCATTCATTTCACTTGATTTTTACTGAAGCAGGAATGCATGATTGACTAGTTATCATACAGACAACCACAATCAACTGTTACATTTAACCCACTTAACAAATCCATTGATCAGTACCTCGATGGTTGCTATTCACATTCTTATCAACAGTTCATGGGCATTTCCATGGTAATAGAGAGATGCGGAGACTCTGATTTTTCACTTTTAAAATGAATGGCAAACAAATACCAATGATTGCAAAGTTAAACAAAACATACAACTCAATGCACATGACTACTTTAACAATTTCCACAGAATATTTTACAAAAACACATTTAGTTGAACAGTGCAGATGCAAAGTTTGGTAATAAAATGAGGGTTTGTGCTGTTGGTGTTGTCATTCACTTACCAAACCTTTGCATCTGCACTGTTGGAAGTCGTCGTTGTGTGTAGTTGTATGGTTTGCTTAACTTTGCAAATATTCGTTTTTGTTTGGCATACATTTTTAAAGGGAACAATTGAGTCTCAGCATCACTCTGTTACTATGGTATTTCCCCCATACAAAGTTTAAGGCAGTAGGTGATACATAGTTGGTTGTTCCATCATCTGACCTCAGTGATCATCGTGCGTGTTATGACATCATAGTCTGTAGGAGAAGTACTAACACAAACTCTGAGCTATTACCATGGATGAGATAACTAATCACACCATCTCTCTCCTCTGTCCCTCCATCCTTTTCCCCTCCCTCTCTCTTCCTCTCTCCTTCCCTCTCTCCAGCTATTAAGAGCTGCTGTGGAAGTGGAGGAGGATGGTTTGGAGAAGCATCTGGATCTTGTCATGAGGGAAAAGAATGTCAAAACGCAGAGGGATCCCACGTCAGTCTTGTTACCCTTTACAGTTTTCTTAATATTTTATATAGATGATTTTATATGGTATGTATTGCTGACTAATGTGTGTCTCTTTGGTCCTAGGTTTAAGGTGAATCTGAAGCTGTGTCTCTTACAAATAACGGGATACAGGAACTTATTCACGTCCGTGGAAGAGTTGAGGAAGGAGAATTTTGACTCGGATAAAGTCCAACACGAGGAAATGCTTTTGAAGGTACTGTGGCCGTTCATTTGTTTTATGTCAATGACTAGCATGGAGCAGTGGAATGTTTCTGGATGAGATTCAACATGACTGTTTCAACCTTTTTAATATCATCTCTATTTAAAGGTAAGTGTAAAGCATTAACAGGAATGGACTTGTCTGACTCTACAGTTGTGGGACCTGTTGATGCCCGAGGTCAAACTGGAGTCCAGAGTTACCAAACAGTGGGGTGACATTGGTTTCCAAGGCGATGACCCCAAGACTGACTTCCGAGGAATGGGCATGTTGGGCCTAACCAACCTTGTGTGAGTTATGTTGTCTGAATGACTGTACAGTCCTTAACAATCTAACCTTGCTCATTAGTATTCTGAAAAGTTGTATATTTTTTTCTCAAGTTTAAGCTAGCTTAAACTTTTTTTATTCGGTATCTTGTTTATTACAGGTTCTTTAGTGAGAACTACACTGAAGAGGCTCGGCAAGTGCTGTCCCACGCAAACCATCCCAAACTGGGGTAAGGATTACGTAATTATCTCATTTTAGGAGTTGACTGGCCTGTTGAACTCTGTTCTTTATATGTCAGCTGTTCTGTTGCACATTTCAGTATATTCACTCATCTGTCAATAGTTGTTTGTTTTAGCTTGCCCAATGTACTGGGTGGGTAGAGTTTCCACATTTGAGACTTTTCCATTAGTCCTAAAGGGAAACCTCTGCCCACCTGGGCCCCAAACAAGCTAAAACAAGCACACCCAAAGTAAACCTACTTTGACAACATTTATAGCCTTTTAATGATTATCATATGTGTGTCATGTTTCAGGTACTCCTATGCCATAGTGGGTATCAACCTGACGGAGATGGCGTACAGTTTACTGAAGAGTGGTGCTCTCAAACCCCACTTCTACAACACGGTGTCTGGGAGACCCCAACTGCAGCACCTCCATCAGCTGTTCTGTAAGTGTATGCTAATCGCGCTCAACTCTGTTTGTCAGTAGCATAGGGGATAACTCCCTGCTTCAGGTTACCTAAACCCCTAAGTCTGTCTTGGCCTCCCTGCTTCAGGTTACCTGGTGTACAAGTTTGATAAGTTCTGGGTGGAGGAGGAGCCCGAGAGCATCATGGAGTTCAACCACTACAGGGAAAAGTTCCACGACAACATCAAGATTCAACTGCTGGACCCCGCCGTCGCCCTCACCATGACGGATAGTCCAAGAAGTAACTGACCGACCAACCGACTGAACGGGTCTCGCTTGGACCTAATTGGGACCACCAGAACCTCGATACACTACAGCGTACTTCCAAATCTATAAGGGACATTTTGAGCTAGCTTTCACTTCGATCTTAGTTTAGACCCAATCTACACACCTCTTTTTTTATTTGTATAAATTAGTGACTTTAGTAGTTTTTATAAATAAATAAGACCAAATGACTGGAATTCAACCCTCTGCCACAAATAATGACCATTCCAATGCTTCAAATATTACAAAAGGGGAAATAAAATAGTAGGGCACTTGTTCTATGTAGTTGATTGGCTGTGTACTTTTCAGTGGACATGGAAAGGAATTACATAATAGTTTTAGAGGAAATGGAGATTGGTGAATAATATTAACTAGCTGGTAACTAGGTTTGAATTTCTTTAACAAAGTCAACAAGTGCCGTCTCGCATGTATTCATAATAACTTTGCCTACTCATTCTCGTATTTGTCCTTCTTGCTCAGGAATCAAATATGTGTCCAGAGAGGGAATTTATATTGTAGTAGACTTACAACTAAGGAATAATTTGTTTACCTAATGCTCAGTGGTTGTACTACTTACTCAGACACTGAGAGCTCTGTGCATGTTTTAATGCGTTTGAATTGATACCGTCGTTGTTGTCAATACATTTCAATAGGTGGTGCTGAGATTACTGGTTATTACGCCGCTGCCTATTCCACACATTCGTACAATATTGTCTTTGCTGAAAGCTGACTTTGTATGGTATTTTGTCTGTTATTTATAGGCCGTGGGCCCTGATTTTTTTTTTTGAAGATTATTTTACATTTTGTAGACCCAGTATGGATCTTTGTAACGACTGACACATGTCCAGTGTTAATAAATTAAACTTCTGATGTGATGTTTTTGGATGTGTGTGATGACTGTCAGCTGTCAGGCCCGAGATTGAGATTAAATGGATTGTGTAATGAACAATACAATGAACACAGGCAAACAAAGTATATTTATTAAGTTCAATATATTGCAAATTACCTCCATCTAAATACTAATTATTAAACTATAACTAATAAAACGTTTTGGGGGGGAATTAAGAGAAAGGGGGAGACCTAGTCAGTTGCACAACTGAATGCGTTCAACTGAAATGTGTCCTCCGCATTTAACCCAACCCCTCTAAATCAGAGCGTTGCGGAGGGGGCTGCCTTAACTCTAGTCGTTCCTAGAGTACTCTGTATCCTAACCCTAGTACATCTGATTTAAAGTAACAGCAGCTTGCTGATTAGTTCACATTTGGCAGGTGTGCTAAATACACTATAGAGAATGGCTAGAGGTCCCCGTGGACTGGTTTGAGACCGTAGGAGAAGTATAGGTCAAAATAAATAACAATAGAGAAAATAAAACTGTTCTCCAAGGTAGATGCACTTCAAATGCACTTTCACAACTCCTTTTTTAACAAAGGATTCCTCATTATTCATACAACATGCTGACGAACACATAGGAATCTTAACGTTATGGATCGTGGTCCATAGTATTCCTGTAGTCTACACTACATTGTGGGTCCAACTCAATATGGCTAGGGTTTGTGCGCTTGTCATCATTAGGAATGAAGTTAACTTTTGTCCTCCATCTTCTGCTTTCCTACCATCATGACTCTCTTGAGCTGCTCAAACGACACAAACATCACAACGTTCCATGAGCCCAGCCTTAGAAATGAGGGCACAAATCTACAGGGAACAAGAGAGGACAAATTAAACATTAGTTGGCCTGTCTGGGAGAGACTTTCAACTAAAGATCCCTGCGAATGCTCCAAAGTTTTGCTTAGTAGAGTTCAGAGGTGGCTGCTGGGAGGAGCTATAGGAGGATGGGCTCGTTGTAACGGCTAGAATGTTATAAATGGAACGTAGTCAAACGTGGTTTCAATATGTTTGATTACATTCCAGCCATTACAATGAGCCAGTCCTCCTATATCTCCTCCCACCAGCCTCCTCTGGAAGAGTTACTGTGTCAAGGTAACCATCCAAAACAGCAAAATCAATTATATATCATTGAGGACTCTAAAATGTACAACTACATCCGACTGCCTTGTTCTATCAACAGACTGAAGGACACCGGTCTGTTTGTACAGTGTGTGTGACTGTCTGTGAGCTCACCCTTTGTAGAAGGCTGTGGGTCCCTCTTTGGTGGCCATGGTCCAGGCACAGTTGATGGCACTCTTATACTGGCCCGGCGGAGAGTTCATGTATCGTGTCTTCACCACGTCCACCGGAGAGGCAATGCAGGTGGTAACGAAGCCGGCGCCGAACGCAGAAGCAAAATGACACGGGAGGTTATCTGTGGGTAAACGGTCATCATAAGCCCTTTTGAAACACTGTCACAAAGATATCAATGGGCACCTATTTTCAGTATGATTAACAATTTTAGATTTTGTGGATACCATGTTTGTAAAAGTCAACTAGCCAGCTAACTATTTCGACCAAAAAGTGCAATTCGTTTTAATGGCCTGTATTTCAAACTCAATTTGCTAGCTAGCTAATTTGTTTCCATAGAAATAGAATGAGAACATATTGCTATGGTGAATCCATTATGACACGTGTAACTAATCATAGTTTAAAGATTGAACCTTAGATGAACTAGTGGATTAACACAGATGTATAACAGAAATGCTTACACTAAAGTTAATGTTCAAGTAGTGCCATGCAGATACATTGTACTGTATAAGGCCTCTGTCTCGAGGCCTGCAGGAAATCATTATCTCTGTTTTATACCGCTTTGTTGTGAAAGGTGCAATAAAAATCCATGAGATAAATGTTAGCTCCGTGTTATTCCATAGCTGGACAGAATATTATGTACCAATATGTATACTGTTATCAGGCTTTCAAGATACATGAAGAACAAAAGAGCGAGAGGGCATGTGGACTTCTGCCCAGTCAGCTGTCTCGCTGTGACTGTATGCACCAATAGCACCCACTCACCTGACAACAGGTTGTGCCTAAGAATGGCCTCCTTGATGAGGTCATAGGTCACAAGCTCTGTGCAGTTGACCAGAGCGTTCCTAGTGATGTTGGGTAGACAGCCTGGAGTGAACAAGAAGCACGTCGGTTGGTTGATAACCCCAATAGTTATACCAGAATTAAACCACTAGTCTATCATTAGTAAAAGGCCCAAGAAAACTCAACAACAACCTGCAAAGCTAAGCTTTATTTTCAGGTGCACTCAAGTTCTGTCCTATGGGATCATCTACTTTGCAGTATCTGCTCCAATCAATATCTGTACATCCCTGACATTGAATGACAGTGACATAGACAACAATCTTTGGTCTTTTCTATGCAAACAGTTCCACTACGGACAAACACAATCAATGGGGCTCAAAGCTGGCAGCAACACAACCAATGGAGATTGGTGTTACTTGCAAATCAACCGATTGGGCCCAGGGTTGTACTGACTAACCTTTCCAGAGCCCGCGGATGCCCTCGTGGTTGAAAATGTGTTTGTAGGCCTGCATGGTGCCCGTGTAGCGACGAGCCACCCCGGTCAGGTTGACCTGAGCCTGGAAGCGGACCTTCACCACGTCCGTGGGCTGGGCAAAAGACACAGCCATGGCCCCTGTGGTGCAGCCGGCCAAGATACGGATACCAATATTTGCAGCTGGGATAGGACAGGGGCAGAGGGTTTGTTAAGTACTGAAAGGATGATGATTGAGGTACTATATGATGCTTCTTCTCTTGGTACAAAATATGTAACATCACAGATTATTATCGCAGATGAATAACTGTTATCCTAATTTACTGTCTGCGCCGCCAGAGTAGAAGTTTTTGACGTTGTCATAGAAGCCGATCCTGATGGAGGCAAAGCACATCTGTCTCTGTAAGCCCGCCACCAGACCGTTATACAGCGACCTGGGCCCCTCCGTCCGGATCATGGTACTGATTGTCCCAAACACCCCCCTGTAGCGGATGCCCTTGGTAGCTTCCGACGCCACCTTCTCTCCCTGAATCTGGGGTTCACAAGTGTCAGTGTTAACGGAGGTCCCCACAAGAATCAGTGTTACAGGAGGTGCCAGTAAAATTCAGAGTTACAGGAGGTCAGACTCAAGTCTTCAGGGCTGGAGGTGGACAGTGAACCATTACCTGGAGTCTGACTTTGGCTGTATCCAGGGGAAAGGTGACCAGGTCAGCGATGCAGGCCGCTGAGCCAGCACTCAGCAGCTTCACCCCCAGGGTAGGGGGTGTATCGGAGGGCTTCATTCCCACCATGGTCCCTGGTACTGCAGACAGTGAAGGAGGAAGAGGGAAGGATGTCAACACTGCCGCATCTATTCTCTCTTACCATCCTTGGAATTTAGGAAAATGCTGTGGATATTGTTGAGTAAATATGCCGGTCAATTTGTTGATTCAGTTTCTAAAGTACAATAGCCTGTGCAGTGTGTAGCCTATTGTTGTGGCAGGAGGGATTTTGTGATATTTGAAAACACATTACATCATAATAACAACTGAACAGCATTGATTATAATAATCTATACAATCAACCAGATCAAATAAACATCAGTTATATGTAGGGGTGGGTTGCACCAACCTGGATGAACTCAAACTGGGTTAAATCAAGGTCAATAACTGGGTTTAATCAAGGTCAATAACTGGGTTTAATCAAGGTTTAAACGGGGTTAAATCAAGGTTCAATTATTAATCTTGTTGCACCACATTTTAAACCTAGTTTTAAATTAATCTTTGTTAAATGTAAACCTTCTTCTAAACTAAGTTTAATTTTGTTCTTAGTTTAAATCTTCTTGCTCTATTGTTTTAAAATGAAATTAAAATGTAGATAAGGGATTATTCTGAACTGCTCCTGCAGGAGGTTTAAATTGATAAAATGTCAGTGTATGTGCTTCATTTTCAGTGTGATTAACGCTCTTGTGGATACCATGATTGTAAAAGTCAACTAGCCAGCTAACTAATTTGACCAAAAAGTATAGTTTTAATAGCCTGTATAAAGGACACAAGCTAGCAATGACCAGTGCTAATTTGTTTCCATAGAAATAGAATGAGAACACGTTGCTATGGTGAATCCATTATGACACATGTAACTTCTCATAGTTTAAAGATCGAACTTTAGATGAACTAATCCAGGTTTAAAATTAAATGGTGCAACACATCTAAAAAAGAAACCAAGATTTACAAAACCTATATTAGGTCTAACCAACAACAACAAAAAATTAAACCATGTTGGTCAAATCAAATCAAATTGTTTTGCGAGTGTAGCGAAATCTAACAGGTAATATCTGAGAGTACTTACATTGTTATTAATCCTGTGGATTAAAATCCGTTTGACTAGCTATTGGTTTACTGCAGGACGTGAGAGCCCAAACTACAGTCCCAGGGAGCCAGCCCTAACCCTGAAACAAGGAGTTGTGCATCCTCATATTTATTCAATTTTTTACTGACTTGCCACAGAGAGAGGTGTTACTGTGTACAGGAGCACGGGCCAAACCAAAGTCCACTCACTGTCAAGAAAGTCAATGTCCAAATCAACCCTACAGCAGCGCACAGCTTCTAACATTCGTGAAAAACAACACATTTACCAGTACATTACTTTGAAACTACAATGCAACATTTAATGGGAATATTTCATTAATCTCAGTGCAATGTGGCAACATTCCCCACTCATTGTGTAATGGTACCTTTTGGTACCTTTTGTCATAAACTCAGCAAAAAAAGAAACGTCCTCTCACTGTCAACTGCGTTTATATTCAGCAAACTTAACATGTGTAAATATTTGTATGAACATAACAAGATTCAACAACTGAGACATAAACTGAACAAGTTCCACAGACATGTGACGAACATAAATGGAGGGGGGGGGGGGGTCAAAAGTAACAGTCAGTATCTGGTGTGGCCACCAGTTGCATTAATTACTGCAGTGCATCTCCTCCTCATGGACTGCACCAGATTTGCCAGTTCTTGCTGTGAGATGTTACCCCACTCTTCCACTAAGGCACCTGCAAATTCCTGGACATTTCTGTGGGGAATGGCCCTAGCCCTCACCCTCCGATCCAATAGGTCCCAGACATGCTCAATGGGATTGAGATCTGGGTTCTTCGCTGGCCATGGTAGAACCCTGACATTCCTGTCTTGCAGGAAATCACGCACAGACTGAGCAGTATGGCTGGTGGAATTGTCATGCTGGAGGGTCATGTCAGGATGAGCCTGCAGGAAGGGTACCACATGAGGGAGGAGGATGTCTTCCCTGTAACACACAGCTTTGAGATTGCCTGCAATGACAACAAGCTCAGTCCGATGATGCTGTGACACACCGCCCGAGACCATGACGGACCATCCACTTCCAAATCGCTCCCGCTCCAGAGTACAGGCCTCGGTGTAACGCTCATTCCTTCGACTATAATCTCGAATCAGACCATCACCCCTGGTGAGACTAAACTGCAACTCGTCAGTGATGAGCACTTTTTGTTAGTCCTGTCTGGTCCAGCGACGGTGGGTTTGTACCCATAGGCGACGTTGTTGCCGGTGATGTCTGGTGAGGACCTGCCTTACTACAACAGGCCTACAAGCCCTCAGTCCAGCCTTTCTCAGCCTATTGCGGACAGTCTGAGCACTGATGGAGGGATTGTGCGTTCCTGGTGTAACTCGGGCAGTTGTTGCCATCCTGTACCTGTCCCGCAGGTGTGATGTTCAGATGTACCGATCCTGTGCAGGTGTTGTTGCAAGTGCTCCGCCACTGTGAGGACGATCAGCTGTCTGTCCTGTCTCCCTGTAGCGCTGTCTTAGGCGTCTCACAGTACGGACATTGCAATTAAGTGCCCTGGCCACATCTGCAGTCCTCATGCCTCCTTGCAACATGCCTAAGGCACGTTCACGCAGATGAGCAGGGACCCTGGGCATCTTTATTTTGGTGTTTTTCAGAGTCAGTAGAAATACCTCTTTAGTGTCCTACGTTTTCATAACTGTGACCTTAATTGCCTACCGTCTGTAAGCTGTCAGTGTCTTAACGATCGTTCCACAGGTGCATACATGTTCATTAATGTATGGTTCATTGAACAAGCATGGGAAGCTGTGGTTAAACCCTTTACAGTGAAGATCTGTGAAGTTATTTGGATTTTTACAAATTATCTTTGAAAGACAGGGTCCTGAAAAAGGGACATTTCTTTTTATTCTGAGTTTACATAGCCATCTACCACAGAGTATTTGGAACCACTGGGGCTCTTTTACTCTGTTCACCCCACAGCTACCAGCAGACCTATATGAATATCAGAAGTATCCGTAACACGAAGATGGGTTTACTGAATGTAATCATTCCCTTCATTACAACAATATGTTGCTTATCTACAACATTTGTAGCAACAACATCAGTAACGTGCAGTGGACCCATCGTACCAGCTGTCGAGAGGCTTGTCTAAGCTCTCAGCCAATAGGAGTTAGGGTGTGGAGGACAGGGGCTTAAGGTGGGAGAGTTTAATTGGCTAACAGCCAGATTCATGACAGTCTGTCAAAAGGTAACTGGTGTTCCTGATGAAATTGTGACAGACCAGGTGAGATAGTTGGCTTTATTTCGATTGGCTGCCTATTGATAGAGACGTTTAAACATACCAGGCTGTAGTGTTCAGTCTGGTTTAACCATGCTAGCAGCTACCTTAATTCTCTACAATAAGTTACATGTCACTGGTGTTTTTAGGGGGACAAAATGTTTGAGCACATGTTGGAACGGACTGAAGTCCCAGAACCGTTCAAATCGTAATGCTGGCACATGTAGAGTGAAGAGTTTGCCTCTCGGTCAATATACAGAGGTGACAGAAGTGGGAGGGTTGTGACGTGATCTAGGGACTAAAGGTCAAATGGGTCTGATAAGAGTATTGCCTTACAGCAGGGTGTTTTCCCTCTCTCCCTCCTCAGCTCAGCTACTGAGAAACGCCACCTTCTTATGTAAAAGACAAAACTGACCCTGGGCCCCCCGAGTGGCGCAGAGGTCTAAGGCACTAAGGCAGTGCTAGAGGCATCACTACAGACCCGGGTTCGATCCCAGGCTGTATCACAACCGGCCATGATCGGGAGTCCCATAGGGCAACACACAATTGGGCCAGCATCATCCGGGTTTTACTTGGCTTTACTTGGCTCATCGCACCCTAGCGACTCCTTGTGGTGCGCCGGGCAACCTGCATGCTGACCTCGGTCGTCAGTTGAACAGTGCTTCCTCAGGCACATTGGTGCGGCTAGCTTCCGGGTGTAAAGAAGTGCGGTTAGGCTGACCACCCAGGTTCATGGTAAACACACAGGAATGAGAACTTGATAAACAGAACATTATTGGTTAACATATTACCCCTGTAGACAAAGGAAAAAAAACAGTGATTGGAGTATAAACAGAAAATAATCCTAAAAGCAAGAGGGAATTGGGGACATTGTTTGCTACCATACATAAGACTTTGCACCTACCGTGTAGGCTCTGGGATGAATGGTAATTTATTTATTTTTTTAAACACACTATCATTCAGCATCACACATGATTAATTAGGTGTTAATTTAATAAATCAAAAATCCAGTGTTCTACATCAGTTTCCCAAAGACGGTCCTGAATCAGCTGTGTAGTGCAAGAGCAAACACGTGTACCCAGGGGGGCCCCAGGACCGAGTTTTGGAAACCCTGTTCTACATTCTAATGACCTTTGAATCCATAATTTAGGGACCTTTGCGTTTGCTCAGGTCCTGGGATGAACAAGTATTACATAACTGCAGTAAAAGGAGAACAGAGACCAGTAAACACTTCAACCCAATCCATTACTACGTTAATGGATTAATCATTGCTAGAGAATGTTCCCATATGCATTACAATGGCAAGCTCTTATTGGTCAACCTGAACCACACCCCCAGGCATCTGCAGAGCAGCAGATGAGAAGAAAGCGAGAGATTTCACAAACAACCTGTATGTGACAAAGTCTCTATTTCAGCATGTCTCCCACGCTGACACTGCGCACCATTGTCGAAGCTAGAGAACTGCAAAAATGTTAGCCATTAACCCTTCACTTAGATAGAAAAGAGAAAAGTATTTGCAGTGGTGGCATCAGAGATATTCTACTCCCTCATTTTTTGCTTGTTTCAAATGGAGCCGAGTAGACCATTGAGCTGAGTAGACCAGACCCAACTGCTATCGCATTGGTGTCTATGGGAGAGCCACCCCCTCAAGTAGACAGGAACTGACCATTCTTTCAATGATAAACAGCCTGATGAAAGCATCCTCATATATCCTGATCTTTGGTGGCATTGCAGAATTTTGGGTCTGATTCTGGAACATTCTCTTCTCCAGCAGAGGGTGCTCCGTCTCCATCTCTGTATAGATCCGTCTTCCCCTCTCAATGTCGAAACAGAGCTTATCAATATTTATCCCAGGCTACAGTATGAGCAACCCTAACTGATAAATCCCATAAAGAGACATGAGACATTTTAATATGTAGCGTAAGACCGTTCATTCTACACTTTTTAATTAGTTGAAGTGGTACACTTAAAAATCATGACCTTTGTACATGACAAAATCATTCACATTGGAACAAAAAAATAAATAAAACAGTAAAAATATACAGAGCAAAAAGTTCAAAAACATTGTTTTAAAAAAAATAAGCTTTTGGAGTGTGCTGACGACGAGTGCAGGAGTGGCACAGAAAAAAGGCAGAAAACATGCTTATGGAATTAAAAGGAAAGATGTTGTAAATGTCATTTTTTCCTGATAAAACAAAGTGCATGTGCTCTACAGTTCAGTATGCAGGCTAAGCTACCACACGAATGAAATCTAAACAGTCTTTTCCTTAGTGAATTTACTGAAGTACATCTAGCCAGATAAAGGTTTCACCACCATTCATATTTCATTCCAGTGCAAGTGTGGGTTATCCTGAAGCGGCGGCAACTAATCTTCCCAACTCTAGAAGTACAGTCACTTCTTCATTGTAGCTAACGGATGCTACCCGTCTTAACCATTGTTTCTAGTGTAAATTAGCGGCTAATAGATTAGCAGTGAGTAGAACTGCCCCACAGGTTGCTGTTAGTCAATTAGCCTAGCGGCTAATGAGTTAGCGGGTGACAGAACTCTACAACGACTGAGCAGTGTTCCTCTGGGACTGTGACAGGCCACTCCTGGACTGGGCTGGTGGTCTGTAAGACTTAAACATCATGATACGTAGTAGTCTAACTGGTTTAGCTATTATTAGTAGTAACATGTATACATGACTTCATATAAAGTACAGCAAGCACAGCTAATACATGTACAGTACACACACCACAGCTCTGCCTGAATTCCTTTTGAGGTCAAAGGTCAATAAAGCCCTTTTTGTCCTTCCCTGGTCCCTCTGCTGAACAGAATCTAACCCTAAAGATAAAACCAAGTTGTTGACATCTGGTAAAATACATTGCTAAGAGCAGGTATTTATTTGATTTTTTTACTCTTATAGTATTGCACACAAATGTTAGACTTATCAGTTCTAGCAGACTGTCATTCTTGTCACCCAACAAAGAGGAGAAGACTGGGTTTTTCACGTTGTACATTTACATGACATGTTTCCCTGTTTTCCGAAGCAGTCAACCTACAGAGCAGGAGTCTGTCTCTGTAAATTCTCTTTTTCATTGAGGCATTAGTCACCCAGACAGGGAGATCTCATAGTCGCTAGCGGACAGTAGGGAGCACCCCACTTTCCTCACATTCTTGGCATTGGTGATACGTGCGGCCACCTCCACTGGCTTCTCGAAGTAAAGCACCAGGGCCTGCTCAGTGAGCACCGATGCCAGGAACTGCTCAAAGGTGATGGCCCAGTCTTTATCTATGCTGGTGCTGTGAGGCAGCCCCCCATCTCTGCCATGGGGCCCACCTTCACCGTGAAGCCCATTCCCTACCCCTCCACCATGGGGCCCATTCTTGCTGCGCACCAGGACCGTGTCGTCATTAATGTCCTCGCAGTGAAGCTTGTCGTCGAGCTCATGGGAGCCGCCGCTGAGCACCGAGTAGGACGACATGGACGTGTCGTCTTTGGTCTCGTCATCTGAGATGAGCATGGAGGACGATGTCCCTGTGTCCTTCGGGGACGAGTCCTCCAGCTTAATGTCCTCCATGGCAGACAGCTGCTCGCCCCTGCCATCCCTCTTCGCAGGGCCACAGGGCCTGGCCTGGCTCTCCTTCTCCCCCTGGCCCCTCTGCTGGAAGACACCCCCAGGCTTGGTCCCTCCATCTCGGGCTGGCCCACTGGTTTTGGCCTCCTCTGGATCATCCTGGTCCTGCTCCTCCTGGTCCTTGGAATGGCAGAAGAGCTTGCCCACCTCGCCCATCTCCAGCAGCAGGCTGGTGACGGTGGCCGTGGCGTGGTACAGCTCCTGCTCCTGGGCGTCCTCGTTGAACATGTTGTACAGTGTCTTGCACAGCTCTATGAACTGGCTCTGAAGGAGAGAGAGAGGAAGACATAGGTTAGCCTGGGAAGGAAGACGAGGTAGATTCATTGGCACGACACACACAATTTCATAGCCTCACACAGCCACATTGATCAAGTGGACTCCACTGACTCCCCCTGGGGAGGTGGAGTGGTTCTTAATGCTCTTACCTGGTTGAGTTTGGGCAGATCCTTCATGTTGTCCAGTTTGTTCTTGGTGCCCTGGTTCCACAGCCTCAGGTAGTGGCGGTAGTCAGGGGTGTGTAGTTTCTTCACTGTAGAAACAGAGGTGGCCGTTAAGAGTTAAAAGCTAGCAGCCTGGCACGCTTTGACTATTTATAGGAGGCCATAACAACAACTAATGTATGTGCTGTTGTCAAGTAGAAAGTGTTGAATGAATAAGATAACATGCACCAATAATGCCCTCAATAAACTGAAGTGGCATGCAGGCCTAGCTTGGGGACTATTTAACATGCAACACTCCCAGTTGCACTTTGAGACTGTTCAATTCTATTAGGAATCTATTGCTTTAATGGGAATTTTATTGTCTGGAAAATCAGTAAGTATATCGTCCCTAATCAGCGACCGTAGACAATTTTTGCTCCAAGAAAACATGATACATAGAAAAGTAACAGTGCTTCCCCTTTTCATCCCAGACTTTTGGGATGTGTGTTTATGGAGTCAAATGGTTGGAAATCATTTCAAATAGGAGGGAGATTAGAGAGCTACAGCTAAGTTCCTTACAGTGAGATGAGTGTTCTTGAGGTACAGTAAATAAAGGCCTTTGCAACAAAAAAAAGGAACATGAACGGTAGACTTTGTGGCTTAAGGTATTATCATTTAGATTGGAGCATTTACAAACTAGCGATAGATACGCGTCTCATAACTGTTTTATAGCAGTGCGTACCTTTCTCAGTCTTGAACGTGACCCTGACAAAGCCATCATCCTTCTCGCTCTTGCACTTGGGGTCAAGGCCTGGAGGAAGGGAAAGGTCAAGAGTGCAAAGGTGAAAGGACACATTAGGAAGTTATCTGAAGAAGACAACAAAAAGTGGGAGGTTGAAATAGGTTGATGCATGCCATGAGTGGAGTGTGACTGTGATTGAGAGCACATAAGGCCCTGGTCAACATTAGTGGACTATACAGGGAAAAGGGTGCAATTTGGGGTGCAAACATTGTGTAACCTCTGGCGTGTTGATGAGGACATGGCCTACCATTGGAAGTTTCCGGGGTGATGTCCTCAAAGAAGTACTGGGTGGCCTCGAAGGCAGAGTCTGGTTCCTGCTCATGGGTCACCTCTGGGAGGGGACAGGAAGATACAACATTTTAGGCCTTACCATTGTTATTATAATTGATAGCATTATATAGCGCCTTTCCAAGTGCTGTAAGGGGCGTTATCGTAACGCCTTAAACACTGCAGTTGAAAAAGTGCAATATAAATTGTATCCATTCATCATTATCTTTCCATCGAGGCCTCACACATCCCAATGTTGGATCATAAGTCTGAAGTCATTTCTGTATCCTCTTCTCGCTAAACATCTGTTAGTTCTCAACATATATCATTCTGCCAGAGACAATATTTCCATGTTTCCTTGTGGCTGGCAAAGGAAAAAAGCTAACCCCATCATTCCGAGAACCAAAACAATAGCTGCTTCAGGCTTTGCTGTTATACAGGGAATTAACGCGACCTGAGCCAGAGAGCCATGAAAGCCCTTCTGATTGAGAGGTAGATTTCCAGCAGAGTGAAAATACTGCTGTGTGAGTCTTGAGCACCATCCAACCGCAGCTTCCCTTCTCCATATGCTCAACCAAGCGAGGGAGAGAACAAAATAATTTATCTTTGCTCCTTTACAGTAAATAAATCCAATCCCCTATCCTTAAAACATCCTCCCCCTCACTCAGTTATGACAGCATATAAGGAGTATAGATTTCCCTCTGGACTTCTTTCCCTCTCTGTGAACAGTACACACACACACACACTTACCAGGAATCACATGCATCTTGTACAGGAGCTTCAGTTTCTCAGTCAGATCCCCATGGCATAAAACACCTGAAATACACCATAGATGCGATAATTTGTCATAACATTTCATTATGTCTATATAGACTTAATATCCATTTTGACCAGTTGCTACAATCATTAGTCAACTTCTATTTGATACACCCCCTCACCCACCTCCACCAATACTCACTCAGTCCACTAATAAACTCCCGGAAATTAATCAGAGAGTCTCCGTTATGGTCCAGGAGCCTGAAGAAGCGCAGGGCCAGGAGGTCTGCATGGGCCCCGTTGACAGGGGCCCAGGGGAAGAGCAGGGAGAACAGCCCCCTGAACTGCTCCAGGTCGATGCGGTACTGCTCCAGGTAGGGCAGGCTGGGGTCGTGGCGCTCCGTGGGGTTGCTGCCACCCGTTCCGCCCCAATAGCAGCTGGTCAGGTGTTCCGCCTGGAGAATGAAGATGGTAGAAATAGATTTGATAGATTCAACAGGGTTTTAATGTGAATGAAAGAAATATATTACATTTATGTAGCAGTTTTCTAGAAAATGTTGAAGTATAAAGAAGCGAGGTGAGGTGGAATGAGACCAAATGGTGATACCTATGCTAAATGTGGGGAAATGTGGTCGCCCACAGTGAGGAAATGCATATAGATACCGCTGAATTGCTTTGCACAATGTTTCTAATGGATAAGTACTTGATAAACAGAGAACAATGTGAACATTGCACAACATTGGGTACTAAAAGTTCTCTACTTCTCACATCTTATACCAGCACCCCTGACCATTAGAACTGTGCTGAAGACTCATCCGTCTTTTTCCATGTCCTCTAACAGGACTGAGCAATGAGCGTCCGTTGTGTTAATGGATGAAGAGTAAAATGCTGTTGCCAGGGTTTTAGCTCTGTCTCTATGGATATTAAGTACCGGCTCCAACTATAGCCCATAATTCAGTGTTGCCGTGGCAGCAGGGCACTATGTGAGAGCTAGGAGAAATGAGACGCCCTGCCAAAGAGAAAGGGAGGCTGAGGAAAAGCAATACAGGAAGAGATTAGTTCCTTTAAGTTCCTATTGGTTAGAGGTCAGTTCCATTTAATCATATTGGCTACAGCATGGCTGTCACTCACCTTGAACAGAACGTAGAGCTCCTCCAGTTCGTCGATGCTGAAGGCAGTCTCCGTGACAATGGTTCTGACCTGAAAGAGAACAGTGGATTTAGGACCTGTGTGAGGAGATCAGAACTAACCAGTATTGAATACAATCAGAAACAATGGCTTAAAATGACTTCAAATCCTCCACACCCAACATCTGTTGTACCATACAGTGTGTGTAATAGCAGGGGTCGTTACCACGTTGCGTTTGGTGGTGTCCTCGATGGTCTGGATGACCCTTAGCCTCTGTTTGAAGCGCATCTGCTCGATCACGTCTGCCCGGATGGAGCCAAACTTCTACAAACAGCCACACGGGACCGAGAGAGAGAGGTCAACACTGCTGCTATCCTACGGCTGGGATATTCACTGAGACTGCATAATCACCAGCCAGAGTAAAGGTCAAAACAGAGTGACAGTTCTACCAGTGAATACACTTGGGTCTAGGAAGCAGGGTTGGGCTGAATTCCATTTAAACTTAATTGACTGAATTGACCCCATCTCTGACAGATTGAAGGAGTAATTGAATGACGGTGCCCTGGTCATGTTGAGGAGACTCACCTCGTAGGAGCTGCGGACCAGCTTGAAGATGTCCACCTCCGGGTGGGGATCCCCATCGTCTGTCAGCAGAGAGTGCAGGTGGGGGATGGGAGGCAGGGTGCTGTCCTTATTGGACACGCTGTCCAGGTACCTACACACAAACGTGTCACACAACCAAATCCTTTATATTGACAGCTTATCAATATCAAGCTTTAATTGAATTAAGAAGTGTTCTTACTGCAGTGTTTCAAAACAAGATGATCTCTCGTGTCACTTCCGCCAACACAATTCGACCTTTGACCCGACTCATGGGGTCTGCTCTTTGAGGGAATAACTAAAGTACCATGACTGACCAGCAAACCCATGTTGAATTACCTAATTGGTTATGGTTAGGATTAAGGTCAGGGCAAAGGTTAGGGTTTTAGTTTTAGTTCAGGTTAGGTTCAGGGTTCCAGTCATGAGTTGGCCTACCAATCATGTCCCTTTAGTCCAGGGCTGTTCAAATTCTGGTACTGCAGGGCTAAAACCCTTCTGGTTTTCATCAGACCTGGTGCACCAGGTGAATACAATTAACTACCAGGTAGAAACAAATCAAGAAGTGTTTCTGCCCTCCAGGACCGAAATTGAAAAGCCCCGTTTTAGTATCTTTGGCCCCTTGTCGGTCTTCCACCCCCACCTGTCCTCACCTTCCCAGCACGGTCATGGCCTCTCCATCGTCCTTGGCCCCCAGCAGCTGGTGGATGTTGGCGTGCAGCACGCTGAGCGCCAGCTGGAAGATGACCTTGATGCCCTCGTAGAAGAAGCAGTCGACCACCACCACGGCACTCTCGAAGGGCATGACACTGAGGAACAGGGTGAGGAACCAGGAGAGGGAAATGGTAGAGATGACTCCCAGGTCCTGCATGCAGTCGTAGAGTTCAGGGACGTACTCCCTGGCCAGCTCCTCAAAAACACCCTGGTCTACCAGAGCTCCTGGAGAAGGAGAAGTGGGAGGTTAGCAAGACAGAAAAAAAGACACTGATACAATAAGAGGGAGAACGATGCCAACAGATATGCACAAAGACTGAGGGACACACACACACACATCTGAACACAAAACATCTGAACACAAAACATAAAATAGAGACACTGAGACCAAGTTAAAAACGCAGAGGCAAACACACCAGTCGACCACAAAGCCACCCATTGCCCTACTACAGCCGCATACCAGAAGCTTCCAACTGACCTACGACCCTGGTGTTGTAGTAGTCAGGCAGCATCCGCTCACACAGAGCCACCAGCAGCCAGAAGGCCTCCTCCTCTTTAGCATACAGCAGCAGCACCGACGTCACAATGTTCATGGCCTAGGAAGAACCACCAAGATTATTCAGAATAATACATTCAACTTCTATAGTGCTTTTCTTTACAGAATCTCAAAGCCCTTCAAAAAGCCCTTCAAAAATCAAATTAAACAGCTATGTGACAGTAGGTCTGGACTACAGTTTTCAGCCTGAGTTAAACGCCTTCAGAGTTTCAAGCTGCCAGATGGACCAGCAGTCAAGAGGGAACCTCATGGCTTCGACCCGCAGGGGGAACCAAGATTAGGGACCCGCGGGGGAGTCAGAACAGCTATAGAAGTGGCAAACTACTATGTGACTTGACCATTTATAAACTGAAGAGCAGTGTGAATGTTTGTGTTGTAAAATAAGTGTATGTGTAACAAGCTCTCACGATCTCACTGCAGAAACAGATGTTTGTCCACAAACATAACATTTTGAAGATTAGGCATTCATTCTGAATGGTTAAGTTAAGGGTTAAGGTTTGGGATAGACAAAAATAGTGCTTAGCGCTGGGATTGAACACGCGAGTTTCAGAGCCGGAGCTCGCAGCTTACGCCCATCTGCCATCCCTGTCCACAGGACTTAAAGGTAATAGCGCCAACATTGCCCCTAGAGGCCGGTTTTGAAGTAATCTCGTGACGTTCTGCTTACCTGGACGGATGTCTACTTTGGCAGTGGATCTTGAGCGAAAGGACTGGTGCGTCTGTGTGCGTATACTATATACCATGCGTGTATACTACACTGCTCAAAAAAATAAAGGGAATACTTAAACAACACAATGTAACTCCAAGTCAATCACACTTCTGTGAAATCAAACTGTCCAGTTAGGAAGCAACACTGATTGACAATACATTTCACATGCTGTTGTGCAATTGGAATAGACAACAGGTGGAAATTATAGGCAATTAGCAAGACACCACCAATAAAGGAGTGGTTCTGCAGGTGGGGACCACAGACCAATTCTCAATTCCTATGCTTCCTGGCTGATGTTTTGGTCACTTTTGAATGCTGGCGGTGCTTTCACTCTAGTGGTAGCATGAGACGGAGTCTGCAACCCACACAAGTGGCTCAGGTAGTGCAGCTCATCCAGGATGGCACATCAATGCGAGCTGTGGCAAGAAGGTTTGCTGTGTCTGTCAGCGTAGTGTCCAGAGCATGGAGGCACTACCAGGAGACAGGCCAGTACATCAGGAGACGTGGAGAAGGCAACAACCCAGCAGCAGGACCACTACCTCCGCCTTTGTGCAAGGAGGAGCACTGCCAGAGCCCTGCAAAATGACCTCCAGCAGGCCACAAATGTGCATGTGTCTGCTCAAATGGTCAGAAACAAGACTCCATGAAGGTGGTATGAGGGCCCGATGTCCACAGGTGGGGGTTGTGCTTACAGCCCAACACCGTGCAGGACGTTTGGCATTTGCCAGAGAACACCAAGATTGGAAAATTCGCCACTGGCGCCCTGTGCTCTTCACAGATGAAAGCAGGTTCACACTGAGCACATGTGACAGACGTGACAGAGTCTGGAGACGCCGTAGAGAACGTTCTGCTGCCTGCAACATCCTCCAGCATGACCGGTTTGGCGGTGGGTCGGTCATGGTGTGGGGTGGCATTTCTTTAGGGGGCCGCACAGCCCTCCATGTGCTCGCCAGAGGTAGCCTGACTGCCATTAGGTACCGAGATGAGATCCTCAGACCCCTTGTGAGACCATATGCTGGTGCGGTTGACCCTGGGTTCCTCCTAATGCAAGACAATGCTAGACCTCATGTGGCTGGAGTGTGTCAGCAGTTCTTGCAAGAGGAAGGCATTGATGCTATGGACTGGCCCGCCCGTTCCCCAGACCTGAATCCAATTGAGCACATCTGGGACATCATGTCTCGCTCCATCCACCAACGCCAAGGTGCACCACAGACTGTCCAGGAGTTGGCGGATGCTTTAGTCCAGGTCTGGGAGGAGATCCCTCAGGAGACCATCCACCACCTCATCAGGAGCATGCCCAGGTGTTGTAGGGAGGTCATACTGGCACGTGGAGGCCACACACACTACTGAGCCTCATTTTGACTTGTTTTAAGGACATTACATCAAAGTTGGATCAGCCTGTAGTGTGGTTTTCCACTTTAATTTTGAGTGTGACTCCAAATCCAGACCGCCATGGGTTGATAAATTTGATTTCCATTGATAATTTGTGTGATTTTGTTGTCAGCACATTCAACTATGTAAAGAAAAAAGTAATAATAAGAATATTAATAAGAATATTTCATTCATTCGGATCTAAGATGTGTTATTTTAGTGTTCCCTTTATTTTTTTGAACAGTGTATATACCATGCGGGTATACTATATACCATGTGTGTATACTATATACCATGTGTGTATACTATATACCATGTGTGTATACTATATACCATGTGTGTATACTATATACCATGTGTGTACCTGGCAGTAGCCTATGTTGGGGTTTCTGAAGGCGTAGGCAGTAAGGACCCTTCGTAGGGCAGCGATCCCCATCTCGTTCTGGAAGGCTGGGTGTTCAGGGAGGGAGCGGTGCAGGTCTCTCTCGATCTCCTCCGTGGCCAGGTTGTACTTCCCCATAGACTTCTCTACCAGGTCCTCATAGTAGCCAGGGTGGGTCGCCATCTCGTTGATCGCCCCTGGGGCGGGATATAGTGACCACAGTTAGTATAGCGTTAAACGAGGCCCATTAGCACCAGACCATCAGCCAATTGCTGTTTAAAAACAGTCTGGTGAAACAAAGTTAATGTCAGGCCCAAGGTTTTCAGGGGGAAATGGAAAGAGAGCCTGTGATGCGAGTTCCGCATTTGGACGTTAACAATGCAACATCTTAACTCCTCCACATTTACTGGATTGGTGCTGAAGAGAACCTCCCCCCAACAGTTATTTTTTGATTATCTTCAAGACCATATAGGGGATTATTTTACACCTGGCTAAATTAGGCTAGCATTGCAATGGCATTGCATATTCAATGTAATCAGTTTCAGAAATGGTTAGAGTGATGAAACCAGAACTCAAGCCATTGCTTATTCCATCTCTACTAACGGAGGGATGTGGCAAGCAGCCAGTAGACATGCAGTTGTAAACCTTCCACTTTAGGTAGAATCCCTTCTACACTGAAACCTTAGTGCCTTTATAGCCCTCCCCCTCCCGTACTCCCAGCTGCGGAAGCAGTAACAACAACACAGGCTAAACCATTAAGAGGGGAGTGGGTGGGGGGGGCAGTCCTGGGTAAAAGTCTGTTGAATCATAACACCCTCAAATTCACTCTTCTAGCGCAGTCAAACTCAGGCTTATCAACAGTTCCCACTGTGACAGTGAGTATGAGTAGAGGGAAAAGTATAGAGGTTGCATTCAAATGCTGCATCTTCTTCCACATAAAAACACAGAGCTTTGCCAACAGAGACGCTAGGCTAACATGTAAACACACCAGTCCATCCAGGAAGTGCAGATGTATGGCTGCCATGGCGACTGCGGAAGGTACCACAAGGGGACGGAAAGAGCAGGTAGATAAGTCGCTAACTGTTAGTGCTGTCGCGTGGGTGCAAGGCATTTCCTCCAGGAAGAAGAGGCTGAAGTATAAAACATCGTTTAGTGATCTCAGCAATGACTCTCCCTGTAGGCCAACTGGTTCTTCAGGTTTATTTATATAGGTCAGCTTTTCACAGCTACAGTGGTCACAATGTAGGCCTACGTCTCTAACACAACCCCTACATAAGCTGCTGTGTTTGTAAAGCCTGGTTAAACCAGACTGACAGTGTTCAGTTTGGTGTACAGTAAGTAGACTATAGAATGTGTGCTCTCACTGTAATATGCTGTAGCAGTGGACGTGAAGCATGCAGCCCAGTTACAGGTTAGATACAGTACGATACTGCTGCTCAGGCAGGAGATGGCAATGCATTCCATTCCCAAGGCCAAGCTAATGCATGTTTAATGAGGCTACCCAAATCCATATGTACACTGAAAGAAAAAACTAAAAACCAAAACTAAAATCTGATGTGTTTTTTCTGTTGTTTTTCCTCCTGTGATAACAATAACTATAGTAATGAGATGTGTGGTCCCACCACACGATGCCGAATGCAGGTTAGGAGTTGGTGTATGAGCACGTAGTACTGTCTATCTGTGGTCTTTGAGTGTGTGTGTCAGCGCGGCTTGTGGAGATACAGAATGAGTGAAAGTCGAGTATATGAATGTCAAGAACCGGGGGGCATAATGTAATATACAAATGACTATGTACAGTGCATTGTGAGAGTGCATTGTGAGATCATGCCCACGCCGGACTGTTTGTGAGAACGCGTGCGACTGTTGGCCTCACCGGAGAAGAGCAGCCACAGCTCTCCCCTCATGTTCTCTGGGATGCCTTTAAGCACCAGGTCCTTGGTCTTCTCTGTACGGTACATACACACCCCCTGGCCGTACTCAGTGATGTGGTTCTTCCACGCCTGTTCCTTCAGGAACTCCTTGGCCTGGGGAAAAATTAAAATTGACAGTTAATAATCTTGAATGTGTTGGAAAAAGAAAAGAGAAATGTCATGAGACATTTCATGCCAGTAAAGCTCCCCTTAGAGAGAACTACAGAATGATGTTCAAGGACAGAGAGAGTGAGAGAAAGTAGACACGCTTACATTCTTTCAATACACGCAGAATGTAAGCGAGAGAGATCAGGATGGTTCGTAGGAGGCAAAAAACTAATTACCACCTCATTAAATAACGAGCCAGAGAGCCTTCAAAGCCTAAACAATATTTCTAACTTTCGACACAGACGTATGTAGCACAAATACTCCCCTAGAGGTCTCTGAAGAATTTCATTAAGGCTTTATTTACTTCAATTAACTTGGATTTAATATACTTTCCACACACTTCCCCCTCCATTGGTCTACATCTGCAACTTCCCTGCAGGCCTTTGAACTGTGCAATGCAAAGCCAGCTGGAGGTTAGCACAGGAACAGAACACACTGACTGTAAGCTTTGTTTTAGATCAAGGTTGAGACACTGATGGCACCGACAGACATGGCCGCTCTGTTTCTGGCTCCTAAGCAACTTTGCTTTGTTGTGTATTGTTAGATATTACCGCACTGCTGGAGCTCGGAACACAAGCACTTCGCTATACCCGCAATCACATCTGCTAAATAGTTGTACGCAAGCAATACAATTTGAATTGAGGCTTGGGAAAAGCCTCAGGTTATTACATGCAGATATTGGATTCCCAATGGCTTATTCAGCATGCAGGTATATACACGCAATTACAGTTTGTTACAATATCTTGTCACTGTAAATAAATGTATTCAACTCAATTAATTTAGTCCCAGTTCAGTTCCATCAATCATGTGCAATCATTCCAATTCTCTACTATAGCATCTTCTTGTGTTCGACCACATGTTTATTTAACTAGGCATGTCAGTTAAGGACAAATTCTAATTTACAATGACATTCCTACCCCAACCAAACCCGGATGACGCTGGGCCAATTGTGCGCTGTCCTATGAGACTCCCAATCACAGCCGGTTGTGATACAGCCTGGAATCGAACCAGGGTCTGTAGTGACACCTCTAGCACTGAGATGCAGTGCCTTAGACCGCTGCGCCACTCAGGAGCCCCCAACATGTGAACAGAACATTAATTGACCGTACCAGTTTGGGGTTGAACTCCTCCGGCGAGCGGCGGCGGTACATGGTCATGAGGGCCTGGGTGGCGGTGGGCACGCTGTTGTCATTGAGGTTAAACTGGCGCTCACCCTCGGAGGAGCCCTCTGAGCCCAGACTGCTGCGTTGGGGACTGCTGGAGAGGAGAGAGCCCTGCTGGGAGTACACCTAGAGGAGAGAGAGACACAGATTCAGGATCAGAATTAGGAGATTGTTAATGCAGCCAATTATCATGAGTTTATCATAACAACTGTTCTGAGACCTGTGATGAGATGACAAACTAATAATACTGAGAATACACCTGGTGGAGAGCAGAACAAGTCCAGGATCAGGGTAAGGATAGTTAATGCAGTGTGCTTTATGATAAGAGCTGATCAGAGACCTGTGATAATAATCATGCTAAGTATTTACTGAAGACCCGGAGTAGAGGGAGACTTATCAGCAAACTTGGGGAGCAGTTGTGGAAGAGTATAGACCTAAATGATGTACAACATCCTAGATATACAATGACATAGATGTGCCCTCACCTCATCGTCAGAGCTGTTCACACTCCCGGTGGTCTCCCTCTCGAAGTAGATCTTGGAGGTGGTCTGCTGCAGGAAGTCAGAGATCCTCTGGACCAGGAAGTCCCGGTCCTTGAGGTTGGCGAACAGGAAGGTCATCCTGTTCTTGGTGCTGATGGACACTGGGCTGGGGAAAAAGTTGGAGCTGTCTGCCTTCTCCACTATCGTCACCTGGGAGGGGCAGACACACAGAGGTCTGTCACAACAGATATGTCATTCATGTATCAGTCACAAGAGATATGTCAGTCACAATAGATGTCAGCCATATGTCAGACAACAGATATGCCAGTCATAACAAATCAAATGTTATTGGTCACATACACATATTTAGCAGATGTTATTGCAGGTGTAGCGTAATGCTTGTGTTCCTAGTTCCAACGGTGCAGTAGTATCTAACAATTCACAACAATACACACACATCTAAAGTAAATGAATGGAGTTAAGAAATATATAAATATTAGGACGAGCAATGTCAGAGTGGCATTGACTAAAATACTAGTAAATTGAATACAGTATAAAATATATTATATGAGATGAGTAACACAGTAAGTAAACATTATTAAAGTGACCAGTGATTCCATGTGTATTGGGCAGCAGCCTCTAAGGTGCAGGGTTGAGCAATCGGGTGGTAGCCTGCTACCACCCGGTTGTGTCAGACAACAGATACGCCAGTCACATGTCAGTCATAAGATATGAGTATGCAACATAAGATATAAATCTCCTATTTCATATGAGAAAGTGTTCGATGTAGAACATGAATTACAGTAACCCATCACATGTGTATTGATTTATTACACCATCTAACCACATAGGTCAATATTCTCATGTGCAATGACCTAAGGCCAACATACCATACCAAGCACACAATAGGTTTCACCATATCAACACTTCAACCCACATACTAGGTGACTGAATTGATTCAGTGCCACACATCGTAACACTAGACATTAGTAGTCGATCCACGTTCTGCCCTGCCAGCTATTGGTAGTTTAAGATGGCTGATGGGGATAGGATGTGACAGGGTGGGTGGGGGGGATGGGGTCCTGATTGACATGGCAATGGGAGGGGCAGCCAGTGACTAAAGCAGATTGGGAGTGACAGCCCCTACCAGAGTGTTAAGCCGGCTGCTGCTCTTTCTAACTGCCCTGCTAGTAACCCCCTACAGCAGCCCAACTTGTCAAAGGTAACCTTTCTTTCCTGGTGGAAAATCTCAAATCTATAGTGGTCCCACATTGACTTATGTCTTGGCATCATCCAACATTGTCACAAAAGTATATAGTTCAACGGTCAACAACCCGAAATCCCAGAGAGCTCCAGTCAGTGCAGACTACTGCTCCGGGCCAACACTAAGCTCCAGGACTACGGTCTATCACCAGAGTCTGTACCCAGCCAGACTCACCTCTCTAAGGGGGATGATGAGGCTGCACAGGGTCTCCTCCTTGGAAGTGAAGCAGATGTAGTTAGTGGAGACAAACATCTGGCCCAGGATGTGCATCTTGTTGAAGGGGGTCCAAAGGGTGCAGCCTGTGTGTCCGTCCAGCTTCTCATCCTTGGGCAGACGGAACAAGGCCCGGTAACGCTCGCTCTTAGCTCTGGCATCCAGGTCCCTGGGTGAGACAACAAGGTTCAAGAGATTGTCTAGTCTAGAGACGGTCAAGAATCTAATTCGGAACATAATCTGTTGTCTTTAAATAGCAGCAGTAAATTGAGAGTAACTGTCGGTGCAGTTCTTGACAGAAACCGGTGCGCCTGGCACCTACTACCATAACCTGTTCAAAAGGCCCTTAAATCTATGGTCTTGCCCATTCATGCTGAGAATAGCACACACACACAATCCATGACTCAACTGTCTCAAGGCTTGAAAATCCTTCTTTAACCTTTCTCCTCCACTTCAGTCTATATCATGGAAAGAGCAGGCATTCTTAATGTTTTGTACGCAGTGTATTTCCATACAAATTTATATATTCCAAATACCTTTACAAATGTATGTCACACATTAAAATACATTTAGCAAATGTTTTATATTTCCCATGTTTCCTAAAATGCATCCCAAAAACAATTTCAAATGTTTTATTTTTCTTTGGATGAAAAATAAAATAAAATCAGGTCAATGTAGTGAAAGAGCAATTTGCAACCAAGTATGACAGTATAATACTACAACAGACATCTAGATGGGGCAACAGCTACTACTACAACAGACATCTGGATGGGGCAACAGTTACTACTACAACAGACATCTAGATGGGGCAACAGTTACTACTACAACAGACATCTAGATGGGGCAACAGTTACTACTACAACAGACATCTAGATGGGGCAACAGTTACTACTACAACAGACATCTACAGTGCCTTGCGAAAGGATTCGGCCCCCTTGAACTTTGCGACCTTTTGCCACATTTCAGGCTTCAAACATAAAGATATAAAACTGTATTTTTTTGTGAAGAATCAACAACAAGTGGGACACAATCATGAAGTGGAACGACATTTATTGGATATTTCAAACTTTTAACAAATCAAAAACTGAAAAATTGGGCGTGCAAAATTATTCAGCCCCCTTAAGTTAATACTTTGTAGCGCCACCTTTTGCTGCGATTACAGCTGTAAGTCGCTTGGGGTATGTCTCTATCAGTTTTGCACATCGAGAGACAATTTTTTCCCCCATTCCTCCTTGCAAAACAGCTCGAGCTCAGTGAGGTTGGATGGAGAGCATTTGTGAACAGCAGTTTTCAGTTCTTTCCACAGATTCTCGATTGGATTCAGGTCTGGACTTTGACTTGGCCATTCTAACACCTGGATATGTTTATTTTTGAACCATTCCATTGTAGATTTTGCTTTATGTTTTGGATCATTGTCTTGTTGGAAGACAAATCTTCGTCCCAGTCTCAGGTCTTTTGCCGACTCCATCAGGTTCTCTTCCAGAATGGTCCTGTATTTGGCTCCATCCATCTTCCCATCCATTTTAACCATCTTCCCTGTCCCTGCTGAAGAAAAGCAGGCCCAAACCATGATGCTGCCACCACCATGTTTGACAGTGGGGACGGTGTGTTGCTTTTACGCCAAACATAACGTTTTGCATTGTTGCCAAAAAGTTCAATTTTGGTTTCATCTGACCAGAGCACCTTCTTCCACATGTTTGGTGTGTCTCCCAGGTGGCTTGTGGCAAACTTTAAACGACACTTTTTATGGATATCTTTAAGAAATGGCTTTCTTCTTGCCACTCTTCCATAAAGGCCAGATTTTTGCAATTGTACGACTGATTGTTGTCCTATGGACAGAGTCTCCCACCTCAGCTGTAGATCTCTGCAGTTCATCCAGAGTGATCATGGGCCTCTTGGCTGCATCTCTGATCAGTCTTCTCCTTGTATGAGCTGAAAGTTTAGAGGGACGGCCAGGTCTTGGTAGATTTGCAGTGGTCTGATACTCCTTCCATTTCAATATTATCGCTTGCACAGTGCTCCTTGGGATGTTTAAAGCTTGGGAAATCTTTTTGTATCCAAATCCGGCTTTAAACTTCTTCACAACAGTATCTCGGACCTGCCTGGTGTGTTCCTTGTTCTTCATGATGCTCTCTGCGCTTTTAACGGACCTCTGAGACTATCACAGTGCAGGTGCATTTATACGGAGACTTGATTACACACAGGTGGATTGTATTTATCATCATTAGTCATTTAGGTCAACATTGGATCATTCAGAGATCCTCACTGAACTTCTGGAGAGTTTGCTGCACTGAAAGTAAAGGGGCTGATTAATTTTGCACGCCCAATTTTTCAGTTTTTGATTTGTTAAAAAAGTTTGAAATATCCAATAAATGTCGTTCCACTTCATGATTGTGTCCCACTTGTTGTCTTCACAAAAACATACAGTTTTATATCTTTATGTTTGAAGCCCGAAATGTGGCAAAAGGTCGCAAAGTTCAAGGGGGCCGAATACTTTCGCAAGGCACTGTATATAGGGCAACAGCTACTACTACAATATACATCTAGATGGGGCAACAGTTACTACTACAATAGACATCTAGATGGGGCAACAGTTACTACTACAACAGACATCTGGATGGGGCAACAGTTGCTACTACAACAGACATCTGGATGGGGCAACAGTTCCTACTACAACAGACATCTATATAGGGCAACAGTTACTACTACAACAGACATCTAGATGGGGCAACAGTTACTACTACAACAGACATCTAGATGGGGCAACAGTTACTACTACAACAGACATCTAGATGGGGCAACAGTTACTACTACAATAGACATCTATATAGGGCAACAGTTACTACTACAATAGACATCTATATAGGGCAACAGTTACTACTACAATAGACATCTATATAGGGCAACAGTTACTACTACAATAGACATCTGGATGGGGCAACAGTTACTACTACAATAGACATCTGGATGGGGCAACAGTATGAGTAGTAGTTAGAGAGTTGGAATCTGTCTTGAGGGAAATACATTTGAAAGTCTTGGGCTAATGAAGCAAACACCGGTGTTCAAAGTTAATAGTGCCAGTAAAAGTTCAGTTGTACCTAAAAGGATTATGACAAAGTCGTGCTGTTGATTTAAAGAATGCAAAAGTGTGTGAGCCAAACTACTAGAAATGAACCCAGTTTAAATATACTACTAATGCCTCAGTTGGTTTTCCTTCAGGCACGTTGGAACAAGACTATACATTCCTTTCCTCTGAAGTCATTTTTGTTGTTTGTTGGTGGTCTTATGTAGTCATTTAATTAAGTCGTGGTATATGGTTTATTAAACTTGGTAAAACTTACAATGTCATGCAACCACATGGAATGGCTGTGAATGGTTATAGGTCACCCGCAGCAAAGAATTTTGTGCAGCATTATAAATGACTACATCTCCCGAGAAAACCAATCCTCCTCAACTATCAACCGAACCTATTGAGGGGAGACCAACAAATCTATCGACTACAACATCCAGCCTCACCAAACTCTCCCAGAACCTCCCCAGAACCCCCTCCACCAAACCTCACCTTTTGAGGGCAGACACCTTTTTGGGTGTCTTCCTCTTGAGTTTGGGCAGAGAGCGGTCCTGCTCAAAGCCCTTGTTGTCAAGGAGCTGTCTCATGGCGATGTTGGCCAGTTGCTCCATCAGCTTGAAGGTCTCGTTGATGTTGAGGAAGACCGAGAAGACATGCTCAGCCACCCGCGTGCTCACCTTGACCGAGGAATGGAAGCATGAATGAAGGTTAGAGGGGTGTATGGATGGATAAAGAGACGTTAAAGCGAGGGTAACATGCAGTATAGTTGATATGATTTACAAGGCTCACCTTGACTGCATCGGGGAGGAGGAGTGTGGCGCTTTTCTCCAGCTGGGTGATGTCGGCCCAGCGGATCACCAGCTTGGCTGAGGAGGGAAGAAAGAGACGGAGAGAGAGCGCGAGAGAGAGTGCGCGCGAGAGAGAGAGAGAGCGAGAGCGCGAGAGAGAGACGAGAGAGAAAGCGAAATTGAAGATGGTTGCATTTATACATTTTTGGGTTGCATAAAAGCCGATCGTTTGAAATATACATCACCGCATCTTAAAAAATACATTGTATCCACACAGAGAAAATATCAAGGGGCTGTACTATTTTTGGGACTTATGAAGGCTCTTCAAAAGCTATGCATAATCGGTATGTAGTACTAACAGGTATGCAGTGGTGTGTGTACCTGTGCCAGCATGCCAGTGGTCCCTACCTTCTTTCCCCAGCAGGTAAGAGTAGAAGCAGATGTGGTTGATGCTGAGGTAGAGCCAGCCCTGCCGGGGCACACGGCCCTTCCAGTAGCTACAGGAGTAGTAGTTGACCAGCTTCTCCTCTTCAGGCATGCCAAACAGCTTACGGAACGTACAGATGGCCTCCTTGAATTTGTCAGTGTCATCATCCTCCTTCACGTCGTGGTTCTTGTTGTACTCTGCGATAATACCCTGGGGGCAAGAGAGAAATAGACGGAGTGAAGGACTTTGAGAGAGACAATCAATAAAAGTTCACCAATTCATTTTAAAATAGAGATAGCTAGAAAGTGAGAGAGTGAGTGGCTGACAAAGTGAGAGAGCAAAATAAATCTTATCTGGCTAGCTTTTGTAATCTATTCATTGAGTAAGAACTACTTTATCGCCATACAGATACATACAGAATCTGATTTAGAGGCTGTGTCAGTAGCTGGACCTGTTCTTAGGTTACAATAGTAAATACAGCCGGGCTTCGTTATTTTGCCCCTGGCAGGAGTTATTTTGACAATACAACTTTGACTACATGCTAGGCTAATATTTCACCTGGCATGACGAACACAGGCAAACGTCATACGTTTCAATATCCAAACTGTCAAAATGAATTGCTGACAACCACCATTACCATTGTCACAAACACCATTACAAAAAGATTTGTGAAATTCCACCATGCAACCCCTCTAAACACAAAACACAACCAACCTTCCAAATCCCAGAGAAGTCCATACTGTTTCTTTAGAGACAAGCATCTGCTAAGTGACTCATATATACACTAAACAGTACCTGAACTTTGCCCTTGACAAAGGTAGTGATGTCATTCTCGTTCTCAAAGATGGACAGTGTCTGCAGGAGGTTCTGCTCCAGCCACTCCCAGTGCTCTGTGATCTCCTTACGGGAGCACCCTATGGAACGAGGGAGGGGAGAAGAGACGGAGGAGGAGGAGGAGGAGGAGACAGGGGTGCATCAAGGAACTTGATTACAAGAGGCTCCCAGGAGAATGTGGAGGCATGGAGTTTTACCCATTATTCATTTTTTTTGAGACATTACAGCATGTCGACTGAGACGCTCTTCATCATTCTTACAATTGTATGCAAATTTAACATGTTTAGCATACTTGGAATCCAAACCTACTCTTCTGGATACTAAGTAGTATGGAGGTACATGATTCAGGACCAGTGACAGACGAGGGGAAAGACAGTACGGAGAGCAGTAACAAGCTGTTCAGACGGCTAATCAAGACTACTAGACAACCCACCAGGCTGTAAACCTAGGTGTTATTTTAGACTGACCTAAAAAAATAAAATTTAACCAGGCAAGTCAGTTAAGTACAAATTCTTATTTATAATGACGGCCTAGCAACAGTGGGTTAACTGCCTTGTTCAGGGGCAGAACAGATGTTTAAACTGTCAGCTCGGGGATTCAATCTAGCAAACTTTTGTTTACTGGCCCACATCAGAAATGTGCCCAAATCAGCTTTTTAATTACCTTAGAAATATTGTCAAAGTGTGACCATTCCTCTGTCAAGCCCACACTGACTAATGCATGTTTTTATTACTGACAGGCTTGATTATTGCAATACACTCCTGTCTGGTCTCCCCCCCTCAATGAAAACATTGGCCAGCTTTAATTAATTCAGAATGCAGCAGCACGTGTGCTTACAAAGGCCAGGAGGAGAGCACACACACACCACCTATTTTAAAGTCACTGCATTGGTAAGCCAGTTAGTTTTAGAGTGGATTTTAAAATTGCTTTATTGATTTTTAAAGCACTACGTGGGTTTGCACCTGAATACATGTCTGATATCTTAAAAGCATATGTGCCGGGTTGTCCCTCAGATCCTCTGTCACTGGCCTTTCAGCTGTTCCAAAGGTCACTCAGAACCACAACGTTTGGTGAGGCTGCCTTCAGCCACTATGGTCCTGGCCTTTAGAACAGCCTCTAGACATGCTTTTACTTAGGGTTCTTTTAAATCATATTCCCATATATAATCACATGTATTTTAATGCATTAGTCTCATGTGCACTGTTATTTTAAGTTCTCTTAAATGTTTTATTGTCTTAAATACAAATAACTATCTTTCTCACCTTTTATTTGTTAATCACTTTTAAAACGCATCCTGTAAGACATGTGCTATATAAATAAAGTTGGATTAAATCTAGACAGCCCAGCCACTGACATTACTTGGCCATCCCCTCTGCTCGGCCTACATTTACTACCACACATATGGCGATAAGCTCATGGCTACAGCGCTATTGGCTAATTAGCTTCAGATATGTTACGATCCTATTTAAAAAGGTGAAATAATAATGCCCTGCAATACAGCACACCTTAAATTCAGGGAGAATTTTTAATAGTATTGGCAGGCAAATCCTTATTGGTGCTACTGTGGCTACTTGTTAGCAGCTACTTAGCGCTAGTGAAATCTGAGAGCCAGTCCAGGCAGAGCCTGCTAGCACAGAAACCTCAGTGTCCACTATCGTTAGAGGCCTCATCCATCATCCATCTCCCCTGTAAGTAGCCCACTGCTGCTCATCTCTTAGCTACATTAGTGATGACGTCTGGCAGACAGACTGCTCCACGCTCCCTCTGTGCTGGAGGATGGGCGGATAGGGAGAGGGGAGGGAGGAGTGGTTGCCATTTCAAGGCCAGCCCTCAGGAGTCTTCTTCTCTGGGCTTCCATTTCAGAGAGGGTCTTCTCTCCTGTTTCTTTCCCCTACTCCTTTTTCCATATGGGACCACCCACTAAGGCAAATACACATGCTCGTAGTCACACACAATTCAATACAACAGACTTTTCGATCCACCATCTCCATCCCACCATAAAGCCAGATTGAGCTACAGGCCTTTCTATTGTATCATGGATGCTGTGTGTGCAGTGCTTTCCTAAGTCAACTTATATTATTTTGTGACTAGAAAAGTCTAATTGTTGTGATGCAATTTGTGTTTTGATCTTATTATTTCCGTGATCATTTCATTTTGGGTCATACAATGTAAAATAACAAAGTTATTTCTATCAATGTTAAAAGTTTACATTCTAATACCGACTTTGTCATCAGGCCTTTGTATTGGTCTAGACTATATGTCTGACAGATGAGACTGACTCACAAACAAAAAGGAGAAATCAAAACGTTACCGGTAGGCATGACCTACCTGGCACCCGTGACCCCCTAACTAAAACTAAACTCAAGAGTCAAAACCGTTGCAGTGTGCGTGTGTCTCTCCGCTCTCTCGCCGTTCATTTAAAAACAGAGCCATTGTTCATTACGTCTGGGGAGTATAGTTCTGAAGCCTCTCCTTACTTACACAATAATCCCTCTTTAAAAATAAATCCTTCCTTTCCCATCCGCTTGTCATGTTGGGTCCGTGGGATTGCATTATGGCTCCTCCAGAGTAGTAAATTATTTGTGTGACATAACTGCTCAAGGAAAGAGGAAGGTGAAGATTGGGTTTTCTGTGATGTCACAAACCATTGTAACTAGCCAAAAGAGGTGTGATGAGATAGCCCATTTGATTGAGATCGTGTCAGTATCTTACATTTACAGCCCTGAGTTAACCTTTTAGCTTTTCCATATAGGACATTAGGGTGGTTAACCCTTTAACATGCAAAGAGACAGTGTTAACAGATGAATTCAGCAGATGTAATGTAAGCTTTATCACACTAGCTAATTAACTAAAAAAAATCATGACAGCTCCTCATATTTTGAGCGAATCCCCATCGATTCCCATTCCTGGTATCCGTTTCCCCCCAGTCTAGCCCTTTAAGAGCAGTGGGCCATGACGTGATGCTTGGCATTAGCAGGAAGTGAGAACATGGTGCAGGAAGAGAGGGCCTTGTGTGCAAAGGGGAGGGGGGAGAGAAAGAAAGAGTGAGAGAGAACTAGACACACAGTACACACCATGAGCAATGATCCAGTAGATTAGGGAGTCAGGTGTTTGGTAAAGGATTCTGTAGGGGGCCACTCGAGCACTGGAGTCCAGCACCACGTCCAGTGTTCCCACCAACAGACCTGCGGTGGGAGGAGCAGGGAATACCGTGGGTTAGGGAGGGAGACATTGTGGGAATATCATGATCGTCTATACAACATTGTTTGGACGTTGAATAGATAATGCATTGACTGTCTTGAGGATAGAAAATAAAACCTGTAAGTGATCCAAGAACTTAAAAAGCAAATACAAACAAGTCATGAATCCTCCCCCTAAAAAAATGACTTCAAAGCAAAAACCCAACAAAAGAGTTTCTGTTTTAGCCCATTTCGGACACGTAACAAAGCACCCCCCTCCACCATGTGAGACAGCAGACCGTTCTGGGACATTAACCCTTGTTAGACCACTTATGCTCTCCTCGAAAGGCCCTTGATGGAGCCCTCTGGCTATGAGATCACCACTTATGAAATAGAGGGAGGAGGAAGGGGTATTTAGGGCTGATGGGCAGCTGTGGCTTTCCTGTCCTGACTGCTTCATGCCCAATTTATATTATAGGACCAAACCGAGCCACACAAACCAGGGCTGTGCCCGTATCTACAAAGCATCTCAGAGTAGGAGTGCTGAACTCAGATCAGTTTAGCCTTTTAGATCATAATTAGATATGTTTATATGGACAGGTGGGGGGACCTGATCTTAAATCAGCACTCCTACTCTGAGACATTTAGTGGATGGGGTCTGGGCTGGCCTGGTTACACATCCACCCTAGTTGCTGGAACTGGGCTGGAAAAGACACAGTGAAGAAATATCCCAGCCAGCACAGTACGGTTCAGGTTGGCACTAATGTGGGAATCTGGTATCAATGTTCTTGTATGGAGAAGTGGGGTGGATGGGCAGATGGCACAGAGCTCAGATTTCCCATGTGACAGATCGATGCGGAGAGAAGAAGGTGAGAGTAAAGTCACCTGGAATAAAAAGGACGAATCCCCTATAATCTAATGACCGAGGGATGAATCCCCTATAATCTAATGACCGAGGGATGAATCCCCTATAAATCTAATGACCGAGGGATGAATCCCCTATATTCTAATGACCGAGGGATGAATCCCCTATAATCTAAATCTAATGACCGAGGGATGAATCCCCTATAATCTAATGACCGAGGGATGAATCCCCTATAATCTAATGAATGAGGGAAGTGGAGAGATAGATGGACAGATTATGGACTCATGACAGCTGAAAGAAGCCAATAACTCCCGTCTCTTTTAAAGAGTTGTTTTATTACCCTAATGCTTCTTATCTCTGATACAGTAATAATACATGACTAGTGTCTAGCTACTGTCTATTGTAAACCACAAGATCATAAAATAAGAAGAAACTGGTACCACAATTCAAAAAAAAATATATATATATATTTTCTTTTAAAGTGGAGGAAAAACATCTGAAGTGATGAATACGCTAGTCTTGCTGAAAGGCTTTTGTTGTGAATAGTGATAAGTCTCGTTTTTTTTTAATGTCTTGGGGTCTACACTAATATGTTGTCATCAAAGTTTGAGTGGAAATGACACTCTCCCAACAAACTCAACCTTTGATAGAAAGAAGCTTTTTCACTGCCATATTCCACAGTCACCCCAAAACTATTCCCTGTTGGGAGTTTTACCATGACAGCTTTTTGCCAGTGACGCATCAGACGCATACAATTCTATGAGTCACACAGACCGAGATAGATGAAAATAGCAATATGGGGAGAGAGGGGGAAAGAGACAGACATGCAGAAAGGGAGCAAGAGAAACCAAAACGGCCAGTCTGGATGATATTCTTCCGTCCATACATAATGTCTGCTGGAGAACTTCTGGGACACCACTCATCTCCACTACCTGCTCTAATAAAGACATCTGAATACAATTAAATCTATGGGGATTCATTTCCCTCTCCCTTCTGTTCTCTCTCTCCCAATCAAAGGTTAGGACGAATTCAATGAGAAGTGCTTAAATAATGATTAAAGGCAAATAGATAATTAATATATCATTAACATTAATTGAATATGATCAAAAATGGCTGTATATATCACAGAGTGGGCCTTTAAGAGGCAGTAAGGGCAATTCAGGTTTCACATTGGATGGTCAGAAACAGAAAACTGAAAATAAACTAGATGGGAGAGAACAGAACAGCTTGGCCGATATGCAAAAGGTTTGTGTGTTAGCCTCCATTTCAAAGGGTTAGCACAGACACCGAAGCTGTTGTTGTTTCTTGGGGCTGGCTAATGCAAGGATACAGGATCTGGGCCTTTCTGGCAAACATGTTGTGGGCATAAGGACATTTTCAGTTTCAAAACTTCAACCGGTTGTTTCTGTTGAACAGTGTTGAATCCAGTTCTGCACCCCCAGGGTTGCACATTTTTGGTCTAGCCCAGCACTGACACCACATTCAGCTAAGAACATGATGAGTAGACTAGTTGAATTGAGTGTGCTAGTGCTGGGCTGGAACAAAATGTGCAACCATGGAGGTTACCTCAAGACATGGAGTTGCAGAACACTGAACAAATACCTGTGAAGCACCTCTCAGTTGGATAGACAGGGCATGACCTGAACCCAGCGGTGTTGCAGGGATGTGTGTTAGGGGTTAACACAGGAAGCACAGGTGTCAAGCACAACAAAAGAGACCACTGACGAGTGAGACCCACTGAAGGATGACACCCACAACATCCTGTGACTTCCACGACTACATGCAACCTACAGCTCAAACCGCTCACTCCAAATAATCTGCACAGTTAAGATATCAACAGCAATGGAGAGGATTAGTATGCACGGTATTTTATGAAGAAGGAATTAGTGCACCCTACATCATCGTGACAATATTGCTTGTTTTGATCAGAGGGCTACTTTCCCTGCTTTCCCCCTCAGAACACATGATCCTCCACCATGCTATAATAACAAGAGTTAACATGAGCTACTGTACTGTGGTGTTTTGTATATGGTGAAGAGACGGACCCCAGACCTATAGCCTAGTGTTGACCCTTTAATCCATAACATGAACTTTGGGAAACCACACAATTGTCTGTGACTATATGTTCCTATACATTTGATTGTACTTTCAACATCCCCAACGTAACACACACACACACACACACAAAGAAAAACAAGACGTACAGAAACTAAGCTCCACTGATGAGAAATGCTTCCTTTGTTGTGGGTGGGGATGGAAAGAAACGAGTCTGAGTGTACATACAGTAGACTGGAGAACAGACCAGCATCATGTGATGTTTTGGACTTTTTATAGATTGGAGAAGCCAAGAAACAAGGTCAGAAGCTGGGCTGCCTATTGTTACTTAGCAAAGCTCCATTCTTTGTTCAGTTGAGACAGCTAGTTCCTACTTTCTTAGAGCAAAAACAATCGGTTTTCCTCTCCTTTTCATCGGTCTCCATCCTGCTTTCTGTTGGGTCTATTTCAGCGTTTCATCTGGAAAAATGTATAGCAGTGGAGGGGAAGTTCCGATGGGGATTGAAGGAAGGGTCCCACCCTTGATTTGGGGGTCTGGGTTCCCTGCCAGATCATTTTTATGGAGAAGGACTGAGAAGCTCAGTACTGGTGACTTATTAAAAAATGACTTTCTACTCCAAAAATGAACAAAAATACAATTATGCTGACACCCTTTCATATATAATTTCCACCTCCAGAAATGAGCGCAATAACACATTTGTAAAATTATTTTGAAATAAATATTTTAACATTTTATATAGTCTATGCATGGTCCATATGATCAGGTATGCTATTAGCAATAAGCATCATCACCTGTAGCCCAACTGATGCAGAGAAGAGCACATAAATAGGCTGAAGCATGGGACTACCTGTCTGCAGCTAAACTAATTGGTTAATGATTAGCCCAATAGGGTAACTAGTTATTATGCATAAACACAGTGAATATAGTGTAGAGCTAGCTACCTGGTAGGGTAACCCAGGGTAACACACCCCCTGCCTGTACTTGAGGTAGGGTGGTGTTTTACCTCAAAGTTATCGTACAATTGTTCAGTGTTACATTTATCCCAAATATCCCCCATGCACTAAAAAATGCCTGGTGCAGTTCTTGCATATTTAGGAGTTGAGAAATATGCATGCATCGACTGCTTGTCACAATGCATGTTTCCCTCCTTATGGCACTTGTAACCTGAATGTGCCATGAGAATAATATGTATCTTGCATAGAACACACAAAAACAAGCGGACTATAAAATATTAACCATTGTACTATGGAGTTACCCGATTTTTATATTCATGACTTGTTTGTTTGCAGAGGAAAAGTACATGTGGACTGTTCTAGCATTGGCAGAAATATTTTCTCATGTTCCATATTGTTTTGGACGTGGCGGTAATGATTTTGCTGTGGAGCAGCACCACAGCTAAATGACTACAGCGAAAACACTGGTCTATATTCTCCCAAGTACTGACACAGCTCCTAATCACCCCACTGGTTGAGAATCAATATGGTTTCAAACAACAAGAACCTGATACGAAGTAACACCATACATGTTATTTTAAGTCATGTTTCTCTAACCTAACCCCCTGTAACACAGCTGTAGTGTTATTCCTTTTCTTCTTTCCCAAGCCTCAATGTGTACCTCCAGGTCAGAGGTCACCAGATAAGATAGATAGGTGACGTAAAGCAGCAGATGATAGTGTGGGTAATGTTCGATGGTCAAAGAGGTCGATGGTTAGAAGTCTAGTCCAAGTGTCTATTGAGGGCGATGTCATCATGTGTACGTGATGTTAGTCACCCAACACATGTAGGCCTAGTAGAGTTTCAGGTCATAACGACTCCAAAATGTCACACTATTGTGAAATGTTAGGTAATATAGGTTGGCTTATTGTCCCTTGGATAGTGTAATTTCTGCATTGAAAGTATCATATGGCGAATAAGCTCCAATCCAACATTTGTGGTGGAAGGTAGCCTAGCGGTTAGAGCATTGGGCCAGCACCCAAATGTTCGCTAGTTCTAACTCCCGAACCGACAAGTTGAAAAATCTGCCCATGTGCCCTTGAGCAAAGCACTTAGCCCAAATTGCTCCAGTGTCGCCGTAGATAATGGCAGACCCTGGCAGAGACACCACTCTCCGAGGGGGTCTCAAGGAGAGTGGGGATATGCAAAAACAAACATTTCCAAGTCACATGCGTATTAATACACAATTGTACAAGTGGGAAATAGAACAAATATAAGCACCTACCAAATTACCAGTCAACACTTCACAATTGAAGCTTGACATTTTTCAAATCTTATGACTTAAGATTGATTTTAGGGGAACTAGTCATCTATAATGAAACTGTACAATTTTTTATTTCTCAGTCTCTATAAATTAATTAAATAAAAAAAATGATAATGTTGACTTCTCATATCAAGTAGCCTCATAAATATGGCTATAAATCAAAAAGCGTTGGCCCTGGTGCCCTTCCATATGCCCCAGGAGGACCAGGTGCTCGCTTGGCTTTCTCTGCCCGCTGAAAAGGGGTGTTTACTGGGCAGTGCCAGTCATTGTGCCCAGGCTCTCTCTTCTCCTCAGCAGGCCAACTGGCACACCACACGGTCCGCTCAGTATTCACATAACAATGACATCATCACATATCACCACCGCACGCTTTGTGTCGCTATCCCGAGACAATAGGGAGAGGCAGAGCGTTGGTTCGGGGGCTAACTTTCAGTCGCTGGCATGCAGGAAAAAATAATATCTCCGTCCTTCAGTAAAATGTCAGCGAAATGTCTTGTTGCTGACCAATGAAGTGAGATACTTGCAGGCCATTTTGGCTCCCCTTGTCATATTCATTACTGGCTGGCTGACACTGAAGAGGGAGTGACTGACTGGCACTGAGGACAGCAGCACACAGTTCAACTCTCTTTGACCCACCATGACTGCAACGGCCAGTCTAGTCAAAGCAGGGCTACATAGATACTGTATAGAGAGGGCTATAGATATATCCATACAGAGTCATCTCTATGGCTCGGAGTCAAAGACTTGGACTGAATCTACTGTACCTATAGTGAACCTGACTGACTTTTCAACTGATCATGTTCTATCCTTTTTTTAACAAGGTAGCATCATTCTCAGAGTTGCGATGAGTTCAACAGACAGACTGAATCCAGGTCAGCCTGATTGGGATGGCACCCTATGCCCTACATTATGCACTACCTTTGACCAGAACCCCATGAGCCCTGGTCAAAAGTAGTGCACTACATAGGAAATAGTGCACTACATAGGAAATAGTGCACCATTTCAGATGCAGACACAGTCGCCACCACCAACGGTCCTTAAAATGATTGCTCCTCCCTGATGTAGCAGTCCTCCTAGTGACTGTGGACTAATTTGGATGGAGTGAGTGAAGTCGAAGAGGAGGAGATGAGTAGAGAAAGGACAGGGAGAGATGATTCAGCATGTACTACTCCTGCCGGGAAGAAAGAGTGTGCCTTTGCTCTGCATGTCTCCTTGTGTATGGGTTGTCTCGGTGGCATTCAAAATTCAGTACGGGGAATGACACATCAGCCATTTTAACATTCCCTGGGCGTGCTGGGCTCTAATCAATCACAGGTTCATTTCCATTCATTGGAGCCTTTTAACGGTCCCAAGTGCTGGAATTTGTCTTCCCTGTCAGGGGAGATGTGTCCAGACGTATGTTAGCTAGCTAGTAGCATAATGACATTACAATTGGAGTGAACTAAGCGCAGTCAATGATTATCTATTTAACAAATCTATGCATTTCTTTCCTTGTTTTGTTAATGGTTTAAAGGGTATATAGAAGGCTTACTCTTTGTAACAATATTAGTTACAATTTTCCAGGATCACCTAAAGTACAAGGCCTACATAAATAGCCCAGATCTTGGGATGCTGATCAATAGGGTACATTAGCTGCTGAATGCCCACTAGCTCCATTGTATGTAGTTCTATGGGAGGAGGTCCATAAACGTACAACAATGGCCTATTCTGAGCCTAAAACCTTATTCAGATAAAAATCACACCTGCATTTGTCTAGTTATAGTAGCTCCCGAGTGGCACAGCGGCCTAAGGCACTGCATCTCAATGCTAGCGGCATCACTACAGACCATGGTTCGATCCCGGGCTGTATCACAACCGGCTGTGATCGGGAGTCCCATTTGGCCATCATTGTAAAATAAGAATTTGTTAATAACTGACATGCCTAGTTAAATAAATAAAATATAGTAGTAGGGGCTATTTGGGTCACGTGTCTATTCATTCATACAGGTCTACATCCCCTCATGCCATTGTCACCCCTTTGATACCCGAGTGACCTGACCTCTATCCCTCACTACGCATGCAATCTTCTCTCCATCACTAAACATCTGTGAGGCATGAATAATCTCCCAAACCAAGCGAGAGACCCGGCCAGAGGACAATAATTTGGCTTGGCACTGCTTGCATCACAGCTGTAATAGCGTTAAATAATCCTAGCCAAGTATATCTGAACTCGACGATAGAACATTCGTGGAGTTGAGCTATGCTTGGCTACAATAAGCCATGATTTAGAGACCGAGAGAGAGACAGTTATATGTATCTCACCCGCTAGTCCTCCTCTGCCGTCCCCGTGGCCCTTGCGTTTCTGGAGGATGAAATACGGATTTGCTCGCTCTGTTATCCACAACGCACCCGCCTGCAACACCTCTTCAGGGTGCACCCACATCTTCGTCCAGCGGATTCTAAAAGCACATCAAATCCAGCTGATTCAGGCGGTGCCTGTCAAATGAACTGGAATGCTGGTTCGGTCAGTCCAGGGGCTGAGGCTCGATGCCGGTCCACCGAATAACACGTACAATTGGACAAGGACAACTTGGTTACAGTGTAGGTATAGAACTATGACAGCATAAAGACCCTATTTATTCGCTAAAAACACGCTCTCCAAACTTCCATGCACGGCCGCGTGAGAGGTGATTGGATTCCAGCCGTGTACGCCAAATATGCAAAAAAAATGTGTGCAATACATTCAGTGGAACTCAATTACTAGGTGGCACAATAAAGCAGGTTTCGCATTAAAACAACCGAATCTGACAGATTTCTGTAGGGATGGATCTGAGAGCGACACTTCGGTTCGGTCTTTGTTGTTTATTATCTGTGTTGTAACCGCTGTCAGGTGGATATCGATGCCGCCGACGAGTCCTCGTTCATCGGTCGTCAGATATTTCAGAATGAGCGATGGTTGGACGCTAAATAATGTGCCCACAAGCACGTTATATCCATTAGGCTATTTACAACCTACTATCCAACATATATGTATGCTGCCTGGCTCCACATCGAACAACAATGTCATTTAATGCAACCCACTCTCTAGCGCCGCTACCGCACAGCTCTGTATTAACAACACGCGTCATAGAGTGGCCACATCGTTACGTCAACTTTGTGGGAGTTGTTTGTATAATTATAGCCTAGGCCCTACGTGGTAATAAAGTATAATTCAAATGACTAAAGTTGTTCGTCGATATGACTTGGCTACTGTTTACAAATACCAGGTGTCGAAGCTGTCTTCAGGAGCAAAGCTGTCACTGCTGGCTCTTGCTGTTTTGCATTTGTTGTTTTTGCCACCTGGTACCAATTAGTGGATCAATTGTAATGGTTTCCATTGTTTCTTTCATCTGTACTTTATTCTTTAATGCAAATATCATCAAAGCAATTTTATAAGCAAATACAATTGCCATAACTTACACCTATGTCCAGTGGGTAGGAGTTTTACAATGACATGCCACACACATTTGGGATTTCTTAAAATCTTGAGAAAGGGGTGTTTAAGAATGAAAACGTTGAATTAGTAAATTCCCAGTTAGTCAGAGGGCTGAAAAGGTACACAAAAATAATATCCAGTTTCAAACATCAGTTCCTTCAACACCACACACCCACAAACCTGTCAGACATGAGTCAACAAATGTTTGTGTGTCAACATGTTGGGTAAATATGTGGGAGTTAATGGAGATAGGAATGGTTTATATTCCACAACGTCTCTCTGTCTACAGTATGTGGTCCATGGTCTGCTAAAGGCCTGTACTTAACTGTGCTTGTTTTTTTTTTTATATATATATATATGTGTTGGTTTAGCTTTGCTAAACTGACTGCACTTTAAGGTTTCACAGCTTCCATCGACGCGTGGGAGACCTTGTCTGAGGTTGCTCGACTTTCTCTCGACAGACCACATTAAGTAAACGGGATTCAGAGCTGCAGAGATGAGACAGATGTCGCTATACTTTCTGTTTTTGTCGGTTTAGACTGAGGCTGAAGGTAGGGACAAGCAGATGTGCATAGTGCACTATTTGTTTTTACCCTCCACCTATTCACCAGTAACCACAGTGGGGCTATGTCAGGGGCTCTGTTCAGTCAGTGTTTGTGTACATAGTCTGGAGGAACAGTTTCATCCACAGATGTGGGGGATGGAAACTTGACATTTAGGACTAACAAACAAACCCACTGACATAATGCCGACTCAAAGGGACCCCCTAAATACGTGTAATTGAGTTCACAAGATCGAATTTCCAACTGAACTTTACTCTGTTCTCTTTTCTTTCCTAAAGATACATTTTACACTCTTCCACTAGATCGAAAAGTCCCTCTTAGTTTCACCCTGTTTCATCTACAAAACTTTTTGTGTTTCTAGCCTCAACTTTTCTTCTGATGTCACTCAAAAGCACCTTAAATCTTGGGCAGGATTCAAGTGAGGCTTACCTTTGCCATTTAGTGGGCAGAGGGGCAAATTCATTCATATTTGGATTAGGTTTATGTGTAGAGTTGATTAAATGTTATGCTACACAAAAATAAATAACAAATTTTTCTAAACTAATCCAACCAGTTAGTTAGATTTTTTCATTTGATTACTGGAATAGTTGTCAGTTTAAATGGCTTAGACTTCCATCTCCTACTGAGACAAGCTCTCCTGACAGAGATGGGGATTTCTTCAATGTTTTTTTACTGTCAGGCAGACATCAGGGATTGAGGCTTTCAAGCTTCACTCTCAGTCCCAGTCGAGTTAAACCCTTCATGGTTGAGTTGATCGTGGAGAGCTGCTTTCTGCTTGGCAGTAGGGCCTTCCTCCCTGCCTTCTCTTACCATCACAGAACCAAAACAGAACTATCTGTTCCATAGCTTTGCATCTAACACATCCTCATATCCCCATTTTAGAAGCAGTCCTTCCCTTAAAAAAAACAGAAGCAGAACTGAAACAAGGGTTCCCATTCTAAGGAAATGTTCCTTTTCCTCTCCTTGTTCTGTTGTGAGCTGCCAAAACCCCAAAATCAAGACAGTGGTGCTACGGTAAACACTCCTTGAAGGAGAAAACACCTAAAGTAAGGATTTCCTCAGTATATAACTGAATAAGGAAAGGAGGAAACCTAGTCAGCTGCACAACTGAATGCATTCAACCGAAATGTGTCTTCCGCATTTTACCCAACCCCTCTGAATCAGAGAGGTGCAAGGAGCTGCCTTATTCGAATGTCATCGGCGCAGTTGTTGTTTAACTGCCTTGCTCAAGGGCAGAAGACCAGATTTTTCCATCTTGCCGACTCGGGATTCAAACCAGAGACAATTCAGTTACTGGCCCCACACTCTTAACTGCTAGGCTACCTGGGCACCCCAGAATAGCATAGTTAGGGTATGTCATATTTAGGCTATTACTAGGGTGTAGGCAGTGGTGTAAAGTACTTAAGTACAAATTCTTTAAAGTACTACTTAATTAAGTAGGTTTTTGGGGTATCTGTACTTTACTTAACTATTTATATGTTTGACAACTTTCACTTTTACTTCACTACATTCCTAAAGAAAGTAATGTACTTTTTTCTCCATTAATTTTCCCTGACACCCAAAAGTACTCGTTACATTTTGAACGCTTAGCAGAACAGGAAAATTGTCCAATTCACGCACTTATCAAAAGAACACGTGGTCATCCGCCTCTGGCTATCATTACATTTTCAAAACAAGAAAATGGTGCCACCTGTTTTGCGTAATATAATTCACTTGAAATGATTTATACTTATACTTTGACTTTTGATGTTTAAGTATATTTTAGAAATTACATTTACTTTTGACACTTAAGTATATTCAGAACCAAATACTTTTAGACTTTTACTCAAGTAGTATTTTACTGGGTGACTTTCAAGGAACGTTCTACTTTCTATTAAGGTATCTAAACGATTACTTAAGTCTGACAACTGCTACTTTTTCCACAACTGGGTGTAGGGAACCTAAATCTAAAAGGGCAGTTTATTATTGGTAATTGACAGATTCGTTCCACATTCAAGGAGTGAAGGGGGCTATTGAGAAATGGAAAAGACCACATGCAGATTAAACGGGTCGAATAGTGAAGCCTTGAAGAAAGAGAACAGTCTGCCTGCTTGAAGATGACGTGTTATTGTTGTTGTCTGTATTATTACCTCTAACCAGTGGTGGAAAAGGTATCCAATCGTCATAATTCTGTAAAAGTACAGATACAGTAATAGAAAATTCCTAATTCAAATTCCTGGCCTTCTAGGCAGACTGGCCAATAAAAAGGAAAGATTAAGATAGGCAAAAGAACACAGACACTGGACAGAGTAACTCTGCCTAGAAGGCCAGCATCCCGGAGTCACCTCTTCACTGTTGACTTTGAGACTGGTGTTTTGCGGGTAGTTGAGGACTTGTGAGGTGTGGTTGTTTCTCAAACTAGACACTCTAATGTAATTGTTCCCTGTGCTTAGTTGTGCACCGGGGCCTCCCACCCAGGGATATCCTTGTCTCATTGCACACCAGCGACTCCTGTGGCGGGCCGGGCGCAGTGCGCGCTAACCAAGGTTGCCAGGTGCAAGGTGTTTCCTCCGACACATTGGTGCGGCTGGCTTCCGGGTTGGATGCGCGCTGTGTTAAGAAGCAGTGCGGCTTGGTTGGGTTGTGTATCGGAGGACGCATGACTTTCGACCTTCATCTCTCCCAAGCTCATACGGGAGTTGTAGCGATGAGACAAGATAGTAGCTACTAACAATTGGATACCACGAAATTGGGGAGAAAAAAGGGTACAATTAAAATAAAAAAATAAAAAAAGTATTCTGTGATGTATATAAAGTGTAATATTGGGATGCAAAATCAAAATGTAATACATCAACTCTATATCTGACATGGTACAGGGGACTTTTCTTTAAGCTCATAACCATGTGTGTGAGGTATATACTTTGTTTCAATGTAGATTTGTTTAAGACTACCAATAATCACTGTGACCCTGATTTAGCCCACTACAGTATTAAAACACTATTATTGCACATAGTGAGTCCATGCAACCTACTGTTTCTGTGACTTTAAGCACATTCTTATTCCTGAACTTATTTAGGCTTACCATAACAAAGGGGTTGAATACTTATTGACTCAAGACATTTCAGCTATTCATATTTAATTGATTTGTAGAAAAAAGACAAATATAATTCCCCTTTGACATTATGGGGTTATTTTGTGTAGGTGCTGTAACGACCACAAAGTATCATGGGATGGCTCAAACAGAAACTGTGCTGTTGTTGATGTGTTCTGAGTCATTTCCTTAAAGTTCCCCCATGTCTCTGATACCAACATAATGAATGTCAGTGTCACGACTCCCTCCGAAGGTGGCTCCCCTGCCTGTTAGGGCGGTGCTCTGTGGTCGTCGTCGCTGGTCTACTAGCCGCCACCGATCCCTTTTTCCTTTTCTGTTCGTTTGGTCTTATTAGTTGCACCTGTTCCTTTGTGTGTTTCTTGATTTTTGTCTATTTAAGCCAGTTAGGCCCGCCTAGGTTTGTGCGGGATTGTTTTACTGTTAGTTGTGGATGTTCGATTGTATTTTATTTTTCTGGACATTTTGGGTCCTGTGTATTCGAACCCTCTGCTCTCTGCACCTGACTCCAAACCCACTGTTCTTAAAGGAATCTGACAGAATCACGCACCGTTTAAATGGAGTCAGCAGGAGCAGCTGCACCTCCTCTCCCATCGATGGAGGAGCGAGTACTCCATCATACGTCCATTCTCCACCGGATCGGGCGGCAATGGACCAGATGATGGAGAGGATGGACCGATGGGAGAGGAGTGGCCTCCCTACCTCACCCCCAGCTCCGCTTCCGCCGCCTTACCCCTCCTCCAGCGTCCGGATCCGTGCACTGCGTCTGGCGCTCCCCAGGGAGTACGATGGAACGGCGGCTGGTGCCAGGGGTTCCTACTACAACTGGAGCTGTACCTGGCTACCGTTCATCCGACTCCTTCGGGGGAGGAGAGTGTGAGCGTCCTCGTCTCCTGTCTGACAGGTCGAGCCCTGGAGTGGGCCAACGCAGTGTGGAATGGCCCAGACTCGGAGAGGGATCACTACCCCGAGTTCACCCGCCGGTTCCGGGCCGTGTTCGACCACCCACCAGAGGGCCGAGCGGCGGGTGAACGGCTGTTTCACCTGCGATAGGAGACGAGGAGCGTGCAGGATTTTGCACTAGAGTTCCGGACCTTGGCCACCGGGGCGGGGTGGAACGACAGGGCCTTGATGGACCACTATCGCTGTAGTCTCTGGTAGGACGTCCGCAGGGAGCTAGCTTGTCGGGACACCACCCTCCCCTCCAGGGAATTCCCTGGCTGGCTAATCACAATCCAGAGATTTCATGGAGACAGGGGGCTCTCCGAGGGTGGTCAGAGGAGTGTTCAGACAGGTGCATAGGAGTTTCCATCGGTGCGATGACGGTGGAGAGTCCAGACCAGGTTTCCACTGTGCGCATTCCCTATGAATATGCAGATTTGGCTATCACCTTCTGTAAGAAGAGGGCGACCCAATTACCACCTCATCGACGAGAGGATTGCGCGATAAACCTCCTGGTAAACGCTGCACTTCCCAAAAGTCACTTGTACCCGTTGTCCCAGGAGGAGACAGTGGCTATGGAGACATATGTCACTGAATCTCTGGGACAGGGACGTCACCCGTCACCTTGAGCTTCTTTTTTGTGAAGAAGGAGGGAGGTCGGCGTCCGTGCATTGATTATAGAGGTCTAAATTCCATCACAGTGGGGTTTAGTTACCCACTACCTCTCATCGCCACGGCGGTGGAATCATTTTACGGGGCGCGTTTCTCCACAAAACTGGACCTTAGGAGTGCGTATAATCCGGTGCGTATCCGGGAGGGAGATGAGTGGAAGACCGTGTCTGGCCATTATGAGTACCTCGTCATGCCGTATGGGTTGAAGAATGCTCCAGCCTTTTGGCGACGAGATTCTCAGAGAGCTGCACGGGCAGGGAGTGGTAGTGTACATTGATGACATACTGATCTATTCTGCCACACCCGCCGCACACGTGTCTCTGGTACGCAAGGTACTTGGGCGACTGCTGGAGCATGACCTGTAAGTCAAGGCTGAGAAATGTGTGTTCTCCAAACAAGCCGTTTCCTTCCTGGGTTATCGCATTTCCACCTCTGGGGTGGTGATGGAGTGTGACCGTGTTACAGCTGTGCGTAATTGGCCGACTCCGACCACGGTAAAGGAGGTGCAGCGGTTTTTAGGGTTTGCCCATTACTACTGGAGGTTTATCAGGGGTTTTGGTCAGGTGGCTGAAGGGGGGGCTTGCGCTGGTCAGCTGAGGCGGGCAGAGCTTTCAGTCGCCTGAAGGAGCTGTTCACCAACGCTCCCGTGCTGGCTCATCCGGACCCCTCTGTGGTATTCATAGTGGAGGTGGACCCGTCCGAGGATGGGGTGGGAGCCGTGCTATCATAGCGCTCGGGCACGCCACCAAAGCTCCACCTCTGCGATTTTTTTTGAAGAAGCTCGGTCCGGCGGAGCGGAACTATGACGTGGGGGACCGGGAGTTGTTAGCTGTAGTCAAGGCTCTGAAGGTGTGGAGACATTGGCTTGAGGGGGCTAAGCACCCTTTCCTCATCTGGACTGACCATTGTAATGTGGGCAGCGAGGAGATTGAATCCGCGTCAGGTGGGCCATGTTCTTTACCCGTTTTCGTTTTACGATTTCATATCGGCCAGGCTCCCAAAATACGAAGGCCGACGCGCTGTCCCGCCTCTATGACACCGATGAGCGGTCCATCGAGCCGACTCCCATCCTCCCAGCTTCATGTCTGATGGCACCGGTGGTATGGGAGGTGGACGCGGAGATCGAGCGGGCGTTACGCCCTCAGTGTCCAGCAGGTGTTCAGTATGCGCCGCTTGGTGTCCGTGATAAGTTGATTCGATGGGCCCATACACTACCCTCTTCAGAGCAAGGCTCCTCGACACCTGCCTAGAGGGAAGTTACAGCCCCTCCCCATTCCACAACGGCCGTGGTCGCACTTGTCGGTGGACTTTCTCACCGACCTTCCCCCGTCTCAGGGAAACACCACGATCCTGGTCATTGTGGATCGGTTTTCTAAGTCCTGCCGTCTCATTGCCCGGTCTCCCTACGGCCCTACAGACTGCGGAGGCTCTGTTTACCCATGTCTTCCGGCACTACGGGGTGCCTGAGGACATTGTTTCTGATCGGGGTCCCCAGTTCACGTCCAGAGTTTGGAGGGCGTTCATGGAACGGCGGCGGGTCTCGGTCACCCTGACCTCGGGTTTCCACCCCGAGAGTAATGGGCAGGCGGAGAGAGTAAACCAGGATGTGGGTAGGTTTCTGCGGTCGTATTGCCGGGACTGGCCTGGTGAGTGGGCGAGGTACGTCCCATGGGCAGATCTAGCCCTGAACTCCCTCCGCCACTCCTCTACTAACATGTCTCCGTTCCAGTGCGTGTTGGGCTACCAGCCGGTCCTGGCTCCATGGCATCATAGCCAAACCGAAGCTCCTGTGGTAGAGGAATGGGTGCAGCGCTCGAGGGACACCTGGAGAGCCGTCCAGGAATCATTAAAACAGGCTAGTGGACGGAAAAAGAGGAGCGCTGACCAGCACCGCAGTGAGGCCCCCGTGTTCACACCGGGGAACCGGGTCTGGCTCTCGACCCTAAACCTGCCCCTCTGCCTGCCCTGCCGGAAGCTGGGGCCGCAGTGTGTTGGGACATTTAAAGTCCTGAGGTAGGTTACAGCTTCCTATTTACTATCGTATTAACCCCTCGTTTAATGTGTCTCTCCTCAGGCCGGTGGTGGCTGGTCCCCTGCAGGAAGGTGAGGTGCCGGAGGTCCCTCCGCCCCCTCTGGACATCGAGGGGTCCCCGGCGTACACAGTACGTGCTATTCTGGACTCGAGACGCCGGGTGAGGGGCCTACAGTTGCTCGTGGACTGGGAGGGGTACGGTCCGGAGGAGAGGTGCTGGGTACCGGTGGGGGACATTTTGGACCCGTCACTACTGAGGGACTTCCACCGCCTCCACCCGGATCGCCTCAACCCCCGGGTCGCCCTCGAGGCCGGTGGTGGAGCGCTGCGGGGGCCGTGCATCAGAGAGGGGAGGTACTGTCATGACTCCTACCGAAGGTGGCTCCCCTGCCTGTTCCGGCGGTGCTCTGTGGTCGTCGTCGCTGGTCTACTAGCCGCCACCGATCCCTTTTTCCTTTTCTGTTCGTTGTGTTTCTTGATTTTTGTCTATTTAAGCCGGTTAGGCCCGCCTAGGTTTGTGCGGGATTGTTTTACTGTTAGTTGTATTGTATTGTATTTTATTTTTCTGGGATTTTGGGTCCTGTGTATGGGCCGGTCAGTTGATGTGCCTTGTGTTTTTGGTGTGACCGTTTTTTCCGGTAATAAAATATACATGTATTCATATACATGTATTCGAACCCTCTGCTCTCTGCGCCTGACTCCAAACCCACTGTTCTTAAAGGACTCTGACAGTCAGCTAGCTGTCAGCTACTGCAAGAGATATATATTTCACCATTTGTTTACTATTACCAAGGCACCTGACCACTGACTGAGGGCCAAATTCATATGGTCTTGTACAAATACTGCACTGTGCGTTTGATTGAATTGAATCCAAAAGTATTACGTCAATAGTTTTACGTCTTGGCAAATCCAGATCAAATGGAATAGATTTGGTCATTTCATATGTGGTGGCAATGGCATAAAACACTTTAGGTTTCCTACTTCAAAACGGTAAGGAAAGGGATTAGATGGAGACATGGCCTAGTTATTTCCAGTGAAATCTCCATTTCCCAAGGCTGTGCTGTGGAAATGCAACGACCTGTCACCTTATTACTGTACAAAAATACTCTCTAGAGGAAATATACCATCTCATCTGACCTCATGTAGGTTTACTGTATCTATCTCCATCTGTCCATATGAACACAATGGTGTGTGTGTAGGCTACTGTACTAAACAACAGTCTGTCATTCTCAGATCCTCCTGGTATCCAGCCTCGTCCAGAAACGTGTTCACGAAATATGTGGTCAATCAGATTTTTCACAGAAGCACATGTTGTTTTATGGCTACATTTCTCCATGGTTCATAAAACGTTTGTTACGAGTCTTGTGTTCAAATCTAACTCCATATGGATAACTTGCTGTATTTTGGGCGTTCAGAATAATTACACATCAATAGTGGCAATGCAACAAGCCTGAGACTGTATGGCTCGGTTCCAATATCCACACTAACATATCTCTTAGCATGAAGCCCTATTCGGCATGCATTCAGGTGGTATGCTAGTGTGGATTTACCCACAGCCACACCAACACTGCTGTAGACCCCCCGGCTGGTCAGATGCCCTAACATGATAAGCTTGACACTTAGAAATACTTATTGAACCTTCCAGAATACAGCTCAATGCATATAATAATATACCGTCTCTGTTCATGGGGTTGCTGTTTACACTAAAATACATAGAGCAGGGTTTCTGATTCATAGTTTGTGTGTGTGTGATATCTGTTAGCCCTCGTCATGTATTGTACATGTTCCTGGGTCTAATTATACCTGGTTATCACACAAACTGTATGTACATGTAGTATATAGTATTGTTAATTATATGTCACTTTATTCCTAGTTATATGTACACATCTACCTCAATTACCTCGTACCCCTGCACATTGACTCGGTACTAGTACCCCAGGTATATCGTTACTCATTGTGTATTATTTGTTTTATTATTATGTGTTTTACTTTCTATTATTTCTCTGTTTTCTTTCTTTCTGCATTGCTGCTAAGTGAAGGGCCCGTAAGTAAGCGCTTCACTGGTGGTCTACACCTGTTGTTTACAAAGTGTGTGACAAATAACATTTGATTTGAGTTTATGTGAAACTATTATTAGACTGCATTTATCTAGACTTTCTTTCATTGGAAAGAATGTGATTAATTGGGACGTATATAGGGCCTATGACGCACTCATCCTGTATTCTCTCTTCCAAAGGCTAGCATGATGATGGACATGTAGTAGGATACAGTGCTCTCTTGAGGTCAACTTGAAGAACTGCTTGCAATATGTAATCACAATATTTACCCAGCAGAGGGCAATGTTTACTCGATTACAGGGAACAGACCCACGGCTATGATCATGTTATTTTTCTGCAACGTGTCCTGACAATATTAACCTGTAATTCGAAACCCCCAATGTCAATTGTGTGCGTCTGCTGGGTAAATATTGTAATTACCTATTGCAAGTATATATATATATATATATATATATATATATATATATATATATATATATATCTCATACATACATACATACACACATACACACATGCATACATACATACATATATATATACCGGTCAAAAGTTCAAACACCTACTCATTCAAGGGTTTTTCTTTATTTTGACTATTTTCTACACTGTATAATAATAGTGAAGACATCAAAACGATGAAATAACACATAATGAATCATGTAGTAACCATAAAAGTGTAAAACAAATCAAAATATATTTTATACTTGATGACAGGTTTGCAGGTTTGCACACAGGTTTGCACACTCTTAGCATTCTCTCAACCAGCTTCATGAGGTATTCACCTGGAATGCATTTCAATTAACAGGTGTGCCTTCTTAAAAGTTAATTTATGGAATTTCTGTCCTTCTTAATGCGTTTGAGCCAATCAGTTGTGTTTGAGCCAATCAGTTGTGTTGTGTGTGTGTGTGTGTTTATGTGTGTGTGTGTGTGTGTGTGTGTGTGTGTGTGTGTGTGTGTGTGTGTGTGTGTGTGTGATGGATAGCCCCCACACACAAAAAAACAAGTCCATATTATAGAAGGAACAGCTCAAATAAGTAAAGAGAAATGACAGTCCATCATTACTTTAAGACATAAAGGTCAGTAAATACAGAAAATCTCAACAATTTTGAAAGTTTCTTCAAGTGCAATCGCAAAAACCATCAAGGGCTATGATGAAACTGGCTCTCACGAGGAACTATTGCCGATCCCTGTATCCGCGAACACTAGCCTTTATTATGGGGGACAGGTTCGACTATCTTCGTGATCCCCGCCCAGGTCACATGTTTAGAAAGCTTGTCCAGCTGACTGATAACAACATTGCAGGCCGGTCGCTTAGGTAGCAGTAGGCAGGGTGGAGAAGCACGCCTACAATCAACTGTTTAAAAACATTTCTGTCAACAACCAGAAGCTACCTTTAACCAGTTGGTTTGCTACATCACTTTTCAAGTATTTCAACTTCAGGGTAGTCCGAAATCGTAGTCGTCGAGCTTGGAAAGAGGGGAGGCTACCAGCGAGAGGCAGCTTTTAGGCTTGGTGGAGAGGGAAACACTCGCTATATCCTCGGACTGAACATGGCAATGTCCCTCATCCAAGCCTGCCGCAGTCTAGCTCTCTCAACATGGCTGCTATCCTTTTGCTTCGTGCATTTGCTGTGCCTGGACTTTACGGTGGCGGAGAAAGAAGAATGGTACACCGCGTTTGTCAACGTTACTTATGTGGATCCCGTGACTTCAGAAATCAAAACAGAGAAGACTGAGTGTGGAAGATATGGCGAGCACTCCCCCAAGAAAGAAGCAAGAGGGCAAGTGTTGATGCCTTTGCTTTTGCAAGAGCGACAAGCTTGCGACCCGAACGCTAAGTATCCCCTGCCTTATCAAAACAATGCTTGGATGGCGTTGATAGCTGCGGGGAATTGTACATTCAGAGATAAAATTCGCAACGTCGCTGCATTCCACAACGCATCTGCAGTCATAATTTATAACGTGGGCTCCACTAATGTCAACGATACCATAACAATGCCTCATCAAGGTAAACTACACTTTCGGGGGAGCAATTCATCAATATTTCAAGACTGTATGCGATGCACTGTATCACTTGTATGAGATACACTGTACGTGTCACTGTTGTGACTTAGTGACAGTTTACAAGTGCTCTGCCCTGTTATCATGTCGTTATGGCAATGGCACACTGTTTTAGGCTGTTGAAGACTGGCAAGGCATTCATGCCCGTAAGCTACAAGCTCAAAACTGTCAAACCCATTATTATATATTGAACTAATCAACAAAGAAGCACATTGTCCATTTGCTGCCAGTTGTGCCTACAAGTGCAAATCATAACAAGATGTAAGCTCAATGCAGTCCTCAAACCCTAAACCATTTTGATGTGTCATTGTCTCTCAAGACAATTGTTTGGTGAACTGGTAATGTATTGCAGCTGTTTATTTTTCAACAGTAAACCGGCATCCCTCTTCCTTCCTCCTAGCTGTGTGATAATGATCAATGAACAACTTTTCTCCTCAAAACTAGATTTTGGATTGCAGGCCTACCTTTTTAAGGGAATGGGCCCATTGTGTAAAATATAAATGTTGATATTATGCTGCATAGCCCATTCATGAACTCACCATGACCCTCTGGGAGTTGTATCCACCCAGCTCCTATAGACTATTGATGCATGTTTCTGACTGCATTGGGATAGATCATCAGTCAGGCTCTGATATCCTACACATTCCCTATACATTTTAGCCTATATCTAATTGTAATGCATATCTAAATCTTGCTGATTCTGAACTGGGCCAAATGTTGAGTCAGGGATTGGCATGGTACTGGCTCAGATCAGGCTGAGGCTGTTGTGTAAACTAAAGAGTTCTCCTGTAATTTCTCTCTCCGGCTCATTCTTGACCGCATCAAAAATCTGACCTCACTTCGCTCCCTGTCCTTCTTCAGCACTGACAACTGACCAGGTGAAAGCCAGCCTCATGATGAGCTTCCACCATTATTGTTTTCACTTGTCAGGTATGTTCCAATCAGTGCAGATGAAGGGAGATTAAGAGAGAGATTATTATTATTATTTTTTTAATACAATTTAGAGCCTGTCTCTCCTGCTCTCACCCTGAGCCATGTAGGAAAGAATCAAGGACAAATAGGAGCAGAAGGGACAGGAAGTAGGAGGATTTTAGTTTTGGGTGGACATAAATATTAATGGAAGACGGATTTAGCACAGTTATGTTTTCAACCCAAAATTATTTACATTTTTGGGTTGTAAAACTGAGTCCTGCTTTGCAAGAGATCCAAATGGCAATCCATATTGGTACAGCTTCTGTCAACTTAGTGTGTGTGCGCATGTAGAAGAGTGTTTGTTTGTTTTCGTAAAACCTACCCAATTCAATGGTGACACTGAAGTAACATAAATACACTTTGTGTATTAATGGGGTCGACAGACTAATTCAAATTTACTAATTGAGTCATCTCTGTTTAGCCTTGGCTTGAACATCTACAGAAAGCGGCGGTTACTATGACAACTTTTCTGATTTCTGATTTCGTGGCGTGCTTTTAATTGAACTATCACAAGGTAGTGATGGGTGGACATGTTTAAGACGAGCCAGCTTGGAGAGTCTGTCCATGGGAATATCTAAGTCAGCCATTTCCCCCCAAGCACATTCAATGGACATTTTAATCAGTTGGGTATGTTATCCCTCAGTCGAAGGTGTTTCCGTCTGGTCCGGGTCCAATAGTGGAGCCAGCAGTGAAGGCTTTAACAGAGAGAACTGGCGTTAACTGGCTGCCAAGTTTCCACTGTAGACTGCGCTCTTTCATATCTAGGCTGGTTAGGCCACCCTAGCTCTGCAAGTGACAGTTTGGTGGTGGTGGGCTCTGGCCACTCTAAACTCTTTTACCATCGCTGCAAAGGAAAAGATCTTAGGAGAAACCTAGGGTTCGGGCATCTTATGAGTCCGTCCTACACGAAACACCCTCCTCTCCTCTCTATCCATGATCATCCATGATCCCATACCTTCTCTCCACATTCCTTATCTTTTCACATGCAGTCTAGTTTTCATATACAGTACCTTGGAAAGTATTCAGACCCCTTGACTTTTTCCACAATTTATTACATTACAGCCTTATTCTAAAATGTATTAAATATTTAGTTTTCCTCAGCAATCTACACTACCCCATAATGACAAAGCCAAACTTGGGTATTTAGAATTTATTTTTAGCAAATTTATTACAAATAAAAAACACCTTATTTAGATAAGTATTCAGATTCTTTGCTATGAGACTCAATTGAGCTCAGGTGCATCCTGTTTCCATTGATCATCCTTGAGATGTTTCTACAACTTCATTGGAGTCCACCTGTTGTAAATTCAATTGATTGGACATGATTTAGAAAGGCACACATCTGTGAATATATGGTTCCACAGTTGACAGTGCATGTCAGAGCAAAAACCAAGCCATGAGGTCGAAGGAATTTTCCGTAGAGCTCCAAGACAGGATTGTGTTGAGGCACAGATCTGGGGAAGGGTACCAAAAAATGTCTGCAGCATTGAAGGTCCCCAACAACACAGTGGCCTCCATAATTCTTAAATGGAAGAAGTTTGGAAACACCAAGACTCTTCCTAGTGCTGGCCACCTGGCCAAACTGAGCAATCGGGGGAGAAGGGCCTTGACAGGGCTCTAGAGTTCCTCTGTGGAGATGGGAGAACCTTCCAGAAGGACAACCATCTCTGTAGCACTCCACCAATCAAGCCTTTATGGTAGAGTGGCCAGACTGAAGCCACTCCTCAATAAAAAGCAAATTACAAGGTTCTCTGGTCTGATGAAACCGAGATTGAACTATTTGGCCTGAATGCCAAGTGTCACATCTGGAGGAAACCTAAGACCATCCCTACGGGGAAGCGTGGTGGTGGCAGCATGCTGTGGGGATGCTTTTCAGCGGCAGGGACAGGGAGACTTGTCAGGATTGAGGCAAAGACGAACGGAGTAAAGCACAGAGAGATCCTTGATAAAAACCTGCTCAGGACCTCAGCCTGTGGTGAAGGTTCACCTTCCATCAGGACAATGACCCTAAGCACACAGACAATACAATGCAGGAGTGATTTCGGGACAAGTCTCTGAATGTCCCTGAGTGGACCAGCCAGGGCCCAGACTTTAACCTGATCGAACATCTCTGGAGATACCTGAAAATAACTGTGCAGCTACGCTCCCCATCCAACCTGACAAAGCTTGAGAGGATCTCCAGAGAGGAATGGGTGAAAAACTCGCCAAATACAGGTGTGCCGAACATGTAGCGTCAAACCCAAGAAGACTTGAGGCTTTAATCGCTGCCAAAGATGCTTCATAAAGTACTGAGTAAATGGTCTGAATACTTATGTAAATGTGATATTAATGTGTTTTTTAAATATACATTTGCAAAAATTCTAAACCTGTTTTTGCTTTGTCATTTTGGTGTATTGTGTTTAGATTGATGAGGGGGAAGAAACGATTTAATCCATTTTAGAATAAGGTTGTAATGTAACAACCTTTTGAAAAAGTCGAGGGGTCTGAATACTTTTCGAAAGCACTGTATGACTGACGTGTGTGTGTGTGGTTGCCCACATGCGTTTTGAGTTCGGCTACACTCCTTTGTCTTTACTGTAGCTCTGTTTACTGAGACAGATCATGTTAATGGATTGAAACTAAACGAACCATGTCTGTGTCTTAACACAACCTGACTGTGCGACTGGTTTCACGATGTGCTGTAAAATGTAGCACCCTCCTTCACAATGGGTTGACAGGTTATACACTACCTATCACCCTGTTAGCACGCTGCCAAACTGCGTTAGCCTGCTGCAAAAGCACTGACACACCTCCTCCAACCAATACAGAGTGGTGTCTGTCTGTATGGGCATCCAAGCTGTGCAGGTGATCGGGTTGCATGAGGGTTGGCATTAATGGAATGGTTACCATTGCTGACGTTTTGCCTTCTTTTAACTGAGGATTACGCCATGTGGACTAAAACAGGTCATTACATTCATATAAACCCCTTTGTTCACATTCACTGGCAGTCTCTGACAGATTCCAAGCCCTATCTGCATCATCTCCTGGACTGGACAGGAGCATGCTGGCTTCTAATGGGGAAGTGAGGAGAGATGATGGAAGGCCCTACCAGATTCCTCAGACACATGGGGCCAGCCGAGGAGAGGGGTTTGAGGGGCGGGTGGCCACCCCTGGCGAGCTCTCTGAGACCCCCATTGGGTCCCTCCCTGCTTGGCTGGCACAGCCCAGGAGATGTGTCTGTTAAGGCGTCAGCATTCTTCAGCTTGGCTGGCGCCGAGCTCGGCTAGGTGAACCGAACAAGTGTGCTTGTATATTACCTTAAAAGACCCTCGCTTGAAAAATTAGAAAAAAGCGGCAATAGTATTGTTTGTCAATTTTGAGACGCCATAGCCAGTATGCACTTCTTCAAAATAGTCCAAATTAATCTAAGATAACTCAAGGAATCTGTTATTCATTTTGAAGATTTTGCTGAGGGGATCTTAGTCTCGCAATTTTACATCTAACTAAGATGTTTAATTGTATTTTTTGCATGAAAATGAGTCATCACTCGTTGAATGACAACAAATACTTTATTGAAGAATCCCTATTATTGACCAATCACCGACAAAGGGGCGTACGCTTCGGCTACTGACTTCGGCTTGCCTCCAAAGAATTTGTTGTATGCCTGAACTGAAGTGAACAAAAACGTCACAAAAAGTCGACATTATATATGCACTAACTCTTCCAAACTATTTTGACTGGGAAGCATGTGGATACGAGCCACACCACACACACACATACCCTTCCTGCTGAGAGGGTACATCGGGCCGGAAGTCCCTGGGTACCTACGGAAAAGAGGAGACTGTGCTATTTCTGGGGCTGCTAAGACTCATACTCCCAGCCCTGAGACGAACAGACAGAGATGGGGGGGGGGAAAGAGAGAGAGCAATGATAAGGGAAAGGGGGACTAAAAGAAAGCGAGAGAAAGAACAGTCCTCTCAGTGAGCCAACAGAAGTGGACTGTATCGGCCAGGGTAACCGAGAGCCAAGAATCTCGTTCTCTCTCTCTCATCTTAATTAGGTTGGCCCCACCTGTGACAAAGAACGTATACAAGGCCTTTTTGTATGAGAACACTCAGACCTCTGTGTGGACAGGACACATATGAATCCTATCAGGGCTGATCTTTATGAAAGACTAGACATTTGCAGTCTGGCTTTTATATGGAGGGAGAGCGATGTGGAAGACATTTTCTGAGAGCTGGAATTAATCACTAGATTTCTGTATGAAGTGGCTCCCTTCCCCTGCCAGATCCTTTCAGTTTTTCTTTCCTGACCATGGTTTTTTAGGCAGTTATTTTGTCGGCCATCTTGGCTATGCAAATTTCGGTGGCTACATGTATTAATTATTTAATAATTAACACCGTTGATATTGAATGAGGATTTGTGCTGTTTAATTACAGCTAACCAAATACTATTATCCACTACACAGCAGGTTATGCTGCCCTCAAGGCTGCTAGCAAAAGCTAATCCTCAGCAGCACTAAACAGGTTAGCGCCCTTCCTCTAAAAATCAACTGCTCACTCGCTCTCTATTCCACCAGGCTTGCCTTATTATGCACCATCGTGGCTTATTATGCACCATTCTTGCTAAAGGGTGTCCACAAAGAGGAGAGATTTTGGACCAGTTCAGCCTCTGTCGGGCCATCGGTTGATATTACACACTGCTTTGATTTTTAGAAGCAGCTATTTCGGTTTTCTTGTTCTTTCTCTCTCTCTAAATGAAATGGATTCGCCAACTACTTGCAGACAGTGGTGATAACATGTGTATGACATCTTGCCCCTTGTGGAATATCTTTGTGTCTGTATTCTTGTCCCCTTCATCTGGGTTGTAATTTCTAGCCTGGTCCAAGATCTGTTTGTTGTGTCTTGCTAACTCCTATGGTTATTGACGTGACTATGACCATAGGAGTTGGCAAGACAGCACAAACCAGTCTCTATGTAATCCAAAATCCCACCCAGATGGTAAAGATGGCTAAAACCTTGAGTCTACTCTGCACTACCTACTTAAGATCTCATACCCAGTGTGCAAAAGCAGCTTTGCAGATGTAGAACTTTGTCAATGTGTTCCCTTACCATGGCCATATTGTTCTCAAGGCTCATAGAGGTGAAGAAGTGAATCCACTCCTTGAGGCCATGTGTTGCTACTAATCTTTTGTCATCCATGTTGGATTGTGCCCTCATGTCCAGATGTTTTTTTTTTTTAATGCATATCAGTTGAGCGTTATCTGGTTAGGTTAGCAAGCCCATGATGTTTTTTTGAAGCTGTGTAGCGTCTGTCAGGGTGTAGGGCTCAGTGTTAACATAATAGTATTAGCAGCCGTGAGATCTGTTTACCGTGCACACACAGCCTTGTTTTTCAGTCGGTGATTGTGCCGCTGATTGCATTAAGAGTGGCTACCGTTATGTATGAACAAACCACGGTGCTGCTGCAATGCGCCTTGCTTTGTGTAAACCATATTTGCAGGATAACACAGTAGCCTCCGGCCTACTACCCATTGTGCACTGTTACGTCACAATGTGATTTAGGCCCCGTCTATGCCAGGACATTGGCTCCAGAGCTCTTCGTTCCTGATGCGCTTATTTCGTTAGACTGCTATGTATTATTAGATTTAGTCTACTCGTTGTAGTTTTTTGGAAACAATTAGGCAATCTGAAGCCGAAAAAAGCACACTGCCAGTAGCCCTTTAAGCCTATGAGAAAAAGCTTAAAAATGGCAGCTTTTGGACCCATACGAAGAGTTGGGCTAATAAAGATTATTATTATGTAGATTATCTGTTGATCTGCTCTCTTTTCTCCCCATAAACCTGTGGCTGTATGTCTCTTACGACGAACTAGTTACATATGGAGATTTATGAGCACAATAATGCATTGCGGCCTTTCCCATATGAAATGTGTGCTGTCCATGGGGGATCAGTCCCTGCGTCACACACACATACCTCTGGGTTTATTTCCAGGATCGCGGCATGAAACTGGGCGCCATGGCGACCGACCGAGAGTACAGAGAAACAAGTTGTATTCTGTCTCCTCCATCTCTTCCCTCTGTCTTTTGACTACCCTCTTTCACCCACTCTAATTTGACCTATTCTCACTGTTAGACCCGTACAGATGTGAGTCATGCAACTCTGCCATGGAAAATTTGCATGCCGTATCCCATAGGCGGAGTGTGAGTTTCAGGTTTGGGGAATCAAATTTTCACCAGAAAAATGCACCTTTTATAATAAAGCATTCCATGCATCATCATATTTGCAGACTTATGTAAAATAGCATACTATTCCTAATGTGAAGAGTAGATTGGACAGTCGTAATTTAGGCTAATAATATAACTTAATCATTGAATGCATGGCTGTAGGCTATATCAGATACGTTTCTTCTTTCTTTGCACAGGAACATTTTGACCTTTTATGAACACATGTCATGCAATTCTACTACACTTTATATGACTGGAGACATTAGCAGAATCTTTTTTTAATACGACAAAAATGACAAAAGTAGCCTACTCTGCTGACACTGACAAACAGATCAATTAAAACGATGTTGTCTGATCCATCTGATCGTCCTATGAGAAGGGTAGACACATACAATTATGACGTTCATCTAACCTGGAGGAGGAAATTATTGTAGCACATACCCAACCATGAAAGAGTGAATATGCGCACTCACCGGGAATATGACAAACTTTCGGCTGGTGCTAATAAGAAAGGCTGTACTGTTCACTCAATTAAATTGAGAATTTTGACAACTAAAAGACAGATTAGTCTTTTCATTGTCTTTTCTTTACAGCAATAGACATTTCCATTCCAAGTTATGTTTTCCTTCAATTGGATTTTGAAATATTGCGATATGCCTGGCTGGGCTTCTACTTTTCACTGACATTCGCAACTCAACAATCATCTATGTGGCTATTTGCCAGGCGCTGCCCAAATTGCGGCGCCTTCTGACTGTAGGCAATGCGTTTTTTACATTTTTTTTCACTTTTATTTAACCAGGCAGGCCAGTTGATGCCAAGTTCTCATTTACAACTGCAACCTGGCCAAGATAAAGCAAAGCAGGGCGACACAAGCAACAACAGAGTTACACATAAACAAACATGCAGTCAATAACACAAAAGAAAAGTCTATATACAGTGTGTGCAAATTTAGATGAGGTAAAGCAATAAATAGGCCATAGTGGCGAAATAATTACAATTTAGCAATTAAACACTGGAGTGATAGATGTGCAGAAGATGAATGCGCAAGTAGAGATACTGGGGTGCAAAGGAGCAAAAAATAATAATAATAACAGTATGGGGATGAGGTAGTTGGATGGGCTATTTACAGATGGGCTATGTTCAGGTGCAATGACCTGTGAGCTAATTTGACAGCTGGTGCTTAAAGTTAGAGAGGGAGATATGAGTCTTCAGCTTCAGTGATTTTTGCAATTCGTTCCAGTCATTGGCAGCAGAGAACTGGAAGGAAAGGTGGCCAAAGGAGGAATTGGCTTTGGGGGTGCCCAGTGAAATATACCTGCTGGAGTGCATGCTACGGGTGGGTGCTGCTATGGTGACCAGTGAGCTGAGATAAAGCAGGGCTTTACTTAGCAAAGACTTATAGATGACCTGGAGCCAGTGGGTTTGGTAACGAATATGAAGCGAGGGCCAGCCATCGAGAGCATACAGGTCGCAGTGGTGGGTAGTATATGGGGTTCTGGTGACAAAACTGATGGCACTGTGATAGACTGCATCCAATTTGCTGACTAGAGTGTTGGAAGCTATTTTGTAAATGACATCGCCGAAGTCGAGGATGCAGAGGGTATCCCACAATGCCCTGTGGCTGGCCGGGCTGCCTGGGCGGCGGTGGTGGCCGAGTGAACGAGCATCTCCTTTAGAAATTACTGATAGATGGAGTGAAGAAGTGAAGCACCCTGGGGCTTCTGTGTTCCTGTGTCTCCGCACAGACGCCACGGTAACAAGGCCGCAGAGTACTAGAGGAAATGATGTCACCGAGTTCCAAAGGCTAATGAGTCACTTAGGCCCTTGACGACACAGACATCATCCCACATCAATGTGTGGCTGCAGATGGAGTGTCCATGAAGTGTAATCTCTTGTCTGGGATTTTAAACCACTCAGGCACCTCTGATAGGCTATACTTCCTATCTATCACTCTCACCTCACCTCCCAATGCTTCAGTCAGTGGTAAAAGTGTGTCTGTGTCCGATAGACAGGTAGGCAGTACATACTGTAGCTGCAAGTTAAGGCACTCGGAGTCTTGCCTCGCTGAAGCTTTTTGGCCTGCTCCCTATGAACGTGAATGGCGACCATTTTGAAATCTTGAGGGGAGTCGATTGTGTTATTTAGTGTGTTAGCTTAGGACTTAGCCTACTTGAAGGATATTTTATCACTGTAATTATAATTTTCTGTGTGAAGAAAGGGTATATTGAAGCTCTAGTATCTTTTGGTGTGACGGTTGAGGATTGTGTGAAGTGTCAGGTCACAGGCCATAGGGGGCTAGATGAGAGGTGAGGATGAGAATAATGTCTGGTGGGAGGCCCTGTCAGAACTTGCTAGTTTCAACTCTGAAAGGAGTTAACTGAAGTGTTAAAACACAACTTGTTAAAGTGGCACTTCTGTTGTCCATGACCTTGATAACATTCAACTCAACAACCTTCAACTCTGTTGTGAAAGTGTTAAAATATCCTACAATTGTCCACTCTGTTGACTATCTGGTGGTGTGAACTAATGGCTTTGCTATGAAATTATGTTCCCTTGTAGAGTGTCTGGGGTGTGTGTGTTGTACTTTGTTTGACCCTAAATGAGCTACCGATCAAACCTTTTTAGTGGCAGCTGGGCCTGACCTAATTGTCAATTGGACTGTGTTATCAAAGCGGTCTGGTATTGTGACACCAGGGACGTGAAATGTTCAAAACGTTGCTGATAGAAATGTCAGCTAATGAATAGAGCTGATATGATTCCTTACTCTGTGACAGACAAGTCATTTCTGTTCGACAGATACAGATTTGTTCTAAATCTGTAACGTTTACTCCCTTCTGAACAGGGCCACAGGGCTCTGACCCAGACATGGAGAGTCAGGGGTTTTGTTTTGTTAGCTCTGCGTCCTGTCTCTGCCTGAATGAACTCCCAGTAGGCTAGCCTAATGCTAATTACTCACTGTGTTCTACAGACAGTGTTCTGTGAATACAGGTTATTTATAGTTTAGCTCAACCCTGATACACAATAGGGGTCTGATACCTCCACAGAGAGGTTTACAAATGAATGCCACATGTTGCAGATCTCTGTCCTATACAAAAAAAAATAATTGGCACATGAAATATGTAGGTTGTCTCAACAGATCCTTTATTAAGTTTATTTCCAATGAACTACAACATATTTACAGTAGTTGGTTGGATACATAGTTTTTTTTATTATTATTATTTTTTTCTCCCCAATTTCGTGGTATCCAATTGTTTTAGTAGCTACAATCTTGTCTCATTGCTACAACTCCCGTACGGGCTCGAGAGAGACGAAGGTTGAAAGTCATGCGTCCCACACAACCCAACCAAGCCGCACTGCTTCTTAACACAGCGCACATCCAACCCGGAAGCCAGCTGCGCCAATGTGTTGGAGGAAACACCGTGCACCTGACAGGAGTCGCTGGTGCGCGATGAGACAAGGATGTCCCTACTGGCCAAACCCTCCCTAACCCGGACGACGCTAGGCCAATTGTGCGTTGCCCCACAGACTTCCCGGTCGCGGCCGGTTACGACAGAGCCTGGGCGCGAACCCAGAGTCTCTGATGGCACAGCTGGCGCCCTTAACCACTGCGCCACCTGGGAGGCCTGGTTGGATACATTTTGTAGCAGCTGACTTCTTGACTTCCTACCAGCCTGGTGTTGTGTGATTTAGAAAATACAGTGCCCATCTCCAAGAGGCCCGGGTTTCTCTGTTCTAGAAATGTCTCCCTTTTGCAACTTTTAACAAACCGGATAAATATTTGATTGACTTTAGCAACGACTGCTCTTCTTTTTGTTCACCTGGAAATTCCTATTCCAACAGGTACGGGGGATATCGTGGCGATCATGATTCCGGAACCCAAGGGTCGGGAGATCGCTGCTCTACTAGAACGCAACGTCACGGTGACCATGCACATCACCATAGGAACGAGGAACCTTCAGAAGTATGTGAGCAGAACGTCGGTGGTGTTTGTCTCCATCTCCTTCATTGTCCTGATGATCATCTCCCTGGCATGGCTCATCTTCTACTATATACAGCGGTTCAGATACGCCAACGCTCGCGACCGCAATCAGGTACGGTTCACTGTACAGACACATGAATGTAGTCACTTGTACACCCCCCCAAATAACAATAACGAGGCTATATACACGGGGTACTGGGTCAATGTGAGGAACATAGTGAGTGTAGCATTGTAACCAACCGTCTGAAGGGATTATAACATAAAGACATGGTTGGTAATGTCATCCTACTGTATTTCAGTGTGTTGTCTCTGATAACACACACAGGTTGTCTGCTACTATAAACAGGGGGTACTGGGTTAATGTGAGGAACATAGTGAGTGTAGCATTGTAACCAACCGTCTGAAGGGATTATAACATTAAGACATGGTTGGTAATGTCATCCTACTGCATTTCAGTGTGTTGTCTTTGATAACACACACAGGTTGTCTGCTACTATATACAGGGGGTACTGGGTTAATGTGAGGAACATAGTGAGTGTAGCATTGTAACCAACCGTCTGAAGGGATTATAACATTAAGACATCAAATCAAATTTTATTTGTCACATACACATGGTTAGCAGATGTTAATGCGAGTGTAGCGAAATGCTTGTGCTTCTAGTTCCGACAATGCAGTAATAACCAACAAGTAATCTAGCTAACAATTCCAAAACTACTACCTTATAGACACAAGTGTAAGGGGATAAAGAATATGTACATAAAGATATATGAATGAGTTATGGTACAGAGCGGCATAGGCAAGATACAGTAGATGGTATTGAGTGCAGTATATACATATGAGATGAGTATGTAAACAAAGTGGCATAGTTAAAGTGGCTAGTGATACATGTATTACATAAAGATGCAGTAGATTATATAGAGTACAGTATATACATATACATATGAGATGAATAATGTAGGGTATGTAAACATTATATTAGGTAGCATTGTTTAAAGTGGCTAGTGATATATTTTACATCATTTCCCATCAATTTCCATTATTAAAGTGGCTGGAGTTGAGTCAGTGTGTTGGCAGCAGCCACTCAATGTTAGTGGTGGCTGTTTAACAGTCTGATGGCCTTGAGATAGAAGCTGTTTTTCAGTCTCTCGGTCCCAGCTTTGATGCACCTGTACTGACCTCGCCTTCTGGATGATAGCGGGGTGAACAGGCAGTGGCTCGGGTGGTTGATGTCCTTGATGATCTTTATGGCCTTCCTGTGACATCGGGTGGTGTAGGTGTCCTGGAGGGCAGGTAGTTTGCCCCCGGTGATGCGTTGTCCTCACTACCCTCTGGAGAGCCTTACGGTTGTGGGCGGAGCAGTTGCCGTACCAGGCGGTGATACAGCCCGACAGGATGCTCTCGATTGTGCATCTGTAGAAGTTTGTGAGTGCTTTTGGTGACAAGCCGAATTTCTTCAGCCTCCTGAGGTTGAAGAGGCGCTGCTGCTTTTGGGTGGACCAATTCAGTTTGTCTGTGATGTGTCTGCCGAGGAACTTAAAACTTACTACCCTCTCCACTACTGTTCCATCGATGTGGATAGGGGGGTGTTCACATCGATGGAACAGTAGTGGAGAGGGTAGTAATGGTTGGTAATGTCATCCTACTGTATTTCAGTGTGTTGTCTCTGATCACACACAGGTTGTCTGCTACTATATACAGCTGTTCAGATATGCCAACGCTCATGACCGCAACCAGGTATGATATGACCGTAATGACAGCGTAAACTAGCAGTTTGACCACAGTATGAACATACTTTTTCTATATCTATATGTAGAGCAGTTGCTTTTCTCTGAGGTGACTCGTCTACTCTAAACCTTTCCCTGCTTTTTCCATCCAGAAATGAAGGCCAAAATTAAAAATAGCGCGACAGCTGTGTTTGCTAGTGGAAACCTGTTGGACCGTCAACCGTGTAGTCCTGTTGGACCGTGTAGTCAATGCACACACCGTGGCCCACACTCTTACAAAAAAAGGTGCAATCTAGAACCTTAAAGGTTGCAGGGAGAATTATTTTGGTTCCAGGTAAAACCATTTGGGTTGCATGTGGAACCCTTTCTACAGAGGGTTCTACATGGAACTAAAAAGGGTTCTTCAAAGGGTTTTCCTATGGGGACAGCTGAAGAAACCTTTTTCTAAGATTGTCCGATGTTGACACAAATGTTACAGACAACCACATGGGTTGTCAAGGGGAATGGGCACCATGGTGACAATTTTTAGATTTTTCATACCTGCTGGAGTTGAATTATGATTCACTCCAAGAACTCGCCAGGCCTGAAACCACAAATCTGTTTTCTGTTGATGTCACAATGACATTCCTTGATGATTGATTGAGAGCAGCTGTGGGCAGTGGCCTGGTCTGATGCAGTTCTTTTCCACAGTGAGAGTAGACCTAGATAGTGAGGGTTAACAGCCTACCTTTCTCTCAATGTCTCTTAGTATTTATCATCCACTCAATCTCTCCCTCCCTCATGCATTTAGCTCTCTATCGTTCCCTCCCTCTCTTTTTCTCTCTCTTTCCTTTTTTTCGTACCTTGCACAACTCAGTGACCTGACTCGCCCTGTGTTTTCTGCTCTGGTCTGCAACAAGGGGTTAACTGTCAGCTCAGAGACGCTGCTATGTCAACATCACTAAGCGACTGTTCATCCTGCCGCGTTAAAACATTACACAGCCTCTCAGAACGTCTCCTTCAGATCTATTAACCAGTAATATGGTCCACCATGGTTCAGATGGAGACAGTGCATCTCAGGCCCTTTCTCTAACCTTGAAACGTGTCCATTCCTTGCCTTGTCAGTGGTTATTGGATATATAGGAAATTCCAGACATTCTTTTCTCTCTTTTGGGTTGCCAGGTTGGGTTGCTTATCTTTCCCCCACCTTCTTTGTTGTTCTTTGATCTTCTATGAGCAGAGACGTCTCGGAGACGCAGCCAAGAAGGCCATCAGTAAGCTCCAAGTACGAACCATCAGGAAAGGAGACAAGGTACACCTGGCTACGTTCTTTACTAACCTCTTCTATGATGTTGGATAAATGTGTTACGAAGGTTGTTATGAATGATACTGCCACACTCATAAAGGTTTCATGACTGGTTTCATGAAGGGGTTATGAATGCCTTATGTATAGACCCTCTTCAAGTAAAGTGTTTCCAAAACCACCTATTTAAGTAGCAGTGATATGACCTTGATTGTAGGGTTCTAAACCGAAGCGAACCGTTTCCCCACGCTCCTGCTAAGCGCAGCATTTGGTAATGAACCTCCATCAGCCCAATGATAATGACTGACTCGTTTTTATTTTCTGTGTGTGTGTTTAAATTTGAATGAATTATACAGGCTGCATGGCTTGTGTGTGTGTGTGTGTGTGTGTTTAAATTTGAATGAATTATACAGGCTGCATGGCTTTTGATCCGTTCTGCTTTATTCACCTTCCAGGAAATGAAAAGGAGACTAGACAACCAACCAAATGTCTCCTGTGTGTTTGGTGTTCTAGGAAACGGAGTCTGACTTTGACAACTGTGCTGTGTGCATCGAGGGCTATAAAGCGAATGATGTTGTTAGGATATTGCCGTGCAGGTACGACAGCCTCTCCCATTTGTCAGTGTAACTAGAGAGAGCAGACACCCATTACTATCATTGTCTCCTATAGATCATGTGTTGCAGTAGGTCTATTGGGAATGATTGGTAGTCATTAATATGCCACAATAATTTACTGTTCTGTACCTGAGAGCATATGTAGAGCATGGTGAGTGATGCTATGTTACCAAGGAGACTGTTACTACGGATGACATCATCAAGGCTGTGCGTGTTCGTGTGTGTGACTCTGTCCTCAGGCACATCTTCCATAAAAGCTGTGTGGACCCCTGGCTTCTGGACCATCGGACCTGTCCCATGTGTAAAATGAACATCCTCAAAGCGTTGGGAATACCAGTAAGGAGTTTCTGTCTTTCAACATCTATCCATCTCTCTTTCATTCCCAACCCTGATCCTGGAGAGATTTTATTTTTGGAAAGTTTTTGTTTTTTGGAAACTGTTTTTGTTTTGATTGATTGATTTCAGCCCAACTTTGACTGTGGGGATGACATTCTGCCAGACTATGAGATGTCCGTGGGAGGCCCGCCCACCAACGCAATCACAGGGGCCAGAGACATCACGGTGAACGGGGAAGAGAGCTCGGTGGTGCTGGACACGGTGGACATGGACAGGACTATAGGGCTGCCTCAGGTCTACCATGACGCCTACGAGACACTACCACAGGCTGGGGACAGCCGACACATCGCCAGCAGTGAATATAGACGCACACCTATGCACCTACCCACACACACCTACACATACACACACACACACACATACACACACACATCTGCACATCAACACACACACAAACAAACATATGCAAATCAACATACACACATATATACGCATATACAGTGGGGCAAAAAAGTATTTAGTCAGCCACCAATTGTGCAAGTTCTCCCACTTAAAAATATGAGAGGCCTGTAATTTTCATCATAGGTACACTTCAACTATGACAGACAAAATGAGAGAAAAAAATCCAGACAATCACATTGTAGGATTTTTAATGAATTTATTTGCAAATTATGGTGGAAAATAAGTATTTGGTCACCTACAAACAAGCAAGATTTCTGGCTCTCACAGACCTGTAACTTCTTCTTTAAGAGGCTCCTCTGTCTTCCACTCGTACTCACACCTGTATTAATGGCACCTGTTTGAACTTGTTATCAGTGTAAAAGACACCTGTCTACAACCTCAGTCACCCTCCAAACTCCACTATGGCCAAGACCAAAGAGCTGTCAAAGGACACCAGAAACAAAATTGTAGACCTGCACCAGGCTGGGAAGACTGAATCTGCAATAGGTAAGCAGCTTGTTTTGAAGAAATCAACTGTGGGAGCAATTATTAGGAAATGGAAGACATACAAGACCACTGATAATCTTCCTCGATCTGGGGCTCCACGCAAGATTTCACCCCATGGGGTCAAAATGATCACAAGAACGGTGAGCAAAAATCCCAGAACCACACGGGGGGACCTAGTGAATGACCGTCAGAGAGCTGGGACCAAAGTAACAAAGCTTACCATCAGTAACACACTACGCCGCCAGGGACTGAAATCCTGCAGTGCCAGACGTGTCCCCCTGCTTAAGCCAGTACATGTCTAGGCCCGTCTGAAGTTTGCTAGAGAGCATTTGGATGATCCAGAAGAAGATTGGGAGAATGTCATATGGTCAGATGAAACCAAAATATAACTTTTTGGTAAAAACTCAACTCGTCGTGTTTGGAGGACAAAGAATGTGGAGTTGCATCCAAAGAACACCGTACCTACTATGAAGCATGGGGGTGGAAACATCATGCTTTGGGGCTGTTTTCCTGCAAAGGGACCAGGACGACTGATCCGTGTAAAGGAAAGAATGAATGGGGTCATGTATCGTGAGATTTTGAGTGAAAACCTCCTTCCATCAGCAAGGGCATTGAAGATGAAACGTGGCTGGATCTTTCAGCATGACAATGATCCCAAACACAACGACCAGGCAATGAAGGAGTGGCTTCGTAAGAAGCATTTCAAGGTCCTGGAGTGGCCTAGCCAGTCTCCAGATCTCAACCCCATAGAACATCTTTGGAGGGAGTTGAAAGTCCATGTTGCCCAGCAACAGCCCCAAAACATCACTGCTCTAGAAGAGATCTGCATGGAGGAATGGGCCAGAATACCAGCAACAGTGTGTGAAAACCTTGTGAAGACTTACAGAAAACGTTTGACCTCTGTCATTGCCAACAAAGGGTATATAACAAAGTATTGAGAAACTTTTGTTATTGACCAAATACTTATTTTCCACCATAATTTGCAAATAAATTCATAAAAAATCCTACAATGTAATTTTCTGGATTTTTTTTTTTCCCTCATTTTGTCTGTCATAGTATACCTATGATGAAAATTGAACTTGCACAATTGGTGGCTGACTAAATACTTTTTTGCCCCACTGTACATTTAACACACTCTCTCACACACACCTATGCTTTGGTTCCAGCACTAACAGAACTTCTTCAACTAACCTGTACTTACTCAACACAAACCAGTGAACTCACACCAGAACACTCCCCCATACCTGTCATGTTCAGAGCTGTGCTATGGTGGGATATAAGAGGAGTACTGTATTCTGAAATAGACCACAGTGTCCTCTCTGTCTCTGCTGTATTGGCGTGGCTTAGCTAGCCCAGGGCTGCTGTACTAGCGTAGCTTAGCTAGCCCAGGGCTGCTGTACTGGCGTGGCTTAGCTAGCCCAGGGCTGCTGTACTGGCGTGGCTTAACTAGCCCAAGGCTGCTGTACTGGCGTGGCTTAGCTAGCCCAGGGCTGCTGTACTGGCGTGGCTTAGCTAGCCCAGGGCTGCTGTATTGGCGTGGCTTAGCTAGCCCAGGACTGCTCTACTGGCGTGGCTTAGCTAGCCCAGGGCTGCTCTACTGGCGTGGCTTAGCTAGCCCAGGGCTGCTCTACTGGCGTGGCTTAGCTAGCCCAGGGCTGCTCTACTGGCGTGGCTTAGCTAGCCCAGGGCTGCTCTACTGGCGTGGCTTAGCTAGCCCAGGGCTGCTGTACTGGCGTGGCTTAGCTAGCCCAGGGCTGCTGTACTGGCGTGGCGTAGCTAGCCCAGGGCCAGAACTTGGCCGTCAGCCACCTGCTTTAGTGTTCCCTGAATCCAGTCCCTGGCCAGAGCAGGAGAGAAGGAATAGTGCTCCCTTTTTTCAAAGTCACAAGCTAACCCAAATGCATTGGCATGGTTTACATACGTAGCATCAGAGTATGTTTTAAGGTTGTCGTGCTTGCTATTAGCAACTTATTAGCATAAGGCACTACAGCACTGAGCCATTGATAGGCACATTGTGTTTTTTGAGTTAGCCTGTTTGTTTAACAGCTGGTTAGCACATGGAACTTATTAGGCGGTGTGTGTGTGTCTGCCTGCAGTCGGCCCAGAGAGTGGGGCAGGAGTGTGTTGACGCTGGCGTGGCCCACTTCCTGTCCTGCCCACCGTGCTGAAATTCCACCTGCAGTTGGCGGGGCCTCCGACCAAAACGCTCGCCTCTCGAGTCTCTTGTGCCAATGGAACAAGTTAATGCTGCCTTTGTGACCGCGTCTTATTAGCTTCCTGAGGCCTCTACTGTACCTTAAAGACCTGGTAAACACTTTGGACAGCGTCAACCTGCTAAGCCCCTTCAAAACATTAGAAAACTAGGGAGAACCTTGTACCTTTTTTTCCCATAACACAAGCCGACTTCTTGCGCTCCCATGAATGCCAGTCAATGTTCTACCTTCAAGGTAGTTGAACACTTTTTACACTGCGTTTACATGCCTGTATGTCTTTCAACTGTGCACAGCTTGTCCCCTTTTCGAGCCTTGGCATTGCTTGTCACACCTACCTTTGTGTTAAATATGAGCTTTCTCGGTTCCATCCCGGAGCGTATTCAAAATCCCCCACCTGCTGTTTATTTTAAGCCCCAGGATGGATCTGCGATGTCAGGGAGAGTGATTTGTGGGTTGCGCAAAATGCAGAGCCCATTCGGGCTGAGTCATTGCTTATGGAATGGCACGGCAGTACTGCCACTCTAGGCCTTTAGCCTTATTGTAGTCTGGCTGTCACCAGCACGACAGCTTACTGCAGTATAGGCAGTAAAACAAACTTGGCGCGCACTGAGGGGGATGACATTTGGGGTAAGGAGAAAGAAAGCTCCAGGCCCATATTCACAGTGTCTCGAAATAGGAAGGCTGTACATATAATGGTATTTACTACGATCTAAACTGCAAAACTGATCCTAGATCAGTACTCCCCTCGAAGAGTAACACAGTATGTCTTAGGGGTACACTACTAAGTAGGAGGAGTTAGCCAGCTGACTTTGATAAACAACCAGAAATAACAGTTTATTTTCTGGTTCAGTAGGAAAGCTAAGTTTAGAGATGTGTTTTTGGTTGTTGGCTCAGTTAGACCATGCCCATTTGAAGTTTATCTTTATTAAAAAAACTATAAAGATATTTCAGAATATTCAGGCAAGTTAGATGGTTAACTCCTTGAACCTGCTTTGCATTATACCTCTCCGATTTGAAGTGACAACTAGCAGAGCTGTTCATGTTGAGTCATACAGGACAAATAAGCCTCCACGAAGCTGTCATACCAAGTGCTCCTGGTCTTTCCTATCTGATAAAATTGTTTGATCACACTAGTGATGTTATAATAGATAGGTAGCACTGCTAACAGGTCTGGTCTGTCAGCCTGGCTTCTAAGACAGGGTTCTGGCTCCTCCCAGGGATAGCTTACTGGACACACATCAACCCATCTGGAGGGGTTGTCATGGTTACAGGGACAGGCACACACTTTCTTCTTTTCTCCCCTCCCTCCACTTTCTTCCTTTCTCCCAATAACATTCAGACTGTCAGTTTCTCTCCTTATCAATCTCCCTCTTTTGCTTTCTCTCTCTCTCTCTCTTCCTTAGACTAGAGCTACTGACTCTCTCCTAACGCAAGCCTTAACCTCTCCTCCTCTCACATCTCTCTCTCTGTTCCTCACCAGTCTCTCTCGCTCTCTCTCTCTCTCTCTGTTCCTCACCAGTCTCTCTCGCTCTCTCTCTCTCTCTCTGTTCCTCACCAGTCTCTCTCTCTCTGTTTCTCACCAGTCTCTCTCTCTCTGTTTCTCACCAGTCTCTCTCTCTCTCTCTCTCTCTGTTCCTCACCAGTCCCTCTCTCTCTCTCTCTCTGTTCCTCACCAGTCTCTCTCTCTCTCTCTCTGTTCCTCACCAGTCTCTCTCTCTCTTTCTCTCTCTCTCTGTTCCTCACCAGTCTCTCTCTCTCTCTCTCTCTCTCTGTTCCTCACCAGTCTCTCTCTCTCTCTCTGTTCCTCACCAGTCTCTCTCTCTCTCTCTCTGTGTTCCTCACCAGTGTCTCTCTCTCTCTCTCTCTCTGTTCCTCACCAGTCTCTCTCTCTCTCTCCCTCTCTGTTCCTCACCAGTCTCTCTCTCTCTCTCTCTCTCTCTGTTCCTCACCAGTCTCTCTCTCTCTCGCTGTTCCTCACCAGTCTCTCTCTCTCTCTGTTCCTCACCAGTCTCTGTGAATAGCAGCTGGCATCACTTAGAGCCTGAACTCCTGCTGCTATGCCAGAGCCTTGCAGGGTACGCCTTCAGACTCCCAGCCCTCTCTCTCCCTCCCTCCTTACCTTTATATAACCATGACAAAATGGAGCCATGGACAGATAGGATTGAACTGTTATATATTAGTATTATGTTGGCATTTACCTCCTTGAGGATGCAGCTCATGTTTGGTGCCTGCTTGCGACTTGTATGGTTGTAAAATTGGTTCCACTTTCACTAAGTAATTCAAATAGCTTATGCCAGTGTATTTGGAAATGGATGATGTGTAATTAACACACACACACACACACACTGTTTAGTTCTGTTGTGTTGGTTGTCAAGTGAGACTAATTATCAGCCCGTCACACAGTCTGTGTTCTTCCTGCATCAATTAGCTGGGAGTTAATGGGAGTTCTGTTGTTTGTTTGTCGCGGCGCTAACTAGCTCACGGTGCCGCCTGACAACCGCCCCGAGATGAAGGATCTGATCTATCAGTGTTCTGCTGAATTGCCGTGTTGCAGTGACAGTTTGCGGTGCACGCCATGCCCGCCAGCGTAAACACCGAGCGCTGTCTGTTAACTTATTACGGTTATCCTTCACTTTGGACCGTGCTACAGCATGTTGCCAAAAAAAGGCCTGATTTGCTGCAGGAAAGAAAGACAGGAGTGGTGTTAGTCCATAGGGAGCATATGTGAAGTAGATTGATGGTCCCCTGTACATCTCTAGTGGTTTTCTATTCATCTGACTGTGTAGCGCTGCTATCTCCTAAGGCCCGGTGTAGCGCTGCTATCTCCTAAGGCCCGGTGTAGCGCTGCTATCTCCTAAGGCCCGGTGTAGCGCTGCTATCTCCTAAGGCCCGGTGTAGCGCTGCTATCTCCTAAGGCCCGGTGTAGCGCTGCTATCTCCTAAGGCCCGGTGTAGCGCTGCTATCTCCTAAGGCCCGGTGTAGCGCTGCTATCCCCTAAGGCCCGGTGTAGCGCTGCTATCCCCTAAGGCCCGGTGTAGCGCTGCTATCCCCTAAGGCCCGGTGTAGCGCTGCTATCCCCTAAGGCCCGGTGTAGCGCTGCTATCCCCTAAGGCCCGGTGTAGCGCTGCTATCCCCTAAGGCCCGGTGTAGCGCTGCTATCCCCTAAGGCCCGGTGTAGCGCTGCCATCCCCTAAGGCCCGGTGTAGCGCTGCCATCCCCTAAGGCCCGGTGTAGCGCTGCCATCTCCTAAGGCCCGGTGTAGCGCTGCCATCTCCTAAGGCCCGGTGTAGCGCTGCCATCTCCTAAGGCCCGGTGTAGCGCTGCCATCTCCTAAGGCCCGGTGTAGCGCTGCCATCTCCTAAGGCCCGGTGTAGCGCTGCCATCTCCTAAGGCCCGGTGTAGCGCTGCCATCCCCTAAGGCCCGGTGTCGCGCTGCCATCCCCTAAGGCCCGGTGTCGCGCTGCCATCCCCTAAGGCCCGGTGTCGCGCTGCCATCCACTAAGGCCCGGTGTCGCGCTGCCATCCCCTAAGGCCCGGTGTCGCGCTGCCATCCCCTAAGGCCCGGTGTCGCGCTGCCATCCCCTAAGGCCCGGTGTCGCGCTGCCATCCCCTAAGGCCCGGTGTCGTGCAGTCTGTCTTTAGTCAAGTGGACATCACAGCACTTACAAAGCAGTTTACATCTCGTCAGGTTCCCTACTATGCCCTCATCAGTTGCCTCATCTTGTCTCTTCTCCTGCACATTAACCGTCATTTTGGGTCCACTCAGGTTTACTTGTATCACCCTCTCTTTAAAAGGTGACCACCATGTTGTGTCTGTGCTGACCGGTCTCTCTCTCCCTGCAGGTGAGCACCAGCCCCCACTGAGCAGCGACTCGGACACCTCCCTTATCTTGGCTGTGGAGGTGGGTCTTTCCGACATGGAACTCTCCCTCGGGCATGACCGTGACGAGGTCAAGTCCTGAGCCAATCAGAGCCAAGTAAGAAGGAAGCTCACGGGTTCGACATGGAGATGAGAAACGGGACCAAAGGGGCAGCGCCTGGCCCCCTGATGGGAGGTAGTGGCTCCAAATAAATAAGAAACAAGCAAGCAATAGAACCCATAGCAGTGCAACGCACCTATCTGTTCCCACTGCCTCATCTACAGGTTCCTCCTGTCCTGCCTCCCTTTTCTGACTGCTGTCACGTTCAGTACCCATGGAAACCAGGCAGCCAATCACAGCTCTTGTCATTAGCCTCTGGACTGGGGGTATAGTTTAGCACCTGTGTTAGTTGTCTCCATGTCACCATCACTTTATTGACTCTTTGGACATGTGACATTTTGATTTCTTTCTACGAGATCATCACTGCCAACGTATTCCAGAATGAAACACGGAAATCTTTACACCTCGTTATAGGAATATCTATTTATACTGTGTATGGTCAATATAAGCCTCCTGCAGCATGGGCTTTGAGTGTCATAAACAGTTAGTGCGTGTTCTGAGTGACCAGCATTTACATGTGGTAAACTTGAAGCTGATGTTTTTTCACCACCTCTGCTTGAAATAATTTCCATAACATTCAACGCTGTTGGTATTGTAGCATTTATACTATGCACATGTTGTCAAGCATTTCTGAATATCCGATTGTTAAATTGCATCCTTATCCTTCATTTAGGGGTCTTTAGGACCATCGTTTAATTCCACTTCTGAAGTACTGTACACCATGTGTTGTGGGGACCAACTACGAGTTTGTTTTACCACACCAGTTGACAATCACAGCCCACGGTAATGGAGATTTGCAGTGATGACGTCAGCTACAGCCCTGTTTCAAACTGCTAAAGCTTTATTAGCACCGCCAGTAACACCGCACAGGAGGCAATAGTAGTAGCTGTTTGTTCATGAAGAACAGATGGGAATTTAATTCCATTTTAATGTCATGTCATCTCCCAGTCGAGCCACCCAATAGCATGTGGTGAAATCTTCTGTTCCCTAACATAACGTGTGTCTGCAGGTCTGTGCATTTGCTCTGTGCCAAGTTCTTGCAGTTTTAGTTTTTTGTATTGATGTTGCTTCTGTTTCTAGAAGCCAAAGCAAGATGGCATTGTGGATGTTGTTGAGTTCACCCATTGGTTGGATAGTGAAAAGCACATCGAAGTTGTCTGTTGATAAAAGTAAATGACATTTGACTATATCTGAACTCGGTGTATTAGATAGCCCCTAGTCTGAGACATCCCAGACCTAGGGCAACCGCACTAGTATGCTGGAACATTGGTACATTGTGGGAAGCAACTGGCCCATCTAGAGAGACTAGATAGCCCCTAGTCTGAGAAATCCCAGACCTAGGGCAACCGCACTAGTATGCTGGAACATTGGTATATTGTGGGAAGCAACTGGTCCATCTAGAGAGACTAGATAGCCCCTGGCGAAGGAATACCATGCATTGGTTGTGGCTTTGGTTGACTGTGAATTCATTATGAAAGAGTTGACTAAACCCTGTTGCAGATAGTTTGTACCTCTTAGTCATTTCTTCTGAGGATAAAACTTTTTTTTTCTTCCTATGATGAATTTCAAAATGGCAGTTTTTTTTTGTACATTCGTCGTGTAGGGAAACGAAAGTCTGACGAACAGCATTTATTTTAGTATGAAAATAAGTTTATTTTTGTAAGAAAAAGAAAATGGAGGTATATGTTTACAGTCCAGGAGAAATGGAGTAAGAGAATATTTGCCTGGTTTCAATAGCTCACTGGTAATGCTAATGCATTTTGAATTACATGTATTAATTCATGGTTTGTCTTTCCTCCCCTGATTTTGATTACTGCTCTGTAATTGTATCAAAGGCCATTTTTTATTTGAGTTTGATTCCTCTCTCCTTTGGAGTCCCCTCAAGGTTCTCAACACATTCATTTATTTACAAATGTGTACTCTCATCCTTAACATATGATAATCTTATATTACTTTAATATGCAACTTAGATTCGATTTTCGATTTTAAAATCTGCATGAAATGGCACAAGGCCACTGTTGTCATCGAGCATCTACTGCATTTCTCTTCCTTACTATGCGTTCGTTCATTTAATCATTGGTTCCTTTAGGCCGCCAACCAATCAACAACCAATCAACTCCCAGTTATGTAAGAAGCTCATATTACCCATAACCCCCACATGTCCATGTCAATTAGAGAAGGATTACAGAATCTATGGAATTAAATCAGTGATGGGAACTGCACGGTATGGGAGAAGGGAAGAGAATGGGGATTGAGTCATGGAGGTGTTAAGTGCGCCACCATAACTCGTGGTATCCTTGGCCAGAATACTAGAGATCCATTAAAATATGGTAGTCCCATTTAGCCTCTCCACACACAGCTCTACAGTTGATACTATGGTCTGAGGGCCCTAGAAACAACTAACAGTATTTGATATCCCTCTGGGGGTTGGTTTCACACACACACACACCACACCACACAGTTTCCATGTGCCCATTTGTTTGTATTGCACAGGGGGACAAGATAAGAGGAAGCAATTAAGCTCTGGGGGCATTTTGTACCAGAAGGAGGGTTTTGATAGATGCTGATTGTAGTGTGTGTGTGTGTGTGTGTATGTGTGTCTGACATCTTCACTTGTGTGAAGCCAGAACATTTAAAAGCCTTTAATTGCTTCCTGTTTCATGTAAGGGGTTGTGTTTAATTGACTTCACTTCCTGAAAGGTCATTCTATCATTCTCAAACTTCTTACGTCCACTTATTCCAACAACTCTTTTTTTAAATGACCATGAAGAAGCAATGGCCTTGATTTGAACGTAATTTGAATGAATATCTGTGATATTCGTAATGAACACTTGTAGAAACCGGGGTGTTCTTCCAAATATAAAGTAATGAATGCACATATTATAATCTTATAGTAGGTTATTGTTTACCCCAATGATGGTATAATTATGTCAGGTATACATAAAATTACATAATAGAAACTCATCATTTAAATATAGCTTTTAGTTCTCTGTCTTTAACTGGTTGTGTACCAGTTGTGTACTACCTAGAATGCACTTTTTCACTTGAAGGAGAGTTCTGTATACTACAACGAAATGGCACAAAACATCTTTTGAATACGGTTGACCTTAAATGCGGTTGACAGTTGACACGACCATGTTTTTAAGAGAGAGGGCTACAATATTGGAAATGGCACGTTACATAATTGTCACTGTATATGTGCTGTTTAAGAGTCTGTGTTATTTTATCTAGACTTGTATACCAGCTGTGGGTTTGGGGAATGTTACGAAAATGTTGTATGCTATATCTAGCAGAACTCTACAGTATTGCTATTTTGTAATATAGAGAAATATGTAAATATTTTTGGCAGTGTTAATGATATACAGTACAGTTCTTTAGTACAATGTTGCATGTGTGTCAGTCAATGATTGTGAGGTACAATACATTTTATTGCAAGTTTTTCCAACTGTGGTGAAGCTGTCTGGTTTCTATTTCGTTATTGTCGATCATGTTTATGTCAACCCTCTCTGATACCGTTAGGGTGAGCCAATGCTATTGAAATGATTTATTCTGACATTATTCATTGGCCAATATGTAAATGGCCATCATATGTTCCAACGATATAAGCTGGTCTCTGCTGTTTCGTTACGATATGCACACTAGCACACTACACTACATGGCCAAAAGTATGTGGACACACCTTCAAATTAGTGGTTTCTGTCACACCCATCGCTGACAGGTGTATAACATCGAGCACCCACCCTTGCAATCTCCATAGTCAAACATTGGCAGTAGAATATACTGAAGAGCTCAGTAACTGTCAACGTGGCGCCGTCATAGGATGCCACCTTTCCAACAAGTCAGTTTGTCAAACTTCTGCCTTGCTAGAGCTGCCACGGTCAATTGTAAGCACTGCTATTATGAAGTGGAAATGTCTACGAGCAACAGCAGCTCAGCCACGCACAAGCCTATGATCACAATGCCAAGCGTCGGCTGGAGTGATGTAAAGCTTGCCGCTATTGGATTCTGGAGCAGTGGAAATGCGTTCTCTGGGGTAATGAATTATGCTTCACCATCTGGCAGTTGACGGATGAATCTGTGTTTGGCGGATGCCATCGCACCCTCTCACATAGCATTGTAATTTGAGCCACCTAATACGGTTAGGTACACTTTTTTATTTAACTAGGCAAGTCAGTTAAGAACAAATTCTTATTACAGTGACGGCCTACCCTGGCCTAACCCAGACGATGCTAGGCCAATTGGGCACCGCCATATGGTACTCCAAATCACAGCCAGTTGTGATGCAGCCTGGAATCAAACCAGGGTCTGTGGTGACGCCTCTAGCACTGAGATGTAGTTCCTTTGACCACTGCGCCACTCAGGAGCCCGACACATAAGAATGGCTTTCTGGAACGGAGAACCAGCTGGGAGATTTTAGGGCACTCATGGGAGGACACGGATACTTCTAGTGGAAAGAATGAGAGATAATTATGTTTTAGTACTACTTAGCCTACATGGGAACACCGCTAAAACTCATACATGTGTAAGTGATTACTGTTAAGATATTTTACCAAGGTTTAACATGAATGATTCAATAATTATACTCAGAAACTTAACCAGTAGGGATTAGAGGTTCTGTAGCATGGATAAGGGGTAATTGGAAATGATAACCATTGTGGAAGAAGGAATGTATGTGTGTGTGTGTCTAAAGTAAGCAAAGAGGTCATTAACCTATGTTTGAACCGACTCAGCTATAACTCTGTGGCGATCAAATAAGACAGCGAGAGCCCCTCCAGGTTTTCCTTATCTGGAACTGTCTGCTAAGTGGTAATAAACTATGGTGAGACTTCAGGAGTTAATCCAGAGACAGTGTGTCAGGTATGGGCTCTAGTGAGTTGGAATTAACTTTTGAACCTGCTTTGTCCTGGTCGAGAGGAGGAGATACATTTTATAACCTATGACGTCATATGTGATATATAAGATGTTGTACATGGTTCTGTGAGCAGCGCTATCGAGAATAAATGCTATTGGCTAATTTTGGTAGATTGGCCTCTTTTTCTATTTTATGCAAATAAGGATCTTACAAATTCTTAGAAACAGACAGGGATTTTAATTGAATTGGTTAATGAACACATATAGGAATTGTTAAATTTCTTTGACAATTTGGTCCTTCGCGCGGTTTTCCAAAATCTGTCCCTGTCGTCCGAAGGTAGCACGCCGAAAACAGGCCGGTATAATATCTAAGGCCAACAGAGACGGTGACGGAATCTCACAAACATTGCTTTTCCCAGTCTACAAGACGATGGTAAATGGTCTTTATTCTCGAATTTGGGGGGAATGATTTAAGATATCTTTGATTTGATGTTCTAAAAATGTTTAGAATTGATCAACAATAGGAGCTTCATTATTCCAAACAGATAAACAGGGTTTTGTATGACCAATATACACAGTTGTAACAGGTCCGCGATGACCTGAGGGAAGGTGCGCTACCATAAATAAAACTCAACTTAATAACAGAGGCCCGTTCGCCCAAGATTAAGCCGGGATACTAAATGTGTGTTGTTAGGTAGGACGGATGTCTTGTACAAAAAATAACTAACAGGATCATTTTACCTACTCCACACTTGGATAGTGTCCAAAAAGGAGGAGAGGGAAGCCTAAAGTAGTGAAGGGAGATACGAGATATTGGTGTACTTTAAAAATCCTCCGACACAACCCAAAATAAGAGGTTAACTAGGGATGTATGACCCCTGGGTAATGGCTTATAGTTGTATAGGTAAGACCTAATATCCGATCGACAGTCAACGCTATAGATAAAGTTTCCAGAAAGGAGAAAACACAAATAGAAATCCATGCACATAGATGGTAAGCATTTAAGAGACACACACATATTCAGGCAGGAGAGCAACCATAGTAACTAGGTAATGGTAAGCACATACATAGATCATAGAAATATATACACCTAGATTGTGAGAATAATACTGTAGAACATAGCTATAGTAATTGGTTAGCGGTAGAAAAGAACACACATAGAAGAAGATGAGACAGAAAAAGGATTGTACGGCTGTAAAAGGAAGAGGGGAACCCCAGGACAGGGGGCAGTGGTGGTTTTACAGTGGGCTGTAGATAGAGAGAGAGAGTAAGGAGAATCCTCGCTGGGGAAAAGCTTGGACCTTTGAATTGGGCTATTTTCTGGGAATTGTCTCGGTGCCGGAGTTTGCGACTACGGACAATTATAATAATAGGGTTGTTGGCGGGGAGGCTCTGTCATTCCAATAGTAATGGTGGTTCAGTGGTTAAATAGCTGCCTTCCAAGCTTGAGACCCAAATTTGATTCACGGTAAATGCTCTGACTGAAATCGGAGTATTTCATTGTCATTTAACCATTTGTATGTTTTGCCTAGAAAGATACGGTCGCTAGTGTGGGTATAAAATATAAATTTAACTTTTTTAATAGATTGTTTAGGTTCAATTGAGAGACTAATTCATTCAAAATAATAACGAAGCGAATTTCGATGCAAGACGGTGTCTGTTGCCTAAATTATCTGCTTGAATAACGTATTGGGAATGGAGTCATATTTAACAATGCTGAATCATAAAAGAGACAGTTACCTAAATCTAATGAAGAAAGAAACAATTATGGTAGAGTTGTGCCCATCGAAATGTTCTTATAAATTTAGCGGAGTACATGGTACGTTTACATTTTGGAGTTGGGAAAGTTTGATTTTACTTTTACGATAGAATTACAGCTAAACTCAATCCAAATAGGGGATATATCTTTGCCTAGAGGTAGGTTGAATTGTTTCGTGATAACTTAAAACTGCGTCATTACGTTGAATACACAATAATGTTACTCAAATTGATTTGACCGTTGTTCAGGTACACTCTTTTCTGTACTTCTGGCAGTACAATTTTGATTGAGAGATGTTGATTGATGTTGTAAGTTCTATTCAAGATCCAACATTTGTGATAAATTGATAAACATCACTCACAATGCACTTTTGCAGCCAGGCAAGGAGGTTGTGACTGAGGGTGACAGAGAAAATTGTTTGTGTCATTTAGAGGGAAAATGCGTGCATTACAGCTTTGAACCACTTTTCAAAAGTTGCTAAAAGTTCCAAACACATTATTAAAAGTAGCTAAATTTGTCGGGGTAGTCTGAAAAGATGGTAAATTTAGCAATGAAATTGCTAGGTGGCCATCACTGATTGGTGGCGTTCACTGGGCTACATTTGGCTAGAAGAGAGGGAGGTCTGAATAGTATCGTAAAGGTTTTTTAATAGTTCCCGGTTATTGATTTTGGTTTGATTGTTTAGGTAACACCAGTGAAATTTAACAGGAAGTTAAAGTATACTAACAATATAATTATAAAGGTCCGCAAAGTGGATTGCAGGCTGAGTTTATTTGTTTGTAAAGGGACGTTTACCACAGTCATGTGTGTCTAATGGCAGGGTATTCCTATCAAGCATTTTGGGGAGACTATTTGGAGAAAGACTGAATGAGTTACATGAAACATTGAGGAAATTTAAAACAAATTATTTGAGGGAGTACAATAGTATTATCATCATTATTACGTTTTGTTTGTAGTAAACGTTTGGGTTTAAGAGGATTTCCATGTTTCCCAGAGACAATATATCTTAAAGGGGTACACTCACATATGGAATATTAGGAGTTTTATTTTCTGAGTTCTAATTAAACATGTGAATTCTTTAGATAAAGGGTTCTTTATTATGTCTAATATAGTATGGAACATGACTGTAAAAGGGTGGTATAACCTTTGACGTCTATCATGGCTTTCCCTTGTGGTCTGATCAGCCTTAGGGGAGGGCCATTTGGATAATGAATTTGTGGTCATTTGGGGTACTAGTTTTAAGGTAAATTAATTATAATGGAGTTTATAGCTCTTGGACATAATTATAGTTTGAACCACAGAGGAGGAAGTGGAATTGAGGCAGGACAAATTATGGGGAGCGGTGGAATAAACTCTAGTGAGAAAGAGGAAGAGGTTCAGGATTCTGTTTTAATCACTGAAAGTTTTGAATTGGCTACTATTGATTTGGTAGATACAACAGGAACAACATTTGTTAAGATTCATACTGTTACAGTATCTAGAGTTTACAAAATGGTACAATAGAGATAAATAATTATACACAACAAAGAATGACATCTGCCCATTTATCATCAATAATAAATAGGGGAAGATATGGTACATTGAGGTTTGGACAGGAAATATTTTAAGCCAATAGGGCAGGAAAATATATGATAGAAAAAGTGATTTTGTAAGCATTAAAATGATTAATGAAAATAAATATGTTGCAGTTCTTAGGGATGGTAAATTACTGTAGATAAGGTATCCCACACACACTATGCAACATATATTAAATTATTGATGAGACTGAGTTTAAGGTTAACCCATGTTATTGTTAGATAAAATACAGTGGATTCCCGAAGGAGAGATTTCATTAGCACAGAAAAGAGATATGATATGGTTAGCATTCGTTTTGGCTTTATTTGACCATTAGAAGATAGTAGAAAATAGTATTAAAGTTGACAGGGATATATGACATCTGTGGTGATTTAGGATTATTGATAGGATCAAGATAGGTTGATTAAGGTTATGTAGGGACTTTAGAGATTGCCACCATAGACATGTTTTTTCTAAAAATCCATGATTTTAGATAAAGCCAAACAGTGAGACACTTAGTTAATATTTGGAAACAACACATAGTTGTTACTGACTGTTATGAGAAAAAGAGCTACAGACAGATAGTGGAAAAGGCAGACAGAGGAGCCCTCCCCGCACTGCTGAGACCTAGAAGGTTTGAGAGCAGAGAGGAGAAGGGGGGCCAAGAAATGAGCAAGATATGTATGTATGAGATTCGGAGCAGAATGTTGTAATTTCATCCCCGATAACACAGCTCCAGACGGATCAGTGACCAAGGCCCTGACAGAGAACTCTGGGGTAGATAATGCTCTATTAAATTGGTTTGGTAGTGTGTTTGGGAAATTAATAAATGTCATGATCACTGTGTTTTGGGCAACCTTCACCTGTGTGACTGGTTAGTTTTGTGCGAATGCTGTGGGAAAGGTTCTCAATTACAGGACTCTGGAGAAATCGATGACACAACAGATGGTGAAGTACGGACCAATTCTAAGCTCTGACTAGTGGAATGATGAATACATGGCCCCAGATCTAGTAGAGGAATCCTGATCCTTGACATACGAGGAGCCTATGTTGGATGAGACCATTTTTGATGTTTAGGGAATTTAGACAGTTTCTTGTTTTAATGTTTAGACTGTTTCTTTGATGAAGATTATAACGAAAATCCTGATAAGAAGAGTTATGATTCTGATGTAGGCCTAGAACAGTCAGGGTAGCCTAGTGGTTAGAGCGTTGGACTAGTAACCGGAAGGTTGCGAGTTCAAACCCCCGAGCTGACAAGGTACAAATCTGTCGTTCTGCCCCTGAACAGGCAGTTAACCCACTGTTCCCAGGCCGTCATTGAAAATAAGAATTTGTTCTTAACTGACTTGCCTGGTTAAATAAAGGTAAAATAAAAAAAAATAAATAAAATTGATGACGATCGAATGTAAATACATGTATTGTTTTGGTTTATTCTTGTATAACATTAATGTTTCCATATAGTGTTTGATATGTCGGTATGAATTATTTAGTCATTAAGGGTGGATAGTTAAGATATTTTACCAAGGTTTAACATGAATGATTAAATAATTAAACTCGGAAACTTAACCAGTAGGGATTAGAGGTTATGTAGCATGGATAAGGGGTAATTGGAAATGATAACCATTGTGGAAGAAGTAATGTATGTGTGTGTGTCTAAAGTAAGCAAAGAGGTCATTAATTAAAACCTCTTATGGCTGCGATCCCTGTACAGGGATCAACATCAGGGGAAATTTCAGAGTGACAACTAAAAATACAACGTCGTAACATTAAACATTCTTGAAAATGCAAGTGTCTTACACCCTTCATAAGATTAGAATCTTGGTAATCAAACTACGTTTTCCAATTTAAAATAGCTATTACAGAGAACAGATACCATGCTTTTGTTTGAGAAAAGCAATCAACAACAGAAACATTTTCCGCATGACAGTTTTTACACATTCACATCTGAAGGTAAAATTACGACTTACATTCTGATATCTTGCTCTTATTTCTCTTCCTGAGGGTCCCAGTGATCAAATGAAGTGCCGTTTTCTTTGATAAAATCCATTTTTATAGCTTAAATCGAAACATTTTGTAACCCGTTTGTGCCGTGAATTCCATCTCTATCAATTTTTTTACGGAGCATTCGACGTAATTACACACAGTAAACCCTCGTTTATCTAGTCATGGTTGGTTTCAGTGCATTCCACTGGATGTTTTCAACACAGCCAAACGTCATTGTTTTTTTTGCGGGGAGTATTGACCGAAGTGAACTGATTTGAAGACAACAAGCAATGACTACCTTGCGTGCCAATCATTTTAGCAAAGCTTCGTTGATGGACTGTATTTCTACCCAATGACCACTGATCTTCTTGAAATCTAGCTGGGTAGATAGCCAATGAGCTGAGGTAAACGCCAGTATGTAATGGTTTTGGGTTGGACCACCATTCCTTGTTTGTAATCGCACGCGTAACGAACTCCCTTCTCGCCTTGACGATCAGAGGAGTTGCTGTGAGGCTTGTTACGCGCAGTTGTATTTCGGAAAGTTGTATTTTCAACGATTTCATTGAAGATATCATGGCAAATAAATCAGGAAAAGTGAAGTCAAAGTCTAAAGTGAAAGTGAAAAAGTGAAAGTGAGACTCTTTGAGTGTTATGATTCAAAAAGGAACTGAGGAGCTGTTTCTGCAAGGACAGGACGTACTTCTGGACGGGTAAGTGCTAATGCCTTTTTATGAAATATAAATATATATATATTTTAGCAAAATAAATATATATATATATATATATATTTTTAATTTGCAATGAAATGTGTGGTTTGTTTGTGTGTGTGTGTGTGTGCGTGTGTGTGTTGGTTTGTTTGGGTGTGTGTGTGTATATATATATATATATATATTCCATGTCAGATATATATATTTTCCATGTCAGATTATATTTTCAATTTTTTATTCAAATGGAATGGAGTAGAACAGCAAACACACACATGGCCACTGCGCCTGCTACTCCTCTCCATTTCCATATGAAATAGCCATTGGGTGCTGTTCAGGGGAGGGCAGGCCCACAACAATGGCCGGTGTTGAATGGAACAGCACTTCACCTTAGTGACTGTTCCCCCTGCTCTATACAGTACATATTTGTTTATTTTATGTGATGATAAAAGGCTCATACAATACAAAAAAATGTTTATGTTTTCTTTCACAGTGATAGCGACTCCGACTGGGAGCCCCCGGTGCCAAGCTGCCCGCTCTACCTCTGCCCCCAGTGGTGTTCATATGCCACAGTTCATTACTGCAGGCATGACTGTGCCTCAGGGCCAAAAAGGCAAAGCATGGAGGCGTCGTTGTGTTCTGTGTCGCATGAACTGCACCACTTGTTCAGTTTGCCTCTGCTTTACATCAGAAAGAGACTGCTATGGGACATGGCACAGGCAGCAAAATATTGTGTCGAGGACTTCCATAGGGTGTACTGTATTTAAAAAATATTTATTTTCTAATATTTTTTAGAACCTTTTTGTGTGTGTGTGTGTTAGAATTGCTTTTTGATATGTTGTATATAGTTATTTCCCTGGAGGCTGAAGTGAAATGCCAAGCTGCGGATTTGAAAAAGGTGAAGGAGAGCTGTGTGATTCTCTCGCCGCAATAATCTGAGACTTGTATCGGTCAGCGGAAATGCATCGCGCCACGGATTTCGTTTCAGGGCTGCTGAAGGATGCTCTTGCCTTAGATGAAAAGCCCCTGATTGATCGTGCCCACCGGTCGCTGCGCCCCAAAGCCCCGTGATGGGGAGAGGCCCTGTGACATAATTCTTCGAGTGCACTTTTTTCATGAGAAGATGGAGATTCTCTGACGAGCCCGCATTACCACTCTGAGCTTTCAAGGACAGAGCTTCTCCATCTACCAGGACTACTCCCCTACTGTTTCCAGGCAGTGCGCAGCTTTTGGACAGGCCAAACGAGTACTTCGGGACCATCCAGGTGTGAAATATGGACTGTGATTCCCGGACTGTTTATGGCTATCTCATGAGGGTAAAGACTACACATTTGAGTCTCCGGATGAGGCTATGGCTCACATTCAACGTCACATCAAGAAGTCATTGTTCTAATGTTGTCATTCTGTCTTTTAAGTTTTTTTTCTGTACTTTTTTCCAAACATCTACCACCGTACATTATTACTCTGAGACAAGTTATTCTGGGGGTTTTGGGCGCTCATTGCTTTTCCATTCTATGCTCTAATGACAGGGTTGAATAACGGGAATGCCCAGAGGGGCGAAATAATGCCATCAAGTACATTTCATGGAACATCAAAGGGGTTAATAACCCGGTGAAGCATAAGAGGGTGTTGACACACTTAAAAGATTAGAATGCAAATACTGCATTTCTACAAGAGACTCACTTGAGGACTGGTGAGCATTTTAGGATGCGTAAGGACTGGGTTGGTCAAGTGTTCCACTCAAACTTTCATAGTAAATCAAGAGGTGCTGCTATTCTGGTTGATTAAGCTACTCCCTTTGTAGCTTCTGAGGTTATTGCTGATCCTAAGGGACGATACGTCATTGTAACCGGTAAACTGTTTTCTACCCCTCTTGTTTTGGCTAGTGTTTATGCTCCCAATTGGGATGACACAAGTTTCATTTCTTCCTTTCTGTCTGCTATTCCCAATTTAGATTCTCATTTGTTGATTTTAGGGGGGATTTCAACTGTAAAATGTTCCCAGTTCTTGACAAGTCCTCACAAACAACTACAGGCCCATCTAAATGTGCCCTACTTATTCAATCCTTTCTTCAGAAATATTCTATGTTTGAGGCCTGGCGTTTCCTACATCCTACAGATAGACAGTATTCCTTTTATTCTCATGTTCATCAAACATACTCCCGGATTGATGACTGCTTTTTGGACAAAAAACTTCTGCCTAACCCTCGGCAGTGTACCTACGAGAGTTTTGTTATTTCTGACCATTCACCATTAGTGCTTGAACTAGAGTTTCCCCAGCAACCTCCTATGTGTTATCAATGGCGTCTCAACCCCATTTTACTCTCAGATAAGGAGTTTGTCAATTTAATTTCTTCTGAAATCACCTTATTCCTAGAAACTAATTCAACACCAGGTATGTCCTGCTCTACCATATGGGAGTCTCTCAAAGCATACCTACATGGCCAAATGATTTCTTATACAGCCAAACAAACAGAGTTCCCTCTCAGCGACTTCGGGACCTGAGCGAGTCCATAGCCACATTGGATGAGAAGTATGCTACGGATCCTTCCTCTGATCCGCATAAAGAGCGCCAACTACTCCAATCTGAATTTGATGAGCTTTCTACCAGGTAAGCTGAACAGTTACTCTTGCGAGCTCGATACAAAGTCTATGAACAAGGCGACAAGGCCAGTAAACTCCTTGCACATCAGATCCGTAAATCTGAGGCCTCACGTTTAATCCCACAAATAAGGACCCCATCTGGTGCCACCACAGTTATACATAAAGAGATCAATGATCAATTCAAACAATTTTACTCTGCGCTATGCACCTCTGAATCCCTTCAAGACCCTTTGCTGATTGATTCCTTCTTTAATGGCTTGAATATGCCTTCAATTGATACAGACTCCCATGACTGTCTAGAAGAAGAATTTACGCCTGAGGAGATTGCAACAGCAGTGCCCACAATGAAAAGTGGTAAATCACCGGGTCCGGACAGTTTTCCAACCAAATTTTACAGGACGTTTTCTGGTCTGCTTTGCCCATACTTGTCTCGACTATTTGCAGAGTGCCTTAATACTTCAAAGCTACCGCCTAGTCTTTATCAGGCTTCAATTTAATTACTATTAAAGAAAAACAAAGACCCCCTGGAATGTGGATCCTATCGCCCAATCTCGCTTTTAAACTGTGATTACAAAATCCTAGCTAAGCTTTTAGCCATCCGTACGGAAGGCTTGCTGCACCAAGTAATACACTCTGACCAGACTGGCTTTGTGAGAAACAGGCATTTATTTTTCAATATTAGGCGCCTTATGAATATACTGTACTCCCCAGCGTCGGAGGACCCGGAGGTGGTGGTCTCACTTGATGCGTGAAAAGCGTTTGACCGCGTTGAGTCGGATTGCCTAACAGCTGCCCTTTATAGATTTGGCTTTGGCCCAAAATTCATTGCGTGGATAAAGATTCTTTATTTTCTCCCATGGCTTTGGTACGGACTAATAACTTGTCCTCTGACTATTTTCCCTTGCACCGCGGATCCAGACAGGGTTGTCCACTCTCCCCCTTGTTGTTTGCTTTGGCAATTGCACTACGCTCTAATGATGGTATAACCAGGGCGGGCTTGGAGCAGAAAGTCTCGCTATATGCTGACAACCTCCTTTTTGTTTATCTCCAACCCTGATACCTCATTGCCACGTGCCCTATCTGTTCTTAAAAAGTTTGGATCAATCTCAGGGTACAAGCTGAATCTAGGTAAGAGTGAGCTTTTTCTGGTAAACAAGGCTGTTTTAAAGTGCTCTTTTACAAGTTCTCAGTTTAGGATTGTCCGGGATCAATTCACCTACTTGGGAGTTAAAGTGACAAGGAAATATTCCAATTTGTTTCAGGAAAACTTTGTTGCTCTAGCAGACAGTTTGAAACAATATTTTACTTTTTGGAATTCGCTACCCCTTTCTCTTATCGGAAGGATTAATGTCATTAAAATGACTGTGTTGCCCAAATTTTTATATTTATTTCAATGTTTACCCATTTTTATCTTTTATATTTCACCGGATCAAACATTCATGCATTTTATTTATTTTTATATTTATTTCAATGTTTACCCATTTTTATTCCAAAATCTTTTTTATTTCACCGGATCAAACATTCATGCATTTTATTTGGGATGGCAAGGTACCACGGATTGGTAGAAAACATTTACAGAAGCCTAGGTCATTGGGGGGTTTAGCTCTACCAAATTCTCAGACATACTACTTGGCTGCAAATTTCAGAGCCGTTCTGTACTGGCTGCAGACGGATCCTACTGGCCCTAGACCACTCTGGGTCCAGATGGAGTCTGAGTCGTGTAAACCTGCAGCACTTTCCTCTGTGTTGTGCTCGTCTCTCCCAGTGTCCCTAGGCAAAAGGTGTGTCAACCCAATTGTAAAGCAGTCTCTTAAAATTTGGAATAAGTTCTGTTTAGCCTTTAGCCTCCGAAGCTTTTCTCTATCAGGCCCAATCAATCAGAACATTTTATTTCCTCCATCTTTGAATGATGGGGCTTTTGGCATTTGGCACTCACTAGGCCTCTCCTCGCTAGCCCAATTATTTTTTGATGATACATTTGCTCTTTTTCTCAGCTGCAGGAAAAGTTCAATCTCCCCCAATCCCACGTTTTCCGCTATCTCCAGACTAGAAACTTTGTCAGAGCTAACACACCTGGATTTCCCCATAGGCCTGCGAATACAGCTATAGAGAGCATCTTGGAGCTGAACAAGCTTCCTAGAGGCGCAATTTCAGATGTATATGCAATTATTCATGACCGACAGAACCCTTCTTTGGTGCCTTTAAAGACTCGATGGGAAAAGGATTTGGGGGAGGAACTTGGGGAAGACGCCTGGGAATCTGTGCTGCACAGGGTGCACTCATCCTCTTTTAGCACTAGACACAGCCTCATTCAATTCAAGGTGGTTCACCGTATCCACTGGTCGGGGGCCAAACTTGGAAGAATATTCTCTGATTTTGATCCTACCTGTGTCAGATGTAAAGTGGAACCAGCCACACTGTTGCATATGTTTTGGGGCTGTCATAAACTGTCAGGTTTCTGGGAATTAATATTTAAATATTTATCTGATATATATGACACTGTTATAGATCCGTCTCCCCTTACAGACCTTTTTGGAGTACTGCCCATAGGTACCCCCCTATCAAGAATCCAGTCGGACACTGTTGCTTATACAACTCTTTTGGCTAGACGACTAATACTACAGAACTGGAAGATGGCAGCTGGCAGCAGAGATGTGTTGTGCTCTCTGAAACTATATTTTTTTTTACATTCAATACACGTGGGAACCCCAAACTGTTTAATGAGGCTTGGGCTCCATTCCGGTCTTAGTGTAAACAGTCCATCCTCTGATGGCATTCCAATTAAAACTAAAATAAGTCTGTATTTGACCCCCAGAGCATTAAGGTTCATGTGCTTATTGATTGTGCCCCGCGGATGCCTTGTTCATCTTGCCCGGGCAGAGACTGAAGTGTGAGCTTGTTTTTCCCAGTTATTTTTATTTTTACATTTCGTTCACGCCTACATTAATAATAATTTTTTAACATTTATTTTAAAGCATTGTAAACTTTATTTTTGGTCCAGTGGATGGTCGGTTTGTGGCCACGACTGTCTGTGAGTGGTTGCATTTCCCCACCCTTATCCCTTGACTGTTTACAGGAACAATGGTGAGGTGTTTGCTCTGTCCCTGTACTATAGATTGCCCTTTAACCTCTGTAGCCTTCTGCCCGGTGTGTTTAACTTGTCTAAAGTATGGTATCTTTAAAGCTATTTTTTTATTTGTATTTTCTTTCTATTTTTTTCTAGTTGAGTATATTATTTATATTGCTTTATGTTGTCCTGTCTGTCTTTGTGTGTGTGTAAAACTTAATAAAGAGAGTTAAAAAAATAAAATAAAAAGAATATGCATATCCTTGCCTCTGGGCCTGAGCTACAGGCAGTTAGATTAGGGTATGTCTTCAGGGGGAAATTGAGAACAAAGGGATGCAGCCATAACAGGTTAACCGATGTTTTAACCAACTCAGCTTTAACTCTGTGGCGATCAAATAAGACAGCGAGAGCCCCTCCAGGTTTTCCTTATCTGGAACTGTCTGCTAAGTGGTAATACACTATGGTGAGACTTCAGGAGTTAATCCAGAGACAGTGTGTCAGGTATGGGCTCTAGTGAGTTGGAATTAACTTTTGAACCTGCTTTGTCCTGGTCGAGAGGAGGAGATACATTTTATAACCTATGACGTCATATGTGATATATAAGCTGTTGTACATGGTTCTATGAGCAGCGCTCTCGAGAATAAATGCTATTGGCTCATTTTGGTAGACTGGCCTCTGTCTATTTTATGCAAATAAGGATCTTACAAATTCATAGAAACAGACAGATGGATTATAAATGAATTGGTTAATGAACACATATAGGAATTGTTAAATTCCTTTGACCATTACACTGAACAAAAATATAAACGCAGCATGTAAAATGTTGATCTCATGTTTCATGAGCTGAAATAAAATATTCCAAATGCTCCATATGCACAAAAAGCTTATTTTATTGATTAAACAGCATGATCATTACACAGGTGCACCTTGTGCTGCAGTCAATGTTACCCATTGAGCGTGTTTGGGATGCTCTGGATCGACGTGTCAGCGTCGGATCAGCGTGTTCCAATATTCAGCAACTTTGCACAGCCATTGAAGAGGAGTGGGACAACATTCCACAGGCCAAAATCAACAGCCTGATCAACTCTATATGAATGAGATGTGTGGCGCTGCATGAGGCAAATGTTGGTCACACCTGATATGGACTGGTTTTCTGATCCACACCCTTACCTTTTTTTTAAGCTAAATGTGACCAACAGATTCATATCTGTATTCCCAGTCATGTGATATCCATAGATTAGGGCCTAATGAATTTATTTCAATTGACTGATTTCCTTATGTGAACTGAAACTCAGTAAAATCGTTGAAATTGTTGCATGTTGCATGTATATTTTTGTCTAGTATACATTTACAGACATGTAGTAGCCTAGTACTGTAGCCTATTTCTTTTGCTGTGAAGGTGTGTTAGGCCTGTGTTCTGCAGACCAGGTGTAGAACCTTCTTCGGGATTGGTGTCCCTTCCACGGGACGGTTGAGCTAACGTAGGCTAATGCGATTAGCATGAGATTGTAAGTAACAAGAACATTTCCAAGGACATAGACATATCTGATATTGGCAGAAAGCTTAAATTCTTGTTAATCTAACTGCACTGTCCAATTTACAGTAGCTATTACAGTGAAATAATACCATGCTAATGTTTGAGGAGAGTGCATCATTTTGAACATGAAAAATTATTAATAAACATATTTTGGCAGTCTTGATACATTTTTAACAAAAATACAATGGTTCATTCAATCAGTCTAAAACGCTGCACATACACTGCTGCCATCTAGTGGACAGAATCTAAATTGCACCTGGGCTGGAATAATACATCATGGCCTTTCTCTTGCATTTCAAAGATGATGGTACAAAAAAAATACAAAATAACTTTTTTTTTCTTCGTATTATCTTTTACCAGATCTATTCTGTTATATTCTCCTACATTCCTTTCGCATTTCCACAAAGTTCAAAGTGTTTCCTTTCAAATGGTACCAAGAATGTGCATATCCTTGCTTCAGGCAGTTAGTTTGGGTATGTCATTTCAGAAGATTTGTATCTTCTGGGGTGTATCCTTAAGAGGTAGACTTAAGTTCCAAGGGCCTTGCTGACTGACCCATTGTGTGATAATGGTGAGATATTGTTTTGCACCACTGCAGTTAGCCTATGTTGTTCTGGATACAGTGAAACATTCACTCATTCCTGGCTGCAGAATAGCCACACATTCCCCTGTATAGTTCTTAAGCAGATACTGTTCCACCATCAGCCATCAATGTTTGTCTGTGGGGTACAGAGAACTACTGGTGTGAAACATAGACATCAGAGGAGACTGGTGTGAGGAGCTATAGGAAGATAGGCTCACTGTAATAGCTGGAATGGAATGAGTCAAACATGTGGTTTCCATATGTGTGATGTGTTTGATACCGTCCATTTTATTCCAGCCATAACAATGAGCCCGCCCTCCTATAGCTCCTCCCACCAGCCTCCACTGATTGATAAGGCTAAAGGAACCTCCAAAACCTCAAGCATGTGTGATGAAAATAATGGTTTACTGCCATCTCCTGGGGCATTGTGAACCCATTCACTGTAGTTTACGTTACAGAAAGAAACATTGCAAAGGCTTCATTGGTAAAAACCCAATTAATTTTAACAGCATTCATGGGTCATGGTGGCAGGAGACTGAAGTGACTTTAGAATATAGTATAAATACAATAAGTATGCATTTTTGAACTAGCGTTGATAATAACAGCCTTAATTGGCCAAACCATGATGTAATATACAATTCATACTTTAATATAACATTTCATTGAGCGCAAGGGAAATTAATGTACAATAGAAATATAGGAACTCACATAGGAACGATTAAGGCGGATTATAATTCAGGCGAGAAGAATTCTCAGTCGGACTAAATATCCGTTCTGTAACTTCCGTTTTCAGCTGAGCCAGCCGTGGATTGCAACACTCCTGGTAAGTCTCTCTTTACATTTTGGGTTATACTGTGTTAAAAAAATGTATAAACAGCACACATCGGTTAAGGCTTTTATCTGTTACTTATAAAATTACATGTCGTTGCTGCATCTGGTATTTCCATGAAGTCAAGCTAGTTAGCGCGTGTTTGAACCGTGTTGCTCAGCACACGTACAGTAACGTTTAGTTATAACGTTAGATACCTAAATAGCTGTTTTTAATTTTTTTTACGTAGATACCTAGTTAACTAGCTAATACAGTTTTAAAACATTTATATTTTCGTAAGGACCTAGACTAATGATGTGTGTCCAGTCTGTCAAGGTGTGATGCCATTGACTGAGCTGGCTTGCTTGGTTAGTTAGTGGTTTGCTAATCCCCCACATGCCTTCAGGTAAAGCCATCGACAGAAACTGAAAGATGCCGAAAAAGAAGACTGGTGCACGCAAGAAGGCAGAGAACCGCAAGGAACGGGAGAAACAGACTCGAGCCAACAAGGGCTTTGTTGACGTTGCAAAGTCCCCTTGCAATTCAGCAATGGTATGGAATAATATACATGTTCTCATCACAGCACAATATGAAATGGATAGCCAACAATGACTGTAAATCATGATTATTTCCCTAGTACTTACTGTCGTCCTCATACTTACTGTAGTCCTAATCTTGTGTTGCAGGAATGTGACAAATGCCAGAGGTAAGACATCTTCAATCAATATTTTTTTTACATTCATCTTAATGGATAACTTAACTAGCTAACATTGGGGCTCCCGAGTGGCGCGGTGGCCTAAGGCACTGCATCTCAGTGCTAGAGGTGTCACTACAGACCCTGGTTCAATTCCAGGCTGTATCACAACCAGACGTGATTGGGAGAACCATAAGGCGGTGCACAATTTCCCCAGCGTCGTTAGGGTTTGGCCGGGGTAGGCCGTCATTGTAAATAAGAATTTGTTCTTAACTGAGTTGCCTAGTTAAATAAAGGTTAAATTGTGTGAACACATTCAACTATTTGAACAAGATGCACTATTTCTTTATTAGCAACTGTAATCTACAGGTGATGGAGGCTTTGACACTTTGTTCCCCTGTTTCAATGACACCCAAGACGGCAGAAGAACAGAGCTTTCTGCTACTTCTGTGCAAACGTTCAGAAGCTGCCCCAGTGCGGTCAATGTGGTGAGTCTAAGATAAATTGTGACGCATGGAATGTTTCTGATTTTAAAATCCCTTGAGCTCTTTGAGGCCAACTTAATTCGACACAACATGATTTATCCCCTCAAGTGGCAAAGAAATATATTGCACAATATTACATGTAAGATATTTGTATAGGAGTGCAAGAACCATGTATTATGTTGTGGTGTGATACTGTCTTCCTGTATTCCAACTAAAGGCAAAACCAAATGCATGAAGTCATCAGACTGTGTCATCAAGCACCCAGGGATCCACGCTACGGGAATGGGCATGGTGGTAAGAGATGAGAGCTGTTTGAAAAACTTTATTGAGATGGGAGTAATAAATACTCAGTAGTAATCATTAATGCACACCATAGCAAAACGTTTCGCAATGGAAAACAAGTGTTTCTTATCGGTCAAATTCAGGTAGTCCCCGATAGTTTGCCTCCTTTGGTTTCTAGTGAATATGGCCACGGGATGTATTCATTATGCCAATTCTGTTGCAAAATGTTCTGCAAATGTAACCATTTACTCCAAATGAATTTTTTTTTGTTTCTATTGCACAAATTGAAGGTAAGTCTCTCCCTGTTTTGTTTTCTGTTTGCTTCCGTTTGGTTCTTAAATGGCAAATGGTTTCCATTGCCAGACATAATGAATACACCCCTGGTGAAGACCTACATCTATTTAACATTGTGATATGTGCCCAGATTGTTCACAGTCATGAGTTTATCATTGGATGTCTTTATGACATTGATATGTGAAGTGTTGTCTCTGTCCACAAGGGGGCCGTGTGTGACTTCTGTGAGGCCTGGGTGTGCCACGGGAGAAAGTGCCTCAGTACCCACGCTTGCACATGTCCTCTCATGGATGCCGACTGTATCGAGTGTGAACGCTGTGTATGGGACCATGGTAACTTATGCCATTTTATAATATTATCCAACCTGCCTGGTCTGCAAAACTAAACAAGGCTTTTTTTATGTCCGTACATGCACCCAAATGCTGGTTGCCATCCACCTTGTGTCCCCTTTGTAATCATTCCCCCTTTTTTCCTATCTGTCACAGGGGGAAGGGTATACCGTTGCTCCTTCTGCCACAACTTCCTGTGTGAGGATGACCAGTTTGAGCACCAAGCCAGTTGCCAAGTCCTGGAGGCGGAGACTTACAAATGTGAGCAATTGGGGTGTCTTTCTCACCTGTCAAACATCCACATTGTGTTGGCTCATGAGAAATCAAGAGGTTTCAACACTATAACCTGTTGACGTTTAGCCTTAGGGCATACTTTGGCAGACATGAGGAACACCATGTTACGTATAGAAAAGTAGGCATTCTACCAGTTGAAAGTTTAGAGAAAGGTTCATCCCTAGCTATAGTGATTTTAATTAATGTATACTGTGTTTTCCCCCATGTTAATTTCAGGTGCTTCCTGCAACAGACTGGGGCAACACTCCTGCCTGCGTTGCAAGGTAATGGAAAATGAAGATCCAAGTATTCATACCCCTTGGATTTCTTCCTGTCGTGAGAATTTTCAATGATAATAACTGACAATCAATAGCTCTGACCAATCCCCGAGATCTGTAAGACCATGGGTTTAATAATAATTAGTCAAAGACTCTTATGCAAAAATATATAACGTTCTCGTGAATAAAATGTACTAACATCAAAAATGCAAACCCGGTCTTTATAACACACACAAACAAGTTAAAATCTTAAGCTACACCTTGCTTAGACAGTCTGTTTAATCTGCAACATGTTTCATAATTTTCTGCAAGCCTAACAGTTTCAGGGTGGAATATTCTAATCATTACCTTTAAGCATATTCCCTTATCCCCAAAATGTTCTGATTTAGCATGGATTTAATTGTATTTGTTTTGTCCACAATCTAGTCAATATACTCTGTCAGTGGAATAACAATTCTAATTTAAAAAAATATTAATACAATTGAGAAGTATCCTAAATTAGCTCAGAAGTAACATTTGGCTTAACAAATCACACAATAAGTTACATGGACTCCCTCTGTGAAATAATAGGGGTTGACATGGTTTTTGAATGACTAACCCTTCCTCTGTCCCCCATACATAAAACATCTGTAAGGTCCCTAAGTCAAATTTCAAGCACAGACCAAGGATCTTTTCAAAAGCCTCATAAAGGTCAGTGATTGGTAGATGGGTAACAATAACAAATCAGACTTTGGATGTCTCTTTAAAAATGGTCAAGTTAATAATTATTATACCGATCCAAGGAATTCACTTTTTGGCCTAAATGCAATGCAATGCCTTGTGTTTGGCGCGCTATCCGACACAACACATCACTGAGTAACTGCCTCCTTATTTTCAAGCATGGTGGTGGCTGCATCATGGTATGGGTATGCTTGACATCGGCAAATACCAGGGAGGTTTTCAGGATGAAAAGAAACGGGATGGATCCAAGCCAGCGGTTCTCAAACCTGATCCTGGGGACCCAAAGTGGCGCACATTTTGTTTTTGCCTTAGCACCGCACAGCTGATTCAAATGATTTAAAGCTTGATGGTGAGTTGATCATTTGAATTAGCTGTGGAGCGCTAAAAACTAAATGTGCGCCCCTCAGGGTCCCCAGGACCCGGATTGAGAACCACTGATCTAACAGACAACATCCTAGAGGAATACCTGGTTCAGTCTGCTTTACAAGAGACTCTGGGAGACAAATCCACCTTTCAGCAGGACAATAACTTACAAAGCAAGGCCGAATCTACGCGGGTGTTGCTTACCAAGAAGACAGTGAATGTTCCTGAGAGACGAGACTTAGAAATTGTTGTCTAGCCATGATCCCCAAAATATTGACAGAGCTTGAAGAATTATGAAAAGATTAATGGGCTAACATTGCACAATCCAGGTGTGTAAATCTCTTAGAAATTTACCCAAGAAGACTCCCAGCTGTAATTGCTGCCAAAGGTGATTTTAACATGTATTGACTTGGGAAGCTGAATACTTAAGCAACAACTATAATTTCTATTCATCTTAAATGTTAGACATTTGGTTGTTGAGAAAAATATAACTTTTTTAATCCCACTTTTTAACACAATGAAATGTGAAGCTATGGACACTTTTTAAGGCATTAAATCAACACAGTGTTATGTTGTAAACAATTGTCTCTCTCCCACTGTTCCTCATGCCAGTGTAGTTGTTTGTTACTGCTGTTGCCTCTATACACATTGACTGAGAGATCTACATGTACATGTGAGTCATTTAGCAGACATTCTTCTCCAGAGCGACTTGAGCCGTGCGTACACTACACGGCCCTGGTTTTAGCTGTCCCAGACAACTTTTTGAGATCGGAGACAAAATCCCCATGTTGTTGCCTACTCGTAGCTGTCACTGACCCGCTCACATTAAAATGAGCGTCGGAGTCACAATCTGAGGGCTACCGATCCCGTGTTTTATTTTATCGGCACAAAATCTGCACCGCTTTTGTAATGTGACATGTGCCACGACCAGTTTTGAGAACGGTGATCAGCGATAGCCAAATGAGAGCTAGCCAGGGAAGAAGACCAAGTTCTTGATTCGCATCACCCAGAATGTGCACTCGCTCGAGCAGGAGCGATGACTACTACTAGTATGGGTTTGCACTTGCCTTTCACCAAAGCCCAAATGTAAAATGGTTACAGCTCTGAAGTTCACACCGAATGTTATTTGGTCAAATGTATTGGCAAGATATTTCAACACTGTAGGGCAAGTGTGTTTTGTCTGACTGAACTTTTATGAGGCTGCTTTGAGCCACAGCTCGTTGTAGCTACGTTAACAATCTATCCACATTGTTTTGGCGAGACGGCGTGGTATGGAGAATCCTCCCGACCAAGTGAAGAATCGTGTAGTGTGTCAACACTCGTCTCTGCCAGATGGTTTACTATAGGAAATACGGTTGTTTAATGCTCGAGGCTCAGCATTGCTAGGATTTTTGAAAGTCGTGTCGTGTACGCCTGGCATTACAGTGAGTGCATTCGTCTTAAGGTAACTAGGTGAGAATCAGTCCTAAAGCAGCTATCAGCAGTCGGTGCTCGTAAGAAAAGGCAAGTGTTAGTGCAAGAAAGGCAAGGGTGTTGGTTCAGGGGGAAATGTGTAGATTCCCAGTTGCACTGTTAAATTAGTCGATTTGTCCGGTAAATAAGCACCCGTTTACCCGGTTACTTTTTTGCAGCGGCAGGTTTGGAGAATTAGGTTAAGGTTAGGAAAAGGGTTAAGGTTAGCTAAAATAAAAATGTTCTCCTAATCTGCTATGAAAAGTCACTTCCAGTCATGGCTGTATTCTCTCTAGTTACAACCATTTACCAGTGGGACAGGGAATACATTTCCTGGATTTGACGCATGACTGTAACCTATAGTAACAAGGCCCGTTTGGGTTGAACTGTGTCTCTCCCTCCCCAGGCCTGTTTCTGTGACGACCATGTGAAGAGTAAGGTGTTCAAACAGGACAAGGGTAAAAATCCTCCCTGCCCCAAGTGTGGCCATGAGACCCAGGAGACTAAGGACCTCAGCATGTCCAGTGAGTCTGCCATCTAACATCTAATCAGTGCTTAAGTCAGTCATGGATTAAAACTCTTCAGTCATTAAGAGGAAAACTGAGTACTGATGGCAGTGCAGTTGTATGTATACTGTAGTATCATAATTTTAGATGTTGATTGAGTCATTTTTGCATCATTACAAATCACTAGTTTTCATACTCTTTTCTTGTAGCAGATGTCAGATCTTAAACCTCAAACGCCACATTCAACGCCTTTTAATTGTTGTATATATGCACTCCCTGGATCGGGATTAGTACTCAACTCTCAGCTCATGTCTGTATTCCTGTACTCACCCTGCAGCCCGTACGACAAAGTTTGGCCGACAGAGTGGTGCTGACGAGGATAGCTACGGCTATGGAGGTTATGGAGCCTCTGGCTACGACTCCTACTGGAAGAACGTGTCATCGTCCGGAGGAGGGGAGGGAGATCAGGCAGAAGATGGCGGAGATTATGATGATGATGACGAGGAGGAGGAGGAGGAGGAAGATGAGGAGGAGGAGGAGGAGGATGAGGAGGAAGAGATAGCTGACTCTCTGGCCGGTCTTAAAATTGAAGGGACCCTCGTGATCGAAGCAGTTCCCTAGACGGAGGTTGGTTCCCATCACATCTCCACCTCTCTGCTTCCCAAAGAAGAGGACTAGATATATACAAGGAGTGTGTGTGCAATGCATTGCAGTACACTGTAATAACATGTTTAAAGTGATAGTTCATCACCATATGTGTACTGCTTGATTGTTTCTGTATTTGGTCATTAGCACGTTTAAAAAAGACAGTCCGTAATCCACAATTTCTGTATGGCTCTTGCCTAACATTGGTGAAATATCCTTTTTAAGTTTTAGGCTAAAATAATGTAACTTATCAGACAGGTTAACAGTAGGTTGTATTCATGGAAGCCAGGCTTCCCCAAATATTTGACCATTAAAACATTTTAAATTATTACATTTACTTTTCGTATCTCAGGGTTTTCAAAATGTTCCGTCAATTCCAAAGGTGCTGGAATCTCACCAGAGAAATCATCAAAGCGAGGGAAACAGTACCCCTCTGTCTCAGTATGTGTAGCCCATGTATCTGATGCTGTCTGGACCAAAAGAGTGTGACATGTTGTTAGCGTAGCATTTGATTGATTGATGCTAGCAAGCTTTTGGCCTCCCTTGATACATTTAAAATATATATATAATTAGCTTGCAAAATCGTCCCTTAAGCCATGGATTTGGACTTGTGGTTTTGACTTAATTCACTGTACAGGCCAATGATTATAATCTAACAATAAATGAATGTTGTGCCACTGACCTGAGATGTAGGCTCATGTTAATTATCTGGCAGACTTAGCTGGTTCGCTGTTGCCAATGCGAGGACGTTAGGCTAGCAAGCATTTTAGCCAGGTAGCCTATGACAACAAAAACAAAGTGTACTGTATGACAAAGCCATAGACCGTTCTGCCAACATGAAAAAGATGAGGATGACATTGGTGTTCTACAAGTGGGTGAGTCCATGTTTAGTTTTACTTGCGCACACACAGACAGAAAACAGGACAGCCACACAATATTTAGCAACATTGATTGGACTAAATTGTTTTTGGTGTCTTTTTAAGTTGGTTTTCAGCGTATTAAAGTATTTTATGTTTAAACTGAAATGGCGCTGGAATAACAGTGGCAGTGCTCCTGTTGTCTTTGTGCTGACTTGCGGTACCTCCACATATGCTGAGCACTTGTTGGCTGCTTTTCCTTCACTCTGCGGTCCAACTCATCCCAAACCATCTCAGTTGGGTTGAGGTCAGGTGATTGTGGAGGCCAGGTCATCTGATGCAGCACTCCATCATTCTCCTTCTTGGTCAAATAGCAGAAAGTGTCCTGTTGAAAATCAAAAAAGTCCTAACCAGATGGGATGGCATATCGCTGCGGAATGCTGTGGTGGCCATACTGGTTAAGTGTGCCTTGAATAGGAAATAAAACCAGCGAAGCACCATCACACCTCCTCCATGCTTTACGGTGGGAACCACACATGCGGAGATCATCCGTTCAACTACTCAGCGTCTCACAAAGACACGGTGGTTGGAACCAAAAATCTCCAATTTGGACTCATCAGACCAAAGGACAGATTTCCACCGGTCTAATGTCCACTGCTCGTTTTTCTTGGATCAAGCAAGTCTCTTCTCCTTATTGGTGTCCTTTAGTAGTGTTTTTTTGTTGTTGCAGCAATTCGACCATGAACGTCTGATTCACACAGTCTCCTCTGAACAGTTGATGTTGAGATGTGTCTGTTACTTGAACTCTGACACATTTATTTGGGCTGCAATTTCTGTGGCTGGTAACTAATGAACTTATCCTCTGCAGCAGAGGTAACTCTGGGTCTTCCTTTCCTGTTGTCCTCATGAGAGCCAGTTTCATCATAGCCCTTGATGGTTTTTGCGACTGCACTTGAAGAAACTTTCAAAGTTCTTCACATTTTCCGCATTGACTGACCTTCGTGTCTTAAAGTAATGATGGACTGTCGTTACTCTGCTTATTTGAGCTGTTCTTACTATAAAATGGACTTGGTCTTTTACCAATCAGGGCTATCTTCTGTATACCACCCCTACCTTGTCACAACACAACTGATTGGCTCAAATGCATTAAGGAAAGACATTCCACAAATGATGTATCAAAGACATCTTAAATCAGTTTTGTTTTATGTTTTTCTGCCATGCATAATATGCGCTAGGCTATGTATTGTATAATGGCACAATCATAATTTTAATTCAGGTTATTGATTCGGCCTTGGGCTCATAAGCCTATCCATAAACTAATATGCATATGGTTGTTTTAAATTAATTATCACCTTAGAAAGTGCTGTCCATTTCGTTTACACTGTTTCAGCCTGCTGTGGAACTTCTTCTTTAAATGGATCATCACAGTGAGGTGAGTTGATTGCATTCACACTTCTTAATAGTGAGGACAAATGCGATTAAACTTGAAACTCACACGCATCCTGTGTATGCCAGTTAGGCTCTACACCGGTTATAAAGCATATTAAATGTGCTCAAGTATAAGAAGTTATTTGGCCACTTTACAAACCCTATCAAAACATATAGGTCTATAGGCTAGGCTACATGAGGTAGGTGTGTGACTATGATTTAAAAGTAGCCAAAAAAAGGCAAGCTGTTTCTTGCCTTACTGCACACAAGCTGGGCATCATTCACAAGTGATAGGCTAATATTGTCACCCATTAGATTATTTTTAATTGAATGTCTTTACATATACTAAATAATGTGTAAAATGTATTTTGATTTAGAATGGACCGTTATCATGCACCTGTCTCAACTGGGGCACGGGGGGAAAAAATACATGTCATCTATGCACTTAAATATGGAAGGGAGGACGCTTTTCCCGTGGTTCATTTTCATTCAGGCCAGGTGTGCTATAATGCTGTTGTAAAGAGAAGCAATGTGCTTAATATTATAGAAGTTAATAACTAAATACAGCAGGCCTAGCCTATAGAAAGCTGATGCCATCCTCTGCTTAGCCTATTGAAATGTTGTGAAATGTGAGCTCATGGACTCATGAAGTGTTTGATTAGATTTTAGATTACATTTGCATTGATGTCTGAGTGATTAGAGGGAGTACAAGACCGTTATCAAGTTTGGTAGGCTACTACTGACCAGCAGCATCAGAGCTTGGAGAAGCCTAATTACGGTGACTAAACGGTCACATGGAATTTGACCGCAGGTGTGGAAGTAATATGGGCACCCTAGTAGAGTTCCATGTAGTTATGGCTCTATTTAATACTTTGCGTTTCCTAGCCTCTGTTCTGAACCTGGGGGCTGTGAAGAGACCTCTGGTTGCATGTCTTGTGTTGTAACGATGAGTGTCTGAACTGTGTGCCAACTGCTTGAACTGACAGTTCGGTACCTTCAACACATCAATACCTAGCACAAAGACCAATAGTGATGCAGTCAATCTCTCAATGTTGAGCCAGCAGAAACTGACATGCATGTTACTGACACATCCGTATACATCTAAGTGCGATACGTGCTGCTTTGTTCTGGACAACTGCAATTTACCTATTTCCTTCTTTGCCACACATGACCACACAGCAGCTAGGGCCTGTAGGAGCTGTCTGGTTGACTGAGATGTCAAGAAGGCAGAGTAATGCCCTATCATGGACAGACTTCTTCCCATTTTTAGCAACCATTGAGTCTATATGATTTTACCATGGAAGCTTGTTATTTAGAGTTACACCTAGCATTTTAGTCTCCTCAGCTAGCTCAATAGCGACATTATTCAATAATAGATCTAAATGAGGTTTAGGGTTAAGCGAGTAATTTGTCCTAAAAATGATACTTTTTAGTTTGAGATATTTAGCACAAGCCTATTGCTAGTTACCCATTCTAAAACTGACTGGAGCTGTATGTTACGTGTCTCAGTTATTTATTTTACTGTTGCAACCGTCATGTATACTGTGGAGTCGTCAGCGTACCTAGGCACATAGGCTTTGTTCAAGGTCAGGGGAAGGTCATTTGTAAAAACTGAAAACAATGTCCTTAGCCAGCTGCCCTGTGGTACACCACACTCAATGGAATTTGCATGAGAGAGGCTTCTGTTAACTTTCTAATAAAACAAAGGGTTTTCGTTATCTCTCAATCCATAACCTAGTTTATTCAGCAATATGTTATGATCAGTTACATTAATAATTTTGTATGGTCATTAGCAAGAGTACAGTGCCTTCAGATCGTATTCATACCCTTTGACTTATTCCGCGTTTCGTTACTAGTCTGAATTCAAAATGGATTAAATGTTTTGTTTTTTCCTAACCCATCTACACACACCCCATAATGACATTTTAGCAAAGGTATTGAAATTAAAATACAGATCTCTCATTTACGTAAGTATTCACATCCCTGAATCAATACGTTGTAGAAGAACCATTGGCGGCAATTACAGCTTTGAGTCATTTTGGGTATGTCTATCAGCTTTACACTTCTGGATTTGGGGAATTTTTTTCACGTTCTTCCTTTCAGATTTTCTCAAGCTCTGTTAAGTTGGATGAATGGCAAACTTCAAATCTTTCCACAGATTTTCAATGAGACTATTCTGGGCTTTGGCTGGGCCACTCAATGACTCACATTCTTGTTCTGAAGCCATTCAAGTGTTGCTTTGGCTGTATGCTTGGGGTTGTCCTGTTGGAACATAAATCTTCACCCAGTCTAAGGTCATTTTCACTCTGAAGAAGATGTACATATATTTTGCATTCATTGTTCCCTCTCCTCACCAGTGTCTGTCTCACGTGCCTCTAGGCAGGCTGCCATATGATTTTTTTCTCAGGAGTGGCTTCCGTCTGGCCACTCCCATAAAGCCCAGATTGGTAAAGTGTTGTAGAGACTATTGTCCGTCTGGCAGGTTCTCCCATCTCAGCTAAGGAACTCTGTAGTTCTGTCAGTGGTCATTGTGTTCTTGATCACGTTTCTTCTTTCCCAGTTGCTCAGTTTGGTCAGATGGCCAGCTCTAGGCAGAGTCCGGGTAGTTCCATATTTTTTTCAGTTCCCCATTGATGCTCTTGGAAACTTTCAGTACACTAGAAACGCCATTGTTTTCGCACTATCCACACACAGTTTTTAAAACTGTCATACCTTAATTCTTCCATCTTTATGCACGTTTACCATTGCTACCTATCTCTAGTTATGGTTTTGTTTCATTAAATAAGTTCCAGATACCTGGCTAGTGGATAATTCCCTCCTAGATTCAACCAGATCAAGCGTTAACCGGCGATAGTGGACTCCCACATTTAATATTCATGTGTCAACATACTGACTTGTAATTGGATGCATTCTATGTGAGGTCATCTTCAGTTGATCATGGCAGGAGACGTGTGAACATGCCAGTTATAACTAGCTAATAAAGAGCTACGTTTAAAAAGATCCTAGCTGATGTTTTTAGGTGATGTTGAAGCTGCTCTTGATCATTATCACAAAGCCACAACGTCCCTCTTGGGTTTGAAGTTCAGAATGATAAAGGGTATGCCATCTAAATAAAGATGTCCAATTGAAAATTGTTAAAGGGGCAGTGCAGTTACCATTAATTTACAGTTTTTTTTAATGATATTTCCACACAGAGGTTGAAAATAAATGCCTGGAATTTCAGCATGTTCAGATATGTGGACCAAAAGTTGTCCTGACGTCACAATGTGATCTGATTGTAATAGACCAATGACATGTTCATCTGGGTAAGGGGGTGGGCTCTAGACCATCCTATCAGCCAATCAGGGCTGTGTATGTAGATATCTTAAAATTGTGTTTCCTAATGCCCACACAATTAGACTGAGCATTTCAAAGGCCAAAGGAGGCTCAGGGAAATAAATTATAAGAAATAAATGTTGGGTTATTTTTAATTTATTAGACATACAGTGATGATTTTAAAGTACATTTACAAAGACTCCATAGGGGCTTTAAACTAAATGAGGATTTCTATTAAACTAATCCAGGTGTAGATTACACCTCACATTACAGTGTTCAGGGATTTTTGTATGAGATTGCCATTGACTGCACGGACTTGCATTAAGAGCAATGTCCACTTTAGGTGTAATGCCAATAGCCGCTTGTGGATTTGACAGCTCCACCTCCGACACCGCCATGCGGATCTGATTGAATAAAAACTCCACTCCTCATAAGGCCTGGCTGCTTTGACCCAAGCTGCAAGTGATGTTCCTGATTGATTCATTGGCAATGTAGCTCCCATTGAACTAGAATAAGAGCTAGAGACAGCCTCAAATGGTCGACCATTATTTTTAACTTAATCTACTCAGGGTCGCATACGCTGATTCGTGCGGGCTGGCAGCTTGCTAGTTCTGGTTACAGGAGCCCATTAGTACATGCCCACTAGCACTGAGCCAACAGCATGTATGCGAGAGCTAAGAGCGGGGTTGTGTATCTGGATAAGTGGAGGAGGGGAAATCTGCAGGCAGGAAGCACCACCACACAACCCTGACAACCACTGGGGGAAAAAACCAAACCCACTGGAAACATGAACATATCAAATTGTATTTGTCACATGAAATTCTCTTACAAGCCCTTAACCAACAATGCAGTTCAAGAAATAGAGTTAAGAAAATATTTACTAATAAACTAAAGTAACAAAATAAACAATACAGAGGCTATATACAAGGGGTACAGGTTAGTCGAAGTGACTATGCATAGATAATAAACAGCGAGTAGCAGCAGAGTAAAATAAATTGTTTTTGTGTATTTGCAAGTAAATTATTCAGGACTAAGAGGACTGCTGCAGGTTGCTCTATATGTGCACCTCATGAGACAGTTGGATGATATTTTCTGTTTAACAAAACAATCACGACTTGTTTCAGAAGGAAGTTATTGAAAACGTTACTAAAAACGTATGCAATTGTGACCTATTAACAAACCAAGCTTATAATTCGATCTGTGTCCCAGTTAATCAGTCTAGCAATCAGTACAGTCACCCCGTATAACAGAATGTGAAGAAATGTAGGCATATAGTATTTGTGGTATTGGTTTATCATCTCCAACAGGATCTGCTCACAACAACATTATGTGTAGCCACGGACACTGTGAGTGACGTCAAACCAATATTAGGAGCGATGTCTGATTAACTACCTTCCTCTCTAGCCCCCTCCTGTATCATCAACCTGTCTCTTCAATATGAGTACAGCATGGGGTACTTTATGTCCTGCTATTCCAAAACAATCAATTGCTTAATCAGAGTAAGATTGGTTCAAATAATATTTATGTAAAAAAAAAAAAAAAAGAAGAGTATTTTAAATAAGAACAACTTTGCAAGAAATGTAATTCAATTAAATGGAAGGGAAAAATGTCAAAACATCCCGCATCCTCATATAAAACATATAGCCCTGGTCTATGATGTGCTTCTCTCTATACATTAACTCTTTAAAGCTATGGTGGATGGCATCTAAAACATATCAATATCATTTTCCCTATTGGTGAAACAAATGCTGTCACAGAACTAGGACAGGGCTGTTATGTTTTGTACCCAGTGCCCTACCAAACCCTGAACAAATGTTACCAGCACATAGTTTACAAATATCCTTGCTTTGTCTATTTTGGATGACCTGCCAGCCCTCCACCTGGTGGAATGCAGGTGGGGATCTTCAGTGGGCCCTCCTGATGGGCAAGCAGGACATATGGGAAGAGTGGTATGGGGATGAGGGAGGTCTGGGGTACGTGGACATCGGCCTTGGGATGAAGCTGTCTGAGCTACTGCCGTTGGCCAGGGATATGGTCACGTTCATGGTGCTGTAAACTATAGGGCGATCTTCTCCTACTACTATGAATTATTTTGTATTTGTGGCTCTGTTGGCAGAGCATGGTGCTTGCAACGCCAGGGTTGTGGGTTCCACTGGGGACCAGTATTTAAAATGTATGCTCTCTACTGTAAGTCGCTCTGGATAAGAGCGTCTGCTAAATGACTCAAATGTAAATCTGTAAATAATTCACTAAAGTTGTCTGCTTGCAATGGCCACCTACTGGTTTTCTTTCTTGTTCTACACAAATACCATCAAGACCTCCAGTGGTGTCGGGTTACATACTGAGTGCAGCTGGGCCACTATCCATCAGTTCACCTCCAGTGGTGTCAGGTTACATACTGAGTGCAGCTGGGCCACTATCCATCAGTTCACCTCCAGTGGTGTCAGGTTACATACTGAGTGCAGCTGGGCCACTATCCATCAGTTCACCTCCAGTGGTGTCAGGTTACATACTGAGTGCAGCTGGGCCACTATCCATCAGTTCACCTCCAGTGGTGTCAGGTTATATACTGAGTGCAGCTGGGCCACTATCCATCAGTTCACCTCCAGTGGTGTCCGATTACATACTGAGTGCTGCTGGGCCACTATCCATCAGTTCACCTCCAGTGGTGTCTGGTTACATACTGAGTGCTGCTGGGCCACTATCCATCAGTTCACCTCCAGTGGTGTCCGATTACATACTGAGTGCTGCTGGGCCACTATCCATCAGTTCACCTCCAGTGGTGTCAGGTTACATACTGAGTGCAGCTGGGCCACTATCCATCAGTTCACCTCCAGTGGTGTCCGATTACATACTGAGTGCTGCTGGGCCACTATCCATCAGTTCACCTCCAGTGGTGTCCGGTTACATACTGAGTGCAGCTGGGCCACTATCCATCAGTTCACCTCCAGTGGTGTCAGGTTACATACTGAGTGCAGCTGGGCCACTATCCATCAGTTCACCTCCAGTGGTGTCAGGTTACATACTGAGTGCAGCTGGGCCACTATCCATCAGTTCACCTCCAGTGGTGTCCGGTTACATACTGAGTGCTGCTGGGCCACTATCCATCAGTTCACCTCCAGTGGTGTCCGGTTACATACTGAGTGCAGCTGGGCCACTATCCATCAGTTCACCTCCAGTGGTGTCAGGTTACATACTGAGTGCAGCTGGGCCACTATCCATCAGTTCACCTCCAGTGGTGTCAGGTTACATACTGAGTGCTGGTGGGCCACTGTCCACCAGTTCACCTCCAGTGGTGTCAGGTTACATACTGAGTGCTGGTGGGCCACTATCCATCAGTTCACCTCCAGTGGTGTCCGGTTACATACTGAGTGCTGGTGGGCCACTATCCATCAGTTCACCTCCAGTGGTGTCAGGTTACATACTGAGTGCTGCTGGGCCACTATCCATCAGTTCACCTCCAGTGGTGTCCGGTTACATACTGAGTGCTGGTGGGCCACTATCCATCAGTTCACCTCCAGTGGTGTCAGGTTACATACTGAGTGCTGCTGGGCCACTATCCATCAGTTCACCTCCAGTGGTGTCTGGTTACATACTGAGTGCAGCTGGGCCACTATCCATCAGTTCACCTCCAGTGGTGTCCGGTTACATACTGAGTGCTGGTGGGCCACTATCCATCAGTTCACCTCCAGTGGTGTCCGATTACATACTGAGTGCTGCTGGGCCACTATCCATCAGTTCACCTCCAGTGGTGTCAGGTTACATACTGAGTGCAGCTGGGCCACTATCCATCAGTTCACCTCCAGTGGTGTCAGGTTACATACTGAGTGCTGGTGGGCCACTATCCATCAGTTCACCTCCAGTGGTGTCCGGTTACATACTGAGTGCAGCTGGGCCACTATCCATCAGTTCACCTCCAGTGGTGTCAGGTTACATACTGAGTGCAGCTGGGCCACTATCCATCAGTTCACCTCCAGTGGTGTCAGGTTACATACTGAGTGCAGCTGGGCCACTATCCATCAGTTCACCTCCAGTGGTGTCAGGTTACATACTGAGTGCAGCTGGGCCACTGTCCACCACCTTGGCATATAAGAGAATGGAGTTTGACGTTTAACATTGTAGCCCCGAGGGACACGAATACAGGATATTATTTTTGTCTGAGAGTTACAAAGCAATAATGTAAACACTTGCAAGCTTGTATGAAATTCACACAAATTTTTAAAATACAATAGCTAAAGGATTTATGTATTCGTCCGCTTTGCCTGGGTGGCACATGGGCCTAATCAAGCGTAGATTGAGCAATGTCTGTTGGCCCCTCCAGAGATTGGACAGTTTGATGAGCTGAGCTGTTGATCTCTCTGCGTCTGGGAGCATAGATTGTGGAGGATATAGTCATAGGGAGAGCTACTGTGCTGAATAATTGGCTGGTGTTTTTAGACATGTTACAATCCTCGCTCAATTAGCAACACGTGCCAGCCAGTATTGTAGAAAAACTCAATAACTATACCCGTTCCTAAAGCATCTAATCCCTCTGTGCTGAATGACTACCGCCCTGTCGCCTTTACATCCTTAGTAAAAAATGGTGAAAAGTCCTATTCTCAGCGCCACCCAGAAACTCCTTGACCCGTTTCAGTTTGCCTATCAGCCCAGCAGAGGAGTTGATGATTCCATTCTTACTCTCATCAGTATGGTCTATAGACATCTAGATGGTGCCAAATCCCCATGGCAGGGTACGGTTTGTTGACTTCTTCTGCCTTCAACACAATCCAGCCCTACATTCTGGCACAGAGTGTCATTCGGGACCTCTCCTTAGATGGGGGGGGCTGGTTTTGTGGCTGTTGGACTTCCTGAGCCAGAGGTCACAGCGGGTTAAAGTATGTCCCCACATGTGGAACATACACACCGCCAACACAGGCTCATGTTTTGTCCCCACTCCTGTACATCTTGTACACTAATAGTTGTACTAGTTCCCATCCTGACAGACACCTTGTTAAGTTCGCTGATGACACTGCCTTGATCAGCCTGTTGCATGATGACTAGGAACACCATGACCCGGTCCTAAATGACTTTGTACAGTGGTGTGACAAATCACACTTGGTTCTCAATACCAACAAGACCAAAGAGATGTGCATAGACTTCAGGAAGCGTACAACACCTACCTCTGCAACATCTATCAGAGGTCAGAACATAGAGATTGTAGAGGAATATAAATATATGGGTGTCCTTTTGGACAATAGGCTTCAGTGGAGTAAATGTACAGACCTCATCTACAAAAAGAGTCAACAGAGACTGTACTTTCTCAGAAAGCTGTGATATTTGAATGTTGACTACAGTCATGGCCAAAAGTGTTGAATGACACAAATATACATTTTCACAAAGTTTGCTGCTTCATTGTGTTTAGATATTTTTGACAGATATTACTATGGAATACTGAAGTATAATCACAAGCATTTCATAAGTGTCAAAGGCTTTTATTGACAATTACATGAAGTTGATGCAAAGAATCAAAATTTGCAGTGTTGACCCTTCTTTTTCAAGACCTCTGCAATCTGCCCTGGCATGTTGTCAATTAACTTCTGGGCCACATCCTGACTGATGGCAGCCCATTCTTGCATAATCAATGCTTGGAGTTTGTCAGAATTTGTGGGTTTTTGTTTGTTCACCCGTCTCTTGAGGATTGACCACAAGTTCTCAATGGGATTATGGTCTGGGGAGTTTCCTGGCAATGGACCCAAAATATCAATGTTTTGTTCCCCGAGCCACTTAGTTGTCACTTTTGCCTTATGGAAAGGTTCTCCATCATGCTGGAAAAGGCATTGTTCGTCACCAAACTGTTCCTGGATGGTTGGGAGAAGTTGCTCTCGGAGGATGTGTTGGTACCATTCTTTATTCATGGCTGTGTTCTTAGGCAACATTTTGAGTGAGCCCACTCCGTTGGCTGAGAAGCAACCCCACACATGAATGGTCTCAGGATGCTTTACTGTTGGCATGACACAGGACTGATGGTAGCACTCACCTTGTCTTCTCCGGACAAGCTTTTTTCCGGATGCCCCAAACAATCGGAAAGGGGATTCATCAGAGAAAATGACTTTACCCCAGTCCTCAGCAGTCCAATCCCTGTACCTTTTGCAGAATATCAGTCTGTCCCTGATGTTTTTCCTGGAGAGAAGTGGCTTCTTTGCTGCCCTTCTTGACACCAGGCCATCCTCCAAAAGTCTTCGCTTCACTGTGCGTGCAGATGCACCTACACCTGCCTGCTGCCATTCCTGAGCAAGCTCTGTACTGGTGGTGCCCCGATTCCACAGCTGAATCAACTTTAGGAGACGGTCCTGGCGCTTGTTAGACTTTCTTGGGCGCCCTGAAGCCTTCTTCACAACAATTGAACCACTCTCCTTGAAGTTCTTGATGATCCGATAAATGGTTGATTTAGGTGCAGTCTTACTGGCAGCAATATCCTTGCCTGTGAAGCCTTTTTTTGTGCAAAGCAATGATGACGGCACGTGTTTCCTTGCAGGTAACCATGGCCGACAGAGGAAGAACAATGATTCCAAGCACCACCCTCCTTTTGAAGCTTCCAGTCTGTTATTCGAACTCAATCAGCATGACAGAGTGATCTCCAGCCTTGTCCTCGTCAACACTCACACCTGTGCTAACGAGAGAATAACTGACATGATGTCAACTGGTCCTTTTGTGACAGGGCTAAAATGCAGTGGAATTTTTGGGGGGGATTCAGTTAATTTGCATGGCAAAGAGGCACTTTGCCACATAAAGATATAAAACTGTATTCTTTTGTGAAGAATCAACAACAAGTGGGACACAATCATGAAGTGGAACGACATTTATTGGATATTTCAAACTTTTTTAACAAATCAAAAACTGAAAAATTGGGCGTGCAAAATTATTCAGCCCCTTTACTTTCAGTGCAGCAAACTCTCTCCAGAAGTTCAGTGAGGATCTCTGAATGATCCAATGTTGACCTAAATGACTAATGATGATAAATACAATCCACCTGTGTGTAATCAAGTCTCCGTATAAATGCACCTGCACTGTGATAGTCTCAGAGGTCCGTCAAAAGCGCAGAGAGCATCATGAAGAACAAGGAACACACCAGGCAGGTCCGAGATGCTGTTGTGAAGAAGTTTAAAGCCGGATTTGGATACAAAAAGATTTCCCAAGCTTTAAACATCCCAAGGAGCACTGTGCAAGCGATAATATTGAAATGGAAGGAGTATCAGACCACTGCAAATCTACCAAGACCTGGCCGTCCCTCTAAACTTTCAGCTCATACAAGGAGAAGACTGATCAGAGATGCAGCCAAGAGGCCCATGATCACTCTGGATGAACTGCAGAGATCTACAGCTGAGGTGGGAGACTCTGTCCATAGGACAACAATCAGTCGTATATTGCACAAATCTGGCCTTTATGGAAGAGTGGCAAGAAGAAAGCCATTTCTTAAAGATATCCATAAAAAGTGTCATTTAAAGTTTGCCACAAGCCACCTGGGAGACACACCAAACATGTGGAAGAAGGTGCTCTGGTCAGATGAAACCAAAATTGAACTTTTTGGCAACAATGCAAAACGTTATGTTTGGCGTAAAAGCAACACAGCTCATCACCCTGAACACACCATCCCCACTGTCAAACATGGTGGTGGCAGCATCATGGTTTGGGCCTGCTTTTCTTCAGCAGGGACAGGGAAGATGGTTAAAATTGATGGGAAGATGGATGGAGCCAAATGCGGGACCATTCTGGAAGAAAACCTGATGGAGTCTGCAAAAGACCTGAGACTGGGACGGAGATTTGTCTTCCAACAAGACAATGATCCAAAACATAAAGCAAAATCTACAATGGAATGGTTCAAAAATAAACATATCCAGGTGTTAGAATGGCCAAGTCAAAGTCCAGACCTGAATCCAATCGAGAATCTGTGGAAAGAACTGAAAACTGCTGTTCACAAATGCTCTCCATCCAACCTCACTGAGCTCGAGCTGTTTTGCAAGGAGGAATGGGGAAAAAAATTCAGTCTCTCGATGTGCAAAACTGATAGAGACATACCCCAAGCGACTTACAGCTGTAATCGCAGAAAAAGGTGGCGCTACAAAGTATTAACTTAAGGGGGCTGAATAATTTTGCACGCCCAATTTTTCAGTTTTTGATTTGTTAAAAAAGTTTGAAATATCCAATAAATGTCGTTCCACTTCATGATTGTGTCCCACTTGTTGTTGATTCTTCACCAAAAAATACAGTTTTATATCTTTTATGTTTGAAGCCTGAAATGTGGCAAAAGGCCGCAAAGTTCAAGGGGGCCGAATAATTTCGCAAGGCACTGTATAGGGCACCCCTCGGCAGGAAAAACAGAACTAGACAATAATTTGTGCCAGGTGTGAAATCCCTCCTGAATTGCTATCTGGGCTAATGTTGCTATCAACCCAGTAAAACCAGCAGGCTAGTCTCTTTTTATTGGTATGTAACTGGTATGTAATTTGTTTTGCATTTAAAATGTCACCTTAAATGTGTACATGACGCTTCAACAACATTTCCCCATCACAGTGCCACTAGAGATTGTGGGTTCGAGTCCAGGCTCTGTTGCAGCCGGCCATGACTTGGAGACACATGGGCGGTGCAAAATTGGCCCAGCGTCGTCCGGGTTAGGGGAGGGTTTGGCCCGACAGGGATGCCCTTGTCCCATCGCGCACTAGCGACACCTGTGGCGGGCCGGGCACAGTGCACGCTGACATGGGCGCCAGGTGTACGGTGTTTCCTCTGACACATTGGTGCGGCTGGCTTCCGGGTTAAGTGGGCATTGTCAAGAAGCAGTGCGGCTTGGTCGGGTAGTGTTTCGGAGGATGCACGCCTCTCCCGAGTCCATACGGGAGTTGCAGCGATGAGACAAGACTGTAACTACCAATTGAACACCATGAAATTGGGGAGAAAAAGGGGTAAAAAAAGACCCCGGCCGGCGCCATCATTCTTAAATGGAAGAAGTTTGAAACCACCAAGACTCTTCCTAGAGCTGGTCGACCGGCCAGACTGAGCAATCGGGGGAGAAGGGCCTTAGTCAGGGAGGTGACCAAGTACCCGATGGTCACTCAGACAGAGCTACAGAGTTCCTCTGTGGAGATGGGAGAACCTTCCAGAAGGGCAACCATCTCTGCAGCACCCCGCCAATCAGGCCTTTATGGTAGATTTGCCAGACAGAAGCCACTCCTCAGTAAAAGCCAAATGGCAGCCTGCTTGGAGTTTGCTAAAAGGCACCTAAAGGACTCTCAGGCCATGAGAAACAACATTCTCTGGTCTGATGAAACCAAGATTGAATTCATTGGCCAAGCGTTACTTCTCAAGAGATCCTTGATGAAAACCTGCTTCAGAGAACTCAGGACCTCAGACTGGGGCAAAGGTTCACCTTCCAACAGGACAACGACCCTAAGCACACAGCCAAGACAACACAGGAGTGGCTTTGGGACAAGTCTCTGAATGTCCTTAAGTGGCCCAGCCAGAGCCCGGACTTGAACTCGATGGAACATCTCTGGAGAGACCTGAAAATAGCTGTGCAGTGATGCTCCCCATCCAACCTGAGAGCTTGATAGGATCTGCAGAGAAGAATGAGAGAAACTCCCCAAATACAGGTGTGCCAAGCTTGTGGCGTCATACCCAAGAAGACTTGAGGCTGTAATCGCTGCCAAAGGTGCTTCAACAAAGTACTGAGGTAAGGCTCTGAATACTATTATTACTTTAATACTTTTTTAATATTTTATTTTTGAATTGTTTAACAGCAGAACAATACAATACAGCAAGTGTAAATACAACAAAAGGTCATTCAACCCTCCCCACCCCCCAAAATAAAAAAAATATTGAAACAATGACAAATCACAAAAGAAAAATAAATACAATTAGAATAGTAATAATACTAATAATGACGAAATAAGACAAATGACAAGAGATACCAACATTACAATAGAAACAGTACATTACAGAGAGACAATAGCTACATCAATCTACATTGATCTCCAAGCTCACATCCATCAACCCCAAGGGACGTGTTTCCATATAGTCCAGGAAGGTTTGCCGTATTTTCACAAAGTAGTTACATTTATTTGTTAAATCATAGGTAATCTCCATAGGAATACACTTATTTCAGAGAGCCATCTTGTAATTGAGAGAGGAATCTGATTTCCATGTCAAACTAACACATTTTCTTACAGTGGCAAGGGTGATTTCTGTACATTTTATGTTGGTAGTTATTCCTCAAATTCACATTTGTGAAGTTACCCAGAAGGCATATTTCAGGGTCAAGTGGGAAAAGGACCTCTATAATAAAGGTCAGGGTATCACAAACATCATGCCAGCAGGCTTGTAATTTAGTACACTGCCAAGTAGAATGACAAAAAGTGCCTTCTGTTGTTCCATATCTAAAACACATTTCTGATATTTCAGGGTGATATCTATGTAAACTCTGAGGTGTCAGATGGAGTTGGTGGAGGAAGTTGTAATGTAGAAGTCTGCATCTAGAGTTGATGGTTGCTGACACACTATCTTGGCACAGGTCTGACCATAGCCCCTCATCAATTGTAGTATTAAAATCGGATTCCCATCGCTCTCTTGACTTATGTACATCTGGTTTTGGGCATTGTTGCATTAGCAAGGAGTACACTGGATATAAATCTATATGAGTCATGGAGTAGTTGATTTGGTAAAGTCATACCTCCAAGACTCCTTCTGAGAAAGTTTCTTAACTGTAAATAACAAAATAAATGATTATTGGATAATTTGTATTTTTTCAGTTGCTCAAATGACATAAGCAATGTATTATAATAATAATAATAATATGACAATGTTCTAAATGCGTTATTGTCATGGGATTTTGATGAATAATGACTTTATGTATACATTTAGCTTAAAACTATAACTAAACAGAATACTACTATGTTACTGTATGGATGTATGAATCTTATTATAATCATAGTACTGAATATAATGTGTGTAATTATAATCAATTATAATTGGAACAAGGACTGTCTGTTCCTTGTTAGAAACAAATGGAGTTATCGTCAGACCGGCTAGTAGTAGATTATTTAACAGGTGGCAGACAATGTGGTAAGGCTTGTGAACTATACTGCCATTGTATTGGAGTGGAGGAAGGACATTTTAAAACCTATGACCTCATTTCTAGTATATAACCTGATGTATATTGTACTATGATCAGTACTCTCGAGAATAAACGCTATTGATTGATTTTGAGACTGGTCTCTGTCTATTTTATGCAAATAAGTATCTTACAAATTCTTAGAAATGGGCAGAGTGTTTTAATTGAACTGGTTGATGAACATATATGAATTAAATTCCTTTAACAGTTATTCCCTTCTCATGCCAATGTTGAAAAATGTTGCTATCCAAGATCATTGGCAGGAGTCTGTTTTGACACAGGGTTGTTTTGGGTGACAAGTCTTGTTTCAGACCAAATAACTTACGAATTTCATATCAAGATCTTACTAAATTGATGGTACCGGGATTGCTCATTTTGTAGATAATATTACTCCCAACCTCTTCATTAAGAGCTAACATTTCCATCTGAGTCCAAGAAAGGGACTGGTTCAGGTTCAAATCAGAATGAAATGAATCTAATTTGCACTGCCCAGTAATACATCTTGAAATTTGGTAGGCAGAGACCTCCTAGACTATAATACTATGTTAATTTGTCCTGGCTCACCCTTGGAGTTTTACAGTTCCATCCAAATTGTCTTATGGTCTTGTTAAGGGACTTTAAGACACTTTTGGGTAGGGATATGGGTTAAGATTGAAATAGGTGCATCATTTTAGGCATAACGTTCATCTTAATACAGCTAATTCTCCCAAATACTGTAAGAGGCAGATCTATCCATCTATTCAAGTTGTCCACCACCTTCTGAGCCAAGACAGAGTAGTTAAAGCTTGTACACATTTCTTAAGTCATTGCCAACTGTGATTCCTAGATATTTGAACCCCTGTGGCGACCATCTGAAGGGACCTGTTCGTTCACAGACACTATAGTCAAAGCGAGTCAGTGGAAGTATTTGACTTTAGCCCATGTTGACTATGTAACCTGATATAGAGCTGTATGTATCCAAAAACGTCTGTAGCTTTGAGAGGTTGTCGGGTCAGCGAGGAACAAAATAATGCTGTCTGCAAACAATGATGCGTTATCTGGCCAACCTGAAAGCCATTTATGCCAGGATCTGTTCTTATGGCCTCCGCCAGGGGTTCTAAGGCACAAAAAAAGAGTAGGGAAAGTAAAGTGGGGCAAGTAAACAGCCCAATCTACTACCTCCTTAAGAGTGGGAATGTGGCTGTCATCATACCATTAGTTGTGATCTTGGCTTGCGGTTTATGGTATAAAATCTTAACCCAGTTGGCAAACAAAGGACCTAAGTTAAATTTAGCAAGGACCTTGAATAGGTATGGCTGCTCCAGCCTATCAAAGGCCTTTTCGGCATCTAGAGATACTGCTATACTCGGATCGCTCCTCACAGTGGCCATGTGAATTACGTTGAATAACCTGTGTAGAAAAGGCCCGTGGAGTTGTTGGAATAATCCTTTAATTCATTGCCATTTACTCAGCTGGGCCAGGGGCGCTTTAATTAGGTCAGGTGGAAATGTCCGACAGATCTCAACTCCATAAAAGGAGGAAATTGCCATCGCCTGATCTCGCTGATTTCTCTTCCTTAACCTCCATCTGATCCAGAAGTTATGTGCGTCCATGAATCCACGTAAGTCGACCGACTCTTACATTTCATCTGAATTATCTGTGGCGATCGGGAGAGTGGGCCATTCAGTGGGCCATTCAGTTACTGTTAATAGTTATTACCGCGGAGCGCGGCTTGGAGCGCACGCTTCAAACATATTGTGTAATGTGAATTGTCAATGATCACGTCCCTACGGATCCTCATAGGCCAATTATGCAACCGATATGGTTCATGTGTATTGAAATGAATTATATGTACACGAAGACAATTGAAAGAGTGAAATGAGAAATGTCATTGTGAAACTGATTGACTTTGATAATGGGGATTATAGATTGTATAACCATTCACCGTTTGTATTCTTTCATTATTTATGATAAATTGTTACGAGCCTAAATGACTTGCAGATGATTACTATTGACTTCTTAATGAACTGGACTGTTGAATTCCCTAAATTATGTTAATAATGAATGATATGATTTGATCTTTGATTATGTATTGGATTGGATACATGTTATTTGTTTCCTTTGTGATGCAGCACAGACTACTCAGTAAATATGCCACTTTATGGTTAAAGGAATTCCTGCCTCAGTCTCATCCATTCCTCTGACACGTGACCACCTGTTCACCTTCACTGTCAGTCATCCTACCTGGTCTCTAATAAATTGACAAAATTCTGCCTGTTTCAAAAGAGTTGGGTTTAGGCGCCATCTATAGGTCCCTTGAACTCCATCCGGCATCCAAACAGAAAGTGTGAAAAGAGAATGATCTGTTTCCAAAACTCTATGGGTTATCTGTACTGATGGGAGAAAATAATACATCCGGGTATGAGAGTAATGAGGACAGGAGTAGAATGAGTAATCCCAATCTTGGGGGTGGAGCTGTCTCCATGTCTTTCAAATGTAAGTATTTCATTAAAGAGAGTGCATTTGGCTGACTTAGTCAACAAGGTTGCTTTTGTTGAGGATCTATCCAGAATAATTTAAGTCACCCCAACTTAGTGTTCCCTGAAATTCTGCTACCTTGAGGAATATATTTTGATTAAAAAGTATAATTACAGTTGAAGTCGGAAGTTTACATACACCTTAACCAAATATATTTAAACTCAGTTTTTCACAATTCCTGACATTTAATCCTAGTAAAAATTCCCTGTCTTAGGTCAGTTAGGATCACCACTTTATTTTAAGAATGTGAAATGTCAGAATAATAGTAGAGAGAATGATGTATTTCAGCTTTTATTTCTTTCATCACATTCCCAGTGGGTCAGAAGTTTACACACACTCAATTAGTATTTGGTAGCATTGCCTTTAAATTGTTTAACTAGGGTCAAACATTTTGTGTAGCCTTCCACAAGCTTCCCACAATAAGTTGGGTGAATTTTGGCCCATTCCTCCTGACAGAGCTGGTGTAACCGAGTCAGGTTTGTAGGCCTCCTTGCTCGCACACGCTTTTTCAGTTCTGCCCACACATTTTCTATAGGATTGAGGTCAGGGCTTTGTGATAGCCACTCCATTACCTTGACTTTGTAGTCCTTAAGCCATTTTGCCACAACTTTGTAAGTTTACTTGGGGTCATTGTCCATTTGGAAGACCCATTTGCGACCAAGATTTAACTTCCTGACTGACGTGTTGAAATGTTACTCCAATATATTCACATGATTTTCCTGCCTCATGATGCCATCTATTTTGTGAAGTGCGCCAGTCCCTCCTGCAGCAAAGCACCCCCACAACATGATGCTGCCACTCCCGTGCTTCACGGTTGGGATGGTGTTCTTCGGATTGCAAGCCTTCCCCTTTTTCCTCCAAACATAACAATGGTCATTATGGCCAAACATTTTTGTTTCATCAGACCAGAGGACATTTCTCCAAAAAGTACGATCTTTGTCCCCATGTGCAGTTGCAAACCGTAGTCTGGCTTTTTATGGTGGTTTTGGAGCAGTGGCTTCTTCCTTACTGAGCGGCCTTTCAGGTTATGTCGATATAGGACTCATTTTACTGTGGATATGGATACTTTTGTACCTGTTTCCTCCAGCATCTTCACATGGTCCTTTGCTGTTGTCCTGGGATTGATTTTCACTTTTTGCACCAAAGTACATTCATCTCTAGGAGACAGAGCGCGTCTCCTTCCTGAGCGGTATAACGGCTGCGTGTTCAGATGGTGTTTATACTTGCGTACTATTGTTTGTACAGATGAACGTGGTACATTCAGGCATTTGGAAATAGCTCCCAAGGATGAACCAGACTTGTGGAAGTCTACAATTTTTTTTCTGAGGTCTTGGCTGATTTATTTGGATTTTCCCATGATGTCAAGCAAAGAGGCACTGAGTTTGAAGGTAGGCCTTGAAATACATCCACAGGTACACCTCCAATTGACTCAAATTGTGTCAATTAGCCTATCAGAATCTTCTAAAGCCATGACATGATTTTCTGGAATTCTCCAAGCTGTTTAAAGGCACAGTCAACTTAGTGTATGAAAACTTCTGACCCACTGGAAGTGTGATACAGTGATTATAAGTGAAATAATTTGTCTGTAAACAATTGTTAGAAAAATTGTCACGCACAAAGTAGATGTCCTAACCGACTTGCCAAAACTATAGTTTGTGAACAAGAAATTTGTGGAGTGGTTGAAAAACGAGTTTTAATGACTCCAACCTAAGTGTATGTAAACGTCCGACTTCAACTGTATACATTCAGCAAGGTCCAAGAACACATTCTGCCATGGACAACTACATAACGTCCCAGTGGATCAATAATTGTTTTGGGTTACACAGAAGGGTCCATTCTTATTAATCAACACAGCTACTCCACGTGTCTTTGTGTTTATATGACGAGGCAAAGACCTGTTCTACCCATTCCCTCTAACTTGTTATGTTCTGCCCCTGTGTTTCTTGTTTAAAAGCAACATTAGTCTTTAGCTTTTTCAAGTACATAAGGACTCGTTTTCGTTTAACAGGTCCATTAACGTTTAATGATGCATGATTTACTATCTTAGCCATATTGTTCACTCAACACATGCATGCAAATGTCAGGAGTATGTCCAATAAGGGTGTTGGATATTCTATTGCCCATTTTCGGTGTAGCCTGTAGTCAAACGCATATTATAAAGGGAAGGTCTCTCCCAAAACAGTACTGTAATATAAAGTCAACAAAACAAACAATTCACCCCCCCCCCCCCCCATGCCTGTCCCAAGTAACAACCTTAAAACAATGTCACTCTGGTAAAAACAAAGTTTGTTTACATGGATACCGGGATCTTACCTCATTGATCTGTCAGTAAACTAGAGTATAATCCAGCAAAGTAGTTCTACCGGTTATGCAAGTAATAAAACAGACTGGTAGGACATAGCTCAGCTAACAGTGAAATTAACCCGGTCCGCTAGCCAATCAACCGTGTCCTGAGCCGATTGCCTGCAGTCTGCGAAGAAAAGTTGCGACTTCGTTTTGAAGAATCTTCTCTGTGATTTTGAAGAATCTTCTCTGTGATTTTGAAGAATCTTCTCTCATGGATGATTTTCATCGTTGCAGGTTGAAGCAGCTCAAAGGGAATGTTCTTGGTAAGTAGTTTTTTTTCAAATGTTCGAATTCCTTCCTGCGTTTCACCATTTCGAGGACTGATGTCTGGAAAGAATTGAATTGCCTCCCCGTTGTTCTGGATCATAACTTTCTGTCCTGGAACCTCAGGAACCAAACGTGGAAGGGTTGTGGGTTCTGATCAGGGGATGGGCGAGTGACCTGTGTGCCCGTTCGATATCCAGAGGTTCACCAAAATGTTCTTTACCCAGTAAGGAGGGGATAATGGCAGCAGAGAAATCAATGGGGTCCGTCCCCTCACAGTCCTTGCGGAGGCTGATAATAGTTTTCCAAATAGTCGTCCCCATTCCCTCTATCTTGTCCTCGGCAGTGTTGATGTGCTCTTCAGCGTCTTCTATTAGTGATCCTAGCGTGCTGATAGTCATTGTCAAACCTGAGATGGAGTTTTTGATTTCAGCCTACTGTGCTGAGATGGAGCAGCTGAACCGTTTTCAAGTTCAATTGTGTTGTGAAGGAGTCATTGCCTTCTTTGATCACTTAGAGGATGTGAGCAAGCCTACCTTCTTCCTGAGGTGTCATGGTGCCATTTTGGGTTTGGTCAGAGGCCATGGTCATAGGTTCTTTCGCCGTCGTTTCTTGGTCTGTTGCCTTTTTAATATTTTTTTACTATTGCCTTTTGTATAGTTGTGGTCTAGGTGAGCAATGTGCTCTTGGCACATATGCCTGTGTGTTATGTGGTTCCCCCATATGCCCTTCTTCACAGTCCTTCAGCTTCTCAGCCTCATTTCCAGACTTTCCAGTTCTGACTGCCATGTCTGGGTCTGGCTGACCACGCTCAAACTTCTCATGCTGTGGCGTTAAATTAGTTGAATCCCTGTGCGTCTGTGTGGCCTGTTCTGCCACTCGAAGGTCCACTCTGTTGCGTCTATAGAGTGTGCCATCAACGTCCACAAGAAATGACTGAGGAGCGACCCTCTTCGGACAGGAACCGAGCCGCCACCGTCCTGTGCGGTCACCTGATAACGGTCACATTCTGATCTCCAACGTTCAAGTCAGGGATGTCTCTGGCAGCCACTTTTTAGTGTGATTTGGCAATCCTCCTTTTCTGTCTACGTTTCTCAGTGACACACACAACCACAGAGGGCTGCCCATGGCGGGCAAACTGGAATTTACACTGTGTCAGCTGACACGTTTAGCAGTGGCTTCACCTCCCAGTAATCTGAGTAATGATCAACCATGATCAGGGAGTCCTTCCCTGCATAGGCAAAAAGGTCCATGCTCACTGTTTGCCAGGGGCGCTCTGGGATGTCATGTGACATCGTGGATTTGTTTTGCTGTGCTCCTGCATATTCATTACAGGCGGAGCAGTTGGATACATAGTCCTTGATTTCCCCTCTCATGTTCGGACAGAAAAGTATCACTTGCCTGTCTATAGCATGCCTCTCCGCCATTGTGGCTAGCATGTATGCGGCTCAACATTTCCGCCCTCAGTGCCCTTGGAATAATAACACACTGTCCTCTGTACAGCACCCCGTTCTGCACGTTGATTTCATCACAAAATGACTAATAATCTCTTCCACTCCGAGAGGTGTCCTCTTTCACAGCTGGCCATCCTGAGAGAACAACTGACTTGAAGTCCTGTAAAGTCTTCATCGACCTCAGTGTACTGTAAAATCGGACAGAACCTGTGGTTTGTAATATTGAGATGCCGTGCCTGGTCAATGTGTGTGAATGCAGCCTGCTCACTCTCTGCGTTGCTCACAGTGTGTGTGTGGTGCGTCTGTCCTCCTGCCTTCTGTTGTTGCTCTTCTCAGTGTTGCTGATGTACATTTCCGGCCCAGGCTTGTAGATGACACCAAAGTTGTACTTTTTGCAGCTGCATTAACATACCTTGGAGACGCTTAGGGGCACAGAGGAGTGACAACTGTTTATGATCTGTCTCAGCTGTTATTAACTCTCTGCCATAGAGATACTGATGAAATCTCTACGAAGCAAATACAATACTCAAACATTCCTTGTCTATTTTTGATCCGTTGGCGTCAATGCTCACAAAGCAAACTCCACGGGCTGTCCCTATTGCGTTAGGCAGCACCGTGACCGGTTTCAAGACGTCATAGTACCTCAGAACAGGCGTGATAGACTTCAGGCGTTTTATTTCCTGTACAGCTTGGTCAAGTTTAGGGAGCCAGTGCCACACACTGTTCCTGTCCAGAAGCCGTTGGAGTGGCTCAAACACTTCAGGCAGCTTGGGCAGCATCGTGGCCAGGTATGTCACAAATCCAATGAAGAGCTGTACTACCTTGGCATCCGTGGGCGCCAGCATGTTCAGTACAGCCCTGGTCTTTTCTGGGTCTATTCTCAGGCCCTCGTGTCCATGAAACTGAACTGCAGCTTTAGCACACTGAGCCTGAGTCTCACCTCCCTGCACCGCTCCATCAGTGCCTCCCGCAGATTGTTATCGTTTTCACACTCTGCCTTTTCATTGGAGTCCCCGCATCCGGCAACAAGAATATCATCTGCGATTGGCTCGAGGTCCCCCAGCAGTTCACGTTGCTTAAGTTGATACATCTCGGGGACCACGGACAGCCCAAAGGGACGTTTCAGCCATCTCATCCTGCCCCATGGCAACCAGAACGTGGTCATCCTGCCGCTGCTGTCCTCATCCAGTTTACACTGGAGAAAGGCATCTCTGGCATCCACCAGCGTAAATACGCGTGCCTTAGACGGTTTGTACAACACATCCTCTAATATTGGCATACGGTAGTGAGATCTTTTCAGTGCTTGATTTAAGGGGTTTTGGGTCCATACATAATCTGATCTCTGGCTATGACCATGTTGCTTATCCAGGGCGTCGGCACAGTCACTGGGGTGATATATACATCATGTTCATATTTCACCAGTTGGGCTTTCACTCGTGCCTTCAAGGCTACAGGCACATTCCGTGGTGCACATTGTACAGGGGTGCAACTTGGGTCCCGTATGAAGTGGACATCTCCTTTGCACAGACCACTGGACCGTTGAAAACGTCATAATAACTCAGCAGCTGTTCTTCGGTCATTTGAGACACTGCTCCACTTTGTTTCACTCTGCTGGTATTGTCTCAGTCATGGGTCCGAAGCGCTAACATGTAGAACCAGAGAGTGGTGGAATTTGGTCCGTCTCAACAAGTTCAAAGAGTAGTCTGTGCTTGAGCAGTAAAAAAAATGTATATTTTGCCATCCCTATGGGAAATGGTCTGATATACCATGGCTGTCAGCCAATCAGCATTCAGGGCTTGAACCACCCAGTTTATAATTGGTGATATTCTCTCTTTCACTCTCTTGCTCATTACATTGTCAAGCTGGCCTTATCTTTTATTATTCAGTCTTAGCTGCACCAACCATTTCTGTCCCTGAGAGTAAGCCTTACTGATGCATTCCTTGGTGTAGACCGGTTCATCATTGTCAGAGCCTCCCCGGATCTGTATATTATCCTCCACAACATGCACTTTCTTTACTCGGCCTGATATGTCCCCTGCCTGACACACCTTGGCAAAATGATTTGCGACGCCACAAGACCTGCATGTTTTGCCATAAGCTGGGCATTACTCTCTACTCGCCTGTGATGGTTACCACGCTATTTTGTTTTTATCATTTAATGTCACCTGACCTCTCATGGGTGCACTCTCCCGTGGTTTGTACCTCTGCTGTCTCTCTGTTGCATTCACTGTATCCACTTGTGTTCCATCTATCGTCCTCATGTTTCTCAGTAACCTCAGCTACACTTCATATTTCCTGTAGCCTCTGGTAGACTAAAGATCCCGTTATCGTAGAAATCAGCGTTTTGTTCCTTCACTCGCAATGTCTAACACGAGCTGCTGTCACGTTGTCTAATGATTGGAGACAGGCGCAGGAATACGTAATAGGGGGTTTTATTCTCTCCACCCAAACAAAAGAGCGAGGTGTAAACCTCTAAATAATACACGGGACGAGACCCGTAAAACAAGTGCACAATATCACGTAGCATGGAAGCCGAAACAACAGCACAGGTACTCACAAGACCAACGGACATGGTAACAATAACCGACAAGGACAATGGGGAACAGAGGGCACATATATTACATACTAATCAGGAGGAATGGGAACCAGGTGTGTGTAATGAGACAAGACAGTCCGGGGTTGGTGGTGATGAATCCAGTTCAGTGACGCCTAGAAGGCTGGTGACGTAGACCTCTGGAACTGGTGAATGGAATGAGCAGCAGTACCGGGGGGATCCGTGACAGCCACTCTCTCATCCTGTCCCTCAGACCGCGGTACTGGCATGTTGCGGCTCTCTCCAGCAATCGAGTGATATAACTGTTCATCTGTATCCTGTTTGCAGCAGCTACAGAGGGATCTCTCATATATGACGTTTTTCTGTGGTCTTGAAATAGTCCTCCAAAGCATCTAGAATAGCAGCATCGTCATTTCTCTGATCAGCAGTCAATGTGAGATTATGCATGTAAATATGCCGACACTCACTGCCCATTAACCCTTCGTGGTTCCAAACTTCTTCCATTTAAGAATTATGTAGGCCACTGTGTTGGGGACCTTCAAAGCTACGGATTTTTTTTTGGTACCTTTCCCCAGATCTGTACCTCAACACAATTCTGTCTCGGAGGTCTACAAACAATTCTCTCAACCTCATGGCTTGATTTTTGCTCTAATAACATGCACTGTCAACTGTGGGACCTTATAGATCCACAGATGATGCAATCTCTATTGCACTCCACACTGCCCTTTCACACATGGACAAAAGGAACACCTATGTAAGAATGCTATTCATTGACTACAGCTCAGCGTCCAACACCATAGTGCCCTCAAAGCTCATCACTAACCTAAGGACCCGGGGACTAAACACCTCCCTCTGCAACTGGATCCTGGACTTCCTGACGGGCCGCCCCCAGGTGGTAAGGGTAGGTAACAACACATCCACCACGCTGATCCTCAACACGGGGGCCCCTCAGGTGTGAGTGCTCAGTCCCCTCCTGTACTCTGTTTAATCATGACTGAACGACTCCAACACCATCAAGTTTGCCGATAACACAACAGTGGTAGACCTGATCACCGACAACGATGAGACAGCCTATAGGGAGGGGGTCAGAGACCTGACTGTGTGCTGCAAGGACAACAACCCCTCCCTCAACGTCATCAAGACAAAGGAGTTGATTGTGGACTACAGGAAAAGGAGGACCGAGCACGCCCCCATTATCATCGACGGGGCTGTAGTGGAGCAGGTTGAGAGCTTCAAGTTCCTTGGCGTCCACATCACCAACAAACTAACATAGTCCAAGCATACCAAGACAGTTGTGAAGCGGGCACAACAAAACCTATTCCCCTCAGGAGACTGAAAAGATTTGGCATGGGTCCTCAGATCCTCAAAAGGTTTTACAGCACCATCAAGAGCATCCTGACGGGTCGCATCACTGCCTGGTATGGCAACTGCTTGGCCTCCAAGGGCTTGTAAGTAAGCATTCACTGTATTCAGCGCATGTGACAAATACAATTTGATTTATATAGACAGCTGTGTGCCTTTCCAAATAATTTCCAATCAATTGAATTTACCACAGGTGGACTCCAATCATGTTGTAGAAAATCTCAAGGATGATCAATGGAAACAGGATGCACCTGAGCTCAATTTTGAGTCTCATTGCAAAGGGTCTGAATACTTATGTAAATAAGGTATTTTTTTTTTTGTAACTTTTAATCCCACACTGTGATGTCACAGATTTTTTTTTTAGGAATTTATCTTTTTAACCACAGATCATAGAAATGCTGCATTTTCACATACTGTATGCAGACACCGTTTTGATGCTAGATATATAGGCCCTAGCCTTAATGAATATGATTTTGAAAAGTGGCATAGTTGCGCTTTAAGACTAGGTTTCAGGAAATGGCAGTTTATTTATTTTAAGCAAAACTTCATGAGGGGGAAATTGACTGACCCACTCCAGACCTCCCCTACCCAACATTAGACCTACAGAATCTCCACCTTGTCAGACAATACTAGGAAGAACCCTGGAGTGTATTCATTCTGCCGATCTGTTGCAAAATGTTTATTAAACAGACTTACCTGGAGTTTTCCAATAGAAACTCACGATTTAGTTGCAAAACAGAACATTTTGCGACTGGATTAATGATTACACCCCAGATTTTACATTTAAACATACAGTATGTTCGCTGCTGAAGAGCAGACAATTACCAACAGTTTATAGCCTACCATTCATATTGAGCCAGTCTTCTGCCAACAGCATTATTAGGCTTAAGGTGCATTTGCCTGTGATTTGAGCAGTGTGGGGCCAGGGTGCCGCCACTGCGATGAAGTGGTACACTAAAACATTAGGCTCATTCAAGGTTGACAGGTCTGGAATCTGTAAACTGTGTGGAAGCTGTAGCTGCCCTATCACTGCTAAGTCAATAGGATCTAAAACCTCAATAAACGTTATGCTCTTTCTGTAGGCCTATGTTAATTGTAGATTCATTTTTGTATACAAGTCTACTCTAGTGGCACTTCAATGATAGTTTGAGTAGTGATTTGTCAGTGTAATGTAGTATCAGATGTAGGCTACTTGGTTATGGGCAGTCATACATATTGAATGATAAGTAAGTCTAAAATTCATGACAGGCGATCAACCACTCCCATCTACCTCCAGTCAATGATCAAACCCTACTCTAGTGATCATCAACTAGATTCATCCGCTGGACGATTTTTTTCTTGAGCGGATGGTCGGGGGTCCGGAACATAATACAAATAATTTGTAGAAGGCAAATTGACAGCATGATATTAAACAGATATTGTTTGACTAAACATAATTTAAAACCTTGTTACGTTTGTATACGATCAAATGTTTCTCTCTCTTATGCGTGGGAATACTTGGGAAATATGTTATTCGCATTGTGCAGCCATCCATCACCCATTATAGGCATCATCAAACACGGGTGTGGTATATGAGTGGGTACTAAATGTTTACTCTCCTTGAGCCGGGTTTTAGAATAGGTTCTGGTGGACTAAAACACTATATTAATGGAGACATTCTTTGTGTAATCTCCGGGAATTTCATATAGCCTTTCTTTCGACGTTATTTCACTGCAAAGTATAATTGGATTACAATGAAACATTTACAGTATTAGAGGTAATTTTAATTAAATAGTAATTCATAGACGTTGGGGATTGACATCAAACACCGGCTTCCATGCGAGTATGACGATTGTGTGAGGGTGGGTGCAACATTTAGGTTACAGCTAAACCAGCGCCGGTGAGCGCGCCATTGCGCACATCATGTGTTCAGGGCGAGGGCATAGAGTGTATGTCCTCGTGCAATACATGAGCCAAACGTTTCTTTTATCCGTATACTTGCCATAATAACGCATGGTTGGAATTTACGACACATGAAACGGATAACTCGGATAATGTTAAAATGTGATCTTGGATTTTGCCCTAACTGCTCGGGGGGCAGCGAACAACGCTGATGACAGGTTTTTTGACAGTGCTCCTTTTTTGCATTCGTTTATTGGAGCGCAGGACAAAGGTATTCAATTTACAAATATACAATTGTCTACCATTAGCCTACATTGTATAGGTTATGTTCGGGTACAATATTGGATATTTGACAGACTACAAGTTTATCACTAAAAAGTAAAGGTTCTAGGGAGTTTCTGCGACAGTCTGACTTCTAAACTTGTTTTATTGTATGCCCAATGCATATGCCTGGTGATTAAATGTATTTAGTCTGAACCACGGCTTCTTTTTACATTGCCTTCTGTCATGTTATTCAGCCACACAGTGAAATTGTCGGATCGAAGTGCTTCTTTAAGAAACAAAGTCCATGCGTGGCACACTGCCACTATATTTATAACCGACATATGACTTTGTCAATCACAGGAGTTTGGAAATAGATTGTTGACTTGTGATGACTCATCCGGCCTAGTGACATTGACGTTAAAAAGAGATTGAAAACACGTTTTTTTTCAATAGCTTGTCCTCACGGGACACGTGGCACAATTGACTTATGCGTCAATTAACTGTAAATTACATTTAAACCACTTGGTGCTGAAGTAACGCGTCTGTAGATCAGACAACTAGTAGGCTATTTTGCCTTGATCTGGAGAGTATCTGACTCTTAAAGTTACAATAACCATTGTGGCTTTAGAAGCTATCCCTAAGGAGTAAACATTGTTACCTATTTCAGAAATTCAAGAAGAAAGCTCGCTCTGTGTTAACGTTCAGATCTATCAGCTAAAAACGGGTTTATTAAGAATATTTAGTGATAAATGGCTGAACGGTATGTTCTTCTGTTATTTTCCAATGAATGTATAAAAAGTTACTTTCTCCCAGAAGCTGTCAATAGTTAAAATACTTTCACTTTCACATAGTTTTGGCTGTGATTCAGCTTGTGGAAAACATCTAGCTCTGGGCGTTGACCAGCGCTAGAAAAAAACCTTCCTGTTTGAACTACAAGGCATTCCAGTGTCTTCTTTTTTTGTGATTTGTTTCTAGAAAAGTGTGCGATGGATCTGTCTCTTCTGGGGTTTCCATTACTATCCACACCAGCGTCTGAACATTGAGCTCTGGAATTGCTTCATAATATTGAGGTATAGCACCGTATGAAACACACACAGCAGCATTGCTTCCTGCAGTTTGATTACATTTCTGATGTACGTGTTTTTACAGAGCGCTTGAAATGTAGCATTAACCTTGCATGGGCAGGAGTGTAGCTGTTATTGTATGACACCAAGCCGTGAGGTTTATCTATACACTTTCACTTTCACGAGTCAAGTGCATTGCTAAGATTACGATTCATTTATTAAAACAGCAGGGCAATGACATCATTCATCTTACTGCTTTGAGGGTAAATCTAATAATGTTGTTATGTCGTCATTACATCACTATTGCACACTGGGAAATCTCTGTATTGTTATGGTGCCCAGAGTGGGTTTGACACTTGATTCCATGCCATTAGAATATATATTTAGGAATTTGAATGCTTTAAACATACATGTCGGGGTGCACCACTCCTGTCCTCAAGGGCCACAGTTTGGTATTCCTTCAGTCATCCAATGACATACAGTAGCAGGCAAAAGTTTGGACACACCTACCCATTCAATTGTTTTTCATAATTTGAACTATTTTTTACATTGTAGAATAATACTGAAGACATAAAAACTATGAAATAACACATATGGAATAATGTACTAACCCAAAAAGTGTTAAACAAATCAATATGTATTTTAGATTCTTCAAAGTAGCCACCATTTGCCTAGCTTTGCAGACTTGGTTTTCAAATCAAATTTTATTTGTCACATACACATGGTTAACAGATGTTAATGCGAGTGTAGCGAAATGCTTGTGCTTCTAGTTCCGACAATGCAGTAATAACCAACGAGTAATCTAACCTAACAATTTCACAACTACCTTATACACACAAGTGTAAAGGAATGAAGAACATGTACATTAAGATATATGAATGAGTGATGGTACAGAATGGCATAGGCAACATGCAGTAGATGGTATCGAGTACAGTATATACATATGAGATGAGTAATGTAGGGTATGTAGACATTATATTAAGTGCCATTGTTTAAAGTGGCTAGTGATAATTTTTTACATCAATTTTTCCATTATTAAAGTGGCTGGATTTGAGTCAGTATGTTGGCAGCAGCCACTCAATGTTAGTGGTGGCTGTTCAACAGTCTGATGGCATTGATGGAAGCTGTTTTTCAGTCTCTCGGTCCCTGCTTGCACCTGTACTGACCTCGCCTTCTGGATGATAGCGGGGTGAACAGGCAGTGGCTCGGGTGGTTGTTGTCCTTTATGGCCTTCCTGTGACATCGGGTGGTGTAGGTGTCCCGGTGATGCGTTGTGCAGACCTCACTACCCTTTGGAGAGCCTTACGGTTGTGGGCGGAGCAGTTGCCGTACCAGGCGGTGATACAGCCCGGCAGGATGCTCTTGATTGTGCATCTGTAAAGGTTTGTGAGTGCTTTTGGTGACAAGCCGAATTCTCTCAACCAGCTTCACCTGGAATGCTTTTTCAACAGTCTTTAAGGAGTTCCCACATATCCTGAGAATCCCTTCACTCTGCGGTCCAACTCATCCCAAACCATCTCAATTTGTTTAAGGTCAGGTGATTGTGGAGGCCAGGTCATCTGATGCAGCACTCATCACTCTCCTTATTGGTCAAATGGCCCTGACACAGCCTGGAGGTGTGTTTTGGGTCATTGTCCTGTTGAAAAACAAATGATTTCTGCATAATGCTGTGGTTGCCATGCTGGCTAAGTGTGCCTTGAATTCTAAATAAATCAGACAGTGTCACCAGCAAAGCGCCATCACACTGCCTCCTCCATTATTCTCAGCGGGAACCACACATTCGGAGATCTTCCGTTCACCTACTTTGCGTCTCACAAAGACACAGCGGTTGGAACCAAAAATCTGACATTTTGGTTCCATTGGTGTCCTTTAGATTTGGGGCGGTAGGTAGTCTAGTGGTTAGAGCGTTGGGCCAGTAACCGAAAGGTTATTGGATTGAATCCCTGAGCTGACAAGGTAAAAATGTCATTCTGCCCCTGAATAAGGCAGTTAACCCACTGTTCCACTGTAGGCTGTCATTGTAAATAAGAATTTATTCTTAACTGACTTGCCTAGTTAAATAAAAAAAATAGTGGTTTCTTTGTAGCAATTTGACCATAAAGGCCTGAATCACGCAGTCTCCTCTGAACAGTTGATGTTGAGATGTGTCTGTTACTTGAACTCTGTGAAGCATTTCACTGCAAATTGAGGTGCAGTTAACTCTAATGAACTTATCTTTTGCAGCAGCGGTAACTCTGGGTCCTCCTTTCCTGTGGCGGTCCTCGTGAGAGTCAGTTTCATGTTGGCGCTTGATGGTTTTAGCGACTTCACTTGAAGAAACTTTCAAAGTTCTTGACATTTTCCAGATTGACTGACCTTCATGTCTTAAGAGAAACGACAGTCCATCATTACCTTTTCTTATTTGAGCAGTTTTTGCCATAATATGGACCAGATCTTTTACCAAATAGGTCTATCTTCTGTATACCACCCCTACCTTGTCACTACACAACTGATTGGCTCAAACGCATTAAGAAGGAAAGAAATTCCGCAAATGAACTTTTAACAAGGAACAGCTGTTAATTGAAATGCATTCCAGGTGACTACCTCATGAAGCTGGATGATAGAATGCCAAGAGTTGATAGAATGCCAAAGCTGTCATCAAGGCAAAGGGTAGCTACTTTGAAGAATCTCAAATGTAACATATTTTGATTTGTTTAACACCTTTTTGGTCACTACATGATTCCATATGTGTTATTTCATAGTTTGTCGTCACTATTATTCTACAATGTAGAAAATAGTAAAAACAAAGAAATCCTTGAATGAGTAGGTGTGTCCAAACTTTTGACTGGTACTGTGCATTAATCAATTAGGGACCAGGGAGAAACAAGAACCAGCAAGTGGAACTTGAGGGGCTGATTTGTGCACCCCTAATAAAAATATGAATACATACATGCCTTTTTGACATTTTTGTTGTATTTATTTTACCTTTATTTTACTAAGTAAGTCAGTTTTAAGAACAACAAATTCTGATTTACAATGACGGCCTTCCCCGGCCAAACCCTAACACGGACAACGCTGGGCCAATTGTGCGCCACCCAATTGTGCGCCACCACTCCCAATCACGGCCAGTTGTGATACAGCCTGGATTATTTCAGACTCCTGATTGGCAATTTCAACACATTGTTTTTTTAACCATATGACTTATAAATACCTTAGAGATTACCACAATCATAACAAAATAAACTAAGGACATATTAGTTCATTGTGTTGTGTGTTACGTTGTGTATCATCCCTGTATTCATCCGTACCTCTTCTATTAAAGCTGCCTGAGTGCCACCGCACATTTGCCCATTGCTGGTGCTGCTGAAACACACGGGATGACAATAGATGACGTTAAAGAGCTTCAGTCGGAGTTGAAAAACTTGAAAAGTACCATAGAAGTAAGACTACAGCTAATGAATATCCTGTAGTCCTGGTATGGCGCATTTGGTGTGAAATTAGGGTAAAGGGGGAATTTTCAAAGGACTAGTAACGTGTGACATTGACGGATAAGAAAACATTATTCATACAACTGCTTTTCTTTCTTGTCAGAAATCAGATGCCTGTTTGTATGCTCCTACCAACGATGACATCTACAATGTAAGTTCTTGTAGCAATATGCAATAAATATAATTTTTTTTTTTTTTTTTTTTTTTTTGGTCCTTTGAAAATGCGGTGTGGGGCGTCATGGAAAAAAAGGGTCCAGTGTGTTAGAAATGCCAGGGCCGATTTCTGGTCCCAGTCCGCCCCTGTTTGTAATGCCATGATTAGAACACACCTCTTTTGCTTACTTTTATAGATTTCCAGATCAATGTTTTATAGTCTGTGTATATACTGTAACACAGCCTGTGGTTCTGTTCTTCCCCAGGACCACTGCATCTTTAAGTTCATGCACTGTTATTTATTGGAGTTGGAGGTTGTCCTGTTTGAGGACATGTCGGTCACAGATAACTACCATGACGAAATAAAAACATCCATCTACCATCGGAAAAAACATTTGGAAGAACATGAACGCCAATATGTAAGTCAACCTTTAAATAAGTTCTGAAGTTTATCCCAAATATGTGTTGTGAAAAGTCCTGACGCTCCATACTTCCAATTGTTCAACAACAATACATTTTTGATTGGCATTCATTTGATTAGCAGCAACAGTATTTTGAATTACAATGTCACTCTGAATATTGTTTTCATCTAAATGTATTGCTTCTCCTTTTTTCTGCATTTACAGAACAGTTCTAGATGCTCACCGTGTGAGGCACAGAGAGTTGCCAACTCCACAATATTCCTCTACAACCTGGAGCGCCTTTTGGAGAGAATAGGGCAAACTGTCAGTTGAATATATTGTAAATATGTGTTTAAATTGTTTTTCATAAATAACGTAGCAAACAATGTCATGTGTGTGTTATTCTACCTTTGGTCATGATAGTATGTGAAGAAATTAGCAGAGTGACAGCTAGTGCTCGTGTCCAAATGTATATTACCTCTCAGTTCAAGTGTAATTGTAACTAGCCGTTTATATTTTTGTATATAATCAAATATAACTTTTACATCTGTACTTTTGTCATATTTATTGAAATGCCTATTTGGAGCTTTACATGTTTTTGTTTCATCATCCATGTCATATGCACACTAACTGTCACTAACTGTCACTAATTGTCACTAACTAGTTTCCCTTGAGTTCTTGTCAGTATGTCAAAATTGCACATCCTGAATTAAAATAAAATCCCAGAAAACATAAACATGTTGATTTGATCATTTCCTAGAATATGGATGCCTGGCAGAAGTTCAAATAGGGACATGAAGTGGGACTGTGCCTCAGAGAAACAGGAAGCTCTGCCGTGCGCCATTTCCTTATACTGTGGCAGATGAAGATATGAAACTAAAGCTCTCCAGTACAACTTTCTGGCACGCATCCATTTTGTAATAGTTCTGTTTTTTTTCATGATGGAGAAGTACAGGATTTTATTTTGCATTTCAATAACAGAACGTTTTCAGTAAAACATTTTATTGCTAGAACAAACGTGTTAGAACCCACGTCTTGTGGCTTCACTGTACGCTTTTATGATATGGAAAATAAAACATTCGATAACGATGACATGTACAGTTATGACACAATAAAACCTAACCCTTTACTGTCCCCATATAATCCAACCTGTGTTTGAATCCAGACATTCTGTATTACTCCATCACCGAGGGGGGGGTTGAAAAGGAACGGATGGTGTGAAACTGGTCACTGCTCTCAGACTCTTAAGGTCCCGGGCTCGTTGTCCTCAAGGGGCACTGAAGGGGCGCCCTGCTCTCCTGGTTTTGGCAGACTGTGTAGAGAAGAAACACTAACTCCTTCAGGAAGGGCACTCCAGGAAAAGGATGCTTCATTTTGACCCCACTTGTCTTCGGAGTTGGACAGAGAGGTTTGGATGGACTGTGCTTCACTACTGCCACTCTGCAACGACACAAAGGGAGTTCTCTCTTTGCATATACAGACCGGTGAAGAACTACCTGCTGCTGACAAGATGGCCGCCTCTCTCCTCTCCATCTTCACCACCTCAACTTCGTTGGTGATCTTCCCGATGACAAAGTCCTTTGTCCTCACTCGGCATATGGACTCCACGAGGTAGTCGAGGCCCCTGGGGTTCTCGGCTAAGTAGTCCAGCATCCTACCGGTCTTCTTGCTGTTCCCCACCCTGCAGCAGATGTCCTCGGCGTCGTCCCGCGTAAGGACCCTCCTGGACCGGAGGTAGTCCAGGTGGCGGTCTGCCACTAGCTTCTCACAGAGGTACGGACGCAGACGCTCCAACGCTTCCTTCTTGACCTCCGCCATGTCTTCGTCAGTGATACACCAGGAGTCCATTTTCCAGCCAATTACCCGTGAGTTCTTTAGTTTTCTGAAGCTGCTGCTCTGGCTCTGGAATGCCCACTGTAGCCCAGTGTTGGAATTTCAGATAAGGGTTTGTAATATTAGCAACTGACTGAGATAATGTAACAAACCCCTTTCTAACCCTGGAGAGTCATTGAACTGGTTGGAAGCCAATATTGTGAAAAGGGGAACTACCTCAGTAGATCAGTTCCCTATTAAGAAACAATGAGGCGAGAATGTGTGTGCGCACGTGCGCGTGTTCTTATTTGGACATTCCTGCCTCAGAGAGATCAACATCCATTGCCCTAATAAGATACAGACATTATGAAAAGATGAACACAGATATTAACATCCATCCCAAGCAATTTAATCAGATGTATTTAAATTAAATAAACAGGAATGCAACACATTGCAAAGCGCAAACAAAGATATTTAACATACAGGAAGAGCCTTGGATGCTTTTGAATCCAAGACAGTGACCTTGAATAAAGCATAAAAACAGATTAAAAAAGGATATAAAATAAATATTATGATACAAAGGGGTTATGGTTTGGTTTTCAATTGACTGATTGTGGAGGGAAAATAAAGGAAAACAATATTTTTAAACAAAAGTAAAGTTATATACAGCATGTGATAGATATGGCAGTATTTCAACAAATTTTGTGAGACACATTACGATTGAGTGTATTCTAGTACAAAAAAATATGAGGTGGTCTTAAAAGCAACCATGATTGAGAATGAGAGGAGAACATATTCATGGAATTAAATCATATTTACAGTAAGCTCTCTCAGGCTCCTTAAGGGACAGACAGCCTTCTACAAAAGAGACCTGAGGGAACATGAACAACAAGCTAAACGTGAAAGTCTGTTCAGCTTTTTCGCGAACTTATAGAACCTTTTCAAGGCTTCCTTCAAGCCATGTCTGACGCAAATTAGTTACTGTGTTTACATGTGCCAATGTGACTAACCTTAAAGGCATTTCATAAACAGAGCATGAGAAAGTAGGCTCAATTGGCAAGCAACACGCTTCGCAGATATTACAAACGATGACTCAGCGAAGAAGAAAATGACAAAGGAACGCCTGAACAAGAAATACGGACAAACTTAACTCAGACAAAACAGTGTGTCCCGGCAACGTTGCGTAACATGGCCAATATCAGAAACACCTACAACCTTTCATTTATTTTTTACATCTGGACCAGCAGCACATGGCTAAAGACTATTTCTATTGCTACTATATTTACTGCTTGGATTAGATTACGTCGGGAATCATATGGTTTGTTTTTTACACCGGCTGTGTCCTGTTTCCCTACACTTCTCCCAAAGTGTGCACATGCACACTCCCTGTGGAGGGTGGAGAATCAGGACGTAGCCATCTTAGTTGCTACATATAGGTTGGGTTCAGGAGTCAACCTTCCCATAGGTCCCCTCCGGCGGCCGGTAGATCTTGGGGAATGCCATCAGCTGCAGCATGTTGAAGGCATACTTCCGGCATTTAATATTCTTTTGCACATTCTCAATCCGACATCCCTCCCTGGTTTGGTGGTGTGGCCATGATGACAAAAAGGAGGGAAGAAGAATGAAATGAAATGATGAATAATTTTCTCAAAAAGGGGGTCTGTGTTTTGATTATGGAAAACAACAACCAACAACTGAGTAACAGACGGACAGATGGGAAGCAGATAACAGACGGACAACAGTTAAGTATTACCCGTAGGACAGCTAAGGTAAGGGATTGTAAGTTATTCATAATAAGGGATACATCGAGAAAATCAGACCTCTCTGAAATGAAAATGGATGACCCTAATTTAGTCCAAATATATTTTCACTTGACCCTCCCTGAACGCTTGAAAAAAGTGATCCTCCCTCTATCCAAAATAATAATTCAACGTAGTATAGCAGAGAACATGCCTACCTTTCCCCCCCACTCCTAGGACAGACCAGAGCCTTAGATATACAGATTGACAAACCGTTTTTTCACCTCGAGAGTGTTACATGGCAACATTGGGATTTTGATTGCGAGCTGGAAGGTCGTGGGTTCGCAGACCACCATGGACAAGCTTACTCTCCTTATGGCCTCTCAATGGCCATGGAGCTCTTGGTGCAACATGATGCCCGTGCAAATTAGTATTTAAAACTGGGTTTGTCAAACTACGTCTAGGGAGGGACAAACAACCAAAGTCCCAGCAATTCTGCAGCCTAGGCAAGATCAAAATGTGCCCCCTTTTGCCGCAGAGGATATGTTACCATAAATTCTCATGTGGTCCATTACACGACTATCTAACATTATTTGCCTATATCAGCCCATACTATCTATATATACAGTATATATATATATATATATATATATATATATATTAGTTTGAAACACTGTCTTGCAGTACTTGATTTTAGAAACTATGATGTTTGGTGTTAGAGCTCAGTGTAGCCAGCTGGAGAAAGCGATTCCCAGGTCAAGATAAATTAAATGATGCCTATCTATATTTATTTCCAGTCAATGTAAATAGACAAATGTTTTAATGCATCCGGACCATAAATTCAGAACGGTCCATAGCCATGTTTGCTCAGTCAGTAGCGCACATCCCATACCTGGCAGCATGTCCAAGTGAATAATTTTCCAATTCTGTCAACTCGTTTGGATTTTATTAGTGGATACTTATCTTGGATCTCCCTTCCTCCCTCCCTCTAATCTGTAAACATCCCATTCCTGGCAAGTTAAGACTGAGAAATGTTTGTGCACTGTGCCTACACTGTCAGCTGAAATCACTCCTACACTCTGGGACTATTCCTTGGGATCGCTCCTACATTCTGGGATCACTCCTACAGTTGCTGTTTTAGAGACAGAATAACAGTAGCAGTCTATACACACTAACAGCAGTCTAACAGTCTATACACACTAACAGCAGTTTAACCATCTAAACACACTAACAGCAGTCTAACAGTCTATACACACTAACAGCAGTCTAACAGTCTATACACACTAACAGCAGTCTAACAGTCTATACACACTAACAGCAGTCTAACCATCTAAACACACTAACAGCAGTCTAACAGTCTATACACACTAACAGCAGTCTAACAGTCTATACACACTAACAGCAGTCTAACCATCTAAACACACTAACAGCAGTCTAACAGTCTATACACACTAACAGCAGTCTAACAGTCTATACACACTAACAGCAGTTTAACCATCTAAACACACTAACAGCAGTCTAACAGTCTATACACACTAACAGCAGTCTAACCGCCTATACACACTAACAGCAGTCTAACCGTCTAAACACACTAACAGCAGTCTAACCATCTAAACACACTAACAGCAGTCTAACCGCCTATACACACTAACAGCAGTCTAACCGTCTAAACACACTAACAGCAGTCTAACCATCTAAACACACTAACAGCAGTCTAACCGCATAAACACACTAACAGCAGTCTAACCGCCTAAACACACTAACAGCAGTCTAACCGCCTAAACACACTAACAGCAGTCTAACAGTCTATACACACTAACAGCAGTCTAACAGTCTATACACACTAACAGCAGTCTAATCGCCTAAACACACTAACAGCAGTCTAACCGCATAAACACACTAACAGCAGCCTAACCGCCTAAACACACTGACAGCAGTCTAACCGCCTATACACACTAACAGCAGTCTAACGGAGGAAGAGAAAACTGCTTTTGAAGTGTCCTGGAGCATATCACTACTGATTTATACGGCTCTATTTTTCCCCTGATCATCAGAATCCTACTATGCTCTACTTTAGAGTAGAGGGGGAGATAGTTGGAGTGGGGAAGAAGAGTGAGGGGGTTCCACTTCCACTATTCCAGAGGACATAGGAATCGTTGAAGAGATGTAGTACATTACTAAAATGTAGAATCTTAGTAAATAAATCACAGTCTCTATGAAGAGGAGGGTCCCTCAACTGACAGGGGTCAACTGGAGGTTATGATAAGAACGTGCCCTCAAGCTGCTTGGAGTTTATACTGGAGTGTGTAACAGTGTGATCGGCTTCAGTTACGCTGTTAGCACTTTGGTATCTGTGCCAGAGCAGCCAACCAGAACGCAATGCTAGCTCTCAGAACGTTAGTTCTCGGTCATTGACATGAAGAGATAACTGTTTATCGCCAGTCCTTCTGATAGTATTATATGGCCAATGCTTTTGGTACGGGAGAAAAAAGACTCCAAGGTTCAACAGAATGGTATCTGTGAAAATAGAGAAAGCTAATATGTCTTAGCGGAGAGAATTTATTGTCTTAATCCCTTACATTCTAAATCGATTCCATCCTATCCTCAAGCCTGCTAGTCGGATTAACAGTCAAAAGCTTGTGTTTGATTGTACAAATTAAATCATGTATCCACCCAATTACCCTTTCAAAGCAAAATCAATGAAATCACACACATTCCATACTCCCTCCCTCCCAAAAAACAAGCTGCACAGACAAAAATCACCACCTGACGCACACAAGGTTAGTACATGGCATCGTCAGCAACTTTATTGATATTTTGCAAGCAGAAAAACAAGACTTAAAATTAACCACACGACCAGCAGGTGTGAGCTGACAAGCAGTAGGGCGATGGGGTAGAAGTGTCGCGAGGCCGGCTTGTTCTCCGCTACAGAGCACGCCGCCTCGGGGTCCGAATCCCACTGACACACTACTTCTCCCTGGGTGAGCCGACTGCAAGGCGAGGGGGCGAGGGGCGAGGTGGAGGAGGTGAGACAGAGAATAGACAGAAAGAACCGGTGGGTTAGTAAAGGAGAGACCCCTGACATGGGCCAAAGACAACCAGCAAGCACAGACGCATGAATGGATGAATGGGTAAATGGAAAGATGAATGGATGAATGGGTAAATGGAAAGATGAATGGATGAATGGGCAAATGGAAAGATTAATGGATGAATGGGTAAATGGAAAGATGAATGGATGAATGGGCAAATGGAAAGATGAATGGATGAATGGGTAAATGGAAAGATGAATGGATGAATGGGCAAATGGAAAGATGAATGGGTAAATGGAAAGATGAATGGATGAATGGGTAAATGGAAAGATGAATGGGTAAATGGAAAGATGAATGGATGAATGGGTAAATGGAAAGATGAATGGATGAATGGGCAAATGGAAAGATGAATGGATGAATGGATGAATGGATGAATGGGTAAATGGAAAGATGAATGGATGAATGGGTAAATGGAAAGATGAATGGATGAATGGGCAAATGGAAAGATGAATGGTTAAATGGAAAGATGAATGGATGAATCGGTAAATGGAAAGATGAATGGACGAATGGGCAAATGGAAAGATGAATGGAAGAGTGTAAGTCCCACATGAATAGAGGAGTTGAAGTATGAAGGGGGCGAGTAGAGGCAGGCACGATCATTTATCTGGATCTCTCCTCTTTCAATTATTTACTTGAAAATTATTTGGACAAAGCTTTGGATGTGTTCTGTTGCACCTGTTGATTTCATGTAGCCAACAGAAAGGGACATTTAAAGATCTCAACCCAAAACTTAAGGAAATGTGATAAGCCTTACCCCCACATATCCAGAACAAGCCATGTTGAAACCAGACCATTGTGGAGTTAGAATGTACACTTGGGTTTAGACTATGTCAATACTTAAACAAGACATAGATGTTGGATAAAATAAGGGAACAGTGTCAGTAAATGTATTGACAGAGAGATAGTTGAGCTTCATGAACATTTTATATTTATTTAACTAGGCAAGTCAGTTAAGAACAAATTCTTATTTACAATGATGGTCTAGGAACAGTGGGTTAACTGCCTTCTTCAGGGGCAGAACGACAGATTTTTACCTTGTCAGCTCGGGGAGTTGATCTAGTGTTATTTATCACTTACAGTACTTATTGTACTTTATGTTAAAGTTAACTGTCCAGTGTTTCCAGATTTATATGAACTATGACCTACACTGAGTGTACAATACATTAGGAACACCTGCTTTTTCCATGACAGACTGACCACTTGTTAAATCTACTTCAATCAGTGTAGAATGTAGATGAAGGGGAGGAGACAGGTTTAAGAAGGATTTTTAAGCCTTGAGACATGGATTGTGTATGTGTGCCATTCAGAGGGTGAACGGGCAAGACAAAAGATTTAAGTGCCTTTGAACTGGGTATCTTCTGAGCTGTATCATTTTTGTTACATTTCACACGGTGTATGTTGTTGCACACAGTGGCTGTGATAGCATTTCTGCAGGCAAAAGACTGGCAATTTGACTTCCCCAGATATTTGATCCACACTTTTTAACTCATGGGAATATCAACAACTAGCCACATTCAACTGACCATTTACATTATGTGGTGCACAGTAGACAGGCTATTCTGACAAAACGATGTTGAAAGAATGATCCATCATACTTACAGCTGCTCAGTACTTAAATGTATTTACTGAAGATTGAAAGTTACCGGTCCAATTTAGCATAGACGGGTCAAGCCTACAGCTATCTTCCAGTGTCACTCTTTCTGAACCATCTTGACACTGGAACACATGGGAAAGCATATCCATTCTCAAGCTCTGATTAATCACTCTTTGTTTGAGGTTGAATTTCATTCAATCCATTCGAGGACAAAGTGCTGAAATTCTACAGTTGGTGCACAGATGAAACAAAGATTCCTTAGAATGCAACGCTGCTGGTTTTTCCAAGCTCAACAGTTTCCCATGTGTAACATGAATGGTCCACCACCCAAAGGACATCCAGCCAACTTGACATAACTGTGGGAAGCATTGGGGTCAACATGGGCCAGCATCCCTGTTGGGCCAGCAACGCTTTTGACACCTTGTAGAGTCCATAGACCGACGAATTGAGACTGTTCTGAGGACAAAAGGGGGTGCAACTCAATATTAGGAATGTGTTCCTAATGTTTTGTACTCTCACTGTACTTCTAAAAACATGGTAATGTTAAAAAGCAGCTTGTCTGTGTTGGAATGGTGTGGGTGTACCCCAACAACAGAATGGTGTGGGTGTACCCCAACAACAGAATGGTGTGGGTGTACCCCAACAACAGAATGGTGTGGGTGTACCCCCACAACAGAATGGTGTGGGTGTACCCCAACAACAGAATGGTGTGGGTGTACCCCAACAACAGAATGGTGTGGGTGTACCCCAACAACAGAATGGTGTGGGTGTACCCCCACAACAGAATGGTGTGGGTGTACCCCCACAACAGAATGGTGTGGGTGTACCCCAACAACAAAATGGTGTGGGTGTACCCCAACAACAGAATGGTGTGGGTGTACCCCCACAACAGAATGGTGTGGGTGTACCCCAACAACAGAATGGTGTGGGCGTATACTGGTCATTAAAAATATTCATGCACGTAGACGGCTAATTGGCCAGCTCATCCTCCACTAAACCACTGATTGGCCAGCTCATCCTCCTCATGAGGAAATAGCAAGCATTTTTTAAATGGTCTGTTTGAGAAGTTTGAGGTGGGGTTTTTAAGAGTGTTTTTTCCTCCTATTTATGCTTTCGCCACAAATACGAGTAAAGGGTGAGTCAACAACATTATTTGGGCATGAGTTAACAGATTATTTACTTTTAAAACATGTTTTTACTGGGTAGTTACTTTAAGCACTGTACTGTATGCCTACAGCAGTGGAAAATATGGCAATGAGTCAAGTTTATCACTGGGAAGAAATTCATGAACATGAATACTCCCAGTATGTCTGTGGTTAAGGCAACCAACTATACTGTATGGAGGGGTTGGTTGTTTAGCAACAAAACCGACGCATGCGCCACTATGGGGAAAAACAGACAGGGTTGCCTTAGACTGTTTAACAACATGCAAACTATATTTAGTCCAAACACCTCAAAACAAGACATGGTTTCAATAACAACTAGCCACACACGGTTTCCCCCATGGCAACGTTTTGTCATTGACGCTAGCTATCACAATCATAACAACACACACCTGCCGGCCACATCATCCGTTTCGTCAGCCAACCCGTCTATACATGAGTCACTACCAGGTGAGAGAAAGTAGTAAAACAAAGTTAACAAAGTTCTTCTCTGCTGTATGCCATGTTAGACCACAGCTGACCGTGATCGGGAGGCCCATAAGGCGGGGCACAATTGGCCCAGTGTCGTCTGGGTTTGGCCAGGGAAGGCCATCATTGTCAATAAGAATTTGTTCTTAACTGACTTGCCTAGTTAATAAATATATTTTTATTTTTTTAAACATGTTGATTGGTTTTGAGACTAGATTCTACATTTTTTACTCCCCCAATATCTTTCTTTCAAGATCCAGGTTCTTTAAAAACTTTCTTTGTAAACGGTTTACATGGTCTCGATTAAACTGTCAATCTAGAAGCCTGTCGTCAATACAAAGGGCTGGTTGCCACACAACGTGCAATTAATTCAGCTCTTATGTAAGGAAGCCAAATGTCCTGTTCCAAAAAGTTATATAGAATTATGGGAGAGTATTCTTTCGTTACGAACGATAAGACCACCACAATCTTTTTTTATTTAACTAGGCAAGTCAGTTAAGAACAAATTCTTATTTACAATGACGGCCGATCCCAGCCCAACCCGGACGACGCTGGGCCAATTGTGCTCGCAAAGCACAAAGATCGCAACGTTTTAAGGAGGAGAGAACTGATCTGACACAAAGCAAACAGTGCATAATGTTCAGAACTTGAAGTAAGGAACTAGCTTGTTTAGCTATGGGGCCAAAGTAAGACGGTACTTCAATACTATAATCATACCAAGATGGAACAAGTCCCATTCATAACTAATGGAGCTTCCACAGAGGCATCCTTCTTATGTCAACAAAAATGTTCTATGCGGAAGCAGCCCATGGATTTCATTAATTTACCACTTACACTGACCCTTGATGTGTGTTAGAGGCAACAGCTGTAGGGGTCATCAAACAATATCAAAATAGCTTTCTGTCTACTCCCTTCAACCCCAATTGTTGTTCTAAGCCACAGAGACTGTTAGGCAGTACACTGTCAGTTAGTAGAGGCCCCTAGGGGCCACATAACACCAGCAAATCAAATCAAATCAAGCTTTATTTATATAGCACATTTCAGACATGAATGCAATGCCCAGTGTTAAAACATAAATAAAAAACAATGAAAATAAAAAGGGAAATATTTACTACACAACAAAGTGTAGGCAATGTTTGTGCCCGTAGGCAATGTTGTTGCCGGTGATGCCTGGTGAGGACCTGCCTTACAAAGGGCCTACAAGTCCTCAGTCCAGCCTCTCTCAGCCTATTGCTCTCAGCCTGAGCACTGATGGAGGGATTGTGCGTTCCTGGTGTAACTCGGGCAGTTGTTGTTGCCATCCTGTGCATGTCCCGCAGGTGTGATGTTCGGATGTACCGATCCTGTGCAGGTGTTGTTACACGTGGTCTGCCACTGCGAGGACAATCAGCTGTCCATCCTGTCTCTCTGTAGCGCTGTCTTCGTCGTTTCACAGTACGGACATTGCAATTTATTGCCCAGGCCACTTCTGCAGTCCTCATGCCTCCTTGCAGCATGCCTAAGGCACGTTCACACAGATGAGCAGGGAACCTGGGCATCTTTATTTTGGTGTTTTTCAGAGTCTGTAGAAAGGCCTCTTTAGTGTCCTAAGTTTTCATAACTGCAACCTTAATTGCCTACCGTCTGTAAGCTGTCAGTGTCTTAACAACCGTTCCACAGGTGCATGTGAATTTATTGTTTATGGGTCATTGAAAAAGCATGGGAAACTGTGTTTAAACAATTTAAACAATGAAGATCTGTGAAGTTATTTGGATTTTTACGAATGATCTTTGAAAGACGGGGTCCTGCTGAGTTAAGTAACTCTGACGTTTTCGATTATTTGTAGTCACATAGTCTCTAATGATGATGACATTTTATAGCCGTAGGCTTGTTGTAGAGCCGGTTTATTCTTGGACCGCTCCAAAGCCACAACACTGTCTAACCATAACCGGTTCTACAAGCCTCATAACGACCCTCGATATAATCAAAGCACTCCTTTTTCTCCAAACATAAACCAGTTTTATCTAACAGGTTTTTAGAAATGACTTAGTTCTCTCAGACTCTGCTTTAGTGATCATCTGAGCTGTATCTTTGTTGCCCTTGTTATATTTGTCGTTCTGCCCCTGAGCAAGGCAGTTAACCCACTGTTCCCCGGGTGCTGAAGACGTGGATGTCGATTAAGGCAGCCCCCCGCACCTCTCTGATTCAGAGCAGTTGTGTTAATTGCGGAAGACACATTTCAGTTGAATACATTCAGTTAGACAACTGACTAGGTATCCCCCTTTCACGTGTGAACACACAGTGTATGCAGTTGCACACAGTCGGTATGATAGCATTTCTGTAAGCATTTCTGTAATTCCCCAGATATTTGATCCACACTTTTTTACTCATGGGAACATCACTAACTAGCCACATTCAACTGACCGTTTACATTATGTGGTGCACAGTATACAGGCTATTCTGACAAAACGATGTTGAAAGAATGATCCATCATACTTAATTATCTCTATTTCTTGAACTGCATTGCTGGTTAAGGACTTGTAAGTAAGCATTTCACGGTAAAGTCTACACCTGTTATATTCGGCGCATGTGACAAATCAAATTTGATTTGATATTTACAGCTGCTCAGTACTAAAACGTATTTACTGAAGATTGATAGTTACCGGTCCAACTTTGCATAGACGGGTCAAGCCTACAGCTATCTTCCAGTGTCACTCTTTCTGAACCATCTTGACACTGGAACACATGGGAAAGCATATCCATTCTCAAGCTCTGATTAATCACTCTTTGTTTGAGGTTGAATTTCATTCAATCCATTCGAGGGCAAAGTGCTGAAATTCTACAATTGATGCACAGATGAAACAAAGATTCCTTAGATACTCAAGCACCCAGAAACTCGCCAGGTGTAGGGTGTTTCCGCCGACACATTGGTGTGGCTGGCTTCCGGGTTAAGTGGGCATTGTGTCAATAAGCAGTGTAGCTTCACTGGGTTGTGTTTCGAAGGACACACAGCTCTCGACCTTCGCCTCTCCTGAGTTCGTACGGGAGTTGCAACAATGGGACAAGACTGTAACTACAAATTGGATACCACAAAAATGGGGAGAAAAATGGGTATAATTAAATAAATAAATGTAAAAAAGAAAGTTGTGGTGATCATGTGTTCTTCTGCCAAACTTCTCTGTTGACAGAATTGTATGCTCTCATCTCTGGGTAACCTCAGGTCACATGGTTGAGGGCTTCTGACATCACGAGGACAGACAGTAGAGAGGATGATTATGGGAATGTGCCTGGGTGACATCATGATGCACTATAGGCCCTGTTCAAATGCTGTAGAAATGCTATATTAGGTTATCACTGATCTCACAACATTGGATAGGTGACAACATGGGTTCCTTTAGATACAGCACTGTAGCTTTCACCCACCCAGTCACATCAGATCAGTGATTTATTTGAGAGAAGGAAGGGAGGGAATGACACATTTCTAAAGTATTCAAGCAGGGCCCATGCCAAGCTACAAAGTGGCTCTGATGTGAACTTTGACCAAGTCAAATGGGATGAGGCAGGCTTTCAGGGCGGGTGCGTGGCTTCTGATAGGGGTGGTGAAATGGCTGGTGCCAGTGAACAGTGTGATAGACATGTTGCTGCGTGTTTGCGCATGCCACTGAGCTCCATAGCCAGTTGGCAGCCACAGATCGATCAGCAGGATGTTTGCCACTTCTTCTGTCCTTTCAAACATTAGTTACTTTTCACAATGAGGGAATATTGGCATACGTAGAGCCTGGAGTTTTTCCCCAGTGAGGTCGGTTACTTAGCCAGGAAAGACTCCTGGGGCTTATTATAATTAGGACCAGGAGTTTTCCCGACCAGGTTACCCAATCAACTTCAGGGCCCAGAGACATAACGGGGAATCTCAAAAGTCTGTCTCTGATTCCTTCGGTAGACCTCCTCCCATTCACTCACCACCACGACCACCTCAAAACATTAGAGGGAAGTGATGCAAGCAGCGATGGAGCAGATTGGAGGTTCCTGTCCTCAGATTTCCCCCTTCAATGCTCCCTTCCCACTCCATTCCTTCCTTTTGAGAATGAGGCAAGGAGAGAAGACGCGAGGAGAGAGAACGCGAGGAGCCCTACTATAAATCAGGAAATAACTTTAAAGACCTCTCCCCCAAAGTTGAGTTTCTCTCTCTCACCTCCGCATGCAGTCCAGGGCTCGTATGAAGTAATCCTTGTTGAGCTGGTGCTCGTCTCTCAGCAGGGCACACTGCTCCAGGGTTACAGACATCGACGTCCTGTCTTTGGCACTTTTACAGCTGGTGAACCTGATCCCGTTCAGCCGTCGGCAGATCTGGACCAAGGGAGAAGCAGAAGAAAACACCTCAATAACGTAAACAAAAACAAACTATTTTAAACATAATGCATAACTGAAAACTACTCTGACTGTGAGGTAGAATTGGGAAGAAAAGTACGCTGGAAACTCCACTGGGAATTCAATGAAAACATGTTTTTGTTCTTATGAAAATAATTTTCACTTCAAAAGTGAAAGTGCACTACTTTCTATGCAGCTGCTTATATGATGTTTCCCAGACTCCCTTTTCGGGCTCAGCTAAGTCCAGAGACCAGGGAGGGAAAGAGAAGGAAGCTCATTACAACCAGAAGATTTTCCGAAAACTGTCTGAAGTATTTGGAAATACCAGAGGAATCATTAGCCAAATACCAGAGGAATAATTAGCCGGAAAGGAATGTGTGTGTTCAACCTTTACTCCTTTAACAATAATGTTATTAATCATGTGTGTGTGGGATTTTCCGGATTGGTTTGGCTGGATACAGTTTATGATATAAATCGGTCACGTGTAGCTTCCATTGCTGCTCTATGCCTACCTATGTGATTAGGTAATCGGATGCCCATTCTCTGGGAGATTTCCCCTAAATCATCAGGGTTATTTGGAGCCTTGCATGGTCTTCTGCCAGATGTCGAATATGTTTATGAAGTCTTCATTGTAGCAGGTGCATTGCATTCACAAGTTCAAAACCTCTCCTCAGGGCACCAACGTATCAACCTCCATATGTAGGGACATGAGCAGGCTGACAAGTTTGCATGAATGACGTCAAGCCAGATGTCTAAGAATAGATCCACTTGTTATATATCTTATTCTATCCTCACCGTTCCAGCGAGCCACAGTATCTCCACATTCTTTCTCTTCTTCGTCACTACATTCTGGCCCAGGGTTCCGAGTAAATCTTTCAAGTCCGTCTGCGTTTGAAAACATGGCAGACCTGTGAAAGGAAACAAAACGCGAGTTGGCTTTGGTCGGTTCATTTGGCTGCTCGACAGAGCTGTAACAGGAAGGAGTTTGTGTGTGTGTGTGTGTGTGTGTGTGTGTGTGTGTGTGTGTGTGTGTGTTCACGCGACAGGAAGGATGCAGGTATTGATAAGATAAAGATACGGTACACTGACAACGAGAATGAGGACATCTATGGAAACTACTGACAGATGGATGACAAGAGCTGTTGTGTGGAACAACAACATCATCATCACAAACGTAGATCTCTGTGGTCGTGTATCTGTCTGCAAATCTGACCCACATGGGTGTATTTTACAGGAGCTGAATCGATGATAGACGGGAAATGGAAATACTGGTGTGTGTGTGTTGGACTGTAAAATAAAGACACATTGTATCTTATGTCTGTAATAATACTACACAGAGTGTACAAAACATTATGCTCTTTCCATGACCAGGTGAATCCAGGTGAAAGCTATGATCCCTTATTGATGTCACTTGTTAAATCCACTTCAATCAGTGTAGATGAAGGGGAGGAGACAGGTTTAAGAAGGATTTCTAGGCCTTGAGACAACTGAGACATGGATTGTGTATGCGTGACATTCAGAGGGTGAATGGGCAAGGCAAAATATTTAAGTGCCTTTGAACGGGGGATGGAATTATGTGCCACCGGTTGTGTCAAGAACTGGAAGGATTCAACAGTTTCCTGTGTAAATCAAGAAAGGTCCACCACCCAAATGACATCCAGCCAACTTGACACCTGTGGGAAGCATTGGAGTCAACATGGGCCAGCATCCCTGAGGAACGCTTCGACACCTTGTAGAGTCCATGCCCCGACGAATTGAGGCTGTTCAAAAGGGCAAAAGTCGGGGAGTGCAATTCAATATTAGGAAGATGTTCTTAATGTTTTGTACACTCAGTGTATGTTGCTCATATACAAATGGGCATGTATCGTTACAATATACAGAACTAATTTTCTTCTGTGGGATGAAGTCAATATGTGTTCTATAAAAAAGCAAGATGGATACTATTGCATGATGATTGATGACATTTATATACTTCTGATGTTTTTATGTTAAAGTGGCAGTTGATGCACTTACATTCTGATGGCACCTTATCGCTTAGTGATTTGTAATAACTGTCTAAAATCTCAAAGTTCCTCTGGTTTATCCTCTCTTGCAAAGAGATGTCTCCGAATCTGTACAGGGAGAATGAGAACATGAAAGGACAAGTTAATCTGTACAGGGAGAATGAGAACATTAAAGGACAAGTTAATCTGTACAGGGAGAATGAGAACATGAAAGGACAAGTTAATCTGTACAGGGAGAAAGAGAACCTGAAAGGACAAATTAATCTGTACAGGGAGAAAGAGCACCTGAAAGCACAAATTAATCTGTACAGGGAGAAAGAGAACCTGAAAGCACAAATTAATCTGTACAGGGAGAAAGAGCACCTGAAAGGACAAATGAATCTGTACAGAGAACCTGAAAGCACAAATTAATCTGTACAGAGAACCTGAAAGGACAAATTAATCTGTACAGGGAGAAAGAGAGAACAAGTCTACAGTAAACATGTTGTCCTCCACGAATGACAGAGCGCTCCTTCTTATGTCAGTTAGTGACAATTATTGCATCATTTAATTTTAAGTACCGAAATTATATAGGTCGTAATGGGAGATATGCTTCTCCAAAGTTTGGTGGGGGAAAAAGTCTAATTAGCAGAAAAACCAATGGGGGGACCTTATAGGTCCTTATGAGAAACGTGTTGGTCATGAGAGGCTGCATATATGAATCACATTTTATGACGGAACAGGAGACATTCTTGTTCAGTTTGGAATGTCAGTTGATTACTATAGCACCCCCCGTTACGGCAATCAGTGTGATTTTGTAAATGCCGGATCTCTATGGCATGGCGCATCATTCACCCAAGTCTGAGATATCACATGTGAGCAATGTTCTAATGGATGGAGACAGATCCACAGACCCCCTCCACAATGAAAGTACAAGTTGCGGGTCAGGGAGACTGATCGTGTGCATTCCAGAAGTGACTTAGGTCTGACAATCTTGAAATGATTGCAATACATGACCACTAACACAGTTTCTTTCTGAATGTGAGCCTAACATCATGGCCACGATATCCTGTCTCAAACCAGACTTACTGGCTGGATAGAAACAATCCTATTCGATGCTCCAAAGGCGATAACATTACACTGGGTGACAATGACCTTGGGAGCATGATGGGAAATGACTCTATAGACAACATCATCTCATCCAAAACAAATGTTTTTTCGCCCATAGTGTGTAACAGAAGAAACTGAGGGATCGGTAAAGGCTGGTTGACTGAACTTCTACTTCAGTCAAAATGTCACTTAATCATGAACTGATGTCAATGGGAGAATAAGTGAACATTTGTAACTAAAGTGGAAGATATGATTCGCCCGTAAAAGAGAAAAGTGTTCCGGTACCTGTCTGCTATTGTCTGCTGTTCGTTGATTCCCACATTGAAGAGCACCGGGTAAACCTGCAACGCCTTGCCCTCTTTGATCTCATGGGGTAACGTCTGGAAGGCCAGCCGTGGTAATGGCACTTCTACAGTATAATGGTCGCTGGAGGGAGGTAGGCGGGAGGGAGAGAGGGAAGGAGAGAGGGAGAGGAAGGGAGAATGGGAGGAGGGGAAAGAGAGAGAGAGAGTTGGAGGTACGAAGGAAGTTAGGAAGGAAAGAAGGAAAGAACAAAGGAAGGAGAGAGGCAGGGAGGGAGGAGCGAAGAGTGAAAGAGAAAGTGTAAACAGACATTTGAGATGCGTGGACATGAAAGCATCACATACCAACTTTGAAGCACTTCTCACCCATTCTTTTAACACTTCAAATCTGAGTACAAGCCTGAACAGAGGCTTGGTGGAGTCTGAAGTTAAAGTAAGTAGGATGGCGTGATGTCCACACAACTTTCACTGGGCCTTGACATGGTACTGATTGGTCTGATAGTATTTCTTCACTATTTATCACCCATCTGACAGGTTTACTGGTTAACAGCACACGTCAGCATTGAGACAAATGTGTTGCTACTCCCGTTACTGAGATACAGGATCAGTTGTTTAAACAAACACAGTCAGGCTTCAGTGGGATATTTCCAAATAACAAAATAATGAAAACCAAATGTCTCACTTGGATTTTTTTTGATGATCTGCTATACAATATTTTTAGTGTCATGCTGAGAAAAGCTCCTAACACAAATCATCTTTATTGATATAGGCTTTGTTGCCTATGCTTTTGACTCATAAGTCACGACCAATCAAAAACAGGTGTTTTATTTTTTACAATCGACTTGAAGTAGATTAGCCTGGATAACAGGAAATGGCTCACTGTAAGTCATGTGGAAGCTAACCTATTCATTATTGTCAGATGGAAAATAAATGTTTTTAAGGACTTTTCAACCCTGGTTACCTCCCAAATTCGCTGCAGTATGTCTACTGCTTTCGGAATAAGTAGACTACCATCTACACCACCTCAATCAGTAGGTAGAATTGGTTAAATTGGAAAAGCTTAATCTCAGTTAACCCAGAACTAAAGTCTCATGTAATTGGTCAGCTGCTCAGTTAACCCAGAACTAAAGTCTCATGTAATTGGTCAGCTGCTCAGTTAACCCAGAACTAAAGTCTCATGTAATTGGTCAGCTGCTCGATTAAGTTCTGGGTCCATACGTGTTAAGAGAAGAGATGCTAGAACGAGGAGCGGAACCAGAACGGGGAGCTCCACCCTCTCTATTTGCAAGTTACAGGCTAAATGTGCCCTCCCCATTATTAAAAAAAACAACATTTTCCTCCCCAATTTCGTGGTATCCAATTGTTAGTAGTTACAGACTTGTCTCATTGCTGCAACTCCCGTACGGACTCGGGAGAGGCGAAGATCGAGAGCCATGCGTCCTCCGAAACACGACCCAACCAAGCCGCACTGTTTGCCGCACTGCTTCTTGACACAGTGCACATCTAACCCGGGAAGCCAGCCGCACCAATGTGTCGGAGGAAACACCGTACACCTGGCGACCACAGGAGTCGCTAGTGCAAAATGAGACAAGGATATCCCTTCTGGCCAAACCCTCCCTAACCCGGACAACGCTGGGCCAATTGTGCGCCGCCCCATGGGCCTCCCGGGCGCAGCCGGCTGCGACAGAGCCTGGGCTCAAACCCAGAATCTCTGGTGGCACAGCTAGCGCTGAGATGCAGTGCCTTAGACTACTTCGCCACCCGGGAGGCGCACTCCCCTTTCTAAATTTGAAATAGGCTAACACCTGCGAAATCATGATTTGTCCAAATAACCAGTGACGAAAACCCAAACACAGGAACCACTGCTACTCATTATTCCACCCATCACATTTCTCGATCACCAGTTATGTTTACTGAGATCTGTCCAAGAGAGAATAGGAAAAGCTATACACCTGATACACCTGATAAAACAATTTGCCAAGTTGGATCAATAATAATGTATTACTCTGTATTACAGTATGATATGATGTATGAAGTCCCCAAGCTGATCTCAAAAAAAAAAAATATTTCACACTATGTAATCTCCCATGTAATGACAAAACCACTGGTTAAAGGATGCTGGGTAATAGAGTCTCACCGCCTGCCGATGACTACAGGTTGCAGGTCACAGGGGTTGTCTGTCTTGGCCTGGGTGATCTTGAAGGCCACCCGGTGCAGGTCTGAGATGCCCACCTCCATGTCCTCCAGCATGCCAATCTCCTCACCTGTAACAGCAACACCAATTAGTAAATTAGAGGTTACTTCCTATTCACTTGAAGTAGACAATCTGTTCGGGTCATAGTAGGAGAAATACACTGGGCAACAAAACGGGCAATAGGGCCCAGTTGCATAAAACAACTTACGTTAATTTCCCCTTATCATTTCCCTTAAAGTTTCCTTAACTTTAAGTCAATTGCACAAATAATTTGAAGGTGAAGTCCCTCTTAAATTAAGTGAAAAGTTAAGGGTGCCCATGAGGTCCATAACTGCTTCATTCAGTATGGATATCAATGTAAACAGCATTTAGGGAGGTGATTGTTGCTTAAATCTGTCCTTTTTACAAAAGGAAAACATCAACCAGCTAGCTACTTCGCTAAACAATGGAAGATGAACAATTCATAGCTACAAAGCTAGCTGGCTAGTTAGCTAGATACTCTGCAAACTAGCTTGACGTACTAGAAAGTAATATAAACAAGTTCATAAGAAAGTAACTACATGAAGTGCTTTGTTATCTTCTGAGGCATTTTTTAAAATCGTGTCTTGATCGTAGAAGTTCTCTCTCTTTCATGAGACTTTTAGTCAGTGAATCAGGCAGTCTCCATGGTAACCAGATAATCTTTCTGCAGTACATGCCTTCAAACTATCCCTTACAAAAATGTACCATGGTACCACTATGGTACTTTCATTCATAACCATGTTAATCCTATTGTATTTTCACTAATACCATGGTACAGTCTTAATCTCAGGAAATGTACCATGGTTTTAGCCTTGAAGTATGATGGTACTACCATGAAATTACCATTGTTCCTAAATATGACCATGTTATTGCATAATTTATACTATGGTATAGATCTGAATCATGGAAATGTACTATGGTTTTAGCTTTGAAGGATGATGGTACTGCCATGCACCTAAATAATACCATGGTATTGTCTAATTTATACAATGGCATAGAAGTGGATCATGGAAATATAATGGTTTTAAACTGCATTACACATTCTATCATGGTAATGCACAATTATGACAAATGGTACAAACAATTATCAATTGGTACCATCTTTATTAACTGTGCGTTACTTGTATAAAAGCATGTTATACAACTTCCTATACTCTTTGTTAATCTTGAAGGACCTTTCAAATTGGGTAATCCTTTAGGTAAAAGTCCCCTTTAGACACATATCTCGGATGAGCTTACCTTCCCTCAATAGGGGTGGAAATTCAAAAACAGACCTTAGATCAGTGTGTAAGACAGTTGACCTTTGACCCTACTAGAGTACTCACTGTAGGTGCTTAGCAGGCTTTCAAACTGTGCCACCAGGCCCACTAGGTGGAGCTGCCTGAGGAAGCCCTTATCCTCCATCCCCGCGTACAGCCTCATGACGAAACCACACGCCAACGCAGCTAGCTGCACACACACACACACACACACACACACACACACACACACACACACACACACACACACACACACACACACACACACAGGATTCAATGAAAAAGCAACACGGCACATCGTCAGGGTTCAATCAAAAAGCAACACGGCACACTATATAATTTATCCACATCATCCATTTATATATTTTTTATCTCTGTATCCAGTTGGGCAAAGGGTAAGGCATTCACAATTAGGGCAGTCCCCGTCCCCAAAAATATGTGTTTCAATAAATGTGTTTCAATAAAATCAACTATATGCATTGAGCTTGTCAGATGCTTTAAGCTTACTGTTTGATTAAATAACACACAACTTACTCAAGAGGGAGCCAGAGATCTAGATAACCAGGAGAAAAAAAACTTAACCTGACTCAACCATTCTCTCGCTCCTGCTGGCTTTCGCAGATTCGTCCATTACTCTCCTGAAGTTGCCAGTAATAAGCTACACGAGGAGTCTGCAACCATTCTCATGTGGAATGCCAATTTATCTTACCCTTTCTACTGATCTTTGTGCCAGTTATAGTTATTCTATGCACATTTACGTGGAAGACTTTCATTTCATTTATAATAAGGCCTTCATTGCAGCCTGCAGATAGAAAATATCATGATAAAAAAAATATTCTGGGGCCCATTTCCAGTGAGCTCGAGACAGACACAGCTGTAGGGTATTTGCGCATGGGAAAAGATGCAGTGCTTGACTTGGGCAGGAGCTCACCGGAGCTAGTAGCAGCACCTAGAATGTTCTAATGCTTGTGAATATTATGTCAAAAGTATTGTGGAGCTCCTGCACTTAAATATAAAACAGTAGCAGCACCCAAAATGAGTACGGGAACCTATTTAAGTCCAAGTCAAGCACTGATAAGGAGTAATCAGGTAGAACTATTTTTTGATGTTTCCACGGGATCAGAGCACGACATTTTTCCCTTTCACGCTGAGTGGTTACCAAAAGGGAGAGAGCTGGAAAGATTTTTCAAATACATTGAGGAACTATTGTCATTCTCGAAGGATGTAAAAAAAAGACAGTTTGCTTGCTGTCTGAAGTGAAGAAAATGTTATTTTGAGAAGCTCCACAGCTCATTAGGGGTGGTATATTAGGCCAATCAGAAATACTATCAGACATTGTATATTAGAAATTATAGGAATTAATGATGGTAAATGTACTACTGGTGATATAGGTAATGAAACGTGATATACACTAACAACCAACCGTAAACAATACACACAATAAAGTTGTGAAAAATGAATGTGCACAAATTGACAGGAGAGAGCTCATTCTGGAGAGAGAAGTGCATTGTGCATCTGGGTTCTGCATGGTCAATCCGACGTCTGCATTGGCCATGCAGCATTTACTGTGATACGGCCTCTGCAGAAATCAGGGCATTCATACTTCTTGAGCTTCACGGAGCAGTGAAGAGCTGTTGTAAAGGAAGTTGTCAAGGAAGTGAGATTGTGTTTATACAGGATGTACCGGCCACAACTACCGTCAACCAAGCATGTCAATGCAGAGCTATTCAGAGCCCCCTGCATTGTTACAACATTTAAGAGGTGCATGGCGATGTGGTACAGAGCTCGACTTGGCCTCTGCGTGCCTCTGGAGGCTCCATAATTGCCTCACACCTTCCATATGGAGCCTCCGACCACATTTTCAGATCAAACATAAATTGGCTTTTAGTCTAGGCCTTCGCAATGGATTAGTTCACTGAGATGGGCACAATTATATTTGTCTTTGTGTAATTACAGAAACACTTGGCCAAAAATAAATGCAGAGGTCCATGTCATTCCAGTCAACTAATGGGGTTCAGCCCTAATTCACACAAAAGCCTACCGCCCAACTGTGGACTGAGTTGACCCCCTGCTGCAGAGATTATGTTTGGAACATTATGACATTCTAAGGCATTATCAGCTGATAAATGACCTGTTTATCTAGGTCACAAGGTAATTCAAACAATCTCTGAATGTAATTTTCTTGCAAGTAGTCTGAGCTGCAGCAGGATCAGTTTCAAAGACTTGCTGGATCACTTCCAATTACTGCATATGTTAGGATTAGGAGCTGTGTTTCAGTAGAAACATAGTCAGTGAAATGCTAACTAATCGCTTGTGTATATTATGTAAACAAACACATGCCGTTGAATGGTGGTTTGATACTGGACATCATAACTAGCTTCCTAACAGCTTAAAAAACGTTGGCATTGGTTAAAGAGCCTTGACATGACAAATCAATTGCAACAAATATCTTAAGGCTGTTTCCAAAGTGGAGTCCTCATTTCACAGGTGGCCACCTACCGCCTGACTGAAGACCACATCCCTCCTCTGCTTGAGGAACAGTCCCTGGGGGATGCTGCAGGCCGCCTCCTGCAGCAGGACGAAGGTCATGGCCCTCCTGGCCCGCACCACCACCTCCGCGACGCACTCCTTCAACCTCACCACCAGAGGGCAGAGCTGCTCCCGCCAATCCCCTTCTGCAACATACAGAGAGACATGACAGGAGAAGGCATGAGAACCATATATTACACAGTTTATGTTGGAATCTTGATGTGTCCTGATTTCACTACATCTTTAGTTGTGCTGATTAAGGAGCCTAGAAATGCATCAGCATTAAAGACGATGAGAATTGTTGATGGAAATGTTAGGTTGCCATCTTGAAGAATGTTTCAAAACTTCAGTTACGGTATGTTCTCCAAGGACTGAACACCCTTTCAGTGGTTTGTTTAAATGTTTGAGAAATGTTTTGCAGCTGGTTGCAGCTCTAACACATCTAATTTAGTTGCATCTAAATTATTTGTTCATAGTTTAGATAGTTTGTTTAGCTTCTAGGGTCTCCAATTTAGAAACAATTGTGGATCCAAAACTTATCTGAAGCAAATATATATCAAACATCAGTGGGGTCAAGGCAGAAAGTCCATCCAGGTTAAGTGAGGTTTGAGAATGTAGTGGTCAAGTGGAGTGAACCCAAGAGGCTGGTGTTTCATAATGCCTGTTGGAAACTGCAGTATGAACCCAAGAGGCTGGTGTTTCATAATGCCTGTTGGATACAGCAGTAGGAACCCAAGAGGCTGGTGTTTCATAATGCCTGTTGGATACAGCAGTAGGAACCCAAGAGGCTGGTGTTTCATAATGACTGTTGGATACTGCAGTATGAATCCAAGAGGCTGATGTCTCATAATGCCTGTTGGAAACTGCAGTATGAACCCAAGAGGCTGGTGTTTCATAATGCCTGTTGGATACTGCAGTATGAACCCAAGAGGCTGGTGTTTCATAATGCCTGTTGGATACAGCAGTAGGAATCCAAGAGGCTGATGTCTCATAATGCCTGTTGGATACTGCAGTATGAACCCAAGAGTCTGGTGTTTCATAATGCCTGTTGGAAACTGTAGTATGAACCCAAGAGTCTGGTGTTTCATAATGCCTGTTGGATACTGCAGTATGAACCCAAGAGTCTGGTGTTTCATAATGCCTGTTGGAAACTGCAGTATGAACCCAAGAGACTGGTGTTTCATAATGCCTGTTGGATACTGCAGTATGAACCCAAGAGGCTGGTGTTTCATAATGCCTGTTGGATACTGCAGTATGAACCCAAGAGGCTGGTGTTTCATAATGACTGTTGGATACAGCAGTAGGAACCCAAGAGGCTGGTGTTTCATAATGACTGTTGGATACTGCAGTATGAACCCAAGAGGCTGGTGTTTCATAATGACTGTTGGATACTGCAGTATGAACCCAAGAGGCTGGTGTTTCATAATGCCTGTTGGATACAGCAGTATGAACCCAAGAGGCTGGTGTTTCATAATGCCTGGTGGATACTGCAGTATGAACCCAAGAGACTGGTGTTTCATAATGCCTGTTGGATACTGCAGTATGAACCCAAGAGTCTGGTGTTTCATAATGCCTGTTGGATACAGCAGTATGAACCCAAGAGGCTGGTGTTTCATAATGACTGTTGGATACTGCAGTATGAACCCAAGAGGCTGGTGTTTCATAATGACTGTTGGATACAGCAGTAGGAACCCAAGAGGCTGGTGTTTCATAATGACTGTTGGATACTGCAGTATGAACCCAAGAGGCTGGTGTTTCATAATGACTGTTGGATACTGCAGTATGAACCCAAGAGGCTGGTGTTTCATAATGCCTGGTGGATACTGCAGTATGAACCCAAGAGACTGGTGTTTCATAATGCCTGTTGGATACTGCAGTATGAACCCAAGAGGCTGGTGTTTCATAATGACTGTTGGATACTGCAGTATGAACCCAAGAGGCTGGTTTTTCATAATGACTGTTGGATACTGCAGTATGAACCCAAGAGGCTGGTGTTTCATAATGCCTGGTGGATACTGCAGTATGAACCCAAGAGGCTGGTGTTTCATAATGACTGTTGGATACTGCAGTATGAACCCAAGAGGCTGGTGTTTCATAATGACTGTTGGATACTGCAGTATGAACCCAAGAGACTGGTGTTTCATAATGCCTGGTGGATACTGCAGTATGAACCCAAGAGGCTGGTGTTTCATAATGCCTGGTGGATACTGCAGTATGAACCCAAGAGGCTGGTGTTTCATAATGCCTGGTGGATACTGCAGTATGAACCCAAGAGACTGGTGTTTCATAATGTCTGGTGGATACTGCAGTATGAACCCAAGAGGCTGGTGTTTCATAATGCCTGGTGGATACTGCAGTATGAACCCAAGAGGCTGGTGTTTCATAATGACTGTTGGATACTGCAGTATGAACCCAAGAGGCTGGTGTTTCATAATGACTGTTGGATACTGCAGTATGAACCCAAGAGGCTGGTGTTTCATAATGACTGTTGGATACTGCAGTATGAACCCAAGAGGCTGGTGTTTCATAATGACTGTTGGATACTGCAGTATGAACCCAAGAGGCTGGTTTTTCATAATGACTGTTCCATGTCTCCTGGTCCATTTCCAGACTGACTGTTTTCATAGACGTGAAAGGATAAGAGATTGTCTGGCTTGACAGACTAAAGCTGACCAGGAGGCCCCCCACACCCCCTAAAAATCTGAATAAAACAAAATATATGAATACAAAAATATATACTTTTTTGAAAATATATTTTTCTCACCAAAGTAGTGCACTGGGCCTTTACTATAATTAGCGACCATATAGACCTCTGTAGTGGACTGATATAGACCTCCGTAGTGGACTGATATAGACCTCCGTAGTGGACTGATATGGACCTCCGTAGTGGACTGATATAGACCTCCGTAGTGGACTGATATAGACCTCCGTAGTGGACTGATATACAGTTGAAATCAGAAGTTTACATACACTTAGGTTGGAGTCATTAAAACTCGTTTTTCAACCACTCCACAAATTTCCAACAATTGTTTACAGACAGATTAGTTCACTTATAATTCACTGTACCACAATTCCAGTGGGTCAGAAGTTTACATACACTAAGTTGACTGTGCCTTTAACTTCTTGATCCTACTTGAGACGCAGACGTCTCAAGTAGGCACCTGGAAATGCAAATGCGCTACGCTAAATGCTAAATGTACTCGTTAAAACTCAAACGTTCATTAAAATACACATGCAGGGTATTGAATTAAAGCTACACTCGTTGTGAATCTAGCCAACAAGTCAGATTTTTAAAATGCTTTTCGGCGAAAGCATGAGAAGCTATTATCTGATAGCATGCAACACCCCAAAATGCCTGAAGGCGACGTAAACAAAAGAATTAGCGTAGCCGGCGCTACACAAAAACGCAGAAATAAAATATAAAACATTCATTACCTTTGATGATATTCTTTGTTGGCACTCCTATATGTCCCATAAACATCACAAATTGGTCTTTATCCCGATTAAATCCGTCCATGAATGCCCAAAATATCCATTTGTAAAGCCTGTCTGCATCAGGAAAAAAGCTCTCTTCCAACACGCAACGTCATGCTTAAAAATTATATAAGTTGCCTATATTCTTTGACAAAACACCTCAACCTACTTTTATAACCCAACTTTAGGTATTTGTAAACGTTAATAAGCGATCAAATTGATCACTGGGCGATCTGTATTCAATAGCAGCTACTCAAGAAAACAGTGTCCATTTTTCAATCTTCCAAAATCGATTGTTGTAGGCTGGATGGAATGACGGATCTATTGGTAATGTCTCAAAGGATTTTTGTCAATGAAAATGACGTTTTTGGCGACATCGTGTGGAAGCTGTAGGAATTGCATCCGTCTCCATATTAAATTTGGTTTCCTTTAAACAATACATGAAAGGGGCGCATGGATACTTTTTTCAGCTTTCAGTGACCAGTTTTTCTTGCGCTTTTCGATGAAACACACGCTCTGTTATAGTCACAGCCGTGATTTAACCAGTTTTAGAAACTTCAGAGTGTTTTCTATCCACACATACTAATCATATGCATATACTATATTCCTGGCATGAGTAGCAGGACGCTGAAATGTTGCGCGATTTTTAACAGAATGTTCGAAAAAGGAGGGGGTAGGATGAAGAGGTTTTTAAACAGCTTGGAAAATTCCAGAAAATGTTGTCATGGCTTTAGAAGCCTCTGATAGGCTAACTGACATTATTTTAGTCAATTGGAGGTGTACCTGTGGATGTATTTCAAGGTCTACCTTCAAATTAACATGGAATAACATGGAATAACATGGAAAAACAACCAATTTTTGTGCAGTACTAATTTACCATCCTTACAAACCACTTAATGTAAATGTACATTAATGTATTGTACATAGGCTGGTCATCTAGGTTTGTACCTGTTGACTTTCCATCACCATGAAGAAAAACAATGCAGAAAACAGAAGTGAAGTACATTGAGACATCAAGTGGTTTGTGATGATCAGTTGGTAGAGCATGGTGCTTGCAATGCCAGGGTTGTGGGTTTGATTCTCACGGGGGACCAGTACAAATGGTGCTTGCAATGCCAGGGTTGTGGGTTTGATTCCCACGGGGGACCAGTACAAATGGTGCTTGCAATGCCAGGGTTGTGGGTTTGATTCCCACGGGGGACCAGTACAAATGGTGCTTGCAATGTCAGGGTTGTGGGTTACCATCAGGGAGGCATCTGATTGCCCCCTATTCTGCAGCATGACAACAAACCCAAACATACAGCGAAAGTTATTAAGAACTATCTTCAGCGTAAAGAAGAACGAGGAGTCCTGGAAGTGATGGTATGGCCCCCACAGAGCCCTGATCTCAACATCATCGAGTCTGTCTGGGAATAAATGAAAAGAGAGAAGCACCTGAGGCTGCCTAAATCCACAGAAGAACTGTGTTTAGTTCTCCAAGATGTTTGGGCCAACCTACCTGCCAAGTTTTATCAAACTGTGTGCAAGTGAGGGCCTCCCGGGTGGAGTAGTGGTCTAAGGCACTGCATCGCAGTGCTAGCTGTGTCAACAGAGATTCTGGGTCTGAGCCCAGGTTCTGCCACAGTTGGTTGTGACCGGGAGGCTCATGGGGCGACACACAATTGGCCCAGCGTCGTCCGGGTTAGGCCGCTTTTTTTCTATAACAAAAGTAGTGTAGTGGGCCTTTACTAGTCCTGTATTAATGGACCGACAATAAAGATGTCTTCAGCGCACCCACCCCCAAACTACTTCCCGTGGCTATGCCACGAGGCCACCGCACTGTGATGCTGGGACAAGTGATGGTCAATAGGGGGCAGTGTTGTCCATGGATTCTATTTTTTTTAAAGGAACTCGGCTGCCTATGTATTCTGCATGGGGGTGGGAAGTAGCCTGGCGGGTAGGCGTGTTTGGCCAGTAACCAAAAGGTTGCTGGATCGAATCCCGAAGCTGACAAGGTACAAATCTGTCGTTCTGTCCCTGATCAAGGCAGTTAACCCACTGTTCCCCAGGAGCCATGGATGTCGATTTAGGCAGCCCCCCCGCACCCCTCTGATTCAGAGGAGACACATTTCAGTTGAATGCATTCAGTTGTACAACTGACTAGGTATCCCCCTTTCTTTCATGGCTCCAATGCTGTGACGAAGCCTACATGTGATGGTGTGAGGAACACCATTATGGAAAAACTTTTAATATAGTTTTTTTCCCCACTGACTGCTTATGTCAACAAAAGCCAGGAAAAGCTCATCAAATCTCTTTAATCGCACACTCCCCCTCACCTTTCTTGCTCCCTTTTTCTCCCTCTCTTTCACTCACAAATTGAAAACAAGTACGCACACACACACACACACACACATCTCCTCCACCCCCACACAAAGCAGATTTTAAAAAATCTTAGCACTCAACATCTGGGTTCCCCTTGCCAAACAAATCATGCCTCATCTCGTTTTGAAAACACACTATACACACATTCAACCCTTCCTTTTCCCACCGGTCCCTGTCAAAACAGACAAACTCCCACAATGCCTTGTCAATGGGAGTCTTGGCTGGACCAATCACAGCCCTCGGCCTGAACAGCGCCACAGAGAAAAAATAACTCATTAATCTTCCCTTTCTCTTCAAACAGTTGAGGATGACCACTCCCTGTGTCTGTTCTCTACCTTAATAAAAGGCTGCAGGTCCTGTTTACTCACTGTGTCTGTTCTCTACCTTAATAAAAGGCTGCAGGTCCTGTTTACTCCCTGTGGTCTGTTCTCTACCTTAATAAAAGGCTGTAGGTCCTGTTTACTCCCTGTGTCTGTTCTCTACCTTAATAAAAGGCTGCAGGTCCTGTTTACTCCCTGTGGTCTGTTCTCTACCTTAATAAAAGGCTGCAGGTCCTGTTTACTCCCTGTGTCTGTTCTCTACCTTAATAAAAGGCTGTAGGTCCTGTTTACTCCCTGTGTCTGTTCTCTACCTTAATAAAAGGCTGCAGGTCCTGTTTACTCCCTGTGGTCTGTTCTCTACCTTAATAAAAGGCTGTAGGTCCTGTTTACTCCCTGTGGTCTGTTCTCTACCTTAATAAAAGGCTGCAGGTCCTGTTTACTCCCTGTGGTCTGTTCTCTACCTTAATAAAATGCTGTAGGTCCTGTTTACTCCCTGTGTCTGTTCTCTACCCTAATAAAAGGCTGCAGGTCCTGTTTACTCCCTGTGGTCTGTTCTCTACCTTAATAAAAGGCTGCAGGTCCTGTTTACTCCCTGTGGTCTGTTCTCTACCTTAATAAAAGGCTGCAGGTCCTGTTTACTCCCTGTGGTCTGTTCTCTACCTTAATAAAAGGCTGTAGGTCCTGTTTACTCCCTGTGGTCTGTTCTCTACCTTAATAAAAGGCTGCAGGTCCTGTTTACTCCCTGTGGTCTGTTCTCTACCTTAATAAAAGGCTGCAGGTCCTGTTTACTCCCTGTGGTCTGTTCTCTACCTTAATAAAAGGCTGCAGGTCCTGTTTACTCCCTGTGTCTGTTCTCTACCTTAATAAAAGGCTGCAGGTCCTGTTTACTCCCTGTGGTCTGTTCTCTACCTTAATAAAAGGCTGCAGGTCCTGTTTACTCCCTGTGTCTGTTCTCTACCTTAATAAAAGGCTGCAGGTCCTGTTTACTCCCTGTGGTCTGTTCTCTACCTTAATAAAAGGCTGCAGGTCCTGTTTACTCCCTGTGGTCTGTTCTCTACCTTAATAAAAGGCTGCAGGTCCTGTTTACTCCCTGTGTCTGTTCTCTACCTTAATAAAAGGCTGCAGGTCCTGTTTACTCCCTGTGGTCTGTTCTCTACCTTAATAAAAGGCTGTAGGTCCTGTTTACTCCCTGTGGTCTGTTCTCTACCTTAATAAAAGGCTGTAGGTCCTGTTTACTCCCTGTGGTCTGTTCTCTACCTTAATAAAAGGCTGTAGGTCCTGTTTACTCCCTGTGGTCTGTTCTCTACCTTAATAAAAGGCTGTAGGTCCTGTTTACTCCCTGTGGTCTGTTCTCTACCTTAATAAAAGGCTGTAGGTCCTGTTTACTCCCTGTGGTCTGTTCTCTACCTTAATAAAAGGCTGTAGGTCCTGTTTACTCCCTGTGGTCTGTTCTCTACCTTAATAAAAGGCTGTAGGTCCTGTTTACTCCCTGTGGTCTGTTCTCTACCTTAATAAAAGGCTGTAGGTCCTGTTTACTCCCTGTGGTCTGTTCTCTACCTTAATAAAAGGCTGCAGGTCCTGTTTACTCCCTGTGATCTGTGCTCTACCTTAATAAAAGGCTGTAGGTCCTGTTTGCTCCCTGTGGTCTGTTCTCTACCTTAATAAAAGGCTGTAGGTCCTGTTTACTCCCTGTGGTCTGTTCTCTACCTTAATAAAAGGCTGTAGGTCCTGTTTACTCCCTGTGGTCTGTTCTCTACCTTAATAAAAGGCTGCAGGTCCTGTTTACTCCCTGTGGTCTGTTCTCTACCTTAATAAAAGGCTGTAGGTCCTGTTTACTCCCTGTGGTCTGTTCTCTACCTTAATAAAAGGCTGCAGGTCCTGTTTACTCCCTGTGGTCTGTTCTCTACCTTAATAAAAGGCTGCAGGTCCTGTTTACTCCCTGTGGTCTGTTCTCTACCTTAATAAAAGGCTGTAGGTCCTGTTTACTCCCTGTGTCTGTTCTCTACCTTAATAAAAGGCTGCAGGTCCTGTTTACTCCCTGTGGTCTGTTCTCTACCTTAATAAAATGCTGTAGGTCCTGTTTACTCCCTGTGGTCTGTTCTCTACCTTAATAAAAGGCTGCAGGTCCTGTTTACTCCCTGTGTCTGTTCTCTACCTTAATAAAAGGCTGCAGGTCCTGTTTACTCCCTGTGTCTGTTCTCTACCTTAATAAAAGGCTGCAGGTCCTGTTTACTCCCTGTGTCTGTTCTCTACCTTAATAAAAGGCTGCAGGTCCTGTTTACTCCCTGTGTCTGTTCTCTACCTTAATAAAATGCTGCAGGTCCTGCTTACCTCTGTGAATGTTTGGACAAAGACGTGTCACTAGATCGGCTGCCATGCTCATACACACTAATGATTCACCAACATGCACACGCACACTATCCTGATACGGGAGCCAACACCTTCGCCCAGTCAGGCTTAAGCTTGCACCAATCTGCCAACCACTTGGCATTAGTAGAGACACGACACGCCCTCGTCTGAGCAGAGGCCTGAGAGAGGATTTGATTGGATGCAGGGGAGATAACGTCTGGGTGTGAATAACAAGAGGTCCTTGCTCCACTTCTCTGTGGTTATTTATGCACTCTCTCCTTCTTACCTTAATTCCAGAGGAGGCTGCTGAGGGGAGGAGGGCTCATAATAATGGCTGGAACGGAGCGAATAGAATGGCATCACGTGTGACGTATTTAGCTGTATTATCCGGTCATTACCACGAGCCCGTCCTCCCCGACTAAGGTGCCACCAACCTCCTGTGCTTCATTCTGTCAGTTCTGAGAGTCTGAGTGTGTGTGTGTGTAGATTTTGTGCAGACCAAATACTGGCTGTCGTGGGACGTGACTGCCACCCTATGGTGAGAAGGAGTTAAGACCGAGGACGAGAGCTTGTGCCATCTAGATCCAGGACTCTATGGAACTCTTTCTGGTTGGTATTGCAGGACTATATAACTGTATAGATAGATCTGAATAGATCTGGGACTAGGCTATAGGACATTGTTATGGATGTAGAGCCGTGTTTTTCTGTTAACTCTTACTTGAGTCACTCTTTGATATATGACACATTCAGCGGTGAAACTCTTACCAGGGTTGTGGGAGGTGATGACGTCAGCCAGGACTTGCTTAGGGATTAGTTGTTCCTGGTTGTTGTTGATTGGTTCCTGCTCCTGGAGCTTGTCCACCATGGCGATGACACAGTTGAGGCTCTTCGCCACGTCGGCCCACACCCTGTCCTAGAGGAGACAAACACAACATCAGCACCTGGCCTCTGTGTGTGAGTGTGTGTGTGTGTGTGTGTGAAAAGGAAAGATGTCAATTTGCATGTTTACTTTTATTTTATTTAACTAGGCAAGTCAATTAAGACGTATTTACAATGACGGCCTAGGAACAGTGGGTTAACTGCCTTGCTCAGGGGCAGAACAACATATTTTTATCTTGTCAGCTCGGGGATTCAATCTTGTAACCTTTTGTTTACTAGTCCAACGCTCTAACCACTAGGCTACCTGCCACCCCATGTGATCTGTCTGGAAGACCAATCCACGTTCCACACCTGTCTGTTATCGAACCACGATGTTCAAGGTACTATTTGATCATAAAACATAGAATGTAATAAATAATATCAACCATGTTAAATATGGATGTATATCTCTGCCTTGGGCCACTACAGTGGGTTTGAGTATGATTGGACATTGGCTGTTCAAAGCCCTTATCACCAGATTTCTACTAGCCTTTAACTTTCATTGTCTCAAAATCAAATCGGTCACAGAAGCACTATGAAGAGTTTCTGTACTCTCAGGAAACTCAACCCGAGAGGTCACAGTATGTTTCCGATGGCAATTGCAGCCTGCTTGAAGAGATAACTCTCAAAGTGCTCTTCTACTTTGGAGCGGAAAGCCTCCAAACTCCTCTGTTTCGTATTGTCCTCATAATACCCACCTTCTTTAATTGATTTATTCACTTTCTGCCTGTTGGGGAAAGTAATTAGGCTTGCCAAGCATGGCTTAGTGTGTGTGTGTTGGAGTGCAGTTTGGATGTCCTTTGTCTCAGAGGTGAGTGTTTTTAAACTCTTCTCAAAGGCAGACAGTTGTTTGATGGCTGATTAGGAATTGTAGTGTGTGACTCCGGCTAAGTCCCTGCTGTTAGCTCTGGCTTCATTCCCCATCGTTTCTATTAGCACGCACGGCACGCGCACACACAGTTTCTTAAGACTTCTGTAACTGATACTAACATTTATTTATCATCAGATACAGCCAATTTTAGACTTGCACTGGCAAAGAGGGAGAGAGAGAGAGAGATAGAGAGAGAGACCGAGACAGAGAGTGAGAGAGACAGAGAGAGTGACAGAGACAGAGAGAGTGAGAGAGCGATAGAGAGAGACAGAGAGAAAGACAAACAGAGAGAGTGAGTGAGCTTTGACTATGTACAGACTCAGTGAGCATAGCATTGCTATTGAGAAAGGCTGCCGTAGGCAGACATGGCTCTCAAGAGAAGACAGGCTATGTGCACACTGCCCACACAATGATTTGGAAACTGAGCTGCACTTCCTAACCTCCTGCCCAATGTATGACGATATTAGAGACAAATATTTCCCTCAGATTAAAACAGACCCACAAAGAATTTGAAAACAAGTCCAATTTTGATGAACTATTGGGTGAAATACCAGTGTACCATGACAGCAGCAAGATTTGTTTACCTGTTGCCACAAGAAAAGGGCAACCAGTGAAGAACAAACACCATTGTAAATACAACCCATTTTTATATTTTGATTATTTTCCTTTTTGTACTTTAACTATTTGCACATAGTTACAACACTGTACATAATATGACATTTGAAATGTCTTTATTCTTCTGGAACGTCTTTGAGCGTAATGTTTACTGTTCATTTTTTTATTGTTTATTTCACTTGTTTTGGCAATGTTAACATGTTTCCCATGCCATTACAGCCCTTGAATTGAATTGAGAGAGAGGAAGAAGGGGGACAGAGATTGAGACCCACAGACAGACAGAGCAGAGCAGACACAGAGTGAGAGGATGGTATAGAAACAGCAGGACTTGCCCATTCCTCCTCGTCGTACTCCTTATGGCACGGTATGGAGTCCTGGCGCTTCAGAGGAGCCTGCCCGTCTTCTCTGATGGGAGCCGTCTGGGAGCCACCATCCACATTATTACACACCACCACAGGGCTGTCTGTAGCCGATGGCTGCCCAGGACTGTGGCCTGGGTTCTGGGGTGGACTCTGGCCTTGTTGACCCCTCTGGCTGGGACTAGGGTGGTCCTGGTGGCTGTGACCCTGGTGGCCTGGCAGGGTCTGGTTCTGGTTCTTCGTAACATAGCCGGGCTGTGCAGCGTGGAGGGCCAGCAAGGCGCTCTTCACCAGCTCGTCTTTGAGCGCATGCACAAACTGCTCTGTCTGCAAGAAATCAGAGGGAAGAGAGGGAGATTGAATGAGTGGGATGGGATGGTGGTGAGGTAGGGAGAAATACAGACAGAGACAGAGCGAGAGAGAGAAAGAGAGGAAAGGAGAGAGCGAGATAAAGGGAGGCAGAATGAAAAAGAGAGAGAGGGTGAATGAGAGTGCCAGAGAACAGGGGAGAGGGAGAGGAGTTCATCAAAAACTGAGTGTCTGTGTGTGTGTGTGTGTGTGTGTGTGTGTGTGTGTGTGTGTGTTTAGCGGGCTAGTAAAATTAAGGAGTGATAGAAGATTAGCTTTCCTCCTCGCTAGCCTTCCCCACCGTGTTCGCCAGCGCCGGCGCCAGGCACCGGCAACAACGTCAACAACAAGAAACAATTCAATTACTCCTCGGTGAGCCCTCTCGCCTCCGAGGGGTAGCTACCTCCTTTGTTCTCAAATTCACAAGCTGCTGAATGCTGATGATCATCCAGAGCCAAGACGGCTCGTACCCCGGCACCACAGATAAGGGCTCTCAGGAATAATTGAGTTAGCATCGCAATAAGCAATTCTATTACCACAGCAAACCACATGCAGTCTAATATGACACATGAGCAGAGATCCTTTGAACAGGCGAACAAGAGAACCAATGAGAGATTGAACAAATGAATGCGGCATACGTTAGTAGACGAAACCCACCTGGAGCATCTCTCCCGTGCTGCCACTAACCCCCTGACACATGACCCAGAGGGTAGAGAGGAATCTGTGCACCTCTCTGAGGTGAGAGAGGGTAGAGAGGAGTCTGTGCACCTCTCTGAGGTGAGAGAGGGTAGAGAGGAGTCTGTGCACCTCTCTGAGGTGAGAGAGAGTAGAGAGGAGTCTGTGCACCTCTCTGAGGTGAGAGAGGGTAGAGAGGAGTCTGTGCACCTCTCTGAGGTGAGAGGGTAGAGAGGAATATGTTTACCTCTCTGAGGTCAGAGGGTAGAGAGGAACTTGTTACCTCTATAAGGTGAGAGGGTAGAGAGGAATCTGTTTACCTCTCTGGGGTGAGAGAGAGGAATCTCTGAGGTGAGAGAGGGGTAGGTGGCACTTTGGATGTTGGAGGGCTTGTACGGAAACAGTGTGAGACTGGAGAATGGTGTCTTTAATTCACATTTACTTCAATTAGGAGAAAACTTTATCAACACGGATACTCGCACGCACAAAAATGCACACATGCACACACTTCCCCACAATCCAACCCCACACACTTCCCCACAATCCAACCCCACACACTTCCCCACAATCCAACCCCACACACTTCCCCACAATCCAACCCCACACACTTCCCCACAATCCAACCCCACACACTTCCCCACAATCCAACCCCACACACTTCCCCACAATCCAACCCCACACACTTCCCCACAATCCAACCCCACACACTTCCCCACAATCCAACCCCACACACTTCCCCACAATCCAACCCCACACACTTCCCCACAATCCAACCCCACACACTTCCCCACAATCCAACCCCACACACTTCAGCACAATCCAACCCCACACACTTCCCCACAATCCAACCCCACACACTTCCCCACAATCCAACCCCACACACTTCCCCACAATCCAACCCCACACACTTCCCCACAATCCAACCCCACACACTTCCAAACAATCCAACCCCACACACTTCCAAACAATCCAACCTCACACACAAATCAGTGAAGCAAAAAACCTCAATAGGATCAAACCTCCCACAAAAACCCAAAAGGAACTTAAAATGCCAAAATCCATATTCAAACAGATATGTGCTTATCTTCCACGACGTTCATTTGCAATCGATGGAAGACATTTGGTTTTCATTGGCTTCCACGTTCACTCACAATGACTCAGATAGTTGATATTCTAATAGACTAACTCAGAATGACTCAGATAGTCTATTAGAATATCAACTATCTGAGTCATTGTGAGTTAGTCTATTAGAATATCAACTATCTGAGTCATTGTGAGTTAGTCTATTAGAATATCAACTATCTGAGTCATTGTGAGTTAGTCTATTAGAATATCAACTATCTGAGTCATTGTGAGTTAGTCTATTAGAATATCAACTATCTGAGTCATTGTGAGTTAGTCTATTAGAATATCAACTATCTGAGTCATTGTGAGTTAGTCTATTAGAATATCAACTAACTGAGTCATTGTGAGTTAGTCTAATAGAATATCAACTAACTCACAATGACTCAGATAGTTGATAGTCTCCAGGTTGATTCTCTCTCTCAGTTGTTTGTATTTCGGGTAGATTTGAAAGTAGCGAACCATTCTTAGGGGAGGATTGTCTATACTGCGCTGTGTGGTGCATTTGAAGGTGTTGCGTCTGACACAGAAAAACTCTCAGGGTCGGTTTCTCAGACAGCGAGTCCACTAAACACACGGTACAATATCAGATGAATGTGTGTTCTAATCTAGGACTTGGTTTTAACTGTCTCTGGTGAAAGAAAAACACATTTCAAATCGCTCGCTTTGTTATCTTATTCTACTTTTGCTCACATCAATCTCAGGTGAGAACTTCACTTCACTCTGGTTCTCACCTTCACCTACTGTGGAGAACTAAGGACCGGAAATCCCCTGAGAGAAAGAAACATTGCGTTCTTCAATACATCTGTGATCTCAACTGAGGGAAAAGTGCAAGTCAGAGGTGAAATGCTTATGGTTGGAGGAGTGGTTTTTATGTGTGATACTGTATGTTTGATCTAAAGTAGATGAAAGAACTGCAAGAGGAGGAGTGGTTTTTATGTGTGATACTGAATCTTTGATCTAAAGTAGACGAAAAAACTGCAAGGCTATATGCTCACTGCTGATTTGAAGAGGATGAGAGGAGTTGTCTGTACTATACTGTATGATTAGGGTTATAAATCTACTGGTCATTTACCAAAGTTACTGGAATCTTCGCTGGCAATTAACAGGTTGTCTACGGTGACCCTGGCTAACAGGTCGTCTACGCTAATGCTGGCAATTAACAGGTTATCCACGGTAACGCTGGTAATTAACAGGTCATCTATGGTAACTCTGGTAATTAACAGGTCGTCTACGGTAACGCTGGTAATTAACAGGTAACTATGGAAATTAACAGGTAATCTATGGTAACTATGGAAATTAACAGGTAATCTATGGTAACTATGGAAATGAACAGGTAATCTATGGTAACTCTGGTAAGTTATACTTGAATAATAAAAAAGACTCATATAAAGTATAATTTATTTAAATCCGTGTCCATATTCTCCATGAGTTTCTAGTGGATGTGGATCAAGAGAAAATAGTCCAACTAATTTAAAAAAATCAACAATGGCATTCATTTTAATTAACTCTGCAACTCCTCCTACTACTGACTTTTTTCACAATTGCCACCAGTTTGGCACCGAAACATTTACAACAAAGACATGGACATAGTAAAATATATATATATATATATCAATAATATTTCATGCTGAAACCCACACCAATGGAATTCACTAAGTTGATGGTTTATATTTAGGATAATGTTTTACATCTTTGTCATTATATAAATATTTTGTTCACATGTGATAAGGCCACACAGAGGGCCAGAGATAATTACAGACACCTGCGATAATCTGAAGTACCTGTATAAAATTCTCCCAAAACCTTGAAAGCTACCAAAAGTCTGGTAGTTTACTGATACACTTTCCAGTAATATACCCTCCCTTTGCAAACCTACACTACCGGTCAAAAGCTTTAGAACACCTACTCATTCCAGGGTTTTTCTTTATTTTTCACCTGGGATCCTTTTCCAACAGTATTGAAGGAGTTCCCACATATGCTGAGCACTTGTTGGCTGCTTTTCCCTCACTCTGCGGTCCGACTCATCGCAAACCATCTTCATTTGGATGAGGTCGGGGGATTGTGGAGGCCAGGTCATCTGATGCAGCACTCCATCACTCTCCTTCTTGGTAAAATAGCCCTTACACAGCCTGGAGGTGTGTTGGGTCATTGTCCTATTGAAAAACAAATGATATTCCCACTAAGCGCAAACCTGATGGGATGGCGTATCGCTGCAGAATGCTGTGGTAGCCATGCTGGTTAAGTGTGCCTGGAATTCTAAATAAATCACAGTGTCACTAGCAAAGCATCATCACACCACCTCCTCCATGCCTTACGGTGGGAAATACACATGCGGAGATCAACCGTTCACCTACTCTGCGTCTCACAGCGGTTGGACTCCAGACCAAACTACACATTTCCACCGGTCTAATGTCCATTGCTCATATTTCCTGGCCCAGGCAAGTCTCTTCTTCTCATTGGTGTCCTTTAGTAGTGGGTTCTTTGTAGCATTTCAACAATGAAGGCCTGATTCAAACAGTCTCCTCTGAACAGTTGTCTGTTACTTGAACTCTGTGAAGCATTTATTTGGGCTGAGATTTCGGAGGCTGGTAACTCTAATGAACTTACCCTCAACAGCAGAGGTAACTCTGGGTCTTCCTTTCCTGTGGCAGTCCTCATGATAGCCAGTTTCATCATAGCGCTTGATGGTATTTGCGACTGCACTTGAAGAAACTTTCAAAGTTCTTGACATTGTCCGCATTGACTGACCTTCATGTCTTAAAGTAATGATGGACTGTCGTTTCTCTTTGCTTATTTGAGCTGTTCTTGCCATAATATGGACTTGGTCTTTTCCCAAATAGGGCTATCTTCTATATACCACCCCTACCTTGTCACAACACAACTGATTGGCTCAAACGCATTAAGAAGGAAAACAATTCCACAAATGAACTTTTAAGAAAACACACCTGTTAATTGAAATGCATTCCAGGAGACTATGCCATGAAGCTGGTTGAGAGAATGCAAAGCTGTGAAGGCAAAGGGTGGCTATTTGAAGAATATTAAATAGATTTAGATTTCCTTAACACTTTTTTGGTTACTACATGATTCCATATGTGTTATTTCATAGTTGTAATGTCTTCACTACTATTCTACAATGTAGAAAATAGTAAAAATAAAGAAAAACTCTGGAATGAGTAGGTGTTCTAAAACTTTTGACCAGTAGTGCATGTATGGTACTTCCTACTTTATTAAAGGAGAAACATGTACAGAGAGGAGAAAGATGTTGAATGGAAAGTTCTAGATATAGGCTGGGAGAAGTGTATGCCTGGTAGGCACGCCTGGTAGGCACGCCGTATCCACTGTAATTTAACACAGAACGTTTTTCTGCCCAAATAAGGCAATCCTCTTATTCTGTAGTAATGCATAGAAGATAATAGTAATAGTATTCTGCGCTTTTGGATATAAGCATCAGTTCCCAGAAGGCAGGAAATGAATTGATGCATTGTTCTTTCACTGATCATCATCATCACCATCATCACCACCAATAGCAGCAGTAGCAGTAATAACACAGCATCTGAGAACCCGTAGATCGTTGTAGATCTTTTTTTTGTTTCATAGTGTGGGTTTTCTGTTTTAAACTCCCCCCTATCCCTTTCCCTGAGGGGAGTTACAGCATCCACCCGGCCCAGTGACAACCCTCCTCCATAGCCTTGAATCCAAGCTGAAAATTGTGAAATAATCCGTTTGGATCCCAGGCTAACTTCTCCCCCCACTGCTCATCTCACTCCCAGACTCTCTGGAGGAGAAGTCTCTGTGTGAGACGCTGGCAGTGGGAGCTTTCCTTGGTGAGTAACGTGACTGTGGATCAAACCTCTCTGTGCTTTCATTAGGGCTCTGTCTGTCTCTCTCCCTCTCTCTCTCCCTCCCTATCGACTGAAACTCCACATCCATCTGTCTGGACAGTGGACACACACCAACCCAGGGAGCCAGCATGGCTGTGTGTGTGTTTTTTAAATGTATTTTATTTCACCTTTATTTAACCAGGTAGGCTAGTTGAGAACACCTTTATTTAACCAGGTAGGCTAGTTGAGAACACCTTTATTTAACCAGGTAGGCTAGTTGAGAACACCTTTATTTAACCAGGTAGGCTAGTTGAGAACACCTTTATTTAACCAGGTAGGCTAGTTGAGAACACCTTTATTTAACCAGGTAGGCTAGTTGAGAACACCTTTATTTAACCAGGTAGGCTAGTTGAGAACACCTTTATTTAACCAGGTAGGCTAGTTGAGAACACCTTTATTTAACCAGGTAGGCTAGTTGAGAACACCTTTATTTAACCAGGTAGGCTAGTTGAGAACACCTTTATTTAACCAGGTAGGCTAGTTGAGAACACCTTTATTTAACCAGGTAGGCTAGTTGAGAACACCTTTATTTAACCAGGTAGGCTAGTTGAGAACAAGTTCTCATTTGAAACTGCGACCTGGCCAAGATAAAGCATAGCAGTGTGAACAGACAACAACACAGAGTTACACATGGAGTAAACAATTAACAAGTCAATAACACAGTAGAAAAAAAGAGAGTCTATATACATTGTGTGCAAAAGGCATGAGGAGGTAGGCGAATAATTACAATTTAGCAGATTAACACTGGAGTGATAAATGATCAGATGGTCATGTACAGGTAGAGATATTGGTGTGCAAAAGAGCAGAAAAGTAAATAAATATAAACAGTATGGGGATGAAGTAGGTAAAATTGGGTGGGATATTTACCGATAGACTATGTACAGCTGCAGCGATCGGTTAGCTGCTCAGATAGCAGATGTTTGAAGTTGGTGAGGGAGATAAAAGTCTCCAACTTCAGCGATTTTTGCAATTCGTTCCAGTCACAGTGTGTGGGTGAGTGAGTGAGTGAGTGAGTGTGGGTTTTGAGAGTTTCCGTGGAAACGCCATGGGTAGACCACCTAATTGATCCAGGATCATACATTATATGGTGAAAATTGTGTGCTGAATATGTGGTTTTGCTAGGTGGACTACGGATGATCAATAATGTAAATGAGAACTTGTTCTCAACTGGCCTACCTGGTTAAATAAAGGTGAAATAAAAAGTGTAAAAAAATAAATAAAATAAAGAAATAAATGATAGATGAGCTACTTAGGGTGAACTCAGCACTATAAGCAAATGTGCAAACACACATTCTATGACAGACTACTCATGCATATGACATGAACAACTATCCAACGGACAACCATCAATCAATCTCCCCATCCAACTATATTTTTCCCCTGTACACACCCTACCACAAGCTTCCCTCACTCCGCCCACCACCCACACACACCCAATAACCGAGACAGAGACACACAAAGTTTGAAGTTCCAATCAGAGGAGCAGGGCCGGTGCTGACCAGGCCGCCTGCGTGTCTAATCAAGGATGAGGGGAAGCGGTGACATAGAGAATGTACCAATTAAGCTGTCTGATTGGGCTCTACTCCACTGTGGCAAAAACAATCTCTCACTCACTCACTGCAGCAGATTGCAAATCTGACAGCACCAGATGTAATTCATAATTACACGGATAAAACACCAAGTGTCTTGTCCATAAAACTCTGTGCTCGTCGACTCGCAATTCACTTGAGTTGGCTTTGGCGTTTTAATGATGAGTTATGGACAGTGGGTTTGACGAGAGGTGTGTGTGTGTTTGGGGTGTGTTTAACACTAGAGCTAGATGTCTTCACGGCAGATGTTTTGTAGTAGGTGACAGTACGCTTGAAGGGCAACTTCAGGTCACTAAAATACACTTGCTGCAGCCAAATATATTCAACAAAATACAGTATAAACAATCATCTCTGAGGCAAAACACACGTTCACACTCAGAGTCACTGTAAAGGAGATTTCCTACAAATAGCTCCAGTTTTAATCCCCCTGGTAGCTCACCTTCCCGGCTTCACCTCCCAGGCTTCACCTTCCCGGCTTCACCTCCCAGGCTTCACCTTCCCGGCTTCACCTCCCAGGCTTCACCTCCCAGGCTTCACCTCCCAGGCTTCACCTACCAGGCTTCACCTACCAGGCTTCACCTTCCAGGCTTCACCTCCCAGGCTTCACCTTCCCGGCTTCACCTCCCAGGCTTCACCTCCCAGGCTTCACCTCCCAGGCTTCACCTACCAGGCTTCACCTACCAGGCTTCACCTTCCAGGCTTCACCTCCCAGGCTTCACCTACCAGGCTTCACCTTGCCTGATTACACATTAGCCCAGCAGGAGGGAAGAGCTCCAAAATGAGCTCCCCTGTGGTGCTACACACATCCAGATGGTGACATTCAGCCCAGCACCATTCCTGCACCCGGGGGGGGGGGGGGGTTACAGATCCAGACAAGTTAAGCATAGCACCTCTACCTGTACCTTTGAGCTCCATCGTGAGGGAAAGGAACATGGACAGAGGGGGTAGATTGTGGTGGTGGTTGGAGACCTGTGTGGCTAGAGATCCAGCCAGGGGCACTAAGCAGCACTCCCACCCCAGGCTTGGAGCTAAATGGTGGGGAAAGGAACAAGGAAAGAGCTGGTAGGTGGTGGTGGTTCTGATAGTTGTGGTAGAGGCCTACTCACCTTTCCAGCCAGGGTCTTGAGTGCCTCCCTCAGCCCAGACATGGAGTGCTGCTGGGCGGCCTGAAGCAGCTGGTCTGCCAGGCCCGAGATGAGAGGTTGGAGATGGCCCACACTGTGCAACACCTCCTGGGCCTTGGCTGTGTGCTCCGGGGAGTAGTAGATGCACTGGTATGCTGTGCTGAAACTGGAGAGGTGATGGAGGGAGGGAGGGAGGGAGGGAGGGAGGGAGGGAGGGAGGGAGGGAGGGAGGGAGGGAGGGAGGGAGGGGAAAGAAAAGGGTCAAGATTTTAGAGGACAGCAGTGTAGATAAAAACTGATACATTGTAAAAAAATTGTAAAAACTCAGGTTTTACCATTTATTGCATGCGATTAAATTTGACTGTATGAATCCAGCTAGTTTCAGCAGTGCTAAACATTTTCAACTATTTTACATACTCAGAAGTTCACCATAGAACTATATTTGACTCTTCTAACTTGACCGGAGAGAGCGAGAAGTGAGAAACCAAGGAGATGGATCAATGATACTGTAGACAGAACCTGGGCCTGGGGGTTATTTAGATTAAATCAATGACCCACCCACAGAGTAACCAATGTCCAGGCATATTGCAAACCACCTGCAAGAACAGATTCATTTCAGCTCATTCTGCCTCCAATCAATAGCCAACCCATGACAGGTTCCTATATGTCATTAGTAAGCAGAATGTACACATTCCACATACAATTATTTTGTCCATTTAGAACAGTGATGACTATGGATCGGTTTGTAGTCTAAGATAATAGGGTAATCAAAAACAGTCCACTGGTAAACGTTTTCTAGTTGGATTCATTACCGCCACAATACAGTGTGTGGTATAGTCTGGATACAGTAAGTAAAATGTTGCTCTAGTTGCCTGAAACTGTATCATAGATCAATGCTTTCCAACGCTTCAATCTAAAACCACCTAATTAATATCTGCAGCCAGATGAAAATGATGAATAATTAATATTTTTTTTCATTTTTAGGGAAGCGTTTCACCCTCAGATGAAACGTGTTTTGTCCGTTCATAGATTCAGGGCACATCAGTCCCAATCAAACGTTCACCTCAAGTAAAGTTTCAATGACTTTCATTGAGTTCTCCGCAGTGATTTCCTGCCATCAGACCAAGCGCGTGCGTTAACGAGGCAGCGATTTGAGGCAGTCAACCCTCCCAGCTCGTTTAGATTCAGCTCTGAACAGCCTGTATGTAGGCCAGACCCTGGAGCCAGATCCCAAGGCATAACTGACTGAAGACTGAAAGAGTGAATGTCTTGAGAACGAGAGAGCGAATAGAAGAGTCCTGAAAGCAATATTTTATGACACATCCTCTACCTGCTTCATCAGTACAGTGCCAAAACCTGGGGACCTTTATTACTTCAGGTGTACTGGGGGCTAGCTAGCTGCTGCCAATGTAGCATCTGATTGGTTAGCGCTAACAAACGCTGGCCTTGTCATTACGGCTAATGAGTTCTCTGGAGATAGGCCACCCGCTGCAGCCCATAGACAATCAGACTTCGGCCTCTTATAAGATCCAGTAGCATCTTATCCCATCTCTACAGAGTAGCCTATAGTCAATACTAGGGAAGTTGCTAGGGAATACTAGGAAAAAAGCCAACATTTGTTTGAATGATAACTTACGTAAGTAATTTCGTTAAAACTTGGGCATTCTCTTTGAGTCGGAGTTCTTATTACCACATTTTGCAGGAGGGTACAAATGGAAGAAGATCAATAAAACAGAATACCACCGGAAAAACGACATTGTCTGAGTGAGGCAGACAGAGACTCATGAGCTAATTCCAGCTGCATAACAACACTGTTGACTCATAAGTACAAATCCAGCCATTAGGTATCCTGTGCTGTGGATAATCAGTGTTTACACATGGTCCCTACCGCCTGATGCCACAGGAGAGCATTGACCTATATCGGAGCTGGTTATTGGAGGGAAACCATCAATTCCTCATCAGGATGTCCTGTCAGTCCAATAAGCAAGCTAGCTTCCACCAAAGCCAAGATGGCTGCTGACAAGCACAGTGAAGAGAACAGAAACCCTGCTTGTTAAGGGAAAAGCTTGAAAATGGACACCCGACCTGGAATATCCTTGTTTACAATGGTGGAGGAATGTTGTTGTTAGGTGTTTAATCAAGAAGCAAAGGATTTTGGTTGTATTTCTTATCTACTGGCAATTTTCTGAGCCACAAGCTAGCTAGTTAAATGTAAAATACATGTTTGTATACGTGTTGTTACTCTGCAGATGATCTTATATCTCCGGTAGGTTACATCTGAGAGAACCAGAACCTCCCAGGAGGGGGGGGGGGGGGGGGGGGGGTCTTTTTCGACCCAACTCTCCCCCAGACACAGCCTCCCTAGTGGGCTAGCTATCCCACACCTCGCTCTCCGCCCTGGAGCATCCACCCACCCACTCTAGACCGACCTATTAGGAGGACTTATCAAAACTAGCAAATAGTAAGCAGTCTAGCAAAACGTCCTCCCTTGATGTTCCTAAACGATCAATGGGAATTGGTTATGACAGTAATGAGAGGGAGAGAGGGAAAGAGAAAAAGGAGGAGAAGAAGAAGAAGCAACAGCCTCTCGTCTCTAATTAAGCCCGTGTCTCTGGCTCATGGCTAATTAATAGTGGGGAAGGAAATTAATGAAGAGCTTCCAGGCCTGCTGTTGACAGCCAGCAGGAGCAGAACACTGCATCGGAGGACGGCAGGACTGAGGCCCACAACTCCTCGGGCCAAAAAACACACTCTGTCATTGAGACAAAGACAGGCCTGGCACTGTAAGGCAACTGATCCTAGACCAGTCTGGTCACTGCCAAAGCCCACTCTGTCATAAGTGAGAGGATGGGATAGCAACTGATCCTAGACCAGTCTGGTTACTGCCAATGTCCACGCTGTCATAAGTGAGAGGACTGGATAGCAACTGATCCTAGACCAGCCTGGACCTGACCAGACCAATGCCGTTGCAAAAACCCACTCCGTCATAGAGACAAGGCTGGAATGCAACTGATCGCAGACCAATTAATAGGGCCACTGTCAAAGTCCTCCTCCATCAAACAGACATACAACCTGCACCAGACTGATGCCAGAACAGCCTGTGTTTGAACAAGATTGTGCCCATTGGTTCCTCAGGTCTCATTCCCCAAAGCCCAGTCTGTCGTAAGACAGTGCTGGATAGCAACTGATCTTAGAACTGTTTCTCAAATCAGACCAGGACCAACAGCCACTCTCTCACGGGACTAGGCACTGATTTCAGACCAGTCCTTACTGTAGGTCTGACCAGGGCTACGGTCAAAACCCACACTATCATATAGGAGGACAGGAGCATAGTAATATGAAATGAAATGCACAGTTTCTTACATCTGACCAGGGCTACTGCCCTTCTCCATCACACAGACAGACAGCCTGATGCCAAAACAGCCTGTGTTTGAACAAGATAGTGTTAATCAGTTCACTACTGGTTCTAATACGCAACTTATTTTGCTCCTTTGCACCCCAGTATCTCTACTTGCACATCTATCACTCCAGTGTTTCATTGATAAATTGTCATTATTTCACCGCTATGACCTATTTACTGCCTTACCTCCCTACTCTTCTCCATTTGCACACACTGTATAGACGTTTGTTTACTCCATGTGTAACTCTGTGTTGTCTGTTCACACTGCTTTGCTTTATCTTGGCCAGGTCGTAGTTGTAAATGAGAACTTGTTCTCAACTAGCCTACCTGGTTAAATAAAATAAAAAAAACTACCAAGGTCCTCTCTTTGAAACCAATAGGCATCTGTCTGTTTCAACTAACACCTGGGAATAACACGCACACAATTGGAGAGAGCGAGAACGAGAGAGCGAGAGAGTACTGTATAAAAACAAGAAGTGCTTCAACCTCAGCCCAGCAGTGTTCCCCCTTACAGATCCTGATGATGCACATTAAATAAACCTGGGCTCCAGCCAAAGTAAGCGTCTACTGTACAAAAAGCTGAATGATTCAAAGGAGGGGCTTGTTAAAGAAAGATTAGTCTGCAACGTCTACAGGGTTCAATTAAAAAGAAGAAAAAAAGAAGAAAAATCGTTGACTTTTCAAACAGCCATTTGGGTGGAAGGCATTAATGAAAGCTAAATGCACCTGCCCTGTATGTAAATAGCTTTGTAGGATACTGATGGGGCCCGAAGTGCAGCTGTTAATTTAACTTCCTTTCAAGGCCCCATACTAAGAAGATACCACTGGCTCGGGCTGTTGCTCCCATCCCGCTCTCTCTCCCTCTCCCCATCTCTCACCCTCTCTCGCATCCCTCTCTTTTGCACACTCCTCTTCTATCCCCGCATCCTTCCCTACCCACTCTCTCTCTTCACCATCTCTCCCGTCTCCACCCCTCCCTTCTCCCTCCCCTCCCTCTCCGCTCTCCCCTCCCTCTCCGCTCTCCCCTCCGCTCCGCTCTCCCCTCCCTCTCTGCTCTCCTCTCCTCTCTCCTCTCCCCTCCCTCCATCCATCCCTGCTCTCTCCTCTCCCCCCTCCCTCTCCCCTCTCTCGTCTCCCCCTTCCCCTCCTCTAGGTGCCCGAGATGAATGGCTCTTTTTTTGCCCTCCTGATTCCACCTCCAGGTTTTTCATTTTTCCTCTCCTCCCTTTGATTCATTTATATGTCATTGAACAGGCAAGTCTCACATCTAGACTAGTGTTCCCTTTAATCAAAGACGATTACAAAAGGCTCTTGTTCAAAGGCAGGGTGTCTGTCTGTGTGTGTCTACAGATTAGGTCTAACCTCGCTATCTATTTTCATAACATGACTTAATTTCAATTTATTTCAAAACACTAAACACGGTCTTCAACAGCACATTGAAGAGCACCTCTTGGCAGATATGCTCGAGTCAAAATAAAAGTGTCCTGGGCCTCCCGGGTGGAGCAGTGGTTAAGGGCGCTATACTGCAGCGCCAGCTGTGCCACCAGAGACTCTGGGTTCGCGCCCAGGCTCACCGGGAGGTCCGTGGGGCGACACACAATTGGCCTAGCGTCGTCCGGGTTAGGGAGGGCTTGGCCGGTAGGGATATCCTTGTCTCATCGCGCACCAGCGACTCCTGTGGTGGGCCGGGCGCAGTGCGCGCTAACCAAGGTGGCCAGGTGCACAGTGTTTCCTCCGACACATTGGTGCGGCTGGCTTCCGGGTTGGATGCGCGCTGTGTTAAGAAGCAGTGCGGCTGGTTGGGTTGTGTATCGGAGGACGCATGACTTTCAACCTTCGTCTCTCCCGAGCCCGTACGGGAGTTGTAGCGATGAGACAAGATAGTAGCTACTAAACAATTGGACACCACGAAATTGTGGAGAAAAAGGGGTCAAATGTAAAATAATAATTAAAATAAAATAAAAAAATAAAAGTGTCCACCGTGGCATAACATTAAATCACGGAAATGGATTTTCCCCCATTGAAAGAAAACATGCAACTCCATTAAAATGCCAATGAAGCAAATCCAAGAGGAGCATGAAATCCCATTTTAGGGAAATGACTGACAAATGACTGGATTCCGGGTCAGACATGAGACGGGGCTTGTCCCCCCTAACCGTTCCTCGGTTAGCTAGGCGGAAAATTGAAAAATATAAGCTACAGTTAGCTAAGAGACAAAAAAAGTATCCCTGGGTACTCCTTCCTTGCCCAGTCTAATCTCTCTTTCAAAGCAATTGATTTTACTTCAGTGGACTCTCTTCGTCCCAAAATATGCTAACTCTTATCGTAGTGTTTGCTAGCAGATAAGCGTTGACTACTGGGCAAATTCGCTTGTGCAGTTCATAAAAAAATGCTCTAACTTATTTTTCTTCAAACTTCTTTTCTCTCGGTTTCATTCTTTCTTTCTCTCTCTTTCTTTCTTTCTCTCCATCTCCTCTTCTTTGTTGAGCTCTAAACTCAGTGTAACTAATTGGCTCTGACATGGTCCGTAATGACTCGGCACTCGACAGAGAAGCTTTGGGGAAAATCACTTCTCATTTCCTCAGGCATCACTCAAGTGGGCACATGTTGAACCCATGACAACCCCCCTCCATCTTACAGCATGGGAAGGGCAAACGTCGACAAGATACAAAACGCTGATCTCAGATCGGAGGACATTAAGGCGGCCATCTTGATTAACGACCCCAGGGCCAAGCTGTATTCTTAAAACGTCTCAGAGTGGGAGTGCTGATCTAGGATCAGTTTAGCATTTGACATAATATCGAATTCGATGAAATGGACGAGGGAGGGCCTGATCCTAGATCAGCACTTCTTACTATGAGACGCTTTATGAATAGCTATGGGGGATGGTGGTTGGGACTGTTACTGTACTGTCACTGTTCTCAGTTCACCTACATCACTATATTACCCCCATCGGGGTGTTTGTCAGGCCTGTGACGGCCCCACTCAATGAGAACATACCAATTAGACATGTCTTCTCCGTCAGAGAGAGAGACTCTACATCATGCACACAGCCACAGCCCGCGATGGGCGCTAGGTAATTGAATCAAACAGACACAATTCAATCACAGTCTCTCGGAGTGTCAATAAGGACGACTCAGGGTTATTGCGAAGGGACCTGGAAGATCCAAAATGGCCACCGCACAGAGAGAGAAGCCGGTGAGTAAATACAAAAAGCCTGAGTCAGTCAACAGTCTCATCGGCATTAGGGCCTACGCCCCTCCAGTCAAATATAGCCGTCAGTGGCAAACAGAGCAGATCCCAATTGAGTCAAACCTCCCAGCTCAGCTGTCACTAACAGTACTGCGTAGCCTAGTCCTACTTGCACAAATCAAATCCTGATGTCAGGACCAAATGAATCTGTCACTACCAATGCTGGCCCTGCTACATTCACCTGTCGTTAGCAGAACAAGCCTCACATGAAATCCAGTCAGAGACAGACTTACATCCATCCTTCTCTGTTAGTATCTTATACCTCTCCACCTTAAAGTGGGCCAATCCAAAATGGCACCCTATACCCAGGCCAAAAGTAGTGCACTGTACTATACATGGAATATGGTGCCTTTTTGGACAAAGACACTTTAATGCTTTATTTAACCAGGAGGGTTGCATTTGGGTATTAATCTATTTTCCAAGGCAGCCCTGTCTCTGCTGCATTGTATGTGTTGTATAATGAGGCTGTCTCACCTCTTCTTCTCTGCCTCATGTCTGCTCAGTAGTCGCTGCAGCCCTCCGCCCTTAAAGCCCTGGAAGTGGGCCGCTGGAGCCCCCACTGTGATCACGTCATAGAATGCATCTGGGGAGGCAAGAAGGTGTCCCGCCTGGGGTTAGCGGGAACTGTGTTGTACAGTACAATACACCAAGTAGAGAGGAAGGGATGGGAACATGAAGAAGGGGGGGGTCAAGAAGGAGGGGAGGGTTTGAGAAAAAGACAAACATGAGACTTATATCAACTTTCTTTCCTCAGAAGGTAGGTGTGTGTGTGTGTGTGTGTGTGTGTGTGTGTTGTGTGTGTGTGTGCGTGCGTGCGTGCGTGAATCCTCCATTGTGGTGGTTTAGTGCGGTGGAGGACAGCTAACGAACGGCCTCTGGGACGGCAGACCAGCCAGCCGCCACAGAAAGTCCTGTTTGAGAAGTCCCGTTGACAGCATTACTGACAGAGCTGCTCTGAATGCGAAGGTTGGGAAGGGTATTGGTTGGCACTCGCCCCACGCTTCCGTCTTAATGATCCCATGGTCGCCGACATGGCCCCCATTGTCCCCCATTGTCCCCCACCTCTCCCTGCTCAGCCCCTGGGTTCTCAAACTTCCCAGCTCCCCTTAATTGGCTACTGCCTCACAACATACAGCGACACAATGAAATACAATGGTGAGCCGACAACATCAGTCACACGGGCCAATTTGCTCTAGCTGATTTCCTAGTGTGTCCCCCCTCCGCCCCCATAAATCGACTGTCTTTCTCTCCCTGGGAGGAGAAATTATTGCGGGCCGGTGAGATACATTTGAATAATTCATACTTAAACAGGACATGGGAATGGGTTAAGGGAGATAAAATGTCCCTTATACATAGCCCAAATGGAGTTTATAACACTGTTTCCTTTCTCTGCAATTATTGAGAGGCTGAGGAACAAGGTGCTAATATCTTGCAATCAATGGCTTAGCATTAAGTAGAGTTAGACCAAGCATTTATGCTATGACTATTGTGAATAACATTTACCATTAAACATTTCACCAAATAATAATTCAAGGAAAATTACTCAAAAATGTGAGGACTGCGGTTCGTATCCATTTAAAAGTAATCACATTTATTACAGTTACGCAATAAGAATGCAATTTGCAAATAACACACACCAGAAATCTTCACGATTAAAAGGATACAAAATATCCGTTTAACAATAAGTCTTAACAGCATAGAATATTCACCACGACAGTACCAATGTATATCAGGTTAACCAATGACTCCATGATCTAAGTTAAAACTCAACTTTTATTCTTCCAAGAGCGCCAATTCCCTGTATCTCCTATTGTCTAATTAACTTCACTTTGATAGCCCAAAACAGTACAACAAAGACATGAAAACCCACACATTCTCGGATCTAATCACCACACCTCAACACCGTATGATAAGAGCACACCTGTGTTGCTCTTCTTTGAACTATCCGCCGCCCGATGAACAGAACGACAGTTTCTCTGTAGCAATGAATCCATACGCTGACGACTGAAACATGTAGCTCTTCCTGAACTCTTGAAACAATCCAAACATGAATTTAGTCGATTCAAGTCTCATCTGTCTTTACACCTCTCCTGGCTTCAGTGACCCTAGGACATCTGTGGGAATGTCTCTTCCTCGAGATGGCCACAGATGTGATCGCCCCTAGATGGTCTGTCGTTCAAACAATGCCGTAAATGGTGACTGAGTCATCATACTGTGCTCCCACGCCAGCCAGTCGCTAGTATCGTCACCTTCTCTCATTCACTCACTACATGATCAATAGTGGAACGCAAATCCAAATGCAAAAGCTATGCATGGTTTGGTTTGGTTTGGGAGGAAAGAAAGACCAAACTAGAGGAAATACGACTATAATTCCTGACAAGCACAGAAAACTAGGTGACTAATAGAAAGGACGTTGAGGTCATTTACATGGATGGACAAAGTCAAATCGTTTTTCACCCCAAAGGAAACAACTGCCCGAGGGAGTGACCAGACTAGACTCTGTGGAAGCCATTTTATCAACAAACAATGCATCACCATGTGTTTCAAGAGCTATTGTGTCTTCTGGAAACTTGGCAACAGAGACCAAGCTGAACTGAACCAGGAACGATCTCTTTCAACACATTCTCCCTCTTTCTCAAGGGTGGTAGACTTCTGACTAACCCTTCTTTTTGACCAGTCAGTCAGTGGTCGTGGTTTTCGCTAACAGCTCCATTCCCCTTATTCTCCTTATTGTATGTCCCTGATGTGCAGAGTAGTCGAGATCTGTGTCAAGGCTTGTCTAGCCTTCAACTTTACAATCAATCAAACGCCGAGACAACTCGAAACTGAGGAACATTCCCCAAGAGCTAGCACGTTTGCAGTTACTGAGCGCATCCCAGAGCTAGCGTGTAGAAGCGTGTCAGCGGCCATAATGCATCTTGACAAGTCTAGGGCCGAACTAGAGAGGTGAGTATTGGGGTTGGTTGTAGAGGGAGATGGAAGCTCTAAGGCAGGCTATTCTGTGTATTCCCTCTCAGGGCCAAACGCGTAGGGCTTCGTTAGACCATTGTCTGCCGGTCGGTCTGTCTGTCAGAGTTAATGTGCACCTGTCAGCACCCCAGATGCCTCTGATCCGCGCCTTGTGCGCTCTCCTGACAAGAGAAGAAGTAGAGCAAAGGACGTGAACTCTTGAACTGCAACGGCTGTAGGTGACGTTCAAGACCCCAGTGCTCATTCCCAGCAGCTGGAAAACCCCCGTGAAGTTGTAATAGTCAGGGTTATATTCATTAGGGCACACCATAACCCTGAAAACTAAAATGTACATTTCTTATTGGACAAGTCCAGCTAGTCCTTCCCTGTTTGAATCCGTTTTTGGTGCCTAATGAATACAACCCGTATGCTTTATAGGTCCATTTGGACACACACCTGTTTGTCTGGGACACGTCACCCTCATCCTCTGGGTGTGCAGGTTGATAGGGATGAACTCTAGATACCTCTGGGCCTTGCTGCAGCTCGGCTTGAACGACGGACCTGGAAAAGATAGAGAAGAAAAGATGTGTCAGTATTGGACACATTGCAAGCCATTAAGATACTTATACCTGAAAGAGGCTTTCCACGTCAGGCAAAAGGCCTCATAGTAGAGCCCAGTGACACCCAGCACTCCCTCCCATCTGGTCTTGCAACGCTTAGTGGTCTCTCTCAAATCCACACTATTAGCTCAACTTTAAAGCGCCACTGCATCAAATTCAGCATCTTCATCTTCAATGTCATAGATTACAAGATCATGTTATCAAACTCATAGACCAAACACAGAAGCCTATCGGCTGCATGCCACCAATCCTTAAGGAGTCACACCCTTGAGTACAGAACTGTTTCGTCTGGACACAGGAGTGTATTCATTACGCCGATTCTGTTGCAAAGCTTTTCTTAAACGGACGCAATTGGAACGAAATGGGGAAGGACCCACCTGAATTTGTCCAATAAAACCATTTGTTTGGACAAATGATTACACCCCAGTTCATTACTAGCCTGAGCTTCTTATCTGGCTGAGCTTGTAGCTCCAGTTATGACCCTCACATGTCAGCACAGACAGAAATATATACCTTTTAAAAATACAGCTATTACAAACCTGCAAACACCTATATCTTCTAATGGACACGTTACGCATAGCTACTGTAAAATCACTTTAAAGCCTGGATTTACCTTCCAATGCAAGATACTTAGAAATATATATCACAGATACCAGAGACTTCTCCGCATTTCAAAACCAGCTCAATTTCAGATCAGGCCTTCCAATGCATCCACTAATGTACAGTGTAATCCTCTAAGCATAGGATTTGATCCTCTTTTGCACCACTTGCTTTGTACCAAACTTCCAATTAAAACGGTACCCCCAAAAGATAAAGCACAGGCTTATGCTGAAGATGAAAAACACTATCTGACGCTCCACGCCAGTAGCGTAAATCCTAAATATGTAAATAGAGTAGGAAAACTTTCTTTGAAATAGGGCTAAGCTTTTAAGAACAGTCAAACAACGCAGGCTATCTGACATTCTGCGGTGTTTGCTGAAGGAGAGGGTATTTGTGTGAGTCAAGATAAAGGTAGGGTAAAAACAGGTACACACACACATACACGCACACACGAGGGAAAATCGTATTCTCCTCAAACAAACATTTGAAGTTCTCTTCCAAATTAGTTCCACATCAAAAATGTTTAATTGGCTTTTCTCTCGATTCGATCAGAACTCTGTGTTTCCAGCTTTGAGAAATTCCACGCAACTCAAACAATCAATCAGACATCCAAACATGGGGGAAAAAAACATGTTGATGTGTCTGCATAAGGACTGGGTGCATATACCCTTGTCCTGTATATTCCATTTGAGCAGAGAGGTCTATACATCCCATTTGTCAACATAATGTTGGAATCCCATTTTATACAAAAGTCCTTTCAGCCAAGACTATAATAAACTGTTCCAAGTAGATGTTTGCGGTGCTAATTCCAAATATGTATCCACAGGGAAAAGCACACGCAGGATACCAAAGTTATAGGCTCAGTAATTTCATTTATTTAGATATCCTGCTTGTGCTTTTCCCTGTGGATATATATTTTGCATCCCATTTCCCCATCCCACCCAGCGTTAGGAGGACCCAGTGAGCGTTTGCACGTGCAGGAGTCAGTGTGCTGTCGAGGACACCACACGTGTCCCCACTACCACCCATGAAACATTTAACTGCTCTTCCAGTTGGCTACACTTACAACATGCTAGCCTGATGCTAGCACATCTGGTCTCCAGCTGCTTACTTACAGATGTCCACACAGGCTCCAGATTATTGACTGTACATTTTTGTACAGGCCCTACATGGAATGCTAGCTAGGGTTCAAGTCTGTTTCATTCCTTTGCCATGTGTGATGGCCAAATACCCAAATTATATCCGGCTATTCGTTTAATATCTGTATCACCACCCTTCAAAAGCTCCTAGTTTGGCAGCCATCTTTATATTCTTGTTTCTGACGTCACATATTCATCTGTAGCATTTAGCTAAACATGCCCTATGGCCTCTCCCAGCTGTGCTAGGTTGAGCGATCTCTTACGGCTAATGCTAAAGTCTGCCAGGGGCCTTGCCATCACTTCAGCTCAGTGGGCTGCCGTCAGTCACTCTGTCAACTGTGTGCACTGGGGACGGGGGCTAATCGAGCTAGCGATCGGTGCAAGTTAGACGAATTAGCCGTATCAAATTCCCATCTGTTTGCCCAGGTGGTCAGTCTGTGTGACAGGAGGGAGCCAGGATACTGACCCACACACAGCTGGCTGGCCAAAGTGGAGGGGGTTGGAGTGGAGGGACTCTCTCACTCTGATTTAACCCTGATCTTACCAGGTAAGTTGACTGTGAACACATTCTCATTTACAGCAACGACCTGGAGAATAGCTACAGGGGAGAGGAGAGGGGATGAATGAGCCAATTGGAAGCTGGGGATGATTATGTGGCCATGATGGTATGAGGGACAGATTGGGAATTTAGCCAGGACACCGGGGTTAACACCATGGGATCTTTAGCGATCACAGAGAGACAGGACACCTGCTTAACATCCCATCCGAAAGACAGCACCTTACATAAGGCAATGTCCCCAATCACTGCCCTGGGGCATTGGGATATTTTTGGGGGGACCAAAGGAAAGAGTGCCTCTTACTGGCACTCCAACACCACTCCCAGCAGCATCTGGTCTCCCATCCAGGACCAACCATGCTTAGCTTCAGAGGCAAGCCAGCAGTGGGATGCAGGATCTGTCTCTGTCAGCCTGGAGACACATTATGGGGTGCCTTTGGATCGCTAACTTCAGAAACGGTTGTTCAATCCACTAACGATTACAGATGGTGGCAGAAAGTACCTTCTCCTTCCTGTACCAATCCATCCATGAACATAGTCAATATCGTCTTTGATTAGGGCCATTTCAACCATCTGGAGAGTTCAAAAACCTTTTCCAATGCAGTATCACACATCCTTCCAAATGAAAAAGCCAATATGTAGCAGTAGTAGCAGCAGCAGCATCCAATCAGGCCCGGTAGCTAGCTAGCAGCATAGACTTTAAAGAAGCTTAACAGTGGGGGGGGGGCTGGTGCTGAGGAAAGCAGAGGAACACAGCGAAAGCGTCAGCGTTCACAGGCTCCTCAAGCCGCCTCAGGACACACTTGGCACAGCAAACAAGACTCCCAAATAACCACCGCCGGGACGGGAGGCCGGGGTTCAGATTGATGCTGGGACTGATTTGTGCATTTAACATTTTTCCTATTCTCCCTCCACTCCTCTTGTGCGGTGCAGACAGGGATACATTTTTTGGGGTGGCTCAGGGAATTCTCTCAGAGTGTATCCGAGGATTTCCTTTCATTAAAATAGCAGGCAACTTAGAGCTCCCACAGTGGAGGAACTGGAAACACACTGGTGGTGTCTGTAGACTGTCTACAATATACAGGACTACAGTGGCTCACACACTGGCGACACAGCTCACACACTACTTCATCCCTCAGGCGCCTCTGTAACAATACAACAAGACTATTTAGTCTAGAAGGGGGACTTTGCTCTTAGGCCGTCACCATGGTTGAAGAGCGAGTGACAGACGGGTCTTCACTGTAGCTGACCGATGGCGTAGGAAGGCCAACAAACATTCACTAACGGATTTAACCAAGCTTCTAATTCGCCGGCCGGCAAACAATAGGAGTGGGAGAGATGATGAATGAATGAATTATTAGAGCATCTGAAGTATGCTGGGGTCATTCCAGCTTAATAAGTATGAATAAAAGGAAAACACCCGTTTTGTTTTTGAAACTGTGGAAGAGGATTTATTCACTCAAACCCCACCCCCCAGACTACAGGCACAAATCCCCACAGACTACTGGCACACAACGCAGTGAGTCCATCCTCCTCAAACCCCCACAGGCTACTGGTACACAACGTAGTGCGTCCATCCTCCTCAAACCCCCACAGGCTACTGGCACACAACGTAGTGCGTCCATCCTCCTCAAACCCCCACAGACTATTGGTACACAACGCAGTGAGTCCATCCTCCTCAAACCCCCACAGACTATTGGTACACAACGTAGTGCGTCCATCCTCCTCAAACCCCCACAGACTATTGGTACACAACGCAGTGCGTCCATCCTCCTCAAACCCTTACAGACTATTGGTACACAACGCAGTGAGTCCATCCTCCTCAAACCCCCACAGACTATTGGTACACAACGCAGTGCGTCCATCCTCCTCAAACCCCCACAGACTATTGGTACACAACGCAGTGCGTCCATCCTCCTCAAACCCCCACAGACTATTGGTACACAACGCAGTGCGTCCATCCTCCTCAAACCCCCGACAGGCTACTGGTACACAACGCAGTGCGTCCATCCTCCTCAAACCCCCACAGACTATTGGTACACAACGTAGTGCGTCCATCCTCCTCAAACCCCCACAGACTATTGGTACACAACGCAGTGCGTCCATCCTCCTCAAACCCCCACAGACTATTGGTACACAACGTAGTGCGTCCATCCTCCTCAAACCCCCACAGACTATTGGTACACAACGCAGTGCGTCCATCCTCCTCAAACCCTTACAGACTATTGGTACACAACGCAGTGCGTCCATCCTCCTCAAACCCCCACAGACTATTGGTACACAACGCAGTGCGTCCATCCTCCTCAAACCCCCGACAGGCTACTGGTACACAACGCAGTGCGTCCATCCTCCTCAAACCCTTACAGACTATTGGTACACAACGCAGTGCGTCCATCCTCCTCAAACCCCCACAGACTATTGGTACACAACGTAGTGCGTCCATCCTCCTCAAACCCCCACAGACTATTGGTACACAACGCAGTGAGTCCATCCTCCTCAAACCCCCACAGACTATTGGTACACAACGTAGTGCGTCCATCCTCCTCAAACCCCCACAGACTATTGGTACACAACGCAGTGCGTCCATCCTCCTCAAACCCCCACAGACTATTGGTACACAACGTAGTGCGTCCATCCTCCTCAAACCCCCACAGACTATTGGTACACAACGTAGTGCGTCCATCCTCCTCAAACCCCCACAGACTATTGGTACACAACGTAGTGCGTCCATCCTCCTCAAACCCCCACAGACTATTGGTACACAACGTAGTGCGTCCATCCTCCTCAAACCCCCACAGACTATTGGTACACAACGTAGTGCGTCCATCCTCCTCAAACCCCCACAGACTATTGGTACACAACGCAGTGCGTCCATCCTCCTCAAACCCCCACAGACTATTGGTACACAACGCAGTGCGTCCATCCTCCTCAAACCCTTACAGACTATTGGTACACAACGTAGTGCGTCCATCCTCCTCAAACCCCCACAGACTATTGGTACACAACGCAGTGCGTCCATCCTCCTCAAACCCCCACAGACTATTGGTACACAACGCAGTGCGTCCATCCTCCTCAAACCCTTACAGACTATTGGTACACAACGCAGTGCGTCCATCCTCCTTAAACCCCCACAGACCACTGGTACACAACGCAGTGCGTCCATCCTCCCTCCTCCTCTTCAATCTCACTTTCCCTCTCCCCCACTTTCTCACCCTCTCACTTGTAACATTGCAACTAGCCACCACATACACACCTCTTTCTCTCTCCATCTTTCTTACATCTCTCTATCCTCCCACTCCTCACCTTTCCTTTAATCACATTAGGTATCAATACTTAACCTGCTTGCTGCCTTCTCTGCCCGGCTCGTTTAGCGTTGTCTGTCACTGCGCCGACTTAATGCGGTGCTGGATTATAGGCTGCGAGGGCCGCCTCTTCTGCTGCACGGTGTCCAACGGCTACCAGCTAACTTGATCATCACACAATGCAGCATCTGGCCATGCAGGGAGAGCTGTCATGAAGCATCTCAACCCACGCCGATTTGCCCTCTACTTACTAGATGGTGTGTGTGTGTGTGTGTGTGTGTGTGTGTGTGTGTGTGTGTGTGTGTGTGGCCATCGTCACTCATCAGAGGTTCGCAGGGAAAAAACACCTTGACAAATATCTCATTATGGAATGAGAGGTGTGGGAGAAAAAATCTATCCCTCCATCAGGATACTATGGCCGCTGGGACCCAAGGAAGCTGGGATAGAGGGTCGATAGAGGGATGGGGGAGGGATAGAGTGAGAGAAAGAGAGAGAAATTGAGAGAGAGTTGTTATGGCTCGCGCTGTGACCCATCAAGTATCGTGTTGTGGAAGTCTATTGAATTTGGTCGAGGACAGATATAGATAATTTGATAGTGCCAAATAATATCTGTCATTTTGTGCAACAGAGTGGATGTATGTAGGTGGGTGTGTGTGTGTGTGTGTGTGTGTGTGTGTGTGTGTGTGTGTGTGTGTGTGTGTGTGTGTGTGTGTGTGTGTGTGTGTGTGTGTGTGTGTGTGTGTGTGTGCGTGTGTGTGTGTGTGTGTGTGTGATTCAGCCAAACAGATAGAGTGTCTAAGTTTTGTTCTGCATCTTGTCAGTATGAATCAGCAGGATAAGCGTGTAAACCCTATCAATATCAGATGAAGCCCCCCCCCCCCCCCCCCGCACGCACACACACACACACACAGAGTAGCACTCAATCAGCTTCCCCTTGTCAACAAAATGATTATCACGTAATTCTTCATTATCCCCCTTAACCCTTGTAGAAACTTTGTTGCTATGGAAACTAATGCAGCAGAAGACAGAAACACTGGAGAGTGTGTTTTCTGCTCTCCAGGATGAAGGGAAGTCGTAAAGAAGAAACAAAGGTGACTCGAGGTGGTCATCGGTCCCCAAGGCCTCAGTCCTCACCCAGTGTCATTTTTTACCCCGGATTAAATTCTGGATCTAATCGACACGTATCAATTATTCAAACATTAGTCAGATGAGTTCATCTTGATATGTGACATTGACTGTCTGTATATAAAATATGTTGTTCTGTTTTATATAGGGCTGGGTGCACGCTTATTAGTAACTGGAATAAGCAATTTCATAAAAGTGTAGTGTCTGGCTGCATTACACACCAAAGACCAGCAAATATTATTTTCATCTTCAACATAGGAATCACTACAAAACCTCTGGTATGATCTCTTATACTCCCGAGTGGTGCAGCGGTCTAAGGCACTGTACCTCAGTGCAAGAGGTGTCACTATAGTACCTGGTTCGAATCCAGGCCGTGATTCCTACCCTTACACTAAGGTAACCTGCCTAAATGACTACCGACCCGTAGCACTCACGTCTGTAGCTTTGAAAGGCTGGTCATGGCTTACATCAACACCATTATCTCAGAAACCCTAGACCCACTCCAATTTGCATACTGCCCTAATAGATCCACAGAAGATGCAATCTCTATTGCACCTCACACTGCCTGCTCCCACCTGGACAAAAGGAACACCTACTGTATGTGAGAATGCTATTCATTGACTACAGCTCAAGGTTCAACACCGTAGTACCCTCAATAAGCTAAGGACACTGTGACTAAACACCTCCCTCTGCAACTGGATCCTGGACTTCCTGACAGGCCGCCCCCAGGTGGTAAGGGTAGGTAACAACACATTTGCTACGCTGATCGTCAACATAGGGGCCCCTCAAGGATGCGTGCTCACTCCCTGTTCACTCATGACTGCACAGCCAGGCACGACTCCAACACCATCATTTGCAGATGACACAACAGTGGTAGGCCTGATCAACGACGAGAAAGTCTATAGGGAGGAGCTCAGAGACCTGGCTGTGTGGTGCCAGGACAACAACCTCCCCGTCAACATGATCAAGACAAAGGAGATGATTGTGGACTACAGGAAAAGGAGGACCGAGCACACCCCCATTCTCATTCGACAAAACCTATTCCCCCTCAGGAGACTGAAAAGATTTGCCATGAGTCCTCAGATCCTCAAAAGGTTCTACAGCTGCACCATCGAGAGCATCCTGACTGGTTATGTCACTTCCTGGTATGGCAACTGCTTGGCCTCCGACCGCAAGGCACTACAGAGGGTAGTGCGTACAGCTCAGTACATCACTGGGGCCAAACTTCCTGCCATCCAGGTCCTCTATACCAGAGGAAGGCCCTACAAATTGTAAAAGACTCCAGCCACCCAAGTCACAGACTGTTCCCTCTGCTACCGCACGGCAAGCAGTACCGGAGCACCAAGTCTAGGACCAAGAGGCTTCTAAACAGCTTCTACCCCCAAACCATGAGACTCCTGAACATCTAATCAAATAGTTACATAGACTATTTGCATTGCCCCCCCCCCCCCCCCCCCCTCTCATTTGCGCCGCTGCTACATGTACATACCTTGACTAACCGGTGCCCCCGCACATTGACTCTCTACAGGTACCCCCTGTATATAGTCTCGCTATTGTTATTTTACTGCTGCGGTTTAACTACTTCTTACTTTTCTTATTCTTATTTGTATTTTTTAAACATGCATTGTTGGTTAGGGGCTTGTATGTAAGCATTTCACTGTAAGGTGAACCTGTTGTATTCGGCATGTGACTAAGTAAACTTGATTCGATGTACATTTGCAGCAGCACTAAGACAAGTCAGGGACACAATGGTAGGGATTATCTGGGCAGTGCTCGGGCCATTGATAAGTCATTGCCTCCACCTCTTTACCAAGCAATGATAAGTACAAAGGTATCCACTGCATCCCAGTCCACTGGAGACGGAGGAACATGTGTTTGTCTTGGTGACAAGGGCGAAACGTGAAACATCGGCAATTACAGAAACGTTGGCAATGTGGTAAACAAAAACAAGAAAAGGCCAAACAAAAACCCAAATAAGACGATTCAGCAGGGGTGTTCACAGAGAGGGATTTCAGAAATGCTCGCTTCTTCCCAAGGGTACCTCTACCCTTTTAAGAGAGGTAGAGAGCATTATAGCATGGTATAGGGCATGAAGCAGTGTGTGTGCATAGTGTAAATATGTGTGTGCGTATAGTGACTCTGTGTGTGTCCATGCTTGCCTGTGTGCATGTAGTAAGTCTTACCAGTGATCTTATTGAGCTCAGCCAGGGTCTCCTGGTAGGCAGCTATCACCTGTCCATAACGGCCAATCACCTCCTTCCTCAGGTTGTCCCAGTGGGGAGACAATTCCCCAAGGTCCCTCAGCTCCTGTATCCTGGAATGACAGGGGATCCACAGGGAATGTCAATGAGAGATACATGGAACGTTACGGAGTACAAGGAATTTCTCAACCGGACTCTGTCGGCTCAGTTCAATCAAACTCATATCCCACTGACACAGAAAGGGAGAGAGAAAGTAAGGAGAGCGACAGAGTAAGAACAGAGAGAGAGACAGTAAATCAATCAATACATTTTATTTGTAAAGCCCGGCCGAGCAAGCAGAGACATAAGCAGAAGCACAGTGGCCAGGAAGGAGCGCATATCCCTGTTCTGTCTTTACTGGGTAGAGATATACAGGAATGTCACTGAGAGGATACAGATCATTACAGAGTACATGCATGTATTTTGTAAATCAAGACATTCATAAAGATTGCTTTGGCAGGTTCAACACAACCACGTACAGTATTATCCAGCAAGACTGAACCTATTCTATGACCCCCTGCATCATCTAATGCTGTTGTGCTGGCTCATGGCCAATAGCACGGTTAGATTGCCTCCACTGTGACTAATGCTGTTCATTGTCTTCTGGTTTGAGTCATATGACCCTAACTGTCACAGTGGCGAGTGTATTAACAGACCGTTTAACACCTCTCTGATGCATGCAGGAACACACACACACACACACATGCACACACACACGCACGCACGCACACACACACACACACACACACACACACACACACACACACACACACACACACACACACACACACACACACACACGCACGCACGCACGCACGCACACACACAGATGGGCGCCTACACACAAATGCGCACACACACACACACACCATTTACCCCATCCCTGAGCCTCACTGCTTAGTCGATAGACTGATCATTATGAAACAAATCCCACCCTCAGGCTAGAAGCCATTTTGTCCACTTATCCACTCGTACCAACATCACCCCTTCTTCTCTTCTCCCAGTCAGAGACATCCTACCACCCAGATCCCATTAACCAATAATGAACCCCTCTATCTAGCCCTCTTCTCTAGTTTGTCGGAGTCGATCGCCACGGCAACCGGATTCATCTCATAGAGAGGCGTGCGTGTGAGGCGTGTAGCCGGAGGGCCAAAATACCCCTACACGTTGCCATTAGGGGCCCGAGGTAAACTGAGGTCATTGCCGAGGAAATAACCACCCGTTGCCGGAGGCGTCCAAGCTGATACCCAGGCCACCGCCTTAGCCCGCTAGGTCGTAGTTACCATCTGAATGGCTGTGATCCGACGTGATATGAGACACGGTGCCTGTACTATCCACTGTAAAGAAGGTCTTGATCTCAATGATACATAGGGGGTTTCGATGGGCTATTTGCTTTAATAGAGATGTGTTATTCTTGACAACGGATCCAATGTTTCTCAGACTACAGACAGTGTGGTGCTGCTAATCAGACTCACTAAAATGTCAATTAGCCACTATAAGAATATGTTATCAGACTGATTGATCTATTCTAATTAATTTGCAAACATATCATCGATCGACATGTTCGCATGATGTGTTTTTGTGAGAGATTAAGAGACATTTGCAAACATATCAAATCATCTACAGTACCTTGCAAAAGTATTCGGCCCCCTTGAACTTTGCGACCTTTTGCCACATTTCAGGCTTCAAACATAAAGATATAAAACTGTATTCTTTTGTGAAGAATCAACAACAAGTGGGACACAATCATTAAGTGGAACGACATTTATTGGATATTTCAAACTTTTTTAACAAATCAAAAACTGAAGAATTGGGCGTGCAAAATTATTCAGCCCCTTTACTTTCAGTGCAGCAAACTCTCTCCAGAAGTTCGATGAGGATCTCTGAATGATCCAATGTTGACCTAAATTACTAATGATGATAAATACAATCCACCTGTGTGTAATCAAGTCTCCGTATAAATGCACCTACACTATGATAGTCTCAGAGGTCCGTTAAAAGCGCAGAGAGCATCATGAAGAACAAGGAACACACCAGGCAGGTCCGAGATACTGTTGTGAAGAAGTTTAAAGCTGGATTTGGATACAAAAAGATTTCCCAAGCTTTAAACATCCCAAGGAGCACTGTGCAAGCGATAATATTGAAATGGAAGGAGTATCAGACCACTGCAAATCTACCAAGACCTGGCCGTCCCTCTAAACTTTCAGCTCATACAAGGAGAAGACTGATCAGAGATGCAACCAAGAGGCCCATGATCACTCTGGATGAACTGCAGAGATCTACAGCTGAGGTGGGAGACTCTGTCCATAGGACAACAATCAGTCGTATATTGCACAAATCTGGCCTTTATGGAAGAGTGGCAAGAAGAAAGCCATTTCTTAAAGATATCCATAAAAAGTGTTGTTTAAAGTTTGCCACAAGCCACCTGGGAGTCACACCAAACATGTGGAAGAAGGTGCTCTGGTCAGATGAAACCAAAATTGAACTTTTTGGCAACAATGCAAAACGTTATGTTTGGCGTAAAAGCAACACAGCTCATCACCCTGAACACACCATGCCCACTGTCAAACATGGTGGTGGCAGCATCATGGTTTGGGCCTGCTTTTCTTCAGCAGGGACAGGGAAGATGGTTAAAATTGATGGGAAGATGGATGGAGCCAAATACAGGACCATTCTGGAAGAAAACCTGATGGAGTCTGCAAAAGACCTGAGACTGGGACGGAGATTTGTCTTCCAACAAGACAATGATCCAAAACATAAAGCAAAATCTACAATGGAATGGTTCAAAAATAAACATATCCAGGTGTTAGAATGGCCAAGTCAAAGTCCAGACCTGAATCCAATTGAGAATCTGTGTAAAGAACTGAAAACTGCTGTTCACAAATGCTCTCCATCCAACCTCACTGAGCTTGAGCTGTTTTGCAAGGAGGAATGGGAAAAAATGTCAGTCTCTCGATGTGCAAAACTGATAGAGACATACCCCAAGCGACTTACAGCTGTAATCGCAGCAAAAGGTGGCGCTACAAAGTATTAACTTAAGGGGGCTGAATAATTTTGCACGCCCAATTTTTCAGTTTTTGATTTGTTAAAAAAGTTTGAAATATCCAATAAATGTCGTTCCACTTCATGATTGTGTCCCACTTGTTGTTGATTCTTCACAAAAAAATACAGTTTTATCTTTATGTTTGAAGCCTGAAATGTGGCAAAAGGTCGCAAAGTTCAAGGGGGCCGAATACTTTCGCAAGGCACTGTATCACCACCCTCCACCCTCTCGCCTCACGAAACCCAATTGAGAATGGCACAGAAGTAAACTTAGCCAGATAGATAGTGCCATGCTGCCCAAGTGCAGTTAACCTTTCTCCTTGACCCCCCTTTCCACCTTAAAGTGTACCCTCTCTCTACGGTAGTTAACATAAGTAGTGCTATCTGGGGTCCTTGGGAAATCCCTACCCTAAACCCTAGCCCTAACCATTTTAAATTTCAACTTCAATAGGGTAGGGACATCCCAAGGATCCCGGAGAGTAAGGACCTACTGTAAATAAGCTCTGTGGCAGACCTAGTGGTGGAACAGATTGCTCTGTGACCAAGACGCTGTGCGGCTATGCTCCACAGGTGAGTTGTGGGTAACGGCCATAGGGAGCATTGATTCAACATCATGGGAGAGAGTTAAAGGGATAGTTCCATGATTTTACATATTTATGTATTTGTTTCCTTATTAGCATTTCTTGACAGTGGCTAGCTCAACTAAACCAGCGTGGATTGCAGTCCTTGTCCATAGACTGATTTCAAGTAACAAAACAAATATCTAAACATGTAAAATAGAGTAACTAACCCATTAATTTTAATTACCATAAGTAATAGGGACTTATCTAGCCAAACCAGGTGGGCTTCCGACTTTTCGCTTCCAGAATATTCCGTAAAAAGAGAACTTCAGTATCTCATTCCGGAATCTCATTAAGAGCTAAGATCAGCCACCCTTAATTGTGTGGAGATTTCCTCAGAGAACAATGATGAGTTCCCATGTAAAGTTCCCGAATCAAAGCCGTCCCGTGTAGCTTTAACACTTTCAACCAGAAGATTAGCATCTTTGTAAATTAGTCAGCGCACAAAAGGCACCCGATTTCTTTTTAAAACAGGACAAAAATATTCTCCAGTATCAGTTTGGGGTAGAAGAGGGAGAAAAAAATGATTATTTCTCTTTGTTCTGTATGGTAATCCGACACCACTGCTGACAGAGATAATGATATTGGCCCTCTCGCAGAGTAGGAGATGGGGACGTTCAGATAGGTGTCATTTCGTGGGGGTTGGCGTAGTGAGGTTTAAAGTAGACCCACTCCATGAGGCCTCGATGCTCCAATCAAACATATTGTTCTAACCCAGCCATCCACTTGGGTTTGGAGAGGGCTCTAATGCTCATGAGAGAATGCAGTGTGTGTGTGTGTGTGTGTGTGTGTGTGTGTGTGTGTGTGTGTGTGCGTGCGTGTGCGTGCGTGTGTGTGTGATGCTCTCTCTATGATGCCGTCTGATTCCAGCGCTATAGCCACTTTGTTAAACACCATACCCATGCTCTTCAGCAGATTGCAGCCATTCAGTGTAATCCATATTCTTCTGTCTAAACCACTGTTATTTGTGTATCAAGAGGCGTCAGCCAGCCCAGACAGGTTATTTTGATGCTGGGCAGACAGCGGTGGTTGGGGGTCAGTGGGTGAACAACAGTGTGTGTGCCGGGGGGTAGGGGGAGACTGAGTCACAAGCCTTAAGAGGGACAATGAATAGGGAAGATGAAGGAGGGAGGGAGATGTGGTAGAAAGCTATAGATAGTACACTGCATAATGAAACTCTGACCTTGCGGGGGGGGGGGCAGAGAAACTGCGTTACGCCAGTGAGATAGAGAGAGGGGAAGAGAGGGATAGACGGGGGGAGGGGTGACAATGAGTCACAGGCCTTAAGAGGGACACTGAGTAGGGAAGATGAAGGAGAGCGAGAAAGAGTGAGAGAGACAAATGCAGGGAAGATTGACATGAGCGAGAGACTGAGACTTGAAGAACAAGGCACAGTAGGGAATGAGGGCAAAAGTAGACAGAGGCCTCAGACAGGCAAGCAGAAGAAAGAAAATGGGAGAGAGAGAGAGAGAGAGAGAGAGAGAGAGAGAGAGAGAGAGAGAGAGCTGTTATGTTCAAACTGACTTGGACAGATGAGGGGTACAGAATACATTTTCCAAAGAGCAAAGACCTGTCATGTGAGAGACTTTATTTCATGCTGTGTTATAGTGGTCTGTTCAATTTAATCACCAAGAGCTTTGGGCCTGGGGTCAATATAACCTGCGTGAGACGACTCACAAACAGAAGCCTCCTTCTTTACATCCCAACCTGCCTCCTTTACTGTAGACGTTCAAGTACATAGAGAACTATAGCCTACTGATTTCCATATACTGTGCTTTACTGAAATGTAGTGTAGAGAGGCCGTAGTATCAACCACCAACCAAAGGCAGACCGCTGTGACACTCTTTAGTTCACAGGAGCAGAAGATGATCAGCTCACTTCCTCCTTGTTGAATGGGGAAGGAGTGTAGGCGTAGCTCGGAATTCATGAAACAATCAGATCAATTCATTAAAGAAAAGGGGAAATATTATTTAACGCCCACACACACATCCATAATTGGGACACTCACACACACAGTCACTCACACACACAGTCACTCACACACACAGTCACTCACACACAAAGAGCCACACAAGAGCTATACACCCACACACAAGGACAAAGATTAAACAGGCATGTTGATAAGGTTGGAACATGGCTGTCAACATCAAAGGGAACGAGGGATGAAGAGAGGAGAAAAAAAGATGCCACTATTAGCATAAAGTGATGCCGGGGAAGGAGACTATGCCACTTCACAGCGTGTGTGTGTGTGTGTGTGTGTGTGTGTGTGTGTGTGTGTGTGTGTGTGTGTGTGTGTGTGACTTCACAGCCTTAAAAGGCGTATCTTAATCATTAAAAGGGTAAAGCCTGATTGAGTTTTTACACAGAACTAAGAGGTAGCTAGAACGCCTGAAATCGTTTAAAGAGGATTACAAACAAGCTCTTAAACTCCCTATCTACCTGGTAGTGAATAATAGATATACATTGATGTGTGTGGGTAAATAAACTCAACAACGTACTTGTGTTTTTGAACATGTGTCATACACACCCATTGTAAAGTGGCAGAGCGAGATCGTTTTCTGAATAGTCCTTAATTGCTATAGCCATAATTTACAAATGAACGATATGTAACCATTGATTCCTGAACAAGAGAACATCTAAATGCCTCATGAGCTTAGTTCAACTGTCATACACCATCAGAACCCCAAATATAAGCTTGTTTTACTTGAATGTTTGTAACCAATGCAAACATAAACAAATGCTGTACAGCCTCAAAACACTATCATTTTTATGGTCAGTCCCTGCCTCCAAAATATGGAGGGTCAGTCCTTGCATCCATAGCTCCGTCTATGAATTTAAGAGTCGTTACATTTCTCCATCCCGTAGCTATTTACCTAAACAGAGGTGGGGTGAAGGCTTTGTTATACTTTCAATGAAGGACTCTAGCTTTAAAGTATTGTTCTACTCAGACTGCAAGTATCAAGAGAGGTTAGAGTCTAGAGGCAATAGACCAGGTAATAACAAGGCTTAAATAATAGCTTTTAAGGGTGGGAACTGGAGGGAAACCTTGGTCTGAGAATGTTCTAATCTAGAATTTGAGAGAAACCTTGGTCTGAGAATGTTCTAATTTGGAATTTGAGAGAAACCTTGGTCTGAGAATGTTCTAATCTAGAATTTGAGAGAAACCTTGGTCTGAGAATGTTCTAATTTGGAATTTGAGAGAAACCTTGGTCTGAGAATGTTATAATTTAGAACTTGAGAGAAACCTTGGTCTGAGAATGTTCTAATCTAGAACTTGAGGGAAACCTTGGCCTGAGAATGTTCTAATCTAGTTTAATGACTTGGGATTCCAAACTAGTGGGCCGATGGGGACACTCCATGTGTTCCAAATGGAAGCCTATCCTTTAAAGTGCACTACTTTTGACCAGGGCTCGTAGGGCACTATGAAGGGAATAGGGAGTCATTTGGGATACTGCCGCTGACCATGAGATCGACCGCTTGGGACTATATGACGGGCGGGGGATTATGAGGGATTGCTAGGGGACGGCGGGCGTGTTGAGGAACGATCTGTCCTGACAGACGCTCATAGGGCCCCTGAGGGAAGAGAACACTGAGATCCTCTTACCCATCACAGTGGCTTCTCTCTTATAAACTGATTAGGATAATCTATTCACTGGCAGGATCTTAACCTTTCCTTTATTGAGTACAATGGCAAAACTGGACCTGCCAAGGGAGGGTTAACTGACGGTTAATGAGGGTTAACTGTGGTTAAAGAAGGGACATTAAACTCCCAAATCTAATTTTGTCAGATGTTTCCAGATGTCAAAATCATCAGACTACTATTGAGGTATGAAAACATCTGACAAACTTGAATGTCTGTTGAGTATAATGTCCCATTAACACTGCACTAGGAACATTCTGGGGGATTCAAACGTCATCTGGAATCATTTTGGTTACAATACACATCCCTTTTTCCTCATCATCTTGTGGCCACTTTGACCACTAATTAGCTGACAAGATCAAGAGCAGAGTCAATTAGCGACACAGTACCTTCATCTTCCTCAAAGCCACTCTCAGCTCGATAAAGCTCCAGGACTTTGTTCAGAACAACGCAGTGTTGGGGAGAGTTGGTGTGTGTGTTTATCTCTCTCTTGCTCTCTCTCTCTCTCTCTCTCTCTCTGTGTCCCTCTCTGCATGTGTGTGTGTGTGTGTGTGTGTGCAAACGTCTGTGTGCCTGTATGCACGTGTACATCTGTGTGTGTGTGTGTTGCTGGTTGACTAGTGTGCAGGCGTACAACAATCCCCTTTTGAAGTGTTAAACAGACCTGAATAATTCAATCCTCTCTAAGTATAGCTCTTGAACAACCATTTACATCTCTGAAATAGGCCTGTTAATGTAGGCAGGCCCAGAGCTATAGTGCCCCTATTCAAATGAATGCAATGTACCTCCTAGTGGTTAGATTTAGGCTTAGAGTAAGGCTGTTACAATAGATCTTAGGTCTGTGCTCTCCCTATGTACTGATCCGAGGTCAGTGTTGATGTCTACCTCCAGTGGTTAAATTTGGTCTTACCTGATCCTCAATCAGCTGCTGTTTATTTCTCACAAATCACTGTGCTTATAAAGACAAGTCATTATCCCATATGAAATACTGTTCCAAGGTCAGGTTTTGCTTTGTCCCTCCCATTGGTTCAGTAAAGGCTCAACTGATCCTAGATGGGTTCTTACCTCCTCATGTCTTCCTGGATGTAGAGGTGGAGGAGCTGTCTGGGGATGCTGAAGGACAGAGTACACTCCTCCATCTGCTCTCTCACCAGCATCCATTTACTATCCACCGTCTGGAACTTGTAGACCTTACAAACCGGGTTCTTAAAGACTGGGAGAGAGGGAGGAGGTGGAGGGTGACAGGGAGAGGGGGAAGGGAGAAGGAGGGTAGAGAGAGAGAGAGAGAGGCGGGGGGAGACAGGGGGTGAGAGGGAGGAGGTGGAGAGAGAAAGAGAGACATACAGTATCAACCATCATGACATACTGAAAATGATCACATACACCTTCAAAGACATTTCTAAGTTTCACAAACATCAACCAGACGATGTGGTTTGGTTCTAAACAAACTTTGATACCGAGGAAAAACCCAAAGACAAAACTCTAACCCTTCAAAAAACGTATTTTCATGTGGCCTGTGCTGCAAATCCCATAATCAATAACAGTGTCTGCGATAGATAAGATTGCTGTTTGCCTCATCTTCCAAGAGCCGCATCTCTCTCTCTATCGCTCTTTCCACATCTCTCTCTCCAAGACTTAGAAAATGAAGAATATAAGAGATCTCAGGTCAGCCCATTAACTGATTCTTTCATTATTAAACAATTGCTTCATTGAATTTGATTCCCATTTGAATTGTTTGTTTATGATAGAGCAGTGAAGGAAAGGGAAGATGGTTGACTCCCCAAACTTTGCCTCACCATCTTCTCCTATTAAACCCCATTCAAATTAAACCCTTACACTCCTCTTCATATTTCTTCCTAGAGTAGCTATTAGCAGCAATCACGCGGCAACCAAAAAACAGCTTTAATACTCTTATCAGTGTGCTGGCAGTCGCTGGGTGAGAAAGCCGGAAAAAGCCGTACGCCTCAAACAGCTATTCGCAGTTCGCTGCCGTTGCTTCTTCTCTTAGAGGCCACGCTAGCGTTCTGGAAGGAAGTCACTCAATAGTAATAAGCTGTAGCGCTCCGATAGTAGTAGAAGAGACTTCACCATTGAAGACGGAGGCTTCAAGATGTGTAATGCTACCAAAAAAGCTACACGGCACCGAGGGTTGGGAATCACAAGTGTGACCCAAGCACTTATTCCTCCCTTTTAAAAAATAAAATCACTTTCCCTCTTCCTTGTGAAGCTGCAACCAACCAACTAACAGGGGTAATGTCAGTCCAACTCCTGGAGGAGAGGAGGAGAGGGGAGGGGAGAGGAAGGGGAGGAGAGGAGAGGAGGAGATGAGGGGAGGGGTGAGGAAGGGGAGGAGAGGAGAGGAGGAGATGAGAGGAGGGGAGAGGAAGGGGAGGGGAGGAGATGAGAGGAGAGGAGAGGAAGGAGAGGAGCGGAGAGGTAGGGAGAGGAGGGGAGGAGAGGGGAGAGGAAGGGAGACGAGGGGAGGAAAGGGGAGATGAAGGGGGAGGAGGGGAGGAGAGAGGTAGGGAGAGGAGAGGAGGGGTGAGGAGGTGAGAGAAAAGGGGAGAGGAGAGGTGGGAGGAGGAGGGGAGAGAAAAGGGGAGAAGAGAGGAAGGGGGAGGAGGGGAGAGAAAAGGGGAGAGGAGAGGAAAGGGGAGGAGGGGAGAGGAGAGGGGAGAGGAGAGGAGGGGGAGGAGGGGAGAGAAAAGGGGAGAGGAGAGGAGGGGGGAGGAGGGGAGAGGAGAGGAGAGGTGACAGGAGAGGGGAGAGGAGAGGAGGGGGAGGAGGGGAGGGGAGAGAAAAGGGGAGAGAAAAGGGGAGAGGAGAGGAGGGGAGAGGAGGGGAGAGAAAAGGGGAGAGGAGAGGAGGGGAGAGGAGGGGGGAGAAAAGGGGAGAGGAGAGGAGGGGAGAGGAGGGGAGAGAAAAGGGGAGAGGAGAGGAGGGGAGAGGAGGGGAGAGAAAAGGGGAGAGGAGAGGAGGGGAGAGAAAAGGGGAGAGGAGGGGAGAGAAAAGGGGAGAGGAGGGGAGGAGAGGCCCCGTTACCATATGCACCCATTTGCCATCCATTTACTTTCCAAGGTGCGAATTCAATACAGAGACTGGCCCTCTCTCCGTCATCCCTTTTCAATGTCAGGGCCTTATTCTGAGCACTTTGTCCTGGGTATTCAGAGTCCCATCTCCCATACAGAAGGCAACAGAGCGTTGGAGAATGTAGTGACAACCTTGTGATGTTCGGGCACGAGGGGCGGTGTGGCAGTGGAGAGACCTTCTAATTGGCAAATAATGTGTCAGAGGTGACTTTTACTAGAGGCACTGGGGTGGGAAGTAATGTGGTGTTCAGTTCAGTGTCAAGGACAGTCAGAGAGGTAAGAATCAGGCCCCTGGAAGGTTGGCTAGGACAAACTAGAGCCAAGCCCATCCACCATAGTTACTGGAACCAGGCTAGAGAGGACTATGTGAAAAAGATGATATCTGATCTGGTAGAGTATGGCTGAGGTCGGCAATCAACACAATAGTGTGAAAAGTAAAAAATAAGAAAGGGTTAAACTCCCACACCAGTAGAAATCGACTTTTTCACAACTTTCATTAGCTGGCTAAGGTTAGCTTAGCATGCTAGCTAATTACACTGACAGCTTCAGTCAGTGGCCTATTTGTTGTCATTTCTCTGCTACACCTGGAAATCACCACAACGTTCCCACCCCCAATTCCTGAATATGTATTAGCAGCCTGTGTCAGTCTTCGAGGTGGAGCCTAAAACAAGGATTTTCTTTCTAGGACAGGAATTACTCGAAATAGGCTCAGAAACTTCCTCTTTATCATTATATTATATTAATGATTACATCAAATGAAAAAGTACAGCTATGATTTGAAATGGAGAGGTTGATCTTGGATTATTAAATTACACTGTTGCTGCTGCTGTGTGTAGAGGGACAGGATTCTAGAGGGCATTTCAAAGAGTAAGTCAGAGTTAAAAAGAGAGAGGGAGAGGTGAGAGGGACAGATTGAGAGCGAGATGAAGGGATGACTGGTACTTCCTCCTTGCAGCGGACACGGTCGAAGGAGCAGATGAACCTCTGACCTCCCCCCGCCGCCACGCTAATCTGAAGGCCAATCAGATTGCTCCTTCCTCCTCTCCCCACACCTCTTAAGGAAATTACTTCTTCCCCGGGCGTCCCCCCCCTCCTGTGTGTGTGTGTATTGTGTGTGTGTTTGTGTGCATGTGTGTGTGCATCCTTCTCCGCTCTCCCCGCTCTGAAAGGGAATACAAGTGAATGGCTAAATTGCATTAGTCAATCTCTCTAAGTCTGCGGGGAGCGTGTTATAGTGATGGGACGCAGCTGTGCCACCCGCCTTCCTGCAACCCACCCCGCGCAGGAAGGCGGGTGGCACAGCCCCCTGGTGCCTGCCTCTCGCTAGCTAATTGCGACAGATAGTGACAATGACGACGGGTACAGAGAACAGAGCTGTAAGGAAAGTCATGCCAACACACGCTGAGGACGGAAATAGAGACAGACGAAGATAAGACTTTCTAGAAAGTACCGGGATACGATAATGAGGAAGGGAAAGAAAAAAAGAAAGCATAGAAGAAGAGGAGGACGGAGTTGGAGACTCAGAAGGGTTTCTTTTCCCCTCTGGAGAGGAACGAGTGATGAGAAAAGGGAAAGAAGGGCTTTATATTCCCAACACCGCAGGGAGTAGTGACCTTCTCAAGTCTCTCCTTCTCCTCCTCCCTCTTTCCCTCTCTCTTTTTTCTCACTCCTGGTGTTTCTGCTCGATTCTCCCCGCTCCCAGTGATCGAGTAACAAGCGAAGTGTGTTGCGCCATTCGGGGGCTTCTCCCTTAATTGGTATCACAGGATCGACGTGGCGCTGCTTCCGCTGGTCTGCCTCTCCAGCCAGTCCTCACGGAACAGATACAGAACCAGGACTGGAGCAGCCAAGGGAGGCAGGCGGACGTTCACCTTGTCTGGGGATATAATTACCTGCTTTAAAGGGGCACTTCACCATTTTATATACATTTTTTTGTACATCATATTAGTCCTGTCCTGCACCCATACCAGTGTCTAGATGTTTGAAAAAGGCATTTTCTACATTTTGTAGTTAAATAGAAAGGAAGAAAAGGTCCCACGATGATGTCATCGGAGACACTGGTATGGTGCTGTAGATAATGAATTAAAGGTTGGCCACGTCTCACACCTTTTCCACTGTCAACTGGCTCTCCCTCCCTTTACTTACTTAAACCAAGGCTTCCCGTTTTAATCTGAGAATGAATAATATGAGTTTTTTTCATCAAAATGGGTAGCCCCATTGAGACTTCAAATCTCTTTGGCGGGAGAAGGTTAGTCAAGGGCGGCGCACTTTCCAATGAGAAAACCAAGAAGTATACGGGGGTTAACTTAATGGATCACTTTATTACACTATGTCAATTTCAAGCTGCTTTTGGGGGTAACACTAGGTCATGGTAATTACAGGGGTGTAATAGGTTTTTTTAAGGGAAAATGCCCAAAAAACTTGAGATAAATCTTTTCAGTAATAAACTAATTTCACTAGGAGAGATTGGGGTGATTGGTTAGACAGGGGGAGGAAGGGGGATCAAATTAGAGGGGATAAAATTAGCCTTAAAGCTCATCCCACTGATTACAGGGTTGCCATGACGATGGACGTCAGCAGTTAAATTATAGGTGTTTAAAGGTAGAAGGAACAAGCGTCGTCGAACTTACCAGCACCCGTCAGGGGGCTATTATCTTTGTCGTTCTGGGTTCCCTGTGATGACTCACAAACTAAGGTGCACTGTGGAAAGAAGAGAGAGAGAAAGAGAGATGTTTGATGTTTACATGTACATGTCAAATCTCTACCATCAAACACACACATATGAATGTACATTGAACTCTGCTTTTCTCTGAGCAGCGGGGCGGCCACGTCTAGCTTGACATGTTGTTGGTTCAGCATGTCTTGCTCTTTAAATACATTTTCATTTAGCTCAGTGTTTTTTGGGACAGCAGGAGGTAAATGACAGGTGAAGCTAAACACACAGACACAGACACAGACACAGACAGACAGACAGACAGACAGACAGACAGACAGACAGACAGACAGACAGACAGACAGACAGGCAGACACAGACAGACAGACAGACAGACAGGCAGACACAGACAGACAGACAGACAGACAGACAGACAGACAGACAGACAGACAGACAGACAGACAGACAGACAGACAGACAGACAGACAGACAGGCAGACACAGACAGACAGACAGACACACCAACCCTCCGTCATTCAAGAACGCTCCATGTGTTTGTCACCGTCCCCTTTGATAATGAGTATCTTCCCATCACAGCTGCTGAATGTCCCTTTATGATGATGCGTGCGGGATAAGACATCAAAGTGCCAGTGACAACCAACAGTTTTCAGGCCTCTCTGTCAGTGGCATCAAGGCTGACAAACCATCAGATATACACTTTAGCAGGTATCAGCTACTAGGACTGCTACTTTTGCAAAAAAAGTGGAATTTAGCAAAACAAGGTAGCTTCATTTATGTCAGGGGAATATAGTGAAACAAGGTAGCTTCATATACATCAGGGGAATATAGAGAAACAAGGTAGCTTTCTTCACATCAGGGGAATGTAGAGAAACAAGGTAGCTTTCTTCACATCAGGGGAATGTAGAGAAACAAGGTAGCTTTCTTGACGTCAGGGGAATGTAGAGAAACAAGGTAGCTTTCTTCATGTCAGGGGAATGTAGAGAAACAAGGTAGCTTTCTTCACGTCAGGGGAATATAGCAGGGGTGAAAATCCATACGAGAGGATGTGGCTCTGTTCATGTCAGATGAACTTAGCAGGACTCCACATGATAATTGCATTTCCATTTTTGTGTGTTGCACTTCCATTCAGTAACACTTCCATTCAGTGGCATCTATGAATCACATAATCATGCATAGTGTTAGGGTGTGAACATTTAAACGCAAAAAAGTTTAAACTAAATTGGGATCCTTAACGTTAACTAAAATCCCTAACTGAAAAACAAATGCTTTTTTTAAAACGCAGATGGAGAAAGTAAACAGCATAGTGGGTCAATTTCAGCAACAAATAAGAGCGTTGAAGCGCGAGACTCAAATCTCCCCCTGTTTTGGTGCCCTGGCTGGCGACCAAGGTGTGAACAGCGTGAAGCAAACAGAGACCGTGTGTGACTGTGTGAAGCGAACAGAGACCGTGTGTGACTGTGTGAAGCGAACAGAGACCGTGTGTGACTGCATGAAGCGAACAGAGACCGTGTGTGACTGCATGAAGCGAACAGAGACTGTGTGTGACTGCGTGAAGTGAACAGAAACTGTGTGTGACTGCATGAAGCGAACAGAGACCGTGTGTGACTGCGTGAAGCGAACAGAGACCGTGTGTGACTGTGTGAAGCGAACAGAGACCGTGTGTGACTGTGTGAAGCGAACAGAGACCGTGTGTGACTGTGTGAAGCGAACAGAGACCGTGTGTGACTGCGTGAAGCGAACAGAGACCGTGTGTGACTGTGTGAAGCGAACAGAGACCGTGTGTGACTGTGTGAAGCGAACAGAGACCGTGTGTGACTGTGTGAAGCAAACAGAGACCGTGTGTGACTGCGTGAAGCGAACAGAGACCGTGTGTGACTGCATGAAGCGAACAGAGACCGTGTGTGACTGCATGAAGCGAACAGAGACCGTGTGTGACTGCGTGAAGCGAACAGAGACCGTGTGTGACTACGTGAAGCGAACAGAGACCGTGTGTGACTGCATGAAGCGAACAGAGACCGTGTGTGAACAGCGTGAAGCGAACAGAGACCGTGTGTGACTGTGTGAAGCGAACAGAGACCGTGTGTGAACAGCGTGAAGCGAACAGAGACCGTGTGTGACTGCGTGAAGCGAACAGAGACCGTGTGTGAACAGCGTGAATCGAACAGAGACCGTGTGTGACTGCGTGAAGCGAACAGAGACCGTGTGTGACTGCATGAAGCGAACAGAGACCGTGTGTGACTGCGTGAAGCGAACAGAGACCGTGTGTTACTGCGTGAAGCGAACAGAGACTGTGTGTGACTGCGTGAAGCGAACAGAGACCGTGTGTGACTGCGTGAAGCGAACAGAGACCGTGTGTGACTGCATGAAGCGAACAGAGACCGTGTGTGACTGCGTGAAGCGAACAGAGACCGTGTGTGACTGCATGAAGCGAACAGAGACCGTGTGTGACTGCATGAAGCGAACAGAGACCGTGTGTGACTGTGTGAAGCGAACAGAGACCGTGTGTGACTGCATGAAGCGAACAGAGACCGTGTGTGACTGCATGAAGCGAACAGAGACCGTGTGTGACTGTGTGAAGCGAACAGAGACCGTGTGTTACTGCATGAAGCGAACAGAGACAGTGTGTGACTGCGTGAAGCGAACAGAGACCGTGTGTGACTGCATGAAGCGAACAGAGACCATGTGTGACTGCGTGAAGCGAACAGAGACCGCGTGTGACTGTGTGAAGGGAACAGAGACCGCGTGTGACTGCATGAAGCGAACAGAGACCGTGTGTGACTGC